>NC_141088.1:12220178-12840178 GCF_041138505.1 Cibotium barometz | reverse complement strand
AGTACTAAGAGCTTGTGTTATCACCTTTAATTCAGTTCTAAAGAATTTTGACTGAATTAGGATTTTGGCAATTCTGCAGAATCTTGCTCAAGTGACTTTCTTAGTGACCAATGGCTTCTCGCTTGCCCCAATTCACTTGTTCAAGCATCCAATACTCCATTGACATCAAAAAGCTCATAGTATGTCCTCACCAATGCCCATAACTCTAACCATGCATAGAATTTTGGATAAATTTCGGCATGGTCTCCTTTGTATTAGGAGCCAAATCTCAATCTCCTAAGCATCACATTTCAGCATCAACACTCATTGGCATCTTGCATAAACTGCATATCACATTGTCCCAATGTTTGCCTCATCCAATAGGCATCAAATTCATGCATAACCCAAGTGGATGACCGCAATACATGTACCAATGTCTTCGATGAAGCATGTCAAAGCTTGCTAATCTCCTAGCCAAGCTCTTCCCACCCTCATACCTAGTCCAATTCTAGGCACAAGTTGGGGCCATGTCTTTCCCACCAAGTACCTAATCCTCCACCGTACCACTTTCCCACGGCACTCATCATGGCATGGTGCCTCGAGCCTCTTCTCCAATGCCCGCCGAGGTACCCTCACAACATACTAGATGCTAGGAATGGAAAGTTGTGAGAACAATTGTGATGTGGTAGTGTGCTTTGCTTGAATGTAAAAGCAAGGAAGATTACTTACAACCACATGGCATGACATGTCCTTTTACAACTCATTCATTATAACCAAAGAGCATGGACTCATGCTTTTCAATCAAATCCCAAGAATCTTCCATCCATCCAACAAAACCACTCAACTCCAATCACCACAACAATAGCATGTGAGGGTAAGAAAGATCAATATCTCAATCCACAATCTCATATGCATTCCCACACTCCATGTGACTCCTCATAGCATTGAGATGGCTATAAGTGGCTCAATGGCATCCAATACCCTTGGGAATGCTCAAAGATATGAGAATATGCAAAATTGGTGCCAATAGCTCATTCATGGGTTCCATAACTCTTCCAATGCATAGAATCACATCCATTGCATTCATGTGCATGCATAATACTATTCATTTGATGAAGATTCCCTTCTCTAATGATCAATGGCATCCCAATGGAGTATGGTAAGCCTTGATTCATCATAAGGGCATGAATGCTTGCCTTGATCATCAAACTCTTCAAAAATGCATCCCACATGTGGATCAATAGCAAATGAGAGCAAATAGTTGCTACGTACTCCCATTTTTGGCATGTAGACAATACCAATGAGCTAATTAAGCATGTAGGAAACCCTAATTTCTGTAATTTAAGGCTTTCTACACATGGAATTCCCAAACTTGCCCTTGATTACAATGGAAGCTTTGATTCATGGAAAATGTTGAATAGCCACTTACCAAAAGAGTGTTTAGAAGCAGCATTGATTGATCTTGATGAAGGAAATTGCTTAAATGCCTCTATTTTTTAAGACTTTATTCTCCGGTTTTTGGAAGTTCACCATAGCCACAAAAATCACCAAGAACTCTTGCAAATGGTCTCCACTTCTTCTCCACCCTTTGTGCCAAACTTAGGACTCTAGCCATGCTTCTTTGACTTAGTGATCATCAATTTGAGCCGTGAGGCCCTTCACACAGCTGGTGCTACCGCGAGTAGCGTAACGGGAAAAAGAGACGAAAATACCCACAAAATGCTCAAGATAACCTCAAATATATGGCATTGAAGCTCTTAAATGAGCAAATGGTGTTGTGGAGGGTAAATGACCATGAAATTCTCTGGTTCTAGGGTTTGAGTGAGGGAAAGAAGAGGGACTAAAATTTCAGAAAATCCCCTCAAAATTGATACTCTACCTCTTCCTCATGAGTTGCACAACAAAAACCCTAAGGATTTGAGCTCAAACGGGACATGTATGGAGACTAATGGCCATGGAAGCTCCAAGAAATAAGGTAATTAGTGAAAAATGTGAGGATTAAGAAAAATTTAATCAAGATTAGTTAATTTTCTCCCAATTTTGGTATTGTAGTTCAAATTTTGGTCGGATGTCCCAAATTTTGGTCCCAGAGCCCAATTTTTTGGCCAAAATTGATCAAAATGGGACCTCTAGCACCCAAATCTCTCCTAATCCCTCAAGATAAATAGATTTAGAGCATGATTGGGGAGCATTAACCAAGAAAGGACCAAGAAATTCAAGAAAATTTGTAAGAAAATCAAGAATATCAAGAATATCAAGAAAATCAAGAAATACTAATCTCATGCACCAAGAACCTTGAAAGTGGATCAAAATCAAGGCTCTGATACCAAACGGAATGGATCTAGAGTTAAAGATGAAATCAAACACATGAAAGATGAATTCTAGCATCCATTACACATGAAATTAGCATTTCCAAGCATCATAGCCAAAGATGATCAAGAGAGAGAGAATCCATATGTGTATGTAGCAAAGAAAGATACACAATGGCCTAAGTGTGTTAACCTCTCACCAAGAGGATGACTTGAAAGCTAGCCACCATGAGCCTTGACCATAGATAGCCATCTCCATAGTAGGAGCCAAAGGTACAATGGAATGTCCAAGATTAGTAAAATGACAAAAGGTTCTATCCATGTGCCCAAGGCCCTATTTATAGTGTTTTACCCATGGGCCCATTTACATGTATGCTATAGATTCATGACATATACATACATATATATATATATATACACACACATATATATACATATATATGAGTGTGTATATATATATACATATATATATATATATACATACATATATATATATATATATATGTATGTATAATATATATGTATGTATGTATGTATGTATGTATGTATGTATGTATGTATATACATACATACATACATGCATGCATACATATAAATATATATATATATATATATATATATGTAGGTATGTATGTATGTATGTATGTATATATGTATGTATGAATGTATGTATGTATCTATATATGTATGTATGTATGTATGTATGTATGTATACATACATACATACATATATACATACATACATACATACATACATACATATATATATATACATATATATATATATATATACACATATATATACATACATACATACATACATATATTTGTACATACATATATATAGCCTTTGAATCACCTTGCTCCATGGCTCTATGGTGCATGCGAGGCCCCACGCTGCAGCCTTGCTTGCCACACATACTTCAATATAGGACGTGCCTTTGCCATTGCTGCCAACATCGCTAGGTGCCATGATGCAAGTGAAAAGAAGGGTGTGAAAATGTGGAGAACAATAGAGTAGGTTTGGTTGAAGGCTTTAAAGACCTTGAAACCATGATGAGTGAGGAAACATATGGTTTACCTTAAAACCACTATGAGTGAGGAAAAGGTGGGTGTGAAAGCATGGAGAACAATATAGTAGGTTTCAAATGATCCATTGAAGGCTTTATCTCAAAACCACGATGAGTGACTATTATGGAGGATAATGTAGAATGGTATGAATTTGTAAAGAAAATAAGCTATGAATGCTCATGAAATTCCAAAATGGCTAGCCTCCTAAGGTTCTCTAGAATAAGCTCAAATTATAGACAACTTGTGTGGTGCCACATGTGCGAAAGGAAAGAAGTTGCATGTCAATATTAAAGAAATAAGAGGCCTCCCCCATAGACCCTCTACACTAGGGATTGTAGATGGTTGGATAGGCAACTCTAAGTGAGAGTTGTAGAGAGTGTAGAGGCTAGATTTTTGACCCTCTACATAGCTAGAATACCTTTTTGACTTGTAATAGTAGGTTTCCAAATGATTTCAACCATGTGGCTTACACTTTTGGGTGTATGGGAATGGCCTCTACAGTCTTTTGAAAGCTTACCCTTACTTTTGATCTCTTCACACTTGGTCAAACTTATTCAAAAATTGTGAAGTTTTTTATCCTTCTAATTCTTTGAGCCAATCCCATCTCTTTTGGCCAGTTAAAAATATTCAAACTGCTGAAATTTTTTAGTCATGTTCACACCTAGCTTCTAAACAATGGGTGTCAGGTTTTTTTCTTTGAAAAGCATTTTTAGGGATGTGATTGAGCTCAAGCCATGTATGGAGAAGTCCCCCCAACATAACCTTTAGCTTTGCAAACACAACATGGAATAACATGACCAACCCTTCGCTAGGCCACTACTGCACTTCGAGCTTCATGGTGAGGGCCACTAGGGCTGCCAACACAAACTAGCTTTGTGTGTAGTCTTAGGTGTACACACTTGTTGGACCACCAAATTGGACATTGGGACATCTGCCCACATCTGGCTACACCCTACAACACCAGGACACCACAATTTTGAACCGCTAGATCTTTATAGATTACTCTTGAATCAATTGAGCCCAAAAGACCCAATTTTGAGCAATAATCTATATCCACAAGCTTAGAAACATAATCTTGAACTTAAACAGGGGTAATTTAGAGTTTTTGGCCCCACAAAACCCAATTCAACAAGCATCGAATTTGGTTGGAGCCTATTCAGAAGCACTTGTGCTCAATATGAGTGCTTAGAGATAAATACTCTGAGAGGTAAGTGCATTTGTGGCTCACCACCCCATCACTCTTAGGCACCCAAAAAATCCTATAAGTGATTGCACTAACCATTAGAACACATATCAAAGGCTTTGAATGACTGAAACTTTACCAATAACATGACTTGAAAGCTCCAGCAAGCTAATAATGGATTCTACATTTGTAGAGGGGATGATCATGAGCATAAAAGAAAACCTTAGGCTAGCACTAGGTAACAACAAATCTTTGTGTGGTTCCTTAGACAAATCCCAAGACCTAAATCGACCAGACACACTGCTACTAGCCTCCTACTAGCACACTAGCTAGCAGTGTGATGCTAGCTTGAACATCACCCCCAACCAAGAACTTATGCCTGATGGTTCCCTAACCAAAGAGGAAGTTGAAAGAGTAGCAGCCATGTGGCAAGATATTGATGCAATGAAAGCAAAAGTCGAGATTCATGTTTAGCGAAGGCTAGCAGCCTCCCAAGCCACCCCCATAGCTCCCACATCACCAACACAATCTCAACTAGAGGCTAGCCCTTCAACTATGTCCTCCAATGCTAACCCGACTTCTAGAGGACCCTTAAGCACCTAGACAAATGAATTGATCAAGGCCCAAGACTGGCAGTACAATATTAATAAGAAGCGAATTCTCATGGATTTGGCTTCCCCGCAGCTATATAGGATTAATTGGCAAGAAATATTATTGTTTATCAGTGTCTCTGAAACAAGTGTTGAGCCCTTGCCAAAGGTTGCCAATTACCTCATGAGCATGGTAGTACAAAGTGAGTAGCAATGATTGACAAGCCTTATGCCTGCTCAAGAAACTAAGCCAACCAACTCTACCCTATCCCTGGTGGATCCGGCACCCCAACTAGCTGAACTAAGCCAAACCTCATTAGACTTTGCAAATCAAGAGTCAGAGAACACCCGATCTACATAGCCCTCATAGGTAGCACATGAAAAACAAATGCATGTCATAGTGTCAAGCTCTACAATGAATCTAGCACCGCAATAGGACATAATGACCAAATAGAGCTATTAGTGCCCATAGCTCAAGCAATTCCAACCACAACCAACACAACCTGCCTCAGAGGCTCCAAAGAGCTTGACCAATGGTACTCCATCTTCTAAAGGATATCTGAGCACATGGATGGATGGGATACTCAAAAGCCTAGATTGGAAATACAACATTGAGACCCAAGTACTCAAGGACTTGTGCGCATAGCAAATCTATGAAGTCATTTGGCAAGAAATTGTGCAAGCTATATCTAGTACCATGAAACGAGTTAAGCACCTTCAAGAGGTTACCAATTGCATAGCTAGGGTAGTTCAGACTGAGCAACACTTGCTTGCAACCACCCTACCTACAAATGAGCCCATGCCACTAGCTCAAGGAGATAAGGTAGAAACTCAGGTGCCAGAACTTGTGGGAACACCACCTCAGAGGCCATCATGTATTTCTTCTAACATGCCACCATCGGGCTTTGCAAAGCCACAAGAAAGCAAAGCACCCTTGCAAAGACCAGTAATAAGCCAAGAGCCACCAAGTTTTGCTGATTGCTTCTTGATCTCTTAAAACAATGGATGCAAAGAATAGCCATTACCCTTGCCACCACGAACTCTAATAAGAACCCACCACTACCAAATAGCAACATGCCCATGAATGCGATGGACTCCATAACTACGGCTATCTAGAACCACAACAAGCTTCAATATCCATGACCACAATAACCAATAGGAAAATTCCTACCCCCTTTGGAAACATCCTTTACACTGATTTATTAAATAAGGAGGCTAGTAATAATTTTCTTTCTTTTGCAGAATGGCATCAACTAGGTAAACCTCAGCTTGAACCAAGTGATGTGGAACTAAATTTTCTCAATAAGAAGAACCTAAAAGTGTGTGGTCTCCTAAAAAGTCCTATCCACCATGATAGCCAACTCTTGGTGGTGGGAAACTTTTTTGTAATGCTGTCGTAGGTGTGCTTAAGGAGCCTATCATACTCTAAAGTGTCAGGAAACAAGCACTGAATCCACAAATGATGCGGCCATTATAAGTGGGAGTGAGATAGAATTTTTAACTCTAAACCTAGACACCCCACACAAAAATAATTTCTGCACCTAGAGAGTTGCAATGAGGAAGCTTCAACATCAAGAAAATCTAATGCCACCTCCTTGAATTTACCCACACCAACTTCACCTCTAGTAGTTCACAAGCCTCAACATCCACATCTAGCTCTCCAAAGAAGAAGAACCGTAGGAAGATTCAAAAGAAGTCACTGCAACCTGCCTTTCAAGTGACATCTATAGTCTCTCCACTTGCTCAACATCAACAAACGCGTCCACAACAAAAATGGAGAAACAACAGTTGTGGTAAAATATCCAAGCAGCGAATCCATGCTTACTTGAAAACTCTTCATCCACAGCCTCCACATCTGGAAGGCCAAATCTCCTAAGGTCTCTCAAGCACAATCAAAGCCAAAAGAGATTAGTACTTCCACACAAGTTCTTCCATTAACATCAATACCTCTCCAAGGACCAATCATCCAGATTCACTCCTATGAAAGCCCCATGCCACCTTTAGACCCCAATGTTAATACTTCTAGGGTGGTTGATTATGCACCAAAGAAAGCTTTACCACACAAAGAAAATACTAGAAAGGATGGCTACAAAAGGCCTACCAAACATTGAGAGGAGCTACGATATGACCTAGTTCAGGAAGGGTGGAGTGTACATCAACTTACTACATATCAATACCTCGAATCTTTGCTCCCCAACATCTCTCAATGCTGAGAGAAGCTGAGATATGACATGGTTCAAGAAGGGGGGAGTGCACATCAACTACAAATCAACACCCCTAGAGATATATTTGCTCCCCAATATCTTTCAATGCTTGCATCAAAAGGGAGCTCGTAAGGAAAAACTAATACCATGGAAATGGTATTACCCCAACATTTTATAGAAATAGAGCAAACATACTCACACAAAAAATAAGAAAAAAATAGAAAAGAAAAAAGAAAAGAAAGAAGTGCACACTACATCAAAAGAAGAGAATGTGTGAAAACCTGGCAATGGGTATGTATCTCGCATCCTTGGAGAATAAAGACCTACATCACAAAGGGTTAAGTGATCAAACCATTAAATGGCATCATTTGAGAATTTTTACAGGTCTAACAGGATGCAATAAATGAAGTCTTCCAAAATGCTACAAACAAGTCAGGATTCACAAAGACTTTGGGACACAACCAAAAGGATAAGCAATGACGACACGTGCAGTCTCTTCCAATTGAAAAATTGAACAAGTGTATTCAAAACTAACTTTTATATGCTATTAGTTTTTTGGTTTTAATTTTAAATGTTTAGTTGCCTACATGTTCAAAATTTCCAACTAATTTCCTATAGTTGCTAGTTAGATGACCATTAACGCTAGCATCCTTTTCTTAGGAATAGTTCGAGCCTTATCTATCCCTAGATTAACGTTAAGGTATGTCAAGGGGGTATGCTAAGTACTCAAACTTTACTTTTAAAGGACTAAGCTCATTTATATTCTTACTTTCTAGATAGGTTGTGAGTGAATAAATAGTTTAAATAATTATCGTCTCACCATGTAGGGTCTTGATAGGTCTCTTGAACACAAGTGATGGTGCCTTGGGACCGATTCCTTAGTCTTTATGGGGTGGGACCTTGGATCTCAAATAAGTCTAATAAAAGGAAGATGCTAAGCCATCACTAGGAATCAGGAGATTCAGTTTTTGAATACTCTTGGTGGCGAAGTTCTTTGGGCCATTTCCTTCATCCCTGTTGCGGGGTGGTGCCTTACTCCTACTTATACTTATTTATTTTAAAAAAACAACAAAAAAACAAGAGCAAAGTTCTTTGGGCCATTTCCTTCGTCCCTATTGGGGGGTGGTGCCTTACTCCTACTTATACTTATTTATTTTAAAAAAACAACAAAAAAGAGACAGCTACATAAAAAGAGACAGCTACATAAATAAAAATTTATCACTTAGCATTTTTACCTCTACAACAACCTTAAGTACCTAAGAACCTATTTTTTAACTTTGAACATGACCATGGATGAACACTATGGGCTAGGTATAAAGGCCAAATTGTACCTCTCACACCTCTCTCTTGTATGCTCTTATGTGAATAAATTGTGTGCTCTTATGTGAATAAATTGTGTGCTCTTGCTCCTACTCTTTCACCTTCTTGCTTGCCTAGTGTAATGTGATCATCTATGCATGTGTGAGTGTGTGTGTGACAGGTGAGATCGAGTGGTGAGTGTGATCAAGCTACAAGGAATTTATAGGTGACGTGAAAGTCAAGCTCACGTATGCTTCTTGCCAACACTACCTACTACGAGTCTATGAGGATCGACCAAACGCAAGCGTGTTCATGAGAGGTGAGTGATAGACCCCACCGACTCTTTGTGTGCTACCTATGGGGTAGATTAGGTCTCAATTGGAGCTCTTGCATGCTCTTGCATGCTCTTGAGAGCGATACGCAAGTTCCCCATGACACTTGGTTTGAGCCTCCATGGGTTCATTTGGCAGAAGTACACACATGATATTTTTGAAAAAAAAATTAAGAGCAATAAAATCACAAGAATTTGTTCTTTAAAAAAAACTAAGTTCTTAAATGAGGGTCAAATTTTCGTTGTCATTTGGAGATTAAATGGATCAATTTTTAAAATTTTAATAGGCCGCGACAACTTCTTGGTCTTGGGCTTGGGGTTTAGAAGGAATGGTCACTTTTATGATGTGACATCTAATTTATCTTATGGAAAAAGTAATGTGAGCTTATCAAATAAGGTTAATTAAGCTTGTTTTCTTCTCCACTAATCCATGCATGCAACAGAAGAAAGCTTTACATAATTAACACACAACAACATGGTTTTTTGGCATATTACAGGCCTAACTGATACCGGATAAATCATCTCTAAGTTATAGATCTTGAAAGATTAGGTACATTAAAGTCTGTTTATTAAAAATGGGAGGTGCCATTTTGTGGGATGATTTCCCATTTTGATGAAGCTTACAAGGCTTTAAACTTTACACTATGCTTTTAAGAGTCTTCTTTAATTCCAATGGTCCAAAAAGCTTTCAAGTTTTGCCCAAAAGTTTCTCCAAGGTTATCCTTGCTCTTGGGTGTTTATATCTACCCAATTATGCAAATTTTGTAGGATAATACAAATATTTACATTCTTTTAAAAAAAATTATACCAAAACTATATAACATAGACACTTTCAAAACTATATAACATAGACACTTTCAAAACTATATAACATAGACACTTTCAAAACTATCTTAACCTTGTAGAAAATCCCAAAAATTATTGAGTTTGATTTTCCAAGGCATACCCTCCTTGTTGTGCTTGGCCTAAGCTCAAATACCACTATATAGATCGTTACTCCAATTAAACGCAAAGTAAATATTAACAAGTAGGCATGTAATAAATAAGCATAGATCAACTCACGAAACCATAGATAAGGTAGTAATATATTCATCAAAACAAATGCAAAAAGAATTGGTTGCAAACCTTCCCCCCCAAAACATGAGTGGCTCTCTTCTCGACATGGGTATTTTTAATGTATTTCCAAAATAAGAACTGGAGCTAATAATAGAGTAAATATCCATATTTGGACCTTCGCATATATAAATATCCATTGTCCTTGAACCTTCTAAGGTTTGGGAAAACTTATAGGTAAAATAAATCAACTTGTGCACACATGCACAATAACATGGGGCTATGCATATAGCATATGAATTAAATACTCCAATGTTATTACAATATGGTCACAAAATATTGTATTTGATATTTGGATCTCAGTCTTCACACCACCGATTTAAATACATCATCCATGTGATACCTCAATCAGTACACTCGCATTTTATGACACCCTCGTTGTACAGCTCATAATCTAAAACTCATAAACATGACCCATATCAATTAAATAGTCAATTGAAGTCACATCAATAAATCCCAACAAGATCATGAGAAATAGGCACAACATAATAAAAATACAACACCAAATAGCCAATGTCAACATAAACATGGGAATTCACCCACTCATGGAAATCTGTCCACCACTGATCATTTAACTGGTATCAAAATAATATAGGTGCCCATTAACATAGTTCATATGGCCATCCACCCACTCATGAAAATCCATCCACCACTAATCATTTAATTGGTATCAAAATAATATGTGTTCCCATTAGCGTAGTTCATTACAGGTGTCCACCCACTCATAAACATGAGAGTTCACCCACTTAATGGAAATCCATCCACCCCACTGATCATTTAACTAGTATCAAAATAATATATGTGCCCATTAGCACAATTCATACGGCCTCCCATCAAGAACTAAAAATATAATATCCCCAATAAACTCATGAATGGACAATTCGTAACACCTATATGTTGGTCTTGACTCTCCCATGATTAGAATCGTATGCTGTACTACCTCACAGGTGGTACCCCCTTCATCTCTTTGTAATTCTAGGCGCAAAACAGTCCTTAAATTCCTTAAGGAGAGTGACAAGCTCATCTTCTTCAGCCAAATTCAAGTCTTTAGCAATCTATACGGGGGTCGAGCTTCCTCCCCTGAACCCGCAATATCCACTTCCTTGACTTCTGCCAGGCCATCGTATGATGTGGACAGCCCATCCTCCTTAACCCTTGTTGCCATCAACAACCGTATAGGTTTTGAAGTGGTCGATTTTTTTGTATTTAAGGTGCTACACATTCAGAGGAGATTAAAGGTGAAATCCACCTTGGTCAAGGTGTTGTTTCTCATTGTAAGGATTCAAATATTACCTTTTCACATGGCTTTATGTTCAAGCAATGTAGGGTGGCCCACTTGGCCACCATCAATAAGTCTAAGTATGCAAATTTCTTGAGTTAAGTTTGTTGAACCTACAATTGAGAATGTTCAAGCAATGTATGTTAACCCATTTCTAGGGTTAGCAAGAGCTACCGCCATTATCTTACATAAAGGAATCAAGGTATATACACCAAAGGGTCATACATTCAAGCTATGAAGCAATGGTGTGCAAATCTACAACTTGGACGGGTGCTCGTAATGGTGTGACGGAGTAATTATGGTGATTCTCGCTTCTCAAGAGCGTGTGGTAGCATATAGGATGAAGTCCCAAGTGATGTACTTTATGGATATATTATGAGAGTAGTCATTGTAATAGCATTAGGCCTCTTATGAGCCTAAAGTGCCCGACCGGCCACCACAGTTTAAGTGAGTGTGAACACTTATGGCCATGTATATAAGTGAATTTCTCTCATCATACAATAGACTCTCCCATTGTGCAATTGAGTCTTGCTCTTGCTAATACTCTTACTAATCTCTCTATCTAATGCATGCTAGTGAGTGTGTGAGTGATGTGAGGTGAGAGGAGGGACGAGTACCCGTAGTGCAACACGGCAGTGTGACAACGCTTCGGGAGGCGCAGTGGAATTGCTTCTCAAGGAGTTGTAGATCTTGGAGACCTCAAGCATTACGAGCTCGGCCATTGGGAAGATCCTCACATGACAGTTGTGGTTCACCTGGTAATCTCTTGTTAGATGTGTTTCAAGGGGGGTTAGGCTGAGCCATAACTTTTTTGGCGTCGTTGTTGTCGAGGAGCCATCCCTTGGCTTTTTCCATCATTATTCCTCTAATCTATGCATTACCCATTGCCCATTATCTTGATTAATGGTTTCCCATGAAAAAGATGTGGATTTGATGGAGATTTGTGTGTGATTTTGTGAGAAGTAGCTCTCTTTTTTGTTTTGTAAAGAATGCTTTTTTGCTTAATTTTTAGCTTAATTTGTTGTTTTTGTTGTTGTTGATGTGGTTTTTAATGTTCTTAGGGCTTGCACATAGTTTGTATTAGGCTTAGTTTGCATCCATTACATCAAACAATGCAATAGAATGTAATTTTTAGTGAATGTTAGCTCTCTTTCGTGTTCAACATAGAACTAAAATCATTAATTTTAGCTTAATTTATGTATTTTTTGTTGGAATTGTATGCATTAGAGTGTTAGCAACCATTAGGAGTAGATTAATCCTTTCAAAAATTTCTCAAAAACATCAAAAAACTCTTGAAAATAACTAATTTCTCTTAATGGACTGGTTTTTGTCATTAAGGATGATTAATCTTGTTCAAAAGGCAAAAAAAATTTGAACATGTGTTAATTGGGGTTCAAATCGATCGTGTAAGTAGTTGAAATTAGTGTTTTGAGAGCATCTACATGCTTCAAAACACCTAATTACATCAATTTCTTCATCAATTGGAGGAATTTCACTCTCTTTTACTTGATTTGCCTTAAAAGAAGAGACCAAAATTAAGAGTCCAATTAATCTCCTATTTTAGATTAATTTACACATTTGTTGATGCATATAGCTTAGCATTCCCTTGCTCTATCCAATGATGTGCTTAATTGTGTGAATTAATTAGGGATTAGTGGTTAATTAAAGTCCTTGATTAGTATAAAAGAGGACAAGATTAGTGAAATAATTAATATTTAATTAACTCTTAATCACTTTTTTACATAAATCATTAAGGCTAATGAGCATTCAATGAGTAGATGCCCATGAGTTGTCAAATTATCCATTTTGGTGGTCATTTATGAAGGGTGTAAGAGGTGTCATAAATAGGTTGACTTTTTTTATTCCCACTTATCTTTTTGGAAAAATTAGATTACTTATCTAGGATAAAGAAAGGCTGAATTTAAGAATGAGAGAGGGGGAAAGCTTTTCCAACAAGGCATAACATCATTTTACATTTCAAAGAAAACCAAAATTAGAAAACCATCATTTTACATTTCAAAGAAAACAAAAATTAAGAATGAGAGAGGAAAAGCTTTTCCAACAAGGCATAGCATCATTTTACATATCAAAGAAAACAAAAATTAGAAAACCATTAAAAAAGAATAAAGAAAAAGTAGGATTTCTAGCTTACATGAATTTTTGAGAGCTTTCCTTTGGCTTGATGGTTTGAGGGATCTACTCTTGTTTGCAACAAGAGTGGCCACCAATTCTTTAAAAGAGGGAATGGTCAAAAACTAATGAATTATTAAGAAATTCACAGCTTTTGGCTCTGGGGAGGAGTAGAGTAATAGTGCATAAAACACTATTAAGTTTCTACAAAGGGGGAGGCTTCTATTTATAGGAAAAAGTGAGCTTCTAACCAGGCAAACTGATTCTAGAATTTTTCAGATCAGTTTGGTCAATTTTTGACCATTTTTAGGTCAGTTTAGCTTACTTTTTGGAACTAGACGTGAATTAAGAGAGAGGAGAGATGAAATATCTCAATATTTGAGAATTTAAAACTCCACCACACATGTAAAATAGGCGCCTCCTTCATGAGGGGGAATCCCCACTCTGAGGTGTCAAAAATTTATTTTTTTAGTATTTCCTTTGGTCCTTAGTCCACTCTTCATCTTATGTGAGTATTTACTCATTTTTGGGGAGATTTTCTTTATTTCTTCTATTTATCTCCTCCCTACATTTGGATGAATCTGATTGGTCTCTCAGAACCGTAATTTAAAATTTTTCAAAAATATGGACCCCTAGGATAAGGCCTTTTAAACAAATTGTAATTGATTTCTAATGCACCTTCTGAAAATATTTTTGAACTTCTGTTTCAAGAGAATTTATTTTAATAAGAAAAGATATTTTTCTATCCAAAAATATCTAAAATCTGAATAACCTCTCTCTAGAATATTTTCTCTCTCTAGGCAAAAACAGGTAGAAACAAGATCTTTTATATTTCTGAAGAGGGATTTGATTACAGGGGAAGATACTGGACATCTTGAGGGGCTGGGGAGGAATCTTACATTCTGTCCCACACTTGAAAAACGCGAGATGTCCTCATCTCGCAAACTGAGGGTAATCCCGTAACATTTCGGCTTCTTTCTCCCAGGTGGCATCTTCAAAAGGATAGAACTTCCATTTGACCAACAATTCTCTCAGAATTCTGTTCCTGAGAACCTTTTCTCGAACATCAAGGATTTCTTCATGTTGGAGTTCCATATGCCCTTGGGTTGAAGAAGTTAAGATTTCATCAAGCACATGATTCGGGCTTGGTATATACTTTTTAAGAGAAGGCTGACATGAAATACATTATGTACTTTGAGATGAGAAGGTAGAAGAAGCTCGTAGGCTAGGTCACCTACTTTCTTTGTGATCAGATATGGTCCACAATATCTGGGGGATAACTTCTTGTACTTCCCAAGAGATAGAGAACTTCTTTTGGGACGTACTCGAATGAAGACCATATCTGCTTCTTCGAATTTTCTGTCTGTCCTCCTCTTATCTGCATATTGCTTCTGTCTATCCTGGGCAGGTTTTATATCTTTGCAAATTGACTGCATCTACTGCTCCATGTCGTCAAGCATCTGTCTGGACATGTAATGTCCCTCCCAAGCCATGTATGTATGTGTCTCTTGTAATATAGATTTCAATAAGGAAAGAGAGTGTACTTAGAGAAGAGTGAGACAATAAGGCTAGAAACATTAGGAAAGTGTTAAAATAAAAATATTAGCTCCAAAAATCTTAAAAGAAATAAGAACATAAGAATAGTTCTATTAAGAGATAAGTATTCCCAAAAATAGAATTTCGATTTTAAGTGATAAGAGGTCATATTTAGAGTACTTTTACACATTTAGAGTCCATGCATACTAAAAATATGGAAAAACAACGCGTTTCTAAAGATGGTGCGTTTGTGGCTATATACAGACGTTTTTGCCTATTCTGCTCGCGTCGGCTTGTAGACCAGATGCCTTCCCGTTCTTTTGACTGGTTACATGACCATATTCTGAGTTTTGATCAGAGAGTTATGGCCGAAACAGTTTGCTGTTTCTGTCAGGGTCTCTACATAGAGAAAACTGTGAGAAGACAGCAAGTAGGCTCAAGGTAATCCTAGAGTTTGAGATGCATATATCCCTTCTTTCTTATCTAATATCTCAAAAAAGAAGCTTAGATTGCTATAGTCTTTCAGAGGAAGAGACCAAAACTCCATAGCTTTTCTTTTAGAGAAAGAATAGTATGCCGTAGTCCTGTAAGAGAAGGCTTTTTTGCTATAAATCTTAGAAAGAGAGAAGAGTAACAGTATGAGTAAGAGGAGATAAAGCTTGGAGATGATTGGATGATTTCAATCATAAGAGAAGGTATTAGAAGACTCTATATTCTAAAGCTCTTGTTAATAACGAGCAAAGGCAACGATAAACGACAAATTTCTATAAGGTATATACATATTTTATTTTTCATTTACATATCATTCTTAGGGGTTAAGGTATGGCCCCGGCTTCTCTATTGATTGTTACAGTAATCTATTTGATTGATTTACCATTTAAAGTTTGTATTCTTTTAAGCAATAGCATATGCCTGAATAAAGAATGTCTTATCGCAATCTCAAGTTGAAATGCTAAAATCTTTGTGAAAAGGATTGTTTTCTTGAGAAGATAACATGGATTCTAGTACTATGGTTTAGTTGAATAAATGGATTGCTATCTTGGTTAAATTAAGGTACAGGTATAACTTCTCCCTGCCTTGACGCTGCCCCGTTCTTGTGCTTGTATAGCCGGACGGCGGAGACGTTAGTAAGGCCCGAAGTTGGCCCATGGTATCCCTCATACCATTGGGAGAATGAGGTTTGCCGATTGAGGCAAGTGATTGTGATAATGCTGCCTAGTTCTGAGGGCCCAGGCTAGTGCGGTGAATTAGCCCACCCTAGTGCGCAGACATCCCTCTGAGGGGCGGGAGGATCGAGCGATGGAGCCTGAGAGGGCGACAGGCCGGCTTGAGTCCTCGCCAGCGGCCGACGATGAGGTGTATGGTCCCGTAGGGTTTTGCCCAGCATGTAGAGGCTGGAAGGCCGAATTCTAGATCATCGACGGTATAAAGGAAAAGAATAAGAGAGCCGATTTGGCTGTATGGAATTAATTCATGTATAAACTTTATATATATCTTGTCTTTGGTACATGATTATATTGTGTAAAAAGGCTATCTTAACAAACCTTGTGAAAAGGATTTTAATTAAGGAACATGTTTGTTTATGTCAAACAGTGTGGTAGGATTAATTAGAAAACAAATTGACGCGTGAGTAGGGTGGAAAGTGGGAGGATGGAATGCCCCGATGGTACCATCCTACGGACGGGTGGACCCGATTAGTCGGGTAGCTTTCCAACAGATTAAGTGAAAGCCCTACGCTAGATAATTAGGTTCTTGGGCAACTCAATTCTAGAAGACTAGGCCAGCGGCTGTGCCTTGCACATGGATGAGGAAAAAAGCGTTGTCTCTAGGAATCAAGACTAGTAGTTGCCAACATTATGATCAATTACCCTATGGGTGATTTGATTGTTAGAAGACCACGCTCCCCCTGCGGGATAGAACTAGGTCTTACCTATGAATCGTATCCTTGAATCTCTGCATGGTCAAGGTGTCGATGAGTAGGAAATTTTCTCCAAGTTTAGACTTAGTGGACTATCTTAAGTGTTTCTCCCATTTGTGGAAGGGAGGAACCTTACAGGACATCTTGACCCTAATCGATGGGTCGGACCAAGTTAATGGAGTTAAGCAATCTTGTCCAAACAGAGCTTTGAAAGGGCTCATCCCAATACTTTGGTGATAAGAAGCATTGTAGGCGAACTCGACTAGGTGCAGATAGCTTAGCCACTTCTTGGGTTCCCTGCCACACAGCATGACTGAAGTATATCTTCGATTACTTGGTTCAACCTTTCAGTTTGACCATCGGTCTCGGGGTGGTAAGCTGTGCTGGGATCCAAGAAGGTTCCTACTGCTTCGAAAAATGTAGTCCAGAATCTTGACGTGAACTTGGGATCTCGATTACTTACTATTCTCTTGGGTAGGCCATGCAATTTGAAAATTTCCTTGAGGAACACTCTGGCCACATCCACTGTAGTGTAGATTTCTTTTACTGGAATCAGATGGGCAACTTTAGTTAGTCTATCAACTACCACGAAGATGGAGTTGTAACCTGATTGCACTGAAGGTAATCTAGTAATAAAATCCATACTGATACATTCCCAATCGCAGGCTATGCATTCCCAATGATGAGGGAACTAAGGGTCAAATTCTGAATAAAGCCCATGACAGCCTTATTGCAGGACATCCAGGTTTCATCAAAACCTACATGTCTGTGAAGAAAAGCTTCTTTTGGCCTGGTCTAAAAAAGGATGTACTTAATCAGGTACGTCAATGTTTGACCTGTCAGAAAGTCAAGGCCGAGAGAGTAAAAATGCATGGGAAGTTACATCCATTAGACATCCCCGAGATAAAGTGGGAATGTATCAGTATGGATTTTATTACTGGATTACCTTTAGTGCAATCAGGTTACAACTCCATCTTCGTGGTAGTTGATAGACTAACCAAAGTTGCCCATCTGATTCCAGTAAAAGAAACCTACACTACAGTGGATGTGGCCAAAGTGTTCCTCAAGGAAATTTTCAGATTACATGGCCTACCCAGGAGAATAATAAGTGATTGAGATCCCAAGTTCACGTCAAGATTCTGGACTGCGTTTTTCGAAGCAGTAGGAACCTTCTTGGATCTCAGCATAGCTTACCACCCCGAGACCGATGGTCAAACTGAAAGGGTGAACCAAGTAATCAAAGATATACTTCGGTCATGCTGTGGGCAGGGAACCCAAGAAGTGGTTAAGCTATCTGCACCTAGTCGAGTTCGCCTACAATGCTTCTTACACCGAAGTATTGGGATGAACCCTTTCAAAGCTCTGTTTGGACAAGATTGCTTAACTCCATTAACTTGGTCCGACCCATTGATTAGGGTCGAGATGTCCAAACAGATGCTTGACGACATGGAGTAGCAGATGCAATCAATTCGCAAAGATATAAAAGCTGCCCAAGATAGACAGAAGCAGTATGCAGATAAGAAGAGGACACACATAAAATTTGAAGAAGCAGATATGGTCTTCATTCGAGTACGCCCCAAAAGAAGTTCTCTATCTCTTGGGAAGTACAAGAAGTTATCCCCCAGATATTGTGGACCATATCTGATCACAAAGAAAGTAGCTGACTTAGTCTACGAGCTTCTTCTGTCTCCTCATCTCAAAGTACATAATGTATTTCATGTCAGCCTTCTTAAAAAGTATATACCAAGCCCGAGTCATGTGCTTGATGATGAAGTCTTAACTTCTTCAACCCAAGGGTAGATGGAACTCCAACCTGAAGAAATCCTTGATGTTCGAGAAAAGGTTCTCAGGAACAGAATTCTGAGAGAATTGTTGGTGGTCAAATGGAAGTTCTATCCTTTTGAAGATGCCACCTGGGAGAAAGAAGCCGAACTGTTGCGGGATTACTCCCAGTTTTGCGAGATGAGGACATCTCGCGTTTTTCAAGTGTGGGAGAGAATGTAAGATTCCTCCCCATCCCCTCAAGATGTCCAATATCTTCCCCTGTAATCAAATCCCTCTTCAGAAATATAAAAGATCTTGTTTCTACCTGTTTTTACCTAGAGAGAGAAAATGTTCTAGAGAGAGGTTATTCAGATTTTAGATATTTTTGGATGGAAAAATATCTCTTCTTATTAAAATAAATTCCCCTGAAACAAAAGTTCAAAAAGATTTTCAGAAGGTGCATTAGAAATCAATTACAATTTGTTCAAAAGGCCTTATTCTAAGGGTCCAGATTTTCGAAAAATTTTAAATTAAGGTTCTGAGGGGCCAATCAGATTCATCCAAATGTAGGGAGGAGATAAATAGAAGAAATAAAGAAACCCCCCCCCCCCCCAAAAAATGAGTAAATACTCACGTAAGATGAAGAGTGGACTAAGGACCAAAGGAAATACTAAAAAAATGAATTTTTGACACCTCAGAGTGGGGATTCCCCCTCATGAAGGAGGCACCTATTTTACATGTGTGGTGGAGTTTTAAATTCTCAAATATTGAGATATTTCATCTCTCCTCTCTCTTAATTCAAGTCTAGTTCCAAAAAGTAAGCTAAACTGACCCAAAAATGGTCAAAAATTGACCAAACTGATCTGGAAAATTCTAGAATCAGTTTGCTTGGTTTAGAAGCTCACTTTTTCCTATAAATAGAAGCCTCCCCCTTTGTAGAAACTTAATAGTGTTTTATGCACTGTTACTCTACTCCTCCCCCAGAGCCAAAAACTGTGAATTTCTTAATAGTTCATTAGTTTTTGACCATTCCCTCTTCTAAAGAATTGGTGGCCACTCTTGTTGCAAACAAGAGTAGATCCCTCAAACCATCAAGCCAAAGGAAAGCTCTAAGAAATTCATCTTAAGCTAGAAATCCTACTTTTTCTTTATTCTTTTTTAAT
Organism: Cibotium barometz; assembly: GCF_041138505.1. Classification (NCBI taxonomy): domain Eukaryota; kingdom Viridiplantae; phylum Streptophyta; class Polypodiopsida; order Cyatheales; family Cibotiaceae; genus Cibotium; species Cibotium barometz. The sequence goes on along the minus strand of NC_141088.1, from coordinate 12,820,309 downwards.
GGTTTTCTAATTTTTGTTTTCTTTGAAATGTGAAATGATGCTATGCCTTGTTGGAGAGGCTTTCCCCCTCTCTCATTCTTAAATTCAGCCCTTCTTTATCCTAGATAAGTAATCTAATTGTTGGAATTAGACTTTTCATATTATTTCTCTTCTAAAAGTGGAATTTGATTAGTTTAGAATGCTTTAAACCATTTGGGGATAATTTTTAAGTGAGTTAAGGATAGGAAATTTTGAAAATGGTCAGCCATACAAAGAAGGTTATGGCAAAATTTTCTTAAATTTTGTGAAATAAGTTTTATCTTTTATTATTCAAAAAGAGTAATCTCCACCGTTTGTGTATTCTAAAAGTGTTATTTTCATTCTAGGCATAGAAAAATGCATAGTAGAAATATTTTTATTATAAAAGTGTTAAAAATAAATTCTATGCATAGAAAGATTCATATTGGTTATTTTTTTATTATAAAAGAGTGATTTTTATTAGATTTAAATTCTATGCATAGAAAGATGCATATTGGATTTTTTTTTATTATAAAAGTGTTACTTTCATCAATATTGATTTTTATGCATAAATAGATACATAAAAGATTTTTTTTATTATAAAAGTGTTACTTTCATCAAAATTGATTTTTATGCACAAATAGATGCATAAAAGATTTTTTTTATTATATAAAAGTGTTACTTTCATCAATATTGATTTTTATGCATAAATAGATGCATAAAAGAATTTTTTTTAATTATAAAAGTGTTACTTTTATCAATATTGATTTTTATGCATAAAAGATTATTTTTTTTATAAAAGTGTTACTTTCATCAATATTAATTTTTATGCATAAATAGATGCATAAAAGAATTTTTTTAATTATAAAAGTGTTACTTTCATCAATATTGATTTTTATGCATAAATAAATGCATAAAAGATTTTTTTAATTATAAAAGTGTTAGTTTCATCAAAATTGATTTTTATGCACAAATAGATGCATAAAAGTATTTTCTTTTATATAAAAGTGTTATTTCCATAGAAGTTGGATTTTATGCATAAATAGATACATATAGAATTTTTTTATCAAAATAAGAGTTCTCTTTAATCCTATGTTTAAATCCCATGAATATTGGTATATGAATAAGTAAATACTCTGTGAGAGAAAATTCTACCGTTTCATATTCTCTAGGATGGTAATGAGAAAATTCAGAAAAACTATCGAAGTCAGAATTTTAGATAAATGATTAATTTATTCCTCATAGGAATACATGTTTAGTTTTGAATTTAGTTAAGCAAAATACTCAATGAATGAAATTCAATAAAGTAGTAATTGAAAAATTACCCTTTGAGAAAGATAGTTCAGGGAGAACCTTTCCAAACTCGAACCCTGAATCAAACTATGACCACGACTTAATCTCCTTCGTCAGTTTCAAGAAAAGACGATGTGACCAGTTCAGGAAAATTCAATCAAATCACCCACCGAATCTGAAATTAAATTGAGACCTTTGATTTTGATCTGAGGATCAAGATTACAGAATTCGAGGAATTCTGCTTGGGAATCCAGACCTGTGATCTAGAAGTCTTGGGATACGAAATTAAGATATACTCATTGTATTCAAAAGAAAATCAAAACTGAAAACTTGCATAGAAACCCTCTTTTCTTAAAGGACTATCTTACGCCAGAATGCTGGAGGGAGCATTTGGTATATGTGTTTTTCTAAGGAAACTTCGGTTGCAACAGCTAGTGGGGAGTGTTCAAAGGATGGCTCATGCGGCAAAAACCTGCCCAGGTCTTGACCAGCCTGGGTATGGTGAAAATGGTGTGCTTCCAGTACAATGGGCGAGGGCCGACGAAGTGGTCCCTCAGTGAAGTGCCAGGACACCTAAGGAGGATCCTGGAGGGTTCTGACCAGGCGATGCATGGGCTCGCGATGCTTAGGACACCCATGCGTATGTCGTGGAAGATATATATATGTATGATGACGAGAAAATTATTGTAATCTATTACTGGATGTCGTTGCTGACCTGCTGGTCTCAACGGAGAGTCCAGAGTGATACTGTTTTGTGAGAAACAAGGATTGAATGAAAATTTTGAGTTATGACATCTATAACCAATAATTGTTTGTCAATGGATTGTTTTAAAAGTTAAAGTTTAAAGAGGAGTGTGTGCATATATGTATTCTAAAGCAAAAGTTAAGAAAGGCATTCAATTATGGGTGGGTGAGTACTTGTCTGGTTCTACCAATTCCAGTGGTTGGGCAGTGGCTAACCCATGGGCCGGATGGGGTCAGTAGAGTTTTAATAATAAAATTGATCAATAGCAATACGCTTAGAACTCGAGTAGTTAATTAAAAGCCTGAAGACTTCTCTGATGAATAGATCAACGACTGTGCCTGATTCAATTAGGAAAAAAGCGTTGATTCCTTCAAGTTAAGTCTTTAATAGTTTCCCTTCTATCCGATTTAATCAGATGAAGGTTAGTTCAGTATCTTGACCTCGTTAGAGAAATTTGTTAAGAAAATAAAAATGGTGGAATCATCCCCGTTTTCTGGGCAGGGAAAATTTTCTTGGTTTTGGTTTTCAGAATGACCACCAGCTTAGTCTCATACCCGAACATTCGAGGGCGAGTACCCGAGTGAGAAACGTTGCCCCGCACAAGAGGAAGCTACTTCCGCTGCTACTGCTACCATCCGGGAATCCGGTGCGCAGAGGGGGCAGTGGGAGCTCACAATACTTATGGTGTCTCTAGTTTTTTTTTCTTGAAGAGAAGCTATCTTCTTTACAAATATATTTAGAAGCAAAGCCCATCCAGATTTAGAAAAATTCATACACCTCTAAATTGAAATTGAAGTGACCTCTAACCTTTTCAAATAACTATAGCCTAGTTTTACTATAATGGATATCACAAACCCTACAAAAAATGTTCAAGAATCAAAGGTGTGTACACCCTTTCTTAAGCATCATTGTCTTTCCATTGGTATAGCAGCCTTAGTATGATATATAACTACTATATATAAGTCGAATGCATGCACTTTTATAAGTCAAATGCATACACTTTTATAGCAGTCTAAAGTCTTTTTAAGAGAATACTAAATAGCAGTCATGCTTGCTATATAACTAGTACAATAAATAGCAATCATGTTCTAGTAATAAATGATTGTAACACAAAGTCCACATGGCTAAACACCTTCTTGCCCCACTCAGGAATTAAGCATAGTTGGAATAGGGTGGCATCTCATAAATCATCTTCGACTCCCAGGGGCAGCTTGCCATTAGGGATCCTTGACATGTGGTCTGCGAGAACATGATGTGAGTCTTTCCTCACTGAAACGGTGAACTCAAACTCAAGCAATATAAGCAGCCACCTGGTGATTCTATGCCTGTCGTACAGGGCTTGCTTACCAGGTATAGAAGAGCTTCATGATCCACAAAGAAAATGAACTTGTCTCTAGAAGATAATAGCAAAACTTCTTAACAGTGTAGACCATATCCAATCCTTCTCTTTCGGTTGTGGTATAATTTCTCTCAACATCATTGAGTTGGTGGAAGAAGCAAGCTAAATCTAGAGGTAAGAAGTAATTTCATGGTTTTCATTAATGTTCTCAATGATTTCACTTTTCAACCCCTCTCAAGCTTGAGAAGTTTCAAATTAATTATTTTTAATGCAAGGTTTCTATAAGAATTCTAATGATTGATCACAAAAAAGTTAATCTTTATGCTTAATTAGAATGCTTTTTATGTATATATCTCTCTCTCCCAAAAGAATAGTCATTCCTATGGCTAATTCTTTAGCAAATGAATGCTTCTCATTGATAAATTCTTAATTCAAAATCAATCTCTAAGCTTGTTAAGCTAAAGGTTAAGAAAATGGCTTTTTATGCTTTTATGTTAATAAAATTATGGTAAATTTATGATTTAATTTCATAATTTAGATTTAAGATTAAGGATAGTTCTTCTATTCTAATTGTATTACAAAGTCTTATTCTTTATAGAAATATTAAAAATTATCAGTAATAGCAGCAAAGCTATGGTAAAATTTTTAAAAATTAATACATAACTCATTTTTATGCATAATGTGAAAAGAAGACTTCCTACCATATTCTAGGATTAGTCATCCTATGCTAAAAGAATGATTTTCATCACATTCATGGAAAACTAACTTTTAGTGTTTATGCATAAATAATTAATTAAAGAAAAGAGGAATTTTTAGTATTTTTATTTTTATACAAAAAGAGGAATTCCCATGATAATGGAGATCCATGTAATTAAATGGAAAAAGAGAAATTTTGGTATATTAAAATAATGAATATTTAATTTAAAGAGAAATTTTAGATAAATTTATTTTATGTATGAGAAAATTTAAATGATAAAAGAGGAATTCCCATGACATTTGGAATTCAATCATTTAAATGGTAAAAGTGAAATTCTTGACATATTTGAAATAATTGATATTTTTATTAAAGAAAAGAGAAATTTTAGATAAATTTATTTTACGATAAAAGAGGAATTCCCATGACATTTGGAGTTCAATCAATTAAATGCAAAAAGAGTAATTCCCATGATATTTGAGATCCAATAAATTAAATGGAAAAAGAGAAATTTTTAGCATAATTTAAATTATGAGTATTTATCAAAAGTGAAATTTTGAGCATTATTAATTTTATTGAAAAATATGGGTAGAATTGATTTTTGTAAATCCCATGAATCTTTTACTCAAAAGAAGAATATTGAATATATTTCACTTAAGAAATTTGAGAAAGAATATGAAAATATCCGTTGAGAAAAAGTACCTTTAAGTAGGCCAAACAATTGGCAGAAATTTAGAAAAGTCCCATCGGTATCGAAAATAGAAAATGTTACTAAATGTGAATAGATGTGAATAAGAATGTGAATGCGATGTGAATAAGATGTGAATGCGATGTGAGTGGATGTGATAGGATGCGAGGTAATGTAAATGGATGTGGATGTGAATGAAGAGATGAGAATGAGGTGTGCGGATATGTGATGTGATGTAAATGGATGTGGATGTGGATGTGATAGGATGTAATGTGATGTAAATGGATGTGGATATGAATGTGATAAGATGTGGTGTGATGCAAATGAATGTGGATGTGGATGTGATAAGATGTGATATGATGTAAATGGATGTGGATGAGGATGTGGATGAGATGTGATGTGATGTAAAGGGATATGGATGTGGATGTGAATGTGACGAGATGTGGATGAAATGTGATGTGATGTGAATATATGTGGATGTGAATGTGAATGAATGGATGGATGTGGATAGACTTGCATGTGAATGACTGGATAGATGTGGATGAATGAGATGGAATGTGTATGGATGTGATGAGATATGGATGGATGTGGATGTGATGTAATGTGGATGGAATGAATGAGATATGATGTGGATAAATGTGGATGTGATGTAATGTGGATAGAATGTATGTGATGGGATGGGGATACAATGAATGTGATGGATGAGATGTGATGTGAATGGATGTGATGTGATGTGATGTGATGTGAATCAGGATAGATGTGAATAGATGAGATGTGATGCGAATGGATGTGATGTGATGTGAATCGGGATAGATGTGAATGGATAAGATGTGATGCGAATGGATGTGATGTGATGTGAATCGGGATAGATGTGGATGGATGAGGTGTGATGCGAATGGATGTGATGTGATGTGATGTGAATCGGGATAGATGTGAATGGATGAGATGTGATGTGAATGGATGTGATGTGAATGGATGTGATGTGAATGGATGAGATGAATGGATGTGATGTGAATCGGGATAGATGTGATGTGATGTGATGTGAATCGGGATAGATGTGAATGGATGAGATGTGAGGTGAATGGATGTGATGTGAATTGGGATAGATGTGAATGGATGAGATGTGATGTGGATTGGGGTAGATGTGAATGGATGAGATGAGATGTGAATGGATGTGATGTGGATATGGGTAGATGAAAATGGATGAGATGTGATGAGGATAAATGTGGATAGATGTGATGAGATGTAATGAGGATAAATGTGGATAGATGTGATGAGATGTAATATGATGTGATTGGATGAGAATGGATGAAGGACGATGGGAATACATATGATTGGATGAGATGTGATGAGGATAAATGTGGATAGATGTGATGAGATGTAATGAGGATAAATGTGGATAGATGTGATGAGATGTGATGAGATGTAATATGATGTGATTGGATGAGAATGGATGAAGGACGATGGGAATACATATGATTGGATGTGGATTAAGCAAAGTGAATTGATTTAGAAGAATGTGGAATAACGAGAAATGAGGTGGAACGATGTGGAAAGATGAGAGTTCATTAGAAACTGTATTTACGAAACCTGTTTTTAAATGACTATTTTATGTCAAGAATGCTGGGAAAGCATTTTGACCATCTTGTGAATGAGGTCGTGGAGACCTAAGTGATAAAGTTGTAACAGCTGACGGAGAGTCAATGGAGGACGGCTCGCGTAACAAGGTCGGTTTGATTTAAATGGTGAGCTTTCAGTACGGTTTGATTTAAATGGTGAGCTTTCAGTACGGTGGATGAGGGACCAAGGAAGCGGCCTATGAGTGAAGTGCTAAGTGACTCAATGGATCCTAGAGGGTATGACCATACGGTGCTCGGGCTCTGGGTCCTTGAAGATACCCACACATGTGTCGAGGAAGAAAATGGAACAAGGTGTTAGAGTTGTTTTCTGAACTCGGGCATGGATCTGGTTGATTGACCTTGTTGGTCCTCAACGGATGAGTCCATGGCTCTTTTATATGGATCTGTTGGTTGATCTTACTAACCTTCAAATGGAGAGTCTATCTGGATTTTTATAAGTGAATATATTTCCGAGTACTATGAGCTAGGAACTATTGAAAAGGCCCCTGAGTGAACAGGTGGTGAGTGTTCTAGTTGCCAATGATGCCATAGGTACACCGATGAAGGAATGATTGGAAATTAGAATTGAACCGGATATTTTGGAGGATTATGATCAGTGATACTCTTTCCCTCCTCCCATAGCTTGAAAATCTCTTCTTACAAATCCCAAACTTCACCATCCTGAAAAGCAAGTTGAAAGAAGTTGTCATGGCCCTTTGTGTTGGGATTTTGATTTGCACCTCGAGCACCTTTCTTCTTGGTCTCCAAACCACATTTGTCACAAAGAGCAAGCTAAAAATTCTCATCTACCTTGTTCCTTTCCTTAATGTGTACGACCCAGTCATTGTGAAAGAACCTAATCTTTTGCAAAAAAGTCATTTGCAGTCTAAAATTTGAGTCCAAATTGTGGTCAAGGATAAGAACCTTTGCTTCTTCATCCATCAATCAATCCAGCAACATACACCCAACAAAGAGAAATTTTGAATCTTTCAATGTGTTCATACTCTTAACTAAGTTCTTTCTTGTGGCAATCAAAGTGCTACCAAGAACCCAGTATTTATAAGACTATACTCTTGATTTTTTCCATGCTTGCTTATTTCGACACATTTCTCAATCTACCAAAATAAGAAGAGGTAAAACCATGGCTGAAGGTTTTGCTTTCATTTTTCGTTTTAGATTGTGCACTTAAAAGTGTCATCTCAACTACAACACTTGAGGGTTTTCCTTTGGCTTTCAATACTCATGAAACACACAACTTTGTTTTCTAAGGCAGCGGGCTAGAAAACTTTGTATTGTTTAATGGGGAAGTGCTCCCAAACTCTAGCTTCACTCATTTGCCAGATAATTTACCAAAATAGAAGTGTACAATCTTTATGCGGAGTCAATGAGAGATAGAGTGAACTATACTCTTTCACTTCCCTCATTACTCAGGATATGGAGATAATATTTTTGCATGTGAAAATTCCCAAGAAGAGCAGGATGGTTGTTTGTCAAATTTGTGCAAAGCTGAAAGCAAAGCTGGATACATCAAAGAGTGCACAAGAAAAAGGTAAGTTCAAATAATTAAATTTAGAGTTTCATCTTGTGTTGTAATGAATCATAGTTTTCTTTTACACTTGTTTCCAAGCTAGTTAAACCTTTGAATATTTATTACAGTGCCCGTTTTACAAGCTTTGAAGATTCATAGAGAACAACAAAGGATAGAGCATCAAAAGGAAACCATGTTGCCTCACTTCATATGTTCACCTAAAAATTTGAAAGAAGAAAACTTTATCCAGCATTAGTCTTCAACAGCATCATGTCATCTAAAGTCTTCATAAATTTTCCCAACATTCACAATGATCCAAACTTGACAAATACAATTATTGAAAAGATCATTGGAGAGTGGCCTAGTGATCTACCGTATGTTCTCTACTAGATAACACTAGTAGAGAGAACGAAAATCAAGTGTTGCTTGCATACTTGCATATGTTAGTGCATAAGAAGATCTCAAAAAGATTAAGCTTGGGTTCTTGCTGGTGGGACACACACATGATCAGATCGACCAAATGTTCAATAGATTCTCCGTCAAATTGGCAAAGAAAAGTGGTTTTGATCTTCCTTTAATTTTCTATGTGTTATAGGATGCATACATTCCACATCCAAATATAGAAATTATAGAGGAAACATATGATTTTATATCTTTTGCAAAACAAGAGATGGTACAAATGCATCTTCATTTATGCAACTTAATGATCATAGTTTTCAGTTTAAAATTGAGTAAAGGGAAGAAGAAACCCTCATGTGGTGTAAAAAGTACTCAAACTCTGATGCATGTCTCCCAGAGAAAGGTCTCAAATTTCTATTATTTATTCCACATCATCAAAATGCCCGCGAAAAGTCAGTCCTTGATTGAAATTAAGGAGACAATATATGTTGTACATGTGTTTTTTCTAGCAAGGAAACGTTTTTTGTGTGAAGCAAGAGAAACTCATTGAAGAGCTAGAAAACGACACCTTCAACTAGTTGTTTCATTTATGTGGCGCAAAAGTGGACTTCTTAACGAAAACCAATATAGATGCAACTAGTGGTTCCAATGATTTGGCAATTATAGAGGAGTTGTTAGCAATGGTTCATGGAAAAACAAGGGAAATGTATGTAGGACCTAGAAAGACCACAAAACGCTGACAATAAAAGAAAGAAATATGGGAAGGAAATGTAAACTAGCTAAGTGAAGGAACAATGATTGTCGTGCTTGTTGCCACCAACGATGAGAACAATATTATCGTTGGTAAAAGTCACAAAAGTTTTTTAGAAGTGCAATGTTTTGAGTACCGTGGAAGCGCACTGGTACCGAACAACATGAGAAGATCCACTCAAAGGAAAGTATGATCCAAAGATATTGAAACAAAGTAAAAAGGAAAAGAAAAGTGGTAGTCATCAACATGTTGACACATTCAATCTCTGTAGGATGTAGAAATCCTTGTGTATGGATTTGATTTGAAAAAATATGGTCACTTATGTCAAAAACCATTGAGATTTTAAAGTAAAAGGTTAAAGATTTATCCTAGTTCTAAGGAAGAGAATATGATTTGTCTGTGTATTGAAGATTTTCTTGTTCTTGACATGGAATAGAAAGTTGTTTTTCTTGCATAAAGTTAGTCATTTTTTTACAATTTTGTTGATTAACTATGATGAAATATGCTCAAAAATTCTTAAATAATGTTTAAAAAAAATTATAGACCAATTTATGTTTTTTTCTCATTAAAAAAAACTATTTAAGGTTTTTTTACAAAAATAGGCTTCAGTGCACATTTGCGTGATTTAGTGAACATTTTTCATGAGTCGATGTTAAAAGAGAAGAAGGTGAAAGAGCAGAAGAATAGGAAATGGAATTTTCCAATTTAGATTCTCACTTTTGACTTTTCATTTTGATTTTATGATGTCACCCCACTCCCCCTTGGATCCATTTTCTTTGATTATTCATGTGACTACCTCTGCATGGTTATAACAATTGTGTCTTCTTCTTGCATCTCTTCCTATTTTTGTTTCCTGTCTTCCAACCTCCACTTGTCAATTTTGGATTTTCCTAACTTTTGTGAGTGTCTTATGTTTCTTCTTTTCTACTCTCTTACTCTCTATCAAAATTCACAAAATCTTCTCTGGCATTATAGAAATCATATGGCTCCTCATCCTCTTATACTTGGAATAGCTCCATGCCTACTTGTCTATTTTGGATTTTCTTGCCTTCTATGAGTGTCTTATGTTTCTTCTTGTCTACTATGTTGCTCTCTATCAAAATTCTTAAAATCCTATGGCTCCTCATCCTCCTATACTTAGGATAGCTCCATGACATTAGGTAGCACTTACTTATCCAAGAATCTATCTTCCAAGTTCGTAATTTTTGGTTCCATTCTTCGGATAGTAGTTTGTCCCTAGCTCTAGAAATTTCTCAGTGATATTACATGCTCTAAGTTACCAATTTCAATAATGCATGAACAAAAATTATGAAATTTATAAACAAAATTTGTAACTTTCTCACTCTAATCCACACCAAACGAAGATTTTAGCTTATGTTTTCGGAGTGGATTACGCTCCTAATAACAATTTCTAAGCTATTTCTTGCATTAAATCAAAGCCTTTAGGCTTCAAAATCATGAAAATCACCAAGGAAAAAAGGGGTTTTCTCTTCTAAAGTATGAAAACAAAATGACCTTATGCAAACAAGCTTCGATACAAAATATAAAACAACAATTCTAACAAATCCACCAAATCTCCAAGATTAAAAATCACTAAGGAAAAAAGGTGTTTTCCATTCTAAAGTATGAAAATAGAATGACCTTATGCAAACAAGCTTCGATACAAAATATAAAACAACAATTCTAACACATCCACCAAAGCTCCAAGACTATATGTTTTTTGGAGTGTGACCTAATAAAATTATGAAAATGTTGGGTGATCCTAATAGGTTGGAATGGATGAAAAAATGTTGGGTGATCCTAATAGGTTGGAATGGATGGAAAAATGATTAGCCACACCAAATATGTCCAAGTCATGAGCTTACCTTAGCCTATGCCAAAACAAGTGTCATTTGGACTTGCCTTAGAGCCACAAATGCAACTTCCCAATTTTGGTGTGCTAGCCCAATCATCGTGTCCTCACTCCTATTATACCAGAATGCTCTACTTATTATGGGGGTGAAGGAAGAGATTTCTTTGACTAGATGGAGCACAGAGGAATAGCCTTCATGGTGGCTATCTCTCACAAGAGGTGGTAAATAAGAAGCTCAAGCAATGAGAAACCTACACTCAATACTATCTAGGCAAGCAAACCATCAAGACTGCAAAGATCCATTAAAAAACAAGTAAGAAAGAGCATTGAGAAGAGGTGAATCTCACAATTATTCTAATGTAAGGGAATGAATGTGTATTGCTAATGTCAAAATTGATTATATATAAATGTCTAGCTTTTCACACTAGGTCGAAAAAAACTAAAAATACAATGTTGGCACTAATTCTATCTAATATTAAGAAAATATGTACATGAAGTTTGTAACCTTGCTATTTTGCAAGGTTGCTTTATAAAGTTTAGTGCTATCTTATAAAAGGTGGGCTTCTAGTACACACATGTAAGATGGCAAATTGCCTTACAGTAGAATAGGTGTGTGAAACCATGTTAACCGATAAAGTGGTTAACATATGTGCACATGAATGTGAAGTATGGTTTCCTTAATGAACATCTCATGGAGGAGGTATATGTGGAATAATTGTATGATCTTTGGTTCAGAAGAAAATTTTACAGGCTATACAAGGAATTATATAGGCTAAAATAGACTTTTCAATAATAAATTGACACATATTTTATGAGTATTGGTGGTCTTATAAGAAGCCCCTTCAATGTAAAATTGTATGTTTTCTTTGAGCACACAAGAACTAATTATCATCATTCATTATGTGGAGGGACTTATCTTGACAAGATTTAAAAGGATCTCATAAACAAAGCAGTTGCTAAAAAGCAAGGAACTCGTGTATTTTTGTTTGGGGAACAAGGTACAATTACGTAGTATCTTCATCGTTTAGTGAAAGTAGAGAGATACTAAAGGCCCTTGGGATGGCTAAATGTAATTTAGTAGGCATTCTTGTGAAGGTCGATGTAAAGATATCAATTAAAGATACTTTATTGGTAGATATACAAGAGGCTTATGGGGAGTCTAATCTTCTAAAGCAAGATAGAGGCAGACAACAACTTTGCAATTAGGGTGTTAATCATATTCTCAAATAAGCCACATGAGAGGACCATTGAAAGGCAATGATGTGGGTGTTGAGATACTTCAAAGGTTCACAAGAATATGGTATCACTTACACCTTGAGAAAGACACTGACTAGGTTTTATGACTCAAATTGGGTAGATGATTCAAGTTCTAGATGCTCAATGACAAGTTGTAGATTCTCTCTTAGATGTGGAGTTATTTCATGGATTAGTAAAAAGGAGGTTGCCCTTTCTTCTATGGAGTCTTGATAAAAAGCAATGTGCTCTGATTCATGTGAAGTAATGTGGTTAAGGAGGACTTTAGGATACATGGGAGTAGGAGTAAGAGCAACCACCAATGGAGTTGTAGAGAAATAACTATAGCTGCATGGTGATCACAAAGAACACCGTATTTCATGCTCGCACTAATTTCATGCTCGCACCGTATTTCATGCTCGCACTAATCACAGTGAGATTTGATATCATTTTGTTGGTGAGCTTGTAATGGATGCCTGATAGGTCTCAATTTGGGTAGTCGATTATGGTGAGATGGTCTGGGTATGGATGTGGCTAATAACTAGACATGCTAACTGCAAAGTGTAGATGATATTCTTATATATGACTGTACTAAAGGTCTTCATAGTACACTTAGTCCCAAGGTTGCAAGTTCCAAAATGGGCATCGAATGGCTTTGAAATTTGTGCCAACCATGGTCAATGATCTATTGTGTAGTCCCTAATCCCCCACAGTCAAGTGATATGATTGGTTGGGTTTGAGTTAAAAATTGGCTAGGTGATTAAAATTCCAAGTGCTCAATTGATGGGTTATTTCTTCTCTCTTAGATCTCAAATTATTTAATAGATGATATATGTTGTTGCCCTATTTACTACCGACTCCGAGTTAGCAAAGCATGCTTCATTGATGGGTTATTTCTTCTCCCGTGGATCCTGAGTTATTTAATAGATCATAGATGTTCTTGGCCTATCTACTACAAAATCCGAGTAAGCAAAGCATGCTTCATTGATGATGGGTTATTTCTTCTCTCTTGGATCTCAAGTTATTTAATAGATCTTAGATGTTTCTTCCCTATCTACTACTACAGACTTCAAGTAAGCAAAGCATGCTTCATGTATGGTAGAGGATGATTCTTGGTGGAGACATGGTAGAAGTGCAGGAGAACCCACCAAAGTTGCAGTGTAAGAGTAGCCACAAAGAAGCATTACGAGAACTAAAGTTGCATGGTGATTGTGAAGAAACTCATGTTCCATGCTCGCACCAAGAACGTTGAGATTCAGTATCACTTTGTGCTTGAGCTTACCATGGATGGAGAGGTTAAGATGGTTTATTACACAACAATGGAGAATCATATGGATATCTTCACAAAGGCTCTTGGAAGAGATCTTTTGAAATGGTATCTTCATCAACTTAGCATTAAACCAAGCGTAGTTCACCAACAAGTGAACATTGAGAGGGGGGTTGGAAATCAAAGCTCCACCCTCATCGTTATAATTCATAGATCTTGATTAATTCTATTTTGTAAACCCCGCTTTATATAAAGAAGCCATTTTTGTAAGGCCCCCTTTTTATAAAGAGAAGCCATTTTTATTACGAGTAGCCCAAATAATAGTCTTGGCTTAAACACCAATTAATTTTGTGGTACTTGAGATGGCTTGAAAGGTTTGCCAAAAAGTTAAATTAGCTACTTGCAAGTGTGGAAAGATTTTCTCTCTAGTGGGAGTTGTATATATAGAGTCATCATTTGTCGACCATGTCACGCCCAACCGGCAATATCACTTAAGTTGGGTAGTATTAGACTACACAAAGAACCAAGCTTTCAAAGCCACCTTCGGTTGTTTGGGTACTCAAAGTCTCCCAAAAAGATCTCTCTTAGTTGTAAGTGTGGTCATGGCTATATAATATGACTCCCACTAGTGGAGGCTATATATAGAGAGGTAACACAACTTATTCATTAGATATAATGTTTGTATATACAATTTTCAATGGTCGACAAACAGATGATGAATATGTATATATGAGGCTATATAATACGACTTCCACTAGTGGAGGCTATATATAGATGTGTAGCACAACTTATTGATAAGATATAATGTTGTACATACGACTCCCATTGGTGGAGGCTATATAGTATGGCTCCCATTGGTGAAGGCTATATACGCCATCGAAGCTCCCATTGACTATAGCACAAGTGGGAAGCACTTGCCATCAATTGTAATCATCCGTTTTGCAAAAGTAATTTAGTACTTTTCATTTGTTGCAAGTTGTGCCTACTCTTTCCCCACATGAAGATCTTGCATATTAGGTTAATACCCATGTTTGTAATTTCTTGGAGGAGTTTCTTCCAAAAAAATTCTTGGTTGTACTTTTAGCTTGATTATGAGGATGTGAATTTGCACTTGTTATAGGTGTTTATGGCCTTTAGTACTAGTAGTAAATAGAGTTTTTATTATCATGCACCACTATCATTTTAATAGCTACGAACAATCTCATGCTATGGAACGACTATTCAATAAACTAAATTAGCTCTAGGGTCTCCCACTAAATGAAACTCTCAGATATAACCAATCCACTATCTATAAGCAAATGTGAAGGGCTGATTGAGCTTTAAATGTTGTATCCATGTAAAAATGTTACATTCTTGGAAAACACGTATGATTATAAATGGAACTCACATGTTGAAGCTCTTGCAATGATTGATGATCATCATGGTATCCATTAGAACATATGACATATTTGATCTTGATCATCAAGGTTATCCCGACACATTGGACCTTGTATTCTTTGTAACTTTCTATTGGAATCAACAACATCCATGCTCTGATAGGAACTCTTGAATGCCCACATTATCTTTTTGATTACATCAAGGTTGCAAGTTCTCATAGCTAAAATCATGGCCATGCAACGAGCCTCCAATTTTATGCATGATCTATTGATGTGTACACATCAACTACTCTATTTATGTGTACACATCAGCTGCTCTATTAATTCGTACACATTAGCAGCTAAAGTTGATGTGTACACTTTAGCTACTCTGTTGATTCGTACACATTAACTGCTCTATAAACTTCAGCTGCTCTATTGATGTCAAAGTGATCAATTTATGTAGTACATTCTCTCCTTGCACAATAATCTTCCTTAGTGGAAAGTGATCAATTTATGACATCAAAATACGGATGTATTGTAGACACCTCCATTGATGCAATGACATGCCTTGGGAGTATAGAGTGTCCATGGAAAGGAGGTGGAGGCAATAGTTAGGAGCCTCATGAATATTATGGGCCATCGACGAAGGAGAGATTGACATACAAGCTATCAAGAGTGGGAGGGAATTGCATCCTTTGAGTGGAAGGAAAACATATTCTAGTAAAGATGATCAGAAGTGCTCAACATCTTGGGTTGTTCGAGAGAACTATTTTTAATGGACGTTATATTAATCCTTTTTGAAGGCAAAATAGTGTTATCCAACTATTACTAAAACTCAAGGAGGGATTTTCTATGTGTGTGTGTGTGTGTGTGTATATCTGTGTCATCGCCCACGTCGATCTCGATTGCTTCTACGTCCAAGGCAATTTGCTACCTTTTCAAATATATTATCATTTCTTTGATTGTACTTCAAAGCCTTCTACGAGGAGCTTCAATTGATCAAAGAGAAAGAAACCTCGGATACATAGAGATGGAGCTATACATTCATTCACATTCTCATTAACTTCCAACAAAGGCCCCAAGGTCCTGTGAGACCCATGTATCATACATACCATAAATATAGTTATGTGAAATAACTTTACTACTACTAACTAAGTGTAGGTAACGTATTGTTTACAGGAAGAAATTTTGTGTGAAGCAACCTATTACAATTTTTGATATTTTTTTTAAAATAAATAAACTAGATCATGTAAAAGAAAACATCAACCAAACTAACTAGCACGATACAATTAACATGTGGATGTAGAGATATAAAGTTATAAGATATCCATGTGACTAAATAGTGTATGGTAATGCAATATAATACGATGGTGGACTTGATATAAATTATCCACAAACTTGTGATGTCCACTTCATGTGTAAGGGAATCTCTATATCTCTAGAGATTGTTGGATTTACAAGTTTGGAGACCAATCAATGATCAACCACACCCATTTCTCTATTGAAAACATTACCTTCCCCTTCTTGTAAGCTAAAATAGTGCTGCATAAGTATGCATCTATGCTATTGTAATGATTTTGACCCTTTACAGATTAGAGCTCACAACATGGGCTGATTTAAATTACTAAGAAAACATATACAATGCATTTAGGCTTGAAAATTAAATTAAAACTTCAAAGCAATACCTTAAATCTATGCCCTAGTACTAAGAAGTGATTTGGAAATTGGAGGAGAAATTGAAGGGAGGAGGAAGATGAGTATAAAGAGAATGAGGGAGAAGAAGGAAAAAATGAGGAGAAAGAGAAAGAAGAATGTGAAGCTGAGGTGAGGTGAATGAGAAGTAGAAGCAGAATGTAAAACACTTGTGCTTATGTGCTAGGGTTTTGAGAGAGAGGCATGGAAGAAGAACAATAGGTGCTCAGGGTGCGGACTCTATCCAAACAAGAGATGGTTAGACATGGCTTCCATGCTTCCTTTGAGACCTTGAAATAATTCTGCAAGCTCTGCAAGATCCATAACAAGTTGCTCGAAACTAGGGATAAAGAATGAAGGCAAAGGATGAAAGCCTTTCACATTGAGAAAGGGTGGGTGGGGTAGTATAAGGGGGCTGACCTACACCACAAACACTACAAATAACAGAAAGAATATAAATAATTATTATTCACAAACCCAAACTTGTGCCACTCTTAGAGCCTAGGGACTACCCTATCCAAGCAGTCAACACACATGAGTGCTAGAAAAGAAGGCTCATTAGGCTCTGATACCAACTGCAAAGCACTTATGTCTATGTGCTAGGGTTTTCAAGGATAAAAAGACGACTGCAGTGGAATCACTCACAACACACACAAGAGTCCTAAACTATGTTATCTAATGTGTACCAGAGGTGAATGTGAGGTGAGAAGAAAAATAGGGCATGGATGCAAGTGACTCCCCCCTCGTGCTTAGCTTAACAATAGGGTCGGCAATGTTGTTAGAACAATGCGGGATCTTTATGATAGAATCTTGCGTTAGCTTCTTGAGGGTCTTTTGCACCGAGTGTCGATGCGATCATATGGTACCCATCTTGAATATCACTAGGTACAAGAGTCTGGTTCTTTGGTATCCATTGAACTGTGGACTTTGTACGCCCATGTGAGTGAAGAAATTGGAATTGGTTGGGCCATTAGATGTCTTGACATTCCCAAGGCGCTTTCATCTCGTGGTCTTCTTCTTTCTTCAGCTAGCTAAGCGTCTCGTACATGGTACCATATGTGTTTGCATGATTAGGAGAAAACTCATTCACATGGTAAGTGCCAAAATGTCATCACAACACACACATATTCAGTAGATTCTCTGTCAAATTGGCAAAGAGAAGTGCTTTTGATCTTCCTTAAATTTGCTCTATGTTACAGGATGCATACATTCCACAGCCAAGTATAGAAATTATAGAGGAAACATACGATTTCAAATCTTTTGCAGCACGAGATGGTACAAATACGTCTTCATTTGTGCAACTCAATGATTATAGTTTTCAGCATCGGTTTAAAATTGAGCAAAGGGAAGACGAAACCCTCACGTGGTGCAAAAAGCACTCAAACTCTGATGCATGGCTCCCAGAGGAAGGTCTCAAATTTAATTTTTATTGTTTATTCCATAGCATTAAATTGACCGATAAAAGTACATGTTAATCTCTTCCATGAATGAGACGCTAAAGTCTGAGAAGGAGAATTGCCTGATTGATTTTCTTTAGTGCTTGACTAAAATTAAGGAGACAATATATGCTATAGATGTGTATTTTCTAGCAAGGCCACTAGAACGGTGGGAAACATTTTTTGTGAAGCAAGAGAAACTCATTGAAGGGCTAGAAAATAACGTCTTTCAACTAGTTGTTTCTTTTGTGTGGTGTGAAAGTGGACTTCTTGCCGAAACCAATATAACTGCCAAACCAACTAGTGGTTCCAATGATTTGGCAATTTTAGAGGAGTCGTTAGAGCAATGGTTCATGGAGAAACACGGGAAATGTATGTAGGACCTAGAAAGACCACAAAATGCTGGAAACAAGAGAAAGAAATGTGGGAAGGAAATGTTAACCAGCTGAGTGAAGGAACAATAATTGCCGTTCTTGCCACTAACAATGAGAACAACTATTCATTCTAGTTGGCAAAAGTCACAAAAGTTTTTTAGGAGTTAAATGTTTTGAGTGCTGTGGAAGTGCACTGGTACCAAACAATATGAGAAGATCTACTCAAAGGAAAGTATGATCCAGAGATGTTGAAATAAAGCAAAAAGGGAAAGAAAAGTGGTAGTCATCAACGTGTAGACATATTCAATCTATAGGATGTAGAAATCCTTGTTTGATTTGAAAAAATGTGCTTACGTCAAAAAACCATTGAGATTTTAAAGCAAAAGGTTAAAGATCTCTCCTAGTTCTAAGGAAGAGAATATGATTTGTTCGTGTACTGAAGATTTTCTTGTATTTTTACTGACATGGAGCAGAAAGTTGTTTTTCTTGCATAAAGTTGGTCATTTTTTATAGTTTTTGTTGATTTACTGTGATGAAATATGCTTTTAAAAAATAGTGTTTAAAAAATATAGACCAATTTATAATTTCTTCTCATTAAAAAAAAGCCATTTAAGTTTTTTTTTGGCTTCAGTGCACATTTGCGTGATTTAGTGAACATTTTTCATGATTTAATGTTAAAAGAGAAGAAGGTGAAAGAGGAGAAGAATGGGAAATGAAATTTTCCAATTTAGATTCTCATTTTTGACCTTTCATTTTGATTTGATGATCTCACCCCACTCCCACTTGGATCCATTTTTTATTATTATTCATGCGACTACCACTGCATGGTTATAACAATTGTGTCTTCTTCTTACATATCTTCCTATTTTTGCTTCATGTCTTCCAACCTCCACTTGTTGATTTTGGATTTTCTTACCATTTGTGAGTGTCTTATAACAATTGTGTCTTCTTCTTACATATCTTCCTATTTTTGCTTCATGTCTTGTTGATTTTGGATTTTCTTACCATTTGTGAGTGTCTTATGTTTCTTCTTGTCTGATCTCTTATTCTCTATCAAAATTCTCAAAATCTTATCTAGCATTATAGAAATCCTATGGCTCCTCATCCTCTTGTACTTGATATAGCTCCATGCCTACTTGTCAATTTTGGATTTGCCTGGCTTCTATGAGTGTCTTGTGTTTCTTCTTGTCTACTATGTTACTCTCTATCAAAATTCTTAAAATCCTATGGCTCCTCATCCTCCTATACTTAGCATAGCTCCATGCCATTAGGCAACACCTACTTATCCAAGAATCTATCTTCCAAGTTCTTGATTTTTGGTTCCATTCCTAGGATAATAGTTTGTTCCTAGCTCTAAAAATTTCCCAATTGATTGTACATGCTCTAAATTACCAATTTCAATAATTCACGAGCAAAAATTATGAAGTTTATGAATAAAATTTATAACTTTCTCACTCTAATCCACACCAAATTGGAGCTTTTAGCTTATGAGGGTTTCCCTTCTAAAGTATGAAAATAGAATGACCTAATGCAAACAAGCTTCGAAACAAAATATAAAACAATAATTCTAACACATCCACCAAAGCTTCAAGACTTAAGTTTTTGGAGTGTGACCTCCTAATTAACATTATGACAATGTTGGGTGATCTTTATAGGTTGAAATTGACGAGAAAATGATTGGCCACACTAAATATGTTCAAGTCATGAGCTTGCCTTAGCCTATGCCAAAACAAGTGTCATTTAGACTTGCCGTAGAGCCACAAATGTAACTTCCCAATTTTCGTGTGCTAGTCTAATCATCGCGTCCTAACTCCTGTCATACCAGAATGCTCTGTTTATTATGGGGGTGAAGGAAGAGATTTCTTTGCCTAGATGGAGACAAAGAGGAGATAACCTTCATGGTGGTTATCTCTCACAAGAGGTGGTAAATAAGAAGCTCAAGCAATGAGAAACCTACACTCAATACTGCAAGCAAACCATCAAGAAGACAAAGATCCATGAAAAAACAAGCAAGTAAGAGAGTTGAGACGAGGTAAATCTCACAAGTATTCTAATGTAAGGGCATGAATGTGTATTGCTAATGTCAAAATTGATTAGCTTTCACACTAGGCCGAAAAAAACTAAAAATACAATGTTGGCACTAATTCTATCTAATCTTAAGCAAATATGTAGATGAAGTTTGTAACTTCGCTTTTTTAGCATTAAGCTTAGGGCAAAACTGCTTTATAAAGTCTAGTGCCATCTTACAAAAGATGGGCTTCCATTACACACAGGTAAGATGGCAAATTGCCTTACAGTAGGACAGTGTGTGGAACCATGTTAACCAATAAAGTGGTTAACAGATGTGCACATGAATGTGAAGTATGGTTTCCTAAATGAACATCTCATGGAGCAGGTATATGTGGAATAAGTATATGATCCTTGGTTCAAAAGCAAATTTTGCAGGCCATACAAGGCATTATATGGGCTAAAATAGACTCCTTAATAGTAAATTGACACATATTTTGTGAGTATTGGTGGTCTTATAAGGAACCCCTTCAATGTAAAATTGTATGTTTTCTTTGAGCACATGAGAAGTAATTATCATTGTTCATTATGTGGAGGGATCTTGACAAGATTTAAAAGGATCTCATAGATAAAGGAGTTTCTTAGCAAGGGCCTCATGTATTTTTGTTTGGGAAATAAGGTATAATTAGGTAATATCTTCATCGAATATTCCCCTTGTTGTCAATTATGTAGTATATTCTCTCCTTCTTGCACAATAATCTTCCTTAGTGGAAAGTGATCAATTTATGATATCAAAATACGGATGTATTGTAGACACCTCCGTTGATGCAGTGACATGCCTTGGGGATACAAAGTGTCCATGGAAAGGAGGTGGAGGCAATAGTTAGGAGCGTCATGACGATAACGGGCCATCGAGGAGGGAGGGATAGACATGCAAGCTATCGACAATGGGAGGGAATTGCATCCTTTGATGACATGTGAGTGGAAGGAAATCATATTCTAGTAAAGATGATCGGAAGTGCTTGACATCTTGTGTGTTCGGGAGAACTATTTTTACTGGATGTTATAGTAATCCTTTTTGAAGGCGAAATGGCAAAGTTTGAACAAGCATTTTCAAATTCCCATTAGATAGGTTGATCTGTAGTAATCGAGATGGCTCTTGCTGCCGAAGCAACAAGTTAGCGTGGGGTTGGCTACCCATTCAACATCTCTTTGTGGCTAGTGGGCGGAATCGAACCCCAGTTTGAACAAGCATTTTCATCAGAGTTTTATCCAACTATTACTAAAACTCGAGGAGGCATTTTCCTAGGTGCATTGTGTGTGTGTGTGTCCTAGATCCTGAAAAGGTACAGGCCATGCTCGGTTGGGATGTTCCCACTACAGCCCAAGAAATCCCCTCATTTGTTGGTTTGGAACCCCGTGGGCAGGCAAAATCAAGGGCGAGGGTTTGTGTGCGTGCGTGTGTGTGTTGGGCGCGAGTTGTAACTTGTGGAATGTGCAGTGCGTAGAAGTAGTTCACGCAAGATGCCAGTGGCTCGACCCGAGCCCTCGGAAACCCGTGTCATCGCCCACGTCGACCTCGATTGCTTCTACGTTCAAGGTAATCTGCTGCCTTTATCATTTCTCTGATTGTACTTCAAAGCCTTCTATGAGGAGCTTCAATTAGAGAAAGAAACCTCGGATACTTAGAGATGGAGCTATACATTCACATGCTCATTAACTTCCATACAAAGCCCCCAGGTCCTGTGAGACCAATGCATCATACATACCACAAATATAGTTTCCATATGTCATGTGAAATAACCTTACTACTACTAACTAAGTATAGGTAAAGTATTGTTTACAGGTAGAAATTTTGTGTGAAGCAACCTGTCTTAAATTGTTGCTATTTTTCTTTTTAAATAAATTAACTAGATCATGTAAAAGAAACATCAACCAAACTAACTAGCGCGACATGATTAACATGTGGATATAGAGATATAAAGTCACGTGACTAATTGTGTGTGGATAATACGATGGTGGGCTCGATATAAATTATCCACAAACTCGTACAAACTTGTGGTGTCCACTTCATGTGTAAGGGAATCTCTATATCTCTAGAGATTGTTGGATTTGCAAGTTTGGAGACAAATCAATGATCAACCACACCCATTTCTCTATTGAAAACATTACCTTCCCGTGCTTGTAAGCCATTATCATCTATGCTATTGTAATGATTTTGACCCTTTACAAATTAGAGCTCACAACACGGGCTGATTTAAATTACTAAGAAAACATATACAATGCATTGAGGCTTGAAAATTGAATTAAAACTTCAAAGCAATACCTTAAATTTATGCCCTAGTACTAAGAAGTGATTTGGAAATTGGAGGAGGAATTGAAGGGAGGAGGAAGATGAGTATAAAGAGAACGAGGAAGAAGAAGGAAAAAGTGAGGAGAGAGAGAAAGAAGAAGGTGAAGCTGAGGTGAGCTGAGGTGAGGTGAATGAGAAGCAGAAACAGAATGTAGAACACTTGTGCCTATGTGCTAGGGTTTTGAGAGAGAGGCATGGAAGAAGAACAATAGGTGCTCGAGGTGCGAACTCTATTCAAACGAGAGTCCACAAAGTAGCAATATAGTCGGCTGCCATCTACCTTGGCTTGCTCAATGATAGCCCGAAGCGTGAATATGTGATCCACCGTGGAGAAGGTCTTCCTGAATCCTGCCTACCCCGGCGTCGTGTATCCCTCTCTCTTTGCTAGTGTGCTAAGCTCAGACTCAAGTATAGATCCATAGAGCTTTGCCAAGATATTGCCGATCATGATGGTTATGTAGTTATCGGTGGACCGATGCCGATCTGATTGCGAAGACGCTCGAGAATGGGGCGGTTGACGGACTTCGTAAGGATGTCTGCATGGTTGTCTGCTGTGGAAATGTACTGGAGTCGGATGGTACCAAGCTCAACCTGTTCCGTGGTAAAGTGAAAATGAACACCCACATGCTTGGTACGGTTAGAAAAAATAGGGTTGCCAGCAAGGGCAATCGCACTCTGATTGTCGACGAAGATCGTAGAGGTGGTGTCGATGGGGACGCGTATGTTGGAAAGAAGCTGATGAAGATACATAGCCTGAGTGGTGGCGTCATAGAGGGCCCAGTATTCGGTTTCTGCTGAAGAACCTGCAACGGTGTCTTGCTTTTTGCTAGACCAAGAGAAAGGGGCAGATCCGACGGAGAACAAATAACCTCCATGAGAACGTCGGGAATCGAGATCACCAGCCCAGTCGGAGTCCGTGTAACCACGCAAGGTGATCCCACGACTGTAGTGAAGTCTATACAAAGGTACCTGCTAGATAGCGAACAACCCTCATTGCTGAACTCCAATGTGGCCCCTTAGGAGCATTGAAATACTGACATAAAATAGATATCAGGACGACCTTCATCTCCGCTACATATTCTGACATGGTATCAGAGCCCTAGGCTCTTGATAGTTCTTGGGATTTGTGTGAGCAAGAGGGGGACTGTTGTGTTGCTGATTGGTGGACTGTTCGGGAAGAGGAGAAGCAAGAGGACGACGGGCTGATTTGCTGGACAGCCATTTGCAGGTTAAGTTCTTCTTTGTTCCCACCCACCCACCCCTTTTTCAGATTACATCCCCACAATGGCAGATTTGTTAGAGATGGCTGAGAGACATGTGAAGATCCCGACACTCCCCACGTTCCTAGTGGACCGTCAGTTGGACGGGAATAACTACGGCATCTGGAAGGTAATGATGGAATCTATTCTGGAGTCTTATGACCTTGCTGATTTCATTGTTGTTGGGGTTCCACGGCCGGAGGTAGAGGAAGGGGAGTTATCATCGATTCGTAAGGACCGGGAGGCACAGGCACAGTTGTGGGATCGTGTCAATGCCAGGGTCCATTCATTCATCTTCCTCAATTGCACACCACAAGTAATCAATCATATAAAGCATATGACGCTGGGGCAGAGGTATGGCAGCATTTGGCTTCTCTTTGTAACAGGGTATCGCCCATGAAGAGGATTTCCTTGGAAGTACAGATGCGGGTTATGAACCCTGCAAAGTCATCGACGATGCGGGAGCACATTAACAAGCTGCAGGCTCTTCAGCAAGAAGTTCTTCAGGCTGGGAAGGAGATATCATCGAAGGACATGGCCATAACGTTGCTGTCGCATTTGCCCTCTTAGTACTCAGCATTCTACTCGTTTTTGATTACCAATGGCAGGCTCAGCACCATCACGTGGGAGGAGCTTGTGCCCATGGATCATTGACACACATCCGAGAGAAATCCGTGAACCGTGGACGTACCGTCGAGGGGCCGTGCCTGGAGGCCCTTGTGGGGACTAAAAATGAAATAAATAAATACTATAAATTAATAAGTGTAGAAAAACAACTCTTTTTCGACTTTGAACCCTCACTATTCATCATTATGTTGTTGCCACATCGAACTTCTCTCTTAACGGGACGTTGAGAGATGAAAATGCCAGCATTGCGTGCCATATGGTGAGTAGCTCCACTGTCAACTACCCAAGTGACAGGATGACCACAGGGAAGAGTTGGATGGGCCTCAATGATGGGCACAGAGGGATTGTCAGGTAACTGACAAATCTGAATGAGGGTAGAGGCTTTCCCCTGCGGATGGCCTCGTTTAGGCCTTTGTTTCTTCTTTTTTTTGGAGTAGTGGCTAGAATCAACCTTAAATGTGACCTGAGCAATATTGGTCGAGGGGCCGGGATGAGGTGTAAGGGAAGACCAGCCAGACATCTCTTCAGGAGTGGTGAAAGAAACTGACTAGGAAGGTGGGGCTTGAGCAACCTGACTATTGGCTTGCCACTGGGAGGAACGCAGCCAAGTAGAACCATTCCCTTGTTGCTGAGTCCTTGGAGGAGAGCTTGGTAGAGTAGGTGCTGGATTGCTACCCCCTCTGGATCGCCAATTTGGGGCATTGCTACCACCTTGGTTGTTTTGGCGGGTGGAGGTAGTGGGGCCGGAGGTGTTGCCTCTATTTTCCTTGGCTTTAAAAACACACTCATCATCAACATGTCCAAGTATTTGGCAATAAGTGCAAAATCTATTCTTTTCGGGAATATTTTACCAGTGGGGAATGGGTGTTGAGGCAGGATTTTTGGAATCAATGTTGTTGCCGAGAAGTTTGCCCTGATTTCCTAAGTTGCTGTTCCCTTTCCCTTGTTGTCCTTTTTGAGTAAAGGTGGTATTGGACACAAGGGCCCCTCTTGAGTGGAGGAAGAGGATGACTTCTTGGGATGAAATTGGTCATGCAACCGAGCGAAGCGCAAGAGTTGGCACTCACACTCATATAGGTTAGGCATAGGTTCTAAACTAATGGTCTGTGTGACAAAAGTAAAGAAGCTAGGCGGCTTGTTTAGTAAAGTGATAACCTGATCTTCCTGGGACTTGGCAGAACCAGTGGTGGCAAACTCGGCATTAAGGTGCTGATATTCAGCAACTTTGACGGTCAAGTCATCCCCTTCTTTGATAGAGAAACTTTGAATTTGATGCTCAAGATCAATGCGACGCGTACGATCACGTGCGGCATCTCTCTCTGCAAGGTGTGCCCATTTGTCAGAGACATAGGGGAACTGTTGGAGTTGTGAATGGAACTCGGGCAAAAGGCCTTGCATGAGCTCCACTATAGCAGTGGCATTTCTAGCTTCCCAATGGCTGATGACTTCAGGAGGAACTAGGGAAGGGTGGGGTTTTGGTTCAAATCCCTTTACTAGGTTCCAAGAACCTTGGGAAGTGAAAACTTGTTCCATAAGATTAGCCCAGGTTGTATAATTAGATCCGTTAAAACGAGTATTTTCTGTGAAAGCATTTCTGGACATAGAAACATGAAAGGAAGATGGTGGGGGAGTCTAGGAAGGCTGGTGTCCATATCCAGAGTGTAAGTGTTGAGGAGGGAAACCAGACAGTCCACCAGGACCAGGCATGGGTGAAGGACTTGTCGAGGGTGCTCCATAAGATGGAATAAAGTTTTGGGTACTCAGCATAGGTGGAATACCTGGTTGAGGGACAAACCTTGGAGAGGACATATAATTGGGAAAAACACCAGTGCCAGAGATGGGTTGGTAAACCACTTGATACCCTAGAATGCTGGGTGGTACCGCAGTGCTAGAGGGCATAGTGTTGAAAGATAACTGGGATGGGTAGAACCCATACGTAGGACCCAAAGGAGGTGTAGGCAGTGATGACTGCATGTATGCCAACACTAGTAGGAAGAGATATGGGCGGCTGAAACAAACACAACACATACTAGAGCAAGAGCCAGACCCGCTCGCTGAAGCTCCCGCTCTCCCCCCCTGCTCGCGCTGCCTGCACGCCCTTCCCCCTTCCCACCCACCCACGCGCCCTTCCCCCCCCCCCCCCCCCGCCTGCCCTCGCTTATGTGCCCCCCCTCCGCTGGCTCTCTTGCGCTGAAGCGCCCGCCCCCATCTTCTCGCCTTCGCGCCCCCCTCCCCTCTTCAGCGCCCCGTCCCCCCCTCCGCCAGCCCTCTCTTTCCCCCCACCCCTCCTTTCGCGTTGCTTCCGCCCCCCCCCCCCCCCCCTAGGGTTTTTTTCTTCGCCGCCTTACCCCCCCCCCCCTTCTTTCTGGTTTTTTCCGCCCCTTGGGGGTTCTTTCCTTTTTTTTACTTTCCGCCTTCCCCCTCCGCCCTTTGTGTGCAGCTCGGTTCTTGCAGGTCTCTCCGCATTCGCTCTGCCTTCGCCATAGCTTCAGACTCTGATGGAGGCTCCTCCCGCCCCACCTTAGAGGGACTCTTCCGCAGTCTCCTCGCCCGCCCCTGAGGATACCCCCATCAGGCTTTCTCTTTCGCCAGAAGAGGAAGCGAGCCTCACCGCAGAGGTGGAACGCATCCAGGCACATTCCACCATCTGCCGTATAGTCGGCACTCGCCCCAGCAGAGGGGAGATCCGGGATCTTCTCCAGGCCTGCCTTCTTGCAGATGTGGGCAAGATCCTGGACGTTCAGCTATTGGGCTGTGGACACTACCAGATCGAGTTCGAGACAGCCCAGAGCGTGGCCCAGGTCCTAGCCATGAGTCCCCTTGACATCAGGGGCGCTCGGGCATTCTTCAGACCTTGGCAGCATGGCTTTGACCCAGCAGCGGCCGAGCAGGGGAGCGCCTTTTCCATGTTACAGTTTGCTTCCCTAGACTCCGCCGCGAGTACCTTCCGCTCCTTTCGAGGCTAGGAGCACTGGTGGGCTCGGTGCTCGAGACTGGCCCCACAGCAGCTTCAGTGGTGGCTAGAGCAGCTGGGCTACCTTCAGTCAGAGTTTTGGTTCCTGACATCTCCTCCCTTCCGAAGGTCATTCAGCTACCTAGGATGGGGGGGGATGGATTGATCAGAGAGTGGAGTTCTCGGGGCTCCCGAACCAGTGCTTTATTTGCAGACAGGTCGGCCACCTGGCCAAGGCCTGCCCTCGCAAGAGACCCCGACCTTCACCGCAGCAGAGCAGGCCTCTGATGGCCCGCCCACAGATGCGGCTCGGTAGGCAGCCTCCGGGACACCTGCTCAGCCTACAGAGACCTCGGAGTGGCAGCCTGGACAGGGGCGCCGTCGAGGGAGACAACCCTAGCAGCACGCCCAGAGACTGATGCAACAGCAGCCACAGTCTCAGCATCACTGGGTTCCCGTGAGGAACAGCTTTGCTCCCCTCCAGGAGGAGACCCCAGCGTTGACTGAGGACCAGGAGATGCCAGCACCCCCTCCTTCGCCCCACCCCCCCCTCCCCCGTCCCCCCTTCCCGCCTCGCTTCCACCTTCGCCTCCTCCCGTCCCCGCCCCGGTTTCGGCAGCGGCTCCTTCTCCACCCCCTTCTCCCCCCCCTCCTCCCCCCCCCCCTCGCCTCAGCTCCCCGGGAGGCCCTGGCAATCCCCTGGCGTTCACTTGCAGTCCGGAAGGCTCTGAGCACCGACCTTGCTGGAGCACCGCTGCAGAGGAGACTTACCATGCCGATTCGGGCTTCACGGATATCCTCTATCCGCAGTCGGCTGAGTCGTCTCGACACTAGACAACGCTCAGAGGCTTTTGATTACTCCTTCACACGGCTTTTTGGAGCAGAGGGCCCCCATGAGCCAGCACCCATCGGAGTTCATGTAGTGATACCTTCGGCCCGCGGGGAGGAGGCACTTGATTCAGCGGTGGCCTTCTCATTCCCTCTCTGTGGCCCATGCGACCGGGAGTGGACTCTGGAGCTTGCTCTTAGCACTTTGAAGACTCAGGCAGTTGAGTTTTCTCACCATGTGAGCGATCTGGAGGTGACAGATGTGATAGGCCGACTATGGGAGTTGGCTCATTTTTTCTTTGATCCTGGGAGTGTGGATGCCTCAGGGATTCGACATTTGGTCGTTCGCATAGTGGCAGACTTAGCACACGACCCTGGATATGTATGCATACACGAGGTTGCTCTGTTTGAGCGTGAGGTAGTCGCCATGGGACAGCCACTGGTGCCTGATGCGAGTTTCTTGCAGCACACCGGGTGGGCTGATTCGTAGCCGCTTGGATGGGGACTATTCTCCATCCAAGCCGCTTGCGAAGGCCCGCTGTACGGCTGAGACAGCATCCACCTCAGCAGGTCATCTATGAGGATCATCTCATGGAATGTACAGGGCCTTGGCGGCGCACATTATATACGTTATCGTGGTTGCTTGAGGCAGGAGCTTTAGAGATGCCTGGTTGGGGGCAGTATTGATATTTTGATGATGCAGGAGCACCATTTGGGTGAGAGCAGGATCCGGAGATATGGTTCGGTGATGCCTGGTAGATGGGACACCTTTTGGTTTGCAGCAGGGTTTTGCCCCTTGGGTGGGCAAGGAGGAGTATGTATGGTCATTGCGGATGTATGGCGGCAGGCCATTGTGGATCGCGGGATCATTGTGCCTGGTAGAGCACAGTATGTCATTCTGAGGACGCAGACGCATGATGAGCTCTTTGGCGTGCTCAATGTCTATGCGCCCAACCATGCTAGTGCCAGAGCAGAGTTCTGGACCCAGGTTACGGATGCATTGCCAGAGGAAGCACATTGGTGTGTCGGGGGAGACTTCAACATGCTTGAGGACCCGGCCGATAGGGTGGGAGGCAGTCATGATACAGTGCACGGTACGGAGCTTGCAGCTTGGGAGCGATTTTGCATGACACTGAGGATCACTGATGCATGGCAGCATGAGGCCTTCTCCTGCTCTCAGGACAGTCTTAGTTTCTCTTGGTCGGATCGCCGGCAGGGAGGGACTAATCTATCACGAATTGATCACTTCTATGTGGGCGACAGGTTAGGGGAGCGAGGGGGCTCCGTTGGCATTCTCGCTGGCACCTCTTTTTCAGACCATGCGCCAGTTATTTTGACACTTGAGGAGAGGACACGGAAGACCAGCTTGCAGTTGAGGATCCCAGAGAGGATACTTACAGATCCTAGGCTCGCTGAGGACATTGAGAGGATATGGCATGATAGTCAGAGCTCTGACCAGGATGTAGCAGGCCAGTGTGCCTAGGGACTCATCGAGCTCAGCTCTTTTTTGCACGCTGCAGCCTTGACACGGCTGGGAGAGACTTGCGAGCGGGAGCGTCGACTGAGACGTAGCCTCGCTTCGCTTCAGCGCCTTCAGGAGCAGCAGCCTACATGTAAGTGGGTGGCGTCCCAGCTGAGCCAGGCACGCCAGGAGGTTAGAGAGGCAGAGGAGCAGAGGCATGAGTTTTACTATCGTCGCCAAGCCTCTTAGTGAACGCAGCTTGGTGATAGAGTGACTGGGGAGTTTTTTGAGATTACTGGACCCCGCCATGCTCAAGCAGGAGTCCGCCAGCTTGGGAGGCCGGACGGATCGGTAGCTACTGAGCTCGGGGAGACCAGAGCCATTGCCACTGGTTTCTATAGAGACCTGCTTTCAGCGGAGCGAGCCACTGAGGCTCGGGATGCTTGCAGACAGACTGTGTGGGCCCATGTGTAGAGTTCTGGGTGAGCCTCTCTCAGAGGTTGAGCTTGCTGAGGCCTTGAGGGTCCTTCCGCGCCATCGTTGCCCCGGGGAGGACGTATTGACGCCTGTCTTTTTTATGCGCTATTGGGACCTTTTGGGGCTAGGCCTCCGCAGGGGCTTTCAGTATGTTTTGGACACTGGGGTGATGCCACAGAGCTTTTCAGAGGGCTCGATCTTTCTTATCCCCAAGGGGGAGGGAGTATCAAATGATACTCGGCATTGGAGACCTATTACGATCCTCAATACTGTCTACAAGGTCTTAGCAAAGGCCTTGAGTTTGAGGATCCAGCCCTTCCTGGGGGAGCTGATTCATGCTACCCAGACAGGATTACTTGGTCGTGATGCTTCTCGATTTTGAGAAGGCATACGATAGAGTCGATTGGGGTTTCTTAGAGGGCACTATGCTTCGCCTGGGCTTTGAGCCAGGTTGGATTCGAGGGGTGGCGGCTCTATATTCCACAGCTCGTAGCCAGGTGCTGATTGCAGGAGGACGGGGGCCGAGTTTTGAGTTGACCAGATCAGTTCGTCAGGGGTGTCCTCTCCCCCCGTTTCTTTTTCTCTTCTTTGCTGAGGCTATGAGCATGTATCTGACGGCAGAGGAGGTTGGTTTGAGAGGACTCTAGCTCCCAGTCCGGGGGGAGGACCTGCTCGATGCTGAGTTTGCTGATGACACGGGTTTATTTTTGCATGGCCAGGAGGCCAATCTTCAGCGGGCAGAGCAGTCGCTCCAAGTTTTTAGTGCAGCTTCGGGCGCATTGATCAATTGGCGCAAGACGGATCAGTAGCGCTCCCACTCCGGCATGGAGCCCAGACCCGGGTTTTAGATTGAGTCCTCCCGGCACAGCAGTGCGATATTTGGGATGCCATATTGGACTAGATTTGTCACCTGAGCAGCAGATTGCCCCGCTTCTTCTGAGCATTCGGAAGAAGCTTTTGTATTGGAGTACAGCTCGACTATCCTTGGCTGGGAGGGTGGTGGTGGCAAATCAGGTGCTTTTAGCGACCATGTGTTACATTACGTCCTACTGGATCTTCTCGAGCTCTTGTATCAGCTAGGTACAGAGGCTGATCAGGAACTTTCTTTGGTCTGGGCGGGATGGTCAGCCAGCCCGACAAAGGTTGCTTGGGCAGTTATTACACTTCCGTTGGCCCAGGGAGGCTTGGGCATTATAGATCGAGTTGATTGTTCGGGGGCTGCTTCCAGGCGCTGAGCCTTGGAAAGAGCTTCTTTTGCAGCGGCTGCAGGCTTGGGCTCCCCCAGCAGGGGGCACTTGGGCACCAGAGATACGATGGATCTTCATAGAGATGAGGAGGACAAGCCTTAGTAGAGGATGGGAGGACAGATTTGCCTTGAGCATCCTGAGAGCTTGGGAGTTGCTGAGACCGGGGCTCTCTCAGAGACCTCCTTCTTGTGATGAGGAGCGGGCGAGACAACCGCTCATCTGGAGCCCAGCGGTTCGCACAGAGCAGGGTCATATGCTGGGTTCTCAGCCGTGTCTAGCCTGGGGACCATTGGCGGCAGGCCTAGCACGTAGTTTTGGAGATTGGCAGGCCTTTTGCAGTCTCCCAGAGGAGATCCAGGTGGAGAGGCTGAGTCACTTCAGAGGGGGGTTGATTATGAGGGATGACATTCAAGAGGCACTCACAGAGGAGTGGTTCACGCCTCTCGAGCCCGTGGCCCCACGGTGGATGGGAGCCTTTACACAGTTGGAGATCCTGATTGCTGTCAGAGCTTGCACTGAGGATGGCAGATGCCTCTACTATGAGATCCAGGATGAGGGCAGACTTCAGAGAGTGGAGGTGGAGTCGCCTTTGGTTGCAGAGGGCATCTTTCAGAGGATACGGGTAGTGGCCGCTGCTTCTCGGAAGTGGCATATTGACCCAGACCTTGCAGATGTGGACTCTGATTGGCCGGAAACCTGCTTGCCCTGGTGCTCTCGTGTTTGCGCTTCGGCCCATCTGCTAAGCTCATGCTCCAAGATCGATCCATAAATCTTGGCCAATGTGTGACCAATCATAATAGTCTTGTAGTTCACGGGATCCATGTGGTCACCTACTTTGAGAATGGGCACAATGATAGTAGAAGACCAATTGTCGGGGAAACCCTCGCATGGGGCCTTGTTAAACATATGAACTAGAAGTGGAGCCAATACATCCCTTGCATGTGAGAAGTGCTCGTTGGCAATTAGCCTGTCATGATCTTGTGCTCTCTCATTCTACATCTTGTCAATAGCATCTCTCACCATGCTCAAGTGGAAAGAGGAGGAGTGGGGGGGCGAGGCTTAGGAGGGTGGGGAAAGGTGGTTGTCCGGGGACGTGGTAAAGGGAGGTGGCGTATGCATGCCATATGTCGGGTGAGGTGAACGGGGTCGGTGAGCGACGATCCTGGAAGAGCCTTCAAGCCTCCTTGCAGTCCCATCCGAGAAACACTTATCTTAGAGCCTCTCCTGCATGACACCACTGCTTAGGTCAGTACATGTCACGTGCATGCACCCATGACATGCCTAATCCAAGGCTAATCCTTGGTGGGCAACAGATAAACATAGGCTCAAGTATGACCCGAAGGCAACCCATAGGACGCAGAACCAATCGGCCACTTGCAACATGCTATAATGGTGGTCGGCAGCAATTTACAGCATATGTAGGCTGATTGCTGGTTGGCCAGCTTAGTAGGTGTTTGGGAGCCTATAAATGGCTAAGCCATGTAGTCATTCATTAATCTCTTTCCCATACAGAGATAGGTCCTAGATAGGAATTAGAAGGTCATTAGTCACCCTTTTGGGCAGGCCAAAAGACCATGTAATATACACCTTTTTGTATCATATAAATATACTGAATACACAGCTATCTCTCTCTCTCCTCTCTTTGTCTATGTTGATTGTTCTTGAATCAAGAGTTTCTAGGCAGTACTCAGGGCTGAAAGAAGACTTCCAGAGCTTCCGCATGTAACATTGGTATCAGAGCTTCAGGCTGATTTTAAGGTATCGTTGCTGCCTATGTCCCACCTGCCCTTATTGCATCGCGCATGGATGAAACCGTCACCCGCGTCTTGATCTTTTGGTAGTGTGGTGACCATGCAACATTGTATGTGCATCAGGCTCAGCAAGGCTAAGTGCTGAAAGTGTCCCAGAAAAACTGCATAGGTCCAAGGAGAGTAACTCAGAATGTGTCAAGACCCTCAGAAGCTGGTTCGTGTTAGGGAAACCCAAGAGAAGGGTTTCATGAGAGTCGGTAGCCAGTTGGGGCTTTCAAGGAAGGTTTTTATGGAGTTGTGGATGATGTTCATCCAAGAGGCAGAGCCAAGGGTACCATGATCAGTTTCAAGAAGAAGGATTCATGTTTGTGTTTAGGGACAAGGCAAGAAGGCAAGGGGACAAAGTGGAACAGATGCATAGATCTCTACACCAGATTTGGAGTGGAATCAGAGACAGAGCAAGGTTTTCATTGAAAAGGTTTCCAGGAAGGAAAGGATGACAAGTTTGGGAGTCCATGTGGAGGCAAAGGGATGATGACAGTCATCCAAGTTCAAAGGATCATCAAGTTTAGCAGGAGGGGATGCCATGTGCATGCACATGGACATGCCTAATCCAAGTAATACTTGGTGGGCAGCAGATAAACACAGGCTCAAGTATGCACCGGAAGGCCTCAGAACCAATTGGCCATTTTGCAACATGTTATGATGGTGGTCAGCAACACCTTATAGCATATGTAGGCCGATTGATTGCTGGTCAGCCAACTTATTAGGTGTTTGGGAGCCTATAAAAGGCTAAGCCATATAGTCATTCATTCAGCTCTCTCCCATATGGAGATAGGTCCTAGATAGGAATTAGGTCATTAGTCACCCTTTTGGGTAGGCCAAAGGCCATGGGATTTGTACATACATATACACCTTTTTGTATCATATGAATTCAATATATTGAATATACAACCATCTCTCTCTCTCCTCTCTGTGTCTATGTTGATTGTTCTTGCATCAAGAGTTCCTATGCAGTGCTTCGGACTATAAGTACTGAATGAAGACTCCCAGAGCTTCTGCATGTAACAATACAGGTATAATCTCTAGATATTTATGTGCACTACTCTAAGAGTGGGTTAACACACACACTCATACATATGTTGCCCTTTTAGAGGTTGTTCACACACATTTACTCTTTTTGTACTTAGATAAGGCTTGTTCTCTAACACTCCCCTCACGTGTTATCCTAGTTCACACACTTTTTTGGATAAATCTATGTCTATGACATAGTTTCACTAGAAGTTGTGCCTGGTTCTGTCCATGGAGTAGAGTA
Source organism: Cibotium barometz (assembly GCF_041138505.1). Lineage (NCBI taxonomy): Eukaryota > Viridiplantae > Streptophyta > Polypodiopsida > Cyatheales > Cibotiaceae > Cibotium > Cibotium barometz. The sequence continues at coordinate 12,785,765 of NC_141088.1, read as the reverse complement.
CAATTGTAGTCAAGCCACATTCTGTGTTGTAGATCTTTGAAAGACCCATGAGTCTTCATACTGTGCAAAGTTTGCAACTTCTTTGCAGGCTTCTTCTTCTTCTTGTGTGACATTGGTCTCTACTTTCTTGTGAAAGCAATTGTTCTCATTGTAGTTTGTTTTTCCATAATGTTTACAAGGCTTCTTGGCATAGCAGTCCTTCTCTCCATGATTCTTCCTGTCCCCCTCCGCTTTTTTTTTTATCTTCCTTTCTTCTTCCTTAAGGAGGCTATGACCCCTTCCAAGGTAAGACTTGGCAGGTTCTTCAGTGTGGTGATGAGGTTCCCTTAAAGCTCTTTAGGCATGGACTTTATGAGTATTGCGAGGGACACATAATCTTCAACTTGTACCTTTAGACGTGCAAGCTAGTTCATTAAGGACTTCATCATGTTCCCATGAGCATCAAAGCTGTCATGTGGTTGCATCAAAAGACCATAGAAGTCTATCTGCAAAGAAACTTCGGAGTCCTTTGCGTGAGCCCCAAAAAGCTTGTCTAGCTTTTCATAGGCTTCTTTGGAGGTTGGGAGATCTGCAACATGGTGTATGAAATTATTAGAGAGGCCAAGGGCTATGAGGCCAAAGGCTCTTTGACCCCTAAACTTCGATGATTTTTGATCTACATCTTCAGTCTCGAGCATCTTCTCTTCTCCTTCAATGAAAGTCCTTCTCTCCTTCATAAGACTAAATTTTGGTTTAGTCTGCTAGGTATGGAAACTTTCTCCCATTAAATTTGTCAATGAACATGTGGGTAGCCATGATATGCTATGAATCTTGGAAGGTCTTAGCAAAGGAGGGTTTCCAATGCCAGTGAGTAATCCCTTACAGAAAATGCCTCCTGAAAAACTAGGGTTTCCAAACAAGGGGGTTTTGATCAATGATGCTTTAGCATGCTATAGCAACACTTAAATGCTTGATTTGTGCCCTTAATTTTTTAAAATGATGGAGTAACTAGGGTTAATTGCTCTAATTAAGCACGATTTTGCAGAAAATTAAAAAAGCCCCAAATTGATTTTACTTCTTGATTGGTTGAAGCTCTTTGATTTGTTGATTGCTGCAGATGATTCAGAATCCCCTCTTCCCGTAGTTGGCACTGCGAACTGGTGAGTTGTCCAATTGGCCCCACACTGGGGCACTTGGTCGTGGCTTGATCAGTTGTGATCCTGCCTGTAAACTTGCCCCTTAGCTTCCTAATGTTGAGAATCGAGATCCATGTCCCTGTGGTACTCACCTATGTGATGCACATGTCATCTATAGCTTTAGAGACATCAATTGGCAATCTACCAGGCTGATTGACTCTCGATGCAGCATTACCCAAGCTAGGCACCAAATAAATAGTTCTTCCTATTTTTTAAACAATCGGCAACAAAATAGAGCTCCGCCCTGTCAACTCCTAAGTGGCCAAGACAAGTACTGAACATTAACAAACAGTGACCTTCATTTTGAGGCAGCTCAAAATGATTTTTGAGCAGCATGTAGACATTACCAAGCAGCATCATACAAGTGGTGTACAGCTGTGAACATTCCCATTAATTTTTGGGCGGCCTACAGGCAGTTCCAGGCAGCTTCAAGGCAGCATGATCAGCTTCAGGGCAGCACATGCAGTGTTTAGAACAGAATGGGCAGCTCGGGCAGATGAGAAACAGCACCGAGCAGCATTCAGGGCAGTATGGAGCATGTACGGAGAAGGGGGGTGTGGCTCACTGTATATATTTTAAGGCAAAGCCTTGTAGAGTTTACTTGTGTGAAACCAGAAATCAAGGTGGTCAATTCAGAAGAAGTTCAAGGTGCTTTAGGCAGCCATCTCTTTGGACAGATATTAGTCACTTGATGGAGAAACTGTGAGGTGGAGCACGCAGACATGTGTGAGGATGTCACCTGAAGTAGGTCTCACATGCATGTCATGATTGCTGGGCCCGTCTATAGGGTAGATTAGAGAGTGTTGGCAACGTGAGCCCTATTTGATACTCTTCATGGAGGGGCATGAGTGGGTTGGGGGTTAGCAGGGTTAGTTCTTGTTCTAGAGGGAAGGCTTTGCAAAGGCATGAAGAATCATGAAAGAGAGGATGGTTGAAGCTAGCATTCTAATCGTCTGTTGAAAGAGGAGGAGGGAATGCGACATGCATCAGGTTTTAGATGCATGTGCCTGTCTGCTAGCAGTGCATGCATCCCCTAGTTGCCAGAAGTCCATCTTGGTGGTAAGGTGATGCACTCTCTCTAATGTGTGCCAATGTGTGGTGATCCGGGAGGGAGAAAGTAATATGCTGCATCAAAAACTATGTCTTCTGATGTTTACCCACATGTACTTCATGTCATGCTTCACCACATGTACCATCTTTGTAATATATGCAAGCAGAGCAGCACAGCCACCAACCTGATCCTTGTACACTGCCTGATCTTCTAGTCTCCTGCCTACAAGCCATCTCTTGGTGTCTTCGGGTAGAAGGTATGAGGTTGAGAATGATGTTATGTTGAATCATCGATAATCAGACTCTATACTTGAATACTTATTTTTTGTGCTCAGTCTAATAATATAAAATTTAAAAATGGAGTGTACAAAACTCTCAAAAAAGTCACTTTTAAAATTATTATATGAATTATACAAATTAACTTGTATGGCCTATTGGCTTGATTATATATGCGTGTTGATTGTCCTTTTTTTTTTGGGGGCAGTGGAACAACGAAAACACCCTGAGTTACGAGGCAAGCCAACTGGAGTAGTGCAATATAATCCATGGAAAGGTGGAGGCCTTATTGCTGTAGGCTATGAAGCTCGCCACTTTGGAGTAACACGGTTGGTCTTGCATGTTGTTAACTTCACAACCTTTCTTTTCCCTACCTTGCAAAAGTTACGTTCTAGTGGTATTTCTGAATGCTGGCTTTGTTCTTTTTTCTAATCTCACTAGGTTAATCAACAATAATTAAAGGTAGGGCGACCTCTCTGTCTCTCTCTTTTTTACACACACACACACACACACACGCACAAATTTTTTCAAAGTCAAATGAGAGGTTATAGGGTGCCCCACTACTTGATAGTACCACTGCCATAGCGTGTGATCTGCACAGTAGCTGCCAACCGACTAAGCTCTCAGTCCAGTAGAAGTGACACCCAAGTAAATGTATGGAGTGAAGATATCAACCAGCTCAGAACATTTTGTGGGACATTTGGTGACGGGATGCTGTTGGGCAGCAGGGTGACGTCAGAGGCTCTCGGCTGTACAACAGTGGACAGTAGTTCAAAATTGTGCACTTGAGGGGCTGACTGATCGCACTGCAGTCGACTGGTGCTGTATTGTGTGCAGTCTCAGGATGTCCTTCCTGATGACCCTGTTCAGCTCTGTGCGGCTGAGAGCAAAGGAGGGTGCCTCTATGCTATACTGGAATGGAGGGAGTGCCATGCATACTAAACCAAGTGCTCACCTGGGCATACCAACATTGCGTGTCTCCGTCTAGTGCTAGCTGTCTCGAGGACTCTACGCTGGAATTATAAAGTGGCCGCATTGGAGCTTAATAGATAAATTGGGAAGTCTAAAGACCTCCATGTATATACTTGTTGGAAGCGAGACTATGGAGCTAAGGACTATTTTTAGACTCGGCTGGATAATACATGGTGTGTGAGCTCGCTTTTTCTCCTCACTCACTCTCTTGCATGTTTTGTGTTGAATCTTGCTTAGCTTGATGGATAGTTGGATTTAGCTTGGGCTTTCTTACTTACAGCTTCTCTTTTCATCCTCTAGCTTGATTAGAGCTGACTGTAGGGATCTTCTCTTGCTTCCATCACGGCAAAGGAAACACTTATACCCCATTAACAGTGGAGCTTTCAATAGAGAGGTGATTTGGACGAGGAGCTAGCACACCCACAAGGGAAGTTGCAACTTGTGGCTCCTCAACGAAGTCCCCACAACATTGTATCGGCAAGGTAAAACACCGAACTGAACATTTATGGTGCCATTGCCAGGAAATAGTCTTAGGGCTTAAACTCGATTCCAAACTATTGGACACACCCAATATTGCATGGTGTTCATTAGAGGGTCACACCTTGAAAAACATTCGTATTGGAGTGTTGAATGTGTGATGTGTTTGTTTTCTTTTATGTTTTCTTAGAAAAGTTCATTTTAGTTTGCAAGTTTGGAGGTTTCAAAGAAAAGTTTTTTGTCGAGCGTGAGCGCTAAAGCTCCCCACGTCTGTTGCCCTTGCCATTGCCTTGCTCCTGCCAACCCTCCGCCTCCCAACTGCCCGGTTTGCCCCCAGCTCCCGCCTGCCATGTTGAGCCCTCGCTTTTGCCTGTGCCATTTGCCTTTGCCCCCCCGCCGCCCCGCCCCGCTCCACTTGAGCCCTTTGTTGCCCAACCCTATCCTCTCCTTTGGCAGGTGTCTTCAGCTTTTGGGCTGTTTTTTTCTCTTCGGTGAATGTTGGCATCTTCTGGGCTTCACACCTCCAAGGGGACTCCATGACAATCGCTCCATCATCCTTGACCGAGGCCAGTCCCTTGCCATTTCTGCTTAGAAGTGGACATCCAACTCCTCGCTTGGACAGTTGCCTCCCTAGAGGCCTCCGCCTTGGTCTGCAAAATTGTGGGTAGCCACTTGGCATGTGGATAGTTTAGGGATCTTTTGCTAGTGCAAGCCTTATTGGCGAGCCTGGAAAGATCATGGATATTCATCCATTGGGGCGTGGATACTACCAAGATGAGTTTGATTTGCTTGTAGCATAGGACAGAGTCATGCAGTTGAGCCCCGATGCATTGCGGATGGCCCAGGCCTTCTTTCCGAGGTGGTAGCATGGCTTTGACCCAACATCTGGCCCTTTGGCTGTGGCGTCTTAGGCTTTCCCATGACAGTTTGCTTTCCTGGTCTTAGGACGGAATACCTTCCACTCCTCTCGGTGATAGGTGGTGTCATCGGGGGAGTGACCCCCCCCCCCCCCCCCAAAAAAAAAAAACCGCCGCTATGGTAGCTCAAATGGTTGGGATTTCCATCTCTTTGTATCTGCATAGCCTCTCCGGAGTCAGTTCCTCACGTCATATTGCTTCCTTGCCTCCGAGGAGCTCCTATTTTGCTTCGTTTGTCTGCAGATGGAACACCTCCCTAGTTTAGATCCTCATCAGGGGTAAGGGGGAGATACCGGCACCAAGCGTCAGAGGACCAGGGCTTGGCCTCGAAGGACCTTGGTGCAGAAGAGTGGTAGACCGCTGGTCTGAGGTGGAACCACCGTCGGACTTCCAGAGCAAAGCAGCGTTGCTAGGCGCGCTAGTGTGGCAGGCCACAGGAGGACACGGTTTTGTCAGAGAACCATTACAAACACTTGTTTCAGCAACCCCCCGATAGTGATCCCTCCCGCGGGGCCGTACCTTCGAGAAACCTGCCGCCGGCCCCTCCTTTCCTGATGATTCCACTCCAGGCATCCAGATTCCCACGGAGCCTCAGCCCTCGTCTTCCCAGAGTACGAGATGGATCTTCACGGAGATGCGGGCTCGTGCCTTTAGCCCTGCATTTGAGGATAGATTGGTAGCTAGCCTCTTGCGTGCTTGGGATCATCTTAGGCCAGCTCCTTAGCATTCCACTCTTGTTGCGTCTGAGGATCTGGAACCCCTGGTCCGTTTGCCCAGTGGTCACATGTTGGGGGCTTCCTCGCATGTGTCTTGGGGAGCTTTGAGCATCGGTCTTGCTTAATCACTTGGAGATTGGCTTACATTCAGAGAGTTGGCCCAAGTGGCTGAGGAGAGGATCCTCACTGGGATTGGGGGTAGGGATAGACTTAGCCTTGACATCGACTCTTCCATTGCGCTGGAGTGGCTAGCCCTGATCTCGGACCCTTCCCCCCTGCAGTGGTTGGGAGTATTCACGAGTCATGACGTACCTTTGGCTGTCCATGGCGCGGATGAGAGCACCCCCTTACTCACCTTCTCTATCGGCACTCATGGCAAACTTGAGAGAGCAGAGCCCCCATGGAGGATTTTAGGGGATGCACCTTGCAGAGGGTGAGGGTGATTGGTTTCCATGCGCATGAGTGGCACATAGAACCTCCATCGGCCAAGGTGGTGAGAGAGATTCTGGAGTTTGTGGATTTGGGAGGGTCATACTCTCACGTGCCTCTAGTGGGACCCAAGGGAGTAGTCACTAGTGTCCTACTACTACTTGAGTGCCCTCAACCTCTGGCATCTGAATTCTGCAGCCCAGCCATGTGGTGTAGGCAAAGAAGGGGGTGCCAAAAGTCTCCTCACTGTCATCTGTATCATGCCATGTCCAGCAGTCTCAGGGCCTCCCTCCTCAGTTTCTCTCAAATTTCTAGAAGAGGTTGTGGGATAGTTTTCGGCCACAAAAGATCACTCTTCTTTTGTGGTAGGTGGCACATCGGAGCCTAGTGGTTGGCACTTGGCTGGCCATAGGAGGTAGGCTAGCAATCTGTTCAAGGTGTGGCCATCCCCACGAGTCCCAGCATCATTGTCTTTGGGATTGCCAGAGGGCTTAGCAGGTTTGGCATCTTCATTATGGACTGGGCACCCTCTCGCATAGTTACGTGGGAACACAGTTGCTTAGGCCACTGAGGCCGAGGCCATCATGTCATATGAGGAGGAGGGTGGGGGACTAGCCCTTCAAGTCTCACCTTTGTATTTTTGCAATGCCAGTCCTAGCTCCATCCACTGGTCACTAGACTCTAGGTTCTAGAGAGAGATGGGAGATTTGCAACAGTATTGCTGTGTAGCACATCTGGAGAGCTTGATGCAGCGAGAAGCCATTGAGGGAACCTTCACCCCGCCAACAGAGTCCATCCGGAGCATCTGGCTCGGTATCATTCATACCTTCGAAGGGCTTCCCGGCGCTACCGCATGCGGTCACAGCCATCCAGAAGCTTTCCCCACTATCCACAGAATTTTAGCCGATTCGTACCAAAACTAGTAGGAGTTAAGAATTTTTTAATGTAGATAATCAGGGAGAATATGAGACATTAGGAAAGATCTAGAAAAGGTGTTGTAGATTAAAAATTGCATCCATAGGAATGAGAACTAGGAGTATTAGGGGACATAGATAGGGAAACGATACTCACTACTCAACAAAAGCTAGAATCAACAGTAGCTGTGGTGTAACAAAGTTTTAACATAATAAAGAAATGGAGCAAGCCAAACACAGAGTAGAATGAGCACAAAGAAGAGCTCAACAAAATTAGCTGTAGAAGAAGAACAAGACTATGACGAGAGCGTAAAAAGACTTTTTGGCGTCACGGTCCCTTTCTCAGTGATAGTGATGGTGAGCCCACTTGGCACTATTCGACATGATGACAATGTACGATCATACATTGATACCATCCTCCTCCACACTAGGACACAAAGCAACCATAATATCTTCCCTTTGTGATGGAAGCTCGCCGTACCGTTGAAGGATATCCTTGATCTGCAACTGCCGGGGGTGGAGGGATGAGGTCTGAGGTTGGGGGCATCTGGCTCTCAGAAGGGATTGTGCACGCTTACTAGTGACACCTTGTGTATGTGGTGCCCGAGGATCACGGGTCTGTGTAGGCCGTAGTGCACTAGGCTATTGGTCCACTATAGCCGGTGGTTGTGATCTAAAGAAATCTGTGATGGAGGTTTGGGAGGCACCTCGTTGACTTTGTCTCTTGGAGCGCTACCTAAGCAATGCCTCTTTTTAACACTTTCCCGAAAGAGAAAATGAAATCTCCCTTGGATCTCATAGTAGGGTGGGCATTGTTTTTTTCAATCCACTCTTCCATTAGGATTAGGTAGCTTAGCTAAATTCTAATTAGTTCAAAAGATTAGGCAACCCCTAGAAAACCAAGCACAAAACATAGTTTTCTCTCTCTGGTCGACCATGATGTGTGAAGACATGTTTAATGAAAAGATGTGCAGCTTGTGAAGCAGACAATGTCTTTTTGCATGCAATAAAATATGCTTGCTTGCTAAATCTATCAACAATAGTCCAAATCGTATCATTTCATGCAGAAGTAATAGGTAAACCAGTAATGAAATCCATAGAAATTTCTTCCCAAGGACCGTCAAGAATAGGATTAGCCTGGTTTTATGTAAATGAGTGGGCTTGTGGATGAATGATCGGTATTCTGGCAGAAGGCACTATTTTCTCCAATCATGCACCTCATTTTATCCCTAGGGGCAAGACATAAATTTGAGCACTTGGATTCTAGACAGCCTCATTTAGAACTCCGAGATATGTAGCAAGATAGAGGAGATATGGGAGAGTATGGATTTTCACACTGGTTAGTGACGTGAGAATATGGGAAAATCCATACTCTTCCATATCCCCCTTGGATATCTTTATTACCAAGGAGTATTTCAAGTGTAAAGCTTTGGGGGTTTCCCACTGGGGATATATATACAATCACCATAATAATATATACAACAGGCCTTTTAATTCCTGCCCCAAAAATTTTATTAACATAAGAAAAATGAATCTTCTATGTGTGGGTATTGATCTTCCTGCTTTTTCATAGCTTTTCGTGGATAGTTTAAAATAGAGAACTCTGCTGAAAATAATGCAATAACAAATTTTAAAGCCACAATACCCGGCAAGTACTTCTTTAAATTCAGCCAGTTTTAGATGCAATTCAATAACATTGTACTCATAAGAACACATGTAGGAGGACTGGTACTGCAAGTACATATAGGAGTATGATGACTTCAGCAGCATCCCAGACAGGGTGACCAGCATGAGGTACACAATGTAGGTACAGAGAAGATATCAGCATTATCAGCAAAAACAGCAGATAATGTTAGACCCGGATGGAGTTTAAAACAAGATTAGCACTTGATTAACTAGATGGGATTAGGGATTAATCATAAGATGATTAAACAAGGGCACGTGATTAGATGGAACGATTAGGCATTATAATAATGGCCCTTTTAATAGGAGAGACCCCCTTATACAAGGTGGTGCATATGCTGCCACCACACATGCCACATGTCACGGCATGATGCCAAGTGTCCCTTAGAGGTGTCACCTTCACACATTATTGCTTACATAAGATCCTTCTAAGGGCTTGTTCCTGTTAGAAGTCATCTCCTGTCCAATTTTACACACCAGGGCCTTTGTTGTGGGTGTGCCCGCCCTTATGAGGTGTTTTCCCACTTTTCTCCACTCTCCGCATTTTTCCCCTATTTTTCCCATTTTTTCTGAGGCTTGGGAGGGCTGCCAGAGGGTGCCAAGAGCAGTACAGTGCTGGCCGACTGGATGTTTATCAGTCGTGGGCACTCTTGTTGCTGGCCGACTGGTTTTGATCAGTTTTGGGCACCAGATTGCTGGCCGACTGCATTTATGTAGTCGTGGACCTTTTTATCAGTCGTGGGCTTTTCCTTATGCTGGCCGACTGCCCTCTAGGGAGGTATATATAGGTCCTCAGCCCCCATACCTCATTTGTATCATTCCTCGGGATCTTCTTGTGTATATAGAGCAGAGTTACACGCCTACATCTCTCTCTCTCTCTTGTGCTGTTTTTCTGCCTGCGTTTTTGCTCGTGTTCCCAGATTTGGTCATCATCTCCGTTGCGTATTCTGACATGGTATCAGAGCCCTAGGCTCTAGATAGGTCTTGGGATTTGTGTGAGCAAGAGGGGGACTGTTTTTGTGGCTGATTGGTGCTGTTTTGGACTGTTCGGGAAGAGGAGAAGCAAGAGGAAGGCGGGCTGATTTGCTGGACAGCCACTTGCAGGTATCAGTTCTTCTTTGTTCCCACCCACCCACCCTTTTTCAGAGTACATCCCTGCTATGGCAGATCTGTTTGAGATGGCCGAGAGACATGTGAAGATCCCGACACTCCCCACGTTCCCGGTGGACCGTCAGTTGGACGGGAGCAACTACGGCATATGGAAGGTGATGATGGAATCCGTTCTGGAGTCTTACGACCTCGCCGATTTCGTCGTTGTTGGTGTTCCACGGCCGGCAGTAGAGGAAGGGGAGTTACCGTCGATCCGAAAGGACCGGGAGGCCCAGACACAGATGTGGGATCGTGTCAACGCCAGGGTCCGTTCGTTTATTTTTCTCAACTGCACACCACAGGTAATCAATATTGTAAAGCACATGACGCTGGCCAGAGGTATATGGCAGCATTTGGCCTCACTTTACAACAGGGTATCACCAATGAAGAGGATTTCCTTGGAAGTACAGATGCGGGTTATGAGCCCTGCAAAGTCGTCGACGATGCGGGAGCATATTAACAAGCTGCAGGCTCTTCAACAGGAAGTTCTCCAGGCTGGGAAGGAGATATCGTCAGAGGACATGGCCATCACGTTGCTGTCACATTTGCCCTCTTCGTACCCAGCATTTTACTCGTCTTTGATTACCAGTGGTAGGCTCAGCACCATCAGGTGGGAGGAGCTTGTGACCATGGTCCTGGACCAGGAGGAACGATTCACGAACCCTCCTCAGGGTGGAGGTTCGGAGGCCTTTACTGGCCAACGGTCGAAAGGCCGTAACTCGGGCAAAGGGAAGGCTTCATCGGAGAAGTCTTCTGAGAAGAAGTCCGACGCTGACTGCGAGAAGCTGAAGGCAGAGAGGACCTGTAATGATTGTGGCGAGAAAGGCCACTACTGGAGGTAGTGTCCCAAGCGGAAGACCGAGAAGGGTGAAGACTCCTCAGCAGCAATCATAAAGACTCCGGCTTTTGTGCACCTGGAGGTGATGGACACCGATGCTTCATTTTCTTCAGGCAGGGAGGAGATTGGAGGACTCTCCGCAACGGATACTCGGGAGTGGATTCTCGATAGTGGTGCTTCCAGGCACATGACTACTTCCCGTTCCGGTTTACAGGATCTCTGCAGGTGTTCTGGTCATATTCTTACTGGGGATACGTCCACTATCCCAGTTCACAGTGAGGGCAAGATGGAGATAGTTCTCGATGGCAGAGGGGGGAAGCATTCCTCCCAGGTGTTGTATGTTCCGGCACTTGGTTTTCATCTGTTGTCAGTGCATCAGGTGTGCAAGACTGGCGTACGGGTGGAGTTTGATGAGCATTTTGTTGCTCTCCGGGACAAAGCAACAGGCCAAGTGGTTTGGGAAGGCGGAGTGGAGAATGGAGTTTACAGGCTTTCAGCACTCTCTCTCCTAGGTCCTCAGGATTGTGATGAGTGGCAGACTCGTAATGGCTACTCAAGTGTGGATACGCTGCAGGAGCGGGCTTTCCGAGACCAGGTGGTGGATAGCTTGCCAGTAGATGGCAGCAGTTGGCAGGAACTTTCCAGTATTGAGGTTGGTAGTTCTTGTGTTCGTGAGTCAGAGGAAGCTAAACAGGTCACTTATGCTCTGATGTCTCGTCGTGTTCGGGACAAAGAACCTCCAGTAGATGAGGATGTTCTTTCCACGGGGACCTTTCGGAAAGCCCGGCAGGTGACAGGTGCTTACTTGCAGAAGGAAGTGGTTTCTCCAGGCTTTGTGGTTCCGGATTCAGAGGGGGTGGTTGACAGGTTTCAGAAGGCCTTGCGTGGTCTTCAGAAGGTTTCCAGGACTTGTTTGTGCACCGTAACAGGTGTTGATCCTCGTGAGCAGTGTGATGTCTCTGTGATTCAGAAGCTGTATGGTTCATGGATCTGGTTGATGGACACCGGATTGGACGGGAGCTTCCTGATGAGGCAGTTGAGCTCTTGGTTGCAGATGTCTCTTTGTGAGGCAGGATTGCGTTTCCTGTGGTTTCTGCGGCATGCGAAGGATCATGGACTCTTGTACATAGGAGGGGGATTGTTGGATGGAGTCTGACTCCGCGGTTGGAGTGACTCGGTTTGGGGAGGAGATCCGGACACGAGGAGATCTACTTATGGCCCAGGAGCAGTTTTACGGAGCAGGAGGAGGTTACATTGCAGGTTTGGGCTTCCACTGGAGGAACCCATGGTCATCTAGAGGCACTTTGTGCGTGAACAGATCGTTGCTGATGACATCTTGTTGGAGTTCTGTTCGACGGAGGACAGTACGGTGGACCTCTTCACGAAGTCGCTCTCTCAAGACTTGCTCAGGCGGCACCCCAGCTCCCAGTGGTTGATTTCACAGCCAGGAGCTGAGAGGGGGTGTTAGAAGTCATCTCCTGTCCAGTTTTAAACACCAGGGCCTTTGTTTTGGGTGTGCCCGCCCTTATGAGGTGTTTTCCCACTTTTCCCCACTCTCCGCATTTTTCCCCTATTTTTTCCCATTTTTTCTGAGGCTTGGGAGGGCTGCTAGAGGGTGCCAAGAGCAGTACAGTGCTGGCCGACTGGATGTTTATCAGTCGTGGGCACTCTTGCTGCTGGCCGACTGGTTTTGATCAGTTTTGGGCACCAGATTGCTGGCCGACTGCTTTTATGCAGTCGTGGACCTTTTTATCAATCGTGGGCTTTTCCTTATGCTGGCCGACTGCCCTCTAGGGAGGTATATATAGGTCCTCAGCCCCCATACCTCATTTGTATCATTCCTCGGGATCTTCTTGTGTATATAGAGCAGAGTTACACACCTACATCTCTCTCTCTCTTGTGCTGTTTTTCTGCCTGCGTTTTTGCTCTTGTGTTCCCAGATTTGGTCATCATCTCCGCTGCGTATTCTGACAGTTCCCACACATAAATGAACCCACACACTAGTGGTTGTTCATGTAGGCATGTGCTCACTTATGGTAGTGCTATGTGTGAACAAGGCTTAACCAAGGGCACTTTTTCCCATGTGGTTTTTCCCCTTGGACATCAAGTGTGAAAGGACACTCTTAACATATAATATTTTGTACTTCTATATTATATGGATGTGGCACACAAGCAAGGGTTGACTTGCATTTTGTGGATACCACACTTTTGGCTCTCTCTCTCTCTCTCTCTCTCATTTCTGTGTGTGAGCTTCTCAACCTTGCACCTAACCCTAATGTGCAGGTTTGTGTGTGTGAGTGTGTGAGTCCAACACCCAACATTTGGTATCAGAGCTGGGAGCTGGGAGCTGGCCTTGGAAAACTGCTGCTGGAAAAATTTCTGTGAAATTCCGTCCACAGGCTGCCAAATTCCGTCGCTTGCGTTTTTCCGTCCGTCGGATTCCGTCGCCGCTATGTTTCCGTCCGTCGGAGCTCCTCCGTCCGGCCACCAGTTTCGGGCGGCACTAGTGGGGAGCCCACCACCTCCGCCCAGCTCGCGGGCGGTTCAGCCGGCGCCTGCTCCTGCCGCCGCCCAGGCCCCCCCCTCCGTTCCGTCACACAGCACCCGCCGGCCAGCGTCGCCTCGACCTGCCATTCTGTTCCGGCCGACCACTCCCGTCCACGCCTCTCCGTTCCAGTCGCCGTCTGCTCACGTCTCCGTCAGCGATCGGTGTTCCGACCAGCGTCGTCCCCAGGCACCGGCGTTTCCCCAGCGCTCGACGTTTCTGCTCCGGCCGCCGTTCGCGCCTGCTCGTTTGCGTTGCCGTTCCGTTCCGCCTCACTCCCGCCAGCGACTACACCGGCTTCCGCTTCGCACCTGCTCGCTCGACACCTGCAGCTGGTACAACGCCTTCCCGTTCTGACCTGCTCGCCTGACACCAGCGCCGGGAGCCTGCGTCTGAAGCCCTTACCGCTTCACGCCTGCTCGCAAGTCGACGACAGCTGCTTCCGCTGGGACCCGACAGCTGCACAACCCTCCGCCTCTGCGCTTGCCTAACCCGACACACCTGGCCCCTGACGAGCACCTGTGTGCATATCGTGCACCTGTGATTGGTCCATATGCATCAATTGCAAGATCAGTCGCGCAACAGTGCTGAGCATCCTTAGAGCTGCCACGGCAATTCCATAGAACACAGCCATACGCCTCATCCGCCTTCTCCACCTGCAACGACTGGCCACCTGCAACGACTTGGTCCATTGCCCAAGTTCTTTTTCAATTTGTCTGCTTCAAGCCTGCTGCCCTTGCCTGAAGGTATTTTTCTGTACAAATTTCTAGGTCAAATACCAAATCTGCAACCATTGTAGTGCAGGTCATATGCCGATTTTGCAGACAATAAATACTGTGCAATCAGATTGAAAAGAAAATTGCAGATGAAATTTGGGGGTTTTTGAAATTGAGGTCAAAATCAGCAAATTGAACCTCTCTAATTTGCAGAAATTTGGGGGTTTTCAAAATTGAGGTCAAAATTGGCAAATTGAACCTCTTTCACTTGCAGAAATTTGGGGCTTTTGTGAAAATTGGCCAATTAGATGCACATTGAAGCGATTGGAGTGCATAAAAATTGGGGATTTTCTGATTGGAGCATGTAATTGGGCATTACAGCTGCGATTTGTCGCGTATGTATACACATTGAGTGTAATTGGACAATTTGGTGCAGGTTTACACTTGCTTTGGTTTGCAGGCATACATTTGCACAGGACATTTGGTTGCCTGGCAGTGCACATTGGTGCTTGGTTTGCTTGCAGATATATTTTGTTGACATGGCACAGAATGCTACAGATGTATTTGGTGTGCTCACCCAGGAGGACAAGCTGGATGGATCTAATTACTCCCTCTGGAGTTTTATGATCCGTAATTTGCTGGTAGCCAAAGGGCTTTGGGGCATCGTGTGTGGTGATGACACACGCCCACATACCATTCAGCCAGCCACGCCTCAAAGGGGAGGTGCTCAAAGAGCTCCTGATGTAGATCCTGCTCCCACACGAGCAGAAAAGATGGGACTCTAGAGATGCACAGGCCATGTCATTGATAGCCCTTTCAGTGAAAAGGACTATTATTCCGCACATTCGTTCATGCAAGACATCGAAGCTTGCATGGGACACATTGGAAGCAATGTATCAGGTACGCAACGAGGCAAGAGTTGCCTACTTGAAGAGGCAATTGGATCTTCTTTCTATGGATGAGGGTGATTCCATGGCAGATCATCTCACCAAAGTGAAAGATTTGCAGGAACAATTGCTCAACATTGATGAGGTTATCCCAGACAGACAGATGGTCACCAACACTCTTCATTCTTTACCGCCTTCCTACTTGGGCTTTCACACCTCTCTCAACCTCTCGATGAGAGGAGGTGGTGATCCCGTCACTTTTGAAGAGCTCGTGGGTTTACTCTTGCAGGAAGAGCAAACAAGAGCAAACATATCGAGCAACCGTGGTGGAGAAAAGGCATTTACAGCCAAGGATAAGGGTAAAGCAAAGAGCTTTAAGCATGGGGGACAACAGTCTAGCAAGGCTGGTCATGGACAGCCCTCTTCTAGTGGTGAAAAGTCTGACAAAGGGGATGCAAACAAGCCCAAAAAGAAGGGCAAATGTCACTACTGCCATAAGCTTGGACACTACATCAGTGAATGTAGGAAGCGGATTGCAAAAGAGAAAAAGAAAGAAGCAGGCAATGCAGTAGCAGACTCTTCGGATGACAAAGCAAAGCAATCAGCTAATGTAATCCAGGAAGAGTACACTTTTTTGGTCACATGCACTAGTGACACACCAAGTGCTTCGAACACTGATATGTCTTGCATTGCATCTGACAGACAGAATGCATCATGGTATTTTGATAGTGGTGCTTCGAGCCACATCACTTCATGCAAAGATGTATTTCAGCACTTGGTTTATGCTTCAAATGGCCGCACTGTATCATGTGCAGATCATACCACATATCCAGTAAAGGGAATTGGTAATGTCATACTTATTGCAGCCAATGGTGCCAATATATGTATGAAAAATGTATTGTATGTTCCAGGGATAAAGAAAAATCTGCTCTCCGTCTCAGCCATAAACGACCAAGGTTTAAAGGTTGAATTTGAAGATGGGAAGTGTTTGGTAAAAGACCCATCAAAGGGTTATGAAATAGTCACTTCTGGAACACGATACAAAGGCTTGTATAAGCTGGACAGCTATGACAAGCGCACTTATGATGCAAATACAGTGGCTGCCCACACTCCTGCTATGCATGATGCAGAGCTATGGCATGCTCGTTTTGGGCATGTAAATTTTCAGAGTTTGATGCTTTTGCAGAAGCATCATATGGTTGATAATATGCGGCCTCTTGAGTCTCCGCCAAGACATGTATGTGAGGGGTGTATTTTGGGAAAGATGCATCGGAAACCATTTCCCAAAGATGGACCTGTTAGAGCTGAAAGTAAATTACACCTCATACATAGTGATGTATGTGGTCCAATGCGGACACCATCCATAGGGGGGCATCTTTACTTCGTCACATTCATTGATGACTACTCCAGGTTTGCTTGGGCTTACCCTTTGAAAGCAAAAGAAGATGTGTTTACATGCTTTCGACACTTTGTAGCAATGGCTGAAAATATGTGTGCATGTAAAGTCCAAACACTCCGCTCAGATAGAGGTGGAGAATACATGTCAAATGCATTCAAGGATTATATGCTTCAAAAGGGCATCAAACACCAATGTACTGTGCCTTATACACCGCAGCAGAATGGTGTAGCTGAAAGGAAAAATAGATCTCTCATGGAGATGGCAAGATGCATGGTGAAAGCACAAAAGTTGCCTCACAAATTCTGGATGGAAGCTATAATGTGTGCAACTCATGTGTTGAACAGGTGTCCAACAAAAGCTTTGAAAACCATAACACCATTTGAAGGTTGGTATAGCCGAAAGCCAACAGTGGATTATATGCGTACATTTGGGTGTTTGGCATATGCACATGTGCCAGAACAACTCCGAACAAAGCTTGATGACAAAGCAATTAAATGTATTTTTGTGGGCTACAGCAATGAAAGCAAAGGATACCGTCTTTATAATCCAACTACACGAAGGATTTTTGTGAGTAGAGATGTGGTATTTGCTGAAAATTCAGAACAGCCCATGGTCAGCTTGTATAAAAATAATGATACAGGCATACAGGACATGTTTGATGGACTTTTACCCATTGCAATTAGGGGGGATTCAGATCAGCCAGCCCCTACACAAGAAAATCCACATGTAGAACATGTGGACCAGCCAGCCATTCAGCCCCCTTCTGTGGAAGAAGTGGAAGATCTTGTCAGGGAAGAGCAAACAGCCATAGACACAGCCAAGTCAGTGCCAAGATGGTTGCTGAAAACTTTGCAAGAAAGCAAACTTGCAGCTCCACTCACAGGTAGAACAAGGGCTAGTTCCAGCCATGCCTTGAATGTACATCGTGGGGAGTCTGCATTCGCAATGGGTGGTCTCTTTGATTCAGAAGAGCCTTCTTCTTATGAAGAAGCACATGAGAATGAGCATTGGTTGCAAGCTATGCAAGCTGAAATTTCTTCTATCATGAAGAATAATACATGGGATCTTGTGGAATTGCCTAAAGGCAAGCATGTAATTGGCACAAAGTGGGTGTACAAAGTCAAAAGAAAGTCTGATGGTACTATTGACAGGTACAAAGCAAGACTTGTGGCTAAAGGCTACTCCCAGAAAAAGGGAATAGATTATGAAGAGACTTTTGCTCCTACTTCGAGAATGACCACAATAAGATCTGTGATTGCATTGGCTGCCCATAAAGGATGGAAAGTGCATCAATTGGATATCAAAACTGCATTCTTAAATGGGGATTTACAGGAGGAAGTATATGTAAATCAGCCCATTGGTTTTGTAGTTCCTGGTGAGGAACATAAAGTATGCAGGTTGCACAAAGCATTGTATGGGTTAAAGCAAGCTCCAAGAGCTTGGTATGATAAGATACATGCTCATCTAACCAGCCAAGGTTATGAGAATAGTCCAGCTGAAAGCACATTGTATGTGAAGAAAACCGATGCCGATATTCTCATAGTCATCTTGTATGTAGATGACATGCTCATTACAGGTACAAGCAAAGCACAAATTTCAGATTTCAAAGCTGATTTGAAAGCTGAATTTGATATGTCAGATTTGGGGCCTTTACACTACTATCTTGGCATACAGTTTATGCATACAGATGATGGCATTGTTATGCAGCAAACTAAGTACATAAAAAGTTTGCTAAAAAGGTTTCACATGGATGAATGTAAGCCCATTTCTACTCCGGTAGAACCAGGTGTAAGGCTTACTATGCATGATATTGGAGAGCCTTTTGAGGCCGGCCTTTATAGCCAGGCAGTGGGATGCCTCCTTTACTTGTGTAACACGAGAGGGTACCCTGGATCTTGGTTTGTTCTATCCCAGGGGGGGCAGCTTGCAGCTTTATGCATACAGTGATTCAGATTGGGCTGGTGATTACGATACCAGGCAATCCACCAGTGGGAATTGTTTTTTTCTTGGCAGCTCATGCATATCTTGGTTGAGTAAAAAGCAACCCACTATTGCTACATCTACTTGTGAGGCTGAGTACAGGGCAGTCTTTACAGCTACAGTAGATTGTGTATGGTTGAGGAGACTATTGGCTGATCTTCGTGAGTGTCAGCAGACACCCACCACCATTCTCACTGATAGCCAGAGTGCTATGGCCGTGGCACGAAATCCAGTATTTCATGCACGTACCAAGCACATAGAGATTCATTATCACTATGTCAGAGAGAGGCTACATGCAGGGGAGATCAGTTTATCTTATTGCCCTACACAGGATAATGTTGCAGATCTATTCACAAAGGCTTTACCTCGAGAAAAGTTTGAAGCTTTCCGCAAAGCTTTGGGCTTACTCTCATACAGAGAGTGATCTGCTACCTTGTACAGGTTCACACTTCCACTACAGGGGGGATTTGTAGGCATATGCTCACTTATGGTAGTGCTATGTGTGAACAAGGCTTAACCAAGGGCACTTTTTCCCATGTGGTTTTTCCCCTTGGACATCAAGTGTGAAAGGACACTCTAACATATAATATTTTGTACTTCTATATTATATGGATGTGGCACACATGCAAGGGTTGACTTGCATTTTGTGGATACCACACTTTTGGCTCTCTCTCTCTCTCTCTCTCTCTCTCTCATTTTTGTGTGTGAGCTTCTCAACCTTGCACCTAACCCTAATGTGCAGGTTTGTGTGTGTGAGTGTGTGAGTCCAACACCCAACAGTTCACACACACTAGAACCGCTTTATTTAAAGCCTAGAATACTAAGTTATTAAGTGCCAGTTTACACAATCACCTGGCACTTGTTTATTCCCACATTAATCATTATTAATATTTAGTGTTCCCTCCATAATGATAATGTGGCTAGAAAGCCCACTCATCATGGACTAGGTTTGCTTCTTATTTTGGTTGCTTCTTCTTTTTGTTGGAGATAGAGGTATCAAAGTTTGTCGAATATCAACTTGGCAAGTCTCTTCCGACACTCTTTGATGTAGTGCCCCGGCTTGTGGCATTAATGACACTTTCCTTTCTTTTTCATGGTGTCACCTTGTGACAAGCCCACTTTGTTGGTATCCTCTATTGGCATCACATGTAGATCTGTTCTTCCTTGTCTGCTCCTCATGTGGGAGTGCACCTCAAAGGTAATAGGATTGCTTCCTCTCCTCATAGAGAGATTTAGAGAAATGTGAAAACTCTGATAGGACTTAGGTAGCGAGTTGAGAATAGTGGTGTTTAATTTTCTGTTATCAACTACCTCATTAATATTCAACAGCTGTTCCTTAAGGTTTGTTACCTTGGTAAGGTGATCCGATATGGAATCTCCCTCGTTCATGGTTAGGTTGTCCATCTTCCGCATCAATTACATGATTGGTGTTTCATTATGGGAGTGGAATATGGTCTCAAGGATCACCCAAGCTACCCTTGTAGAGGTGTAGGATCAGATGTGAGGAATAACGGATTGCTTGACTGAAAGAGTGATCATGGCCATTCCTTGTGCATCATGAGCATCCCACCATCTTTGATCTTGAGTGAGCGGAGGGGTGTGCTTGAGTTCTTGCCACCAGTTGTAGTTTGGGTCCCCCTTTCCTGTTGTGGTTGATGCTACTGAAGAGGTTGTAGTTGCTAATGTTGCAGGACGAGGCTCTTGCCTCGTAATAAAAATCCCCCACAGTCCCTTGTCTATCAAAAGACTCTTTATTTTGAAGTTCCATTGTGAGTAGTCGGAACCGTCAAGATAGTCCTCGGTTGTCATGAATCCACTAAACTCAAAAAGGTGTGAAACAAGTGCTCTTTGCGACATCCTCACAATACGGGATTTCCCAAAGCAGTATGAGGTGCAATGAACAAGAGAGCCACCCTTGGATTAGAATTTTTGTGCACTCAAAGCTTACTGGAAACATGAGAAAACAAGCGTGTGCACACACTACACCGAGATATGACGAGATAAAAGATGCGATTGTGAAAGTATACCAAAAAACATGATGTATACTTGAGTGAGCAGAACAAAGCTCCGAGATATGTGCACAAGAACTGGAGTGCCTATGGATGCCTAATCCTCACAAGGTAAAAGAAATTTCTCTGGACTTTTTGTTTACGAGTCTCAGGGATGTCCCAATCTAAGATTCTGAACCTTTGAGCAATCGAAAATCCGTTCGGAACCGATGATATAGCCCAAGTATTGAACCTCTTTAACGTCGAAGATAGACTTTTTGGCGTTTATGTAGAGCCCATTTTTGGAGGAGCTCAGATAACTGTCTTTCTAGCTCGCCCTCTAAAGTCTTGAACTGATTAACTCTAAATGATCACACCTACCATCATACTTACTAAAATTCGGTTGACTTTGAATGACGGGAGTCGATGACGGACTGCTGGCTGGTGGCACCTGAGGCTAGGGAAGTTGAAGAGAGGTGCTGGTATCTAAAATGCATGGCCTCCTTTTCCCTTTGGTGCTCGAGTAACGTACGTTATCGATCGAGCTCTTGTTGGTGCTCTCGAGCAGTGAGTTTGCCGGCCCTCTTCGATCCTGTGTTGGCCCGTATATCTGCTTTTTCTTGCTTCAGCGTCTACTTTTTCTTCTCTCCGTCTAGCCTTGTCTTCTCTTCTTTCTTGTTCCATCTGAAAGAAGAGGGAGATGTAGTCAGGGGTTGTTGGAGGTGGAGGAGGACGTGTTGCGGTTGCCTCCAAGAGTTGGAGGCGCTCCATGAGAAGCTGGTTCTGAGCTCTGAGTAGAGCTATGGTGTTTGCTGTAGTCGGAAGAGCAAGGTCTCCTTATGGGGAGACGTCTTCTGGCTGATGGGTACTCTCCTCTGTAGACATGATGGTGAAGTCGTTGGCCGTGCCAGAACGCAATCTGACCATCGAAGGATGCCCTCACGCTAGGATACGATGTGTGTGGACAAGCTGAATCTGATATCGATGTAACATGCAGCGGAAGTATTCGTAATTGAGGATCCTGTTACACAAATGCTCACACCGTCTTCTATATCTTGAGTTTTGCGAGTTTAGCAATCCACTTTAAGACTTCAAACTTTAAGAGATTTGAGAGAGAGAGAGATGGAAACTGTACACAGTATGGGTTCCTGAATTACCCACTGAAAGGCCCCCTATCCCGTTACTTGAATAGTATTTGCTTTATTACTTTGAAGAGACTGACGGTGGACTGACGATAAGCCAAACACAAGATCTAGGAAGACCAAGAGTCGGGCTGAATTGTACACGGTTGCAGAAGCACCAATGATGTCCAATCTCGAGCCTATGCACTCTTCCCAATAGAACGAGGGAAGGCTGCCAATCTGAGGCTGAGATAGGGGGTGTTTGGGACTGTTCTAGGCTATGTATGAATGCATGCGGGTTACCTTCACCGGATGGTTGTAGCAGAACGATGAAGGGATGAATGCTGAAACTTGGTTGTATGCAGAAAACGCAAGGTTTACTGATGGCTGAATGTTGTAGACTGCTGCGTTTTGCTGATGGAGGGCTGGATGCTCATGCATTGATGCTCCTGGGACTGTAGGATGAAACGCTTCTCCAAAACGCTGAAGGCTGATGTGATCTATGGGCTGGATACTGAAGCGTTGAAGCGCTTGATGCTGATTGCTGAGATGATATGAATGAATGGTGCAAAGCAAGCCTATTTATACTAATCTGAGGGCTGGTCGGTTGGCACTTAATGCTGGCCGACTGGACACTAAACGCTACACGACTTGCATATGATGGATAAATGGTATTAAATGCTGGAAATTATGGAAAAAATGCCAGATAAATACTAATAAATATCATAAGGATACCAGATGCTATTTCAAGGCTTCAGCAATGATCTATATGCAATGGATGAATGATATGCAATATGCAGAGTGCTTTCTAATGCAAACCCTAAGGTTTCTACCGACTCTACATGCATGAATGAATCTCTTCAAGTGGGTTAAGGGACTTGACTGGCCGACTGACTCGCTATGGCTGAGGAATGACCTACGTAGCTCGTGCCTGACTTATCCTGAACTGAGGATTCCAATGGGGTCACGGCATACAACAATTATCGTCCTAAAAGTTACTAATAATGTACAATGTTGCACTGATGATGATAAGCCATCTTGTCACCGTGCACTACAGTGCAGAGTGCATGCGACCACGCGATAGAACAAGTCGTTCCCCTTGACATTACATGGTGTGTGAGCTCTCTTCTTCTCTCTCACTCGCTTGCATGCCTCGGTGTTGAATCTTTCTTAGCTTGATGGATGGTTGCATGATTGGGTTTGGCTTGGGCCTCATTCTTGCTTAGAGCTGCTCTTTTCCTACCTTCAGATCTTGATTAGAGCCAAGTGTATGGATCTCCTCTTACTTCCGTCAAGAAAAGAAGCTCTCCCTCCACACGTCATTAGTAGGGGATCTTTCCTGTGTAACAACAGAGAGGAGATCCAGATGAGGAGCTAGTGCATCCACAAAGGAAGTTGCAACTTGTGGCTCTTCGGCGGCGAATTCCCCACATCATTGTATTGCAAGGTAAGACACCGAACTGAATAGCGTGCTCCGGCTTCATGCAGGTGTCACACCAAGGTGCTTGGCATGCTTCTTCTGTATGCCCTTCCTTGTGGCATTGGTGGCACCACACCTCTCTTAACCCTTGGGGGTTTAGATCTTTTCTTGCTCAAATTTTCTAATTGTTTCATTATTGCTTCAAGCTTCTTGTTCAAATCCTTCTCTTTCTTCTTACTCTTCTTTTCTCGCACTGTGAGTTGGCATGCATCTTGCTTTTCTTTTTCTTCTTTCGTTTCTCCTCCTCCTTGTCTTCTTCATTACCGGAACATTCTTTCTTTTTCTTTTCGTTATCTTACTGGTTTCCATCTTCAGAGCCCTCTCCACTAGCTCTTCCAATAGACTCCTGGTTGGATGGTAGCATTCTGCTTCTCGGATCCTGCGATTGTTTGAACTCTTGATGAACCAATCGCGCAAACTTTGCTTGGTTGTGTGGAACTCAACCTCCGAGATAATTCCTTGATTCTCTCAATAAATTCCCTGTGGACATCAATCCGTGCTTCATTTCTCAAGCTGGCATAACAAATCCTGATCACTCCTTGGATCCCTGTATGTCGTGATGAATGCTTGCCGCATGACTTCATAGGTGGGGATCCTTTTTGCACGATACTGATAATGCCATCTTTCTGCTTTCTCCTCTGAAGTTTGTGTGGAGTACTTTGCGAGACCACTCCTTTAGTCTAGCCAATGTCTCATATGCTAGGACATGGATTCATGGTTATTTCTTCTTGTCCCCCTTGTAGTGTGATAGCTCGAGCTTCACCTGAGTTGTTAGGTGGATTGCTACTTGTTCTTGCTATGTGGTTCTTGAGTGCCTCGACACTCCCTCGGACTCATCCTGGCTAGTTACATAGCTGCCATTTCCCGGCTTCCTGTTCTTCTCTCTTTTGATCTTGGTTCTATGCTCTTTTGATCTCAGTTCTTTGCTCTTTCTTCTTGTCCCCCTTGTAGTGTGATAGCTCGAGCTTCACCTGAGTTGTTAGGTGGATTGCTACTTGTTCTTGCTATGTGGTTCTCGAGTGCCTCGACACTCCCTCGGACTCTGCCTCGACACTCCCTCGGACTCATCCTGGCTAGTTACATAGCCGTCCATTTCCCAGCTTCCTGTTCTTCTCTCTTTTGATCTTGGTTCTATGCTCTTTTGATCTCAGTTCTTTGCTCTTTCTCCCTGTGTAGTCACTTGTTCCATTTGCTTTCTTGTCTTTTTGTTTCTTTCCTTGTCTTTCCCCTCAGGTGCTCTTAAACTTAGCCAGCGTCTCTTAACAATGTAGTGACGACTTGTATGCTAACTTTGACTTTCGACTCCATGCTTGCTTGTTCCTAACCCCAAGACACTACGTTCGGATGGCGGTAAAGAGATTCAGGTCTCCGCCATTCGAATGCAGTGCCTTGGGGTATCAAGCCACCTCTATGGTTCCCGACAGGTTGTGCTTGCCTGCTTGCCTCGATCAGTTCTTTGGCCAGTTGGAGGACCTGTTCATGGACATAAGGAAATCATCTCGGGTGCAGAATTTAACGAAATCGTGTTGCACACAACATTCATTAAATCAAGGCATCCCATATCATCAGACATATTCGTTATTTCATAAACATTAAAATCTACTTGTACAAAATGTTATATGTGTTGAAGTCTAACAATATACACAAGATATTGTCAACTCCTTTGAGCACAACAAACTAGCGTAACCATTTAAGAAAATTGCATGAATCAACAAATCAAACAATATCGCTCCTAGTGTTGAGTTAGCCTCCAAAACCAAAGTCGTCTGCCAAAATATTTGTTGTGTGGCCCAAGTACTCCTTATGCCATGAAGCTCCTGCTGCCCAGAGTAAGAACCTGCCTTGTCTGCCATGAAGCAAAGCAGGTGCCAAATAGACCGTCTCTAGGTTGTAAAAACTCTGCCTTCGGTATTATGGAGAAGGCTAGGCAACCCGCTCATCTGGTGTAGCTTCATCTCAAGCATTGGGAAATTGGAAAAATTTAAGCAACCTCTCCATGGATTTATTTGTTTACTGGGCCATGCATGTTTGGATGCGAAGAGCTGCTGCTACACAAACCTTAGGCAAGTAAAGTTTGGTTGCTTTGACAAAAAAATAACTGTAAATCTCCTTTTGTAGACGGAAATGGTGGCAACCACAAAAATCTACGCAGCGACCACAACGTAGATCAACGGAGAGATTGATGGTTGCTTGGAACTGCTAGGCATCAGCAACTACTAGAAGGTGGACTGACCACGTTGTTGCTCGACAATGTTGCTGTCATGGTTTGACAGGCGGCAAGGACGAGCTAAGGTGATGATGATTGTGGGGAAGGTGGCAGTTTGACAGCGACCTTAGCCAGACTAGTGCACACCAAGCAGAAGAGACCGTATAAGCTGTTGGGTTGCTGAGACCAAGCTGGTTTGTTGACGGCAATGAAGATGATGGCGGCTTACTGCTCTCGGGCCGTACCCCTTCAAGAGAGAAGAAGAGGTTGGGGGGAAAAAAGAAAGGAAAGCAAACAACCCATTTCTGTGGAGCTTAAGAGACTCTTGATACCAAATGTAAGCATTCACACAAGAGTAATGCTTAAAGGACTCTTGATATACCAAATGTAAGGATTCACACGAGCAAGCTTCAATCCTAGGCAAGACATTGAAGCTCAAACATGGATAAATAGATGAGGAACTCGAAAGAGCACAAAACCCTAGAATGGCATAGATTGTTTAACCTCCCATATATATATATATATATATATATATATATATATTAGTGGCTTCTGGGTGTCCAATATGCATCTCACTGGACACAGCGTACTTACATGCCCCTTGTGTCTTTCTGGTCTCCCATTCTACACATCAGTGAGTCCCTGGGCATAACAACTGTCACTCAAGAACCTCAACAGCACAAACAAGTGTTCACACTTAATACATTAAAATCGGTGATGTGTCGTCCTATGCTGCCATGGATTCCAGGCTTCTAGTAACGCACATTCGTCACCTGGGGGAGAGGGAAAAAGGGGGTAAGGGGGGGTGGGGTACTGCACACGGGAATGTGGGGAGCTCCAGTTGATCCTTCTCCACAATCTGCACTTCTTAGAATGTCGATTGGACCTAAAGATCTTGTTGCAACTGAGCTCCTATCAGAGAGATTGACAAGGGTCTCAATTCTATGCAGCTTTGAACATATTTTTTAATATCAAGGTAGATGTGTTTGTGATTGTGTGTTTGTCCTGTAAACGTGCTATGACTTTAATTTTTGTGAGCATATGTACGAGGGCACAGATGGTCATTTTTAAGCTTTTGTTCCTTGAAGAAACATGCGTGGAGATGAGGCGAAGAAGGTTTGCCCAGAAATAGAACTGGTTCAGGTCCCTGTAGCCCATGGGAAAGCTGATCTGACACAGTATCGTGATGCCGGTTCAGAGGTGGATTGTCTTCAATCTTACATTTGGGTGTTTATTGTTGCTGGTAGTGAACACAATGGCCTAGGTATTAACCATTTGCAGTCCTAATGAGTGTTTTTCCTGTTTTGAAGGTCGTATCCGTCCTTTCTCGAATGGGAACATGTGAAAGAGCCTCAATTGATGAGGTTTATTTGGATATCACAGACGCTTCAGCAGCTTTATTGCTTCAAGAGCCTTTTTCAGAGGAGGTTCTCAAGTCCCACATACTCGGATATTCAGAGGTATACAGCTCCAAACTTGGCAACATGTACACATACATTGGACATGAAAGATGGAAGGTTTCTGGTAGCAACCCATTTGCGAGAAGGGTGGCTCTTGGAGGCGGCCAAATTGAACGGTGGACACCTTTGGTGACCCTCACCATGCGTGCCCCCCACCCCCCTGCCCTCAGCTCTTTTGCTAGCTTCGTACTTCCCTTTTGACCTTGTGATTGATAGGATGATTGCCTGTGTGTAGACTGTTTGAGTGCAATCACAGCTTCAGAGGCAAGCAAACAACTGTTTGTGTCCACCCTCAAGGAATTGGTGATGTTGGAACCTCTAATAGAGAGTTGGAAAAGAAATGCAAATTGGAGTGCTAAGCTAGATGCAGTTGGAGCTCTATAAGCTGAAGAAAGAAAGAAAGAAAGTTATATTGACATCTACAAAAGGCCAAAATGACCTATGAGACAAAGGATTACATCATGTCCATGGAATACATCATCATGGGTACTAAAATGAAATGAAAGAAAATGACAAAGCTAAAATGCTAGAGCTGATCCATGTACAAAGCGCATAGGCTCGCATATCATCCTAAGATATCCCACATGGGGTGCTGCAACATGGCATTCAGAGTGGTAAAGTTAAGCCAGTCTGAGGGAGTCCGGTATGGTGATGCGGGCATGGGTGGGGGCCTCCGGGTCGAGGTCGTTGACCTCTGCATAGCTCAGTGGCTTTGTCCAGTGTCATTCCTCTCGGTTGGGCTCCTACATCAGCCTGGGGTCTGAGTAGGGTGGGTGGGTCTGCCCTCAAAGCTCGAGTCTGAAAGAAATCAGTGAGAGCTCTCTGCACTGGTCCTTGGGTAGGTGATACTGGTCTGGGCTGCAATAGTGACTTCCTGTGTTTGCGAAGCTCTAGAACGAAAAGCCGTAGGCATCTTTGATCTGGGAAGTCCATGATCCTGGAGAGTGGTCCAAACCCGTCTCAGAAGAGGCAGTGGGACCTCCCCCTGATCTCATAGTATACTGGACATCAACTGGTGGATGGCAAAGCTGACACATCCTATCCTCTGGTGCAGCCGTCCCTGGCCCATATTTGGCTGTCTCCAGTGTCAATTGGTGGGATGATGTGCAGATCTGGCCAATCGCACATCTCACTCCTAATGACAGATGTGTTTCCATGTAGTGTGGGCGTGTAATAAAGCTATCCTCCGTCAAGTGAAGAAGGTGATCTCTGTAGAAGGCCATCTTCGTCCCCAGGGGCTGAGTGGCTGAGCGCAAGGTCCTCTATGTATCCAGTCCAACAATGTCCTTCCTAATGACCCTGTTCAGCTCTGTGCGGCTGAGATCAAATGAAGGTGCCTCTATGCTGTACTGAAAAGGGGGGAGTGCTTCCATCTGCATGCCATGTAAACTGAACCAAGTGCCCACCTGTGGATACCAGCACTGTGTGTCTCCATCTAGTGCCAGCTGTTTGGAGGACTTCAGGGTGAGCCGAGGGTATTTGTCTTGGGGACTTTAGGAAGAGCACCAAAGAGAGAGGTCTATGTGGAGCAGAAAATCAGATCTTGCGCAGGGATCCTCCTCAAGAGAAAGGGAGGACAGCCAGAGAAAGAAAAAGTTATCCTACATTATGTGGAGTGTTACTCTTCATCGCCAAGGGAATACTTACATTCATCCCAAGGGGAATACTTACATTCTTCCCCAAGGGAATTGTTAAAAAATGATCCTAGATGAGAGGTGAAATGTAAACAGGAATAAATGAGAGAGACGTGTATCTGAGATGCACAAGAAAGATAAATCTCAAAGCATTTATACTTGTGGGTACTTAATAAAAAGAGGGATGAACAGTTTAGGTTCAGTTATAGAAGTATGTGAAAAAAATTATGGGCCTTTAGAGGTGGATGCATGAAACATATACAAAGGGGTTATAGGGCTACCTATCCATTACCATATATGCATTATGAGGATCTCTCAACCAGCTTTAGTTTGTGGAAATACTTATCCTAGAAATAGATTAGTCCAAGCGCACAATTGGAAGGGAAATCACTAGCCGAAGCTCTGTCTAGGAGCTCCCTTGAGCCTGAGGTTAGACTGACACCATCCCACAACTCCTAATCCAAGTCAGGCTTCCCATATTACCAGGACCCACCTTGGAGGTGTTAGGCTTGATCGTGGCAAAGGCTTGTTTCAGGTTGACATCCGTGGATTCTCCCCATTGAAGGAAGTGGCAATTAATGAACCCTCTTCTCGCTTGTAAATCTTATTAAGTGAGGTATTTGTAACTTAATCAGTTAACAAAGGGTCATTAAATACAAAACTTTTACTAATAATCAATTAATGTTGTAAATCCATCATTAGTGCCACTGATTAGCAGTAGCCTAGCCTCATCATTAAAGTCAAACTAGTTAAGTCTATTGGGGACATGACAATGCAGTATTGAGATTTGTTCAGGAGGTTGGTTTACCTTTTTCAGGTGGAGGCAGGCTGTCACATGTGATGCTATGAGTAGTTAAAAAAGTTGTCACTCAGAGCGACGTTATCAACTTTCAGAGGATGAAGAGAGGAATGGGCATGCCCTAAGAATAAATATTTCTTTGGTTCTCTAATTCACGTTCTTAAAGGAAGGTTTTCATTTTCAAGCTCAAAATCTTAATCATAGCAAGAGCCTTGATTGGCCCTAAGCCATGGTGGTCCATGGGTTGCTATAAGCTCTACATAAAATGCAAGGGCTTGACATGGAAGGTCATAGGAACTATGGGAACAAGGAGTGAAAAGCATGACCATGTATTAAATCTAGGACGGCATGTGATAGCATTAGGGTACACCCCATAAAGACTTTATTCAGAGAAGTTTCAGGGTAGAAATGGCCAATTCGGTGACTTAGAATAGATGGAGGTAGAAACAGAGTGTAAAGATATGCCTACAGCATGCTTGGCCCCATGCCCCTGGAGATGGAGACTCATTGAGTAGTCACATGAGAATTTCAAATTGAGATTTTTTTCTTCTTTCTGGTTGGTGTCTCATCATGTCACATTTTATTGTCCTGAGAGTTGTCTTCATTCTTGCTACAAGGGTGCTGAGGAGCAAAGCAGTGCGGTCAGACAGTGGGTTTTAAGAAGTGAAGGGGATCCCAAAGATCGCATGCTGGCACGTGGAGCTGTTGTGATAGCAGAGCTTCGTATGGCTGTCTTGGAAGAGACTGGTTTTACATGCTCAGCAGGCGTTGCACACAATAAGGTAGTTTCTTTTCCAATATCACAATTTTTTTTGTCGTTTCCTACTCTAATTTTCTGTCTCATACCATTGAGATTATATGTGATATTCAACTGGAATGCATCTATGTATTTTTGTTTTCCTGCTATTGATTTGCAGGATGTGACTTCCATACAGCCTTTGATGTGATTAGATCATGCAGACAGGTGACACTTGGCTGAAAGCCTTTAGGAGGGACGCATTAACCTAATCTTGAAAGGGGGTTGGCAAGATATTTGACACTGGTGTGCTAGGCTTAACATACAAGATCCTGGCCAAATGTAGTCTTTGCCTTTGGCCTTTCCTCATCCATGGCACTTAGACAGGTTTTATAGGAGAATCTTGGATAAAATCATCTTGGAGGCTACAATGGGCCAGCAAATTCTTTTGGGTAGAACCTAGCTGTTCTTCTTTACGATTCCAAGAAGACCTATGTTAGAGTGGAGAGGAAGAATTGTTTGCCTCACTTCTTCCAAGCATTTGCAACAAGCTTGTGTATTGGAAGCATGTCACATCTCTCCTTGCCTGGCCAGTTCTGCTTGCCACGAGGTGGTATGCCACCTCATGCTGGTTATTCTCCCGCTTTTGTATGTGCTGGGTGAGGGAAGATGATAACCGGAAAATGAGGAAGGTTGTCATTTTGAACTTCCATGCTTGGAAGTTGTTCTTGTCCTCCAGCTTCTTGGTTACAATGTGGGATAAACTGTCAGACATTATTACTTGTATTAACTTTCACCTGCACCGAATATGGTATTCTATAGGCCAAACAAAACTTGCAGTAACTTCTGCACTCACAACCATTCTGTAATCTCCTAAGGTCTCATGGGATGCTATTTGTTATGTGCGTGGTATTAATGGCAAGGATTGTGGAATCAAGGTTGAGTTTGGATGATCAAGGTTAAAGGATAAATGGCACTTGATTGATATTGATAAAAATGTCATATTCAAGTTTATTTGCAAGGATGAGATGATCAAGGCAAAGGATAAAGGTTTTAGTCAGGTTCACGGGAAAAAATCCTTATGAACTAATGATTGTATACCCTGCATACACTCATCATTGAATTTTTGTATCCATGACATCACGGTTCAAGGGACAAGCTGTCAAGGAACTGAAATTAGAGTTCAAGGGGTGATTGGTCCAAGGAACTGCAAAAGCTCATAGACCTTGTGGTTAAGGGCCAGCTTGTAGTCAATCTTCTTGAAAGGGTGAGGAATCAGCTTTGCGTGATTTTTCATCCATTCCACACATTTGGACTTTGAGGAAAGTTTTGTTTTTCCAGAAGAGATCCTTCCATTAGTTAAAAAGAAAACACCTGTTCGTGAGCGGATTTCCATTTTGCTTCTAAGGTGGTGTCAGACTGCTTTTTCTTGATCGTTTTCTCTTTTTGTGTTCATTTCCCTCCATGCTTGTATTGAATCAAGGGATTTAAGTGCTTTCTTGCTATAATCTTTGATACCTACAAACCAAACATGAGTTTTATCAATAATGATTAAATAAGGGTGGGTTCCTATACCTACCACCTGCAAAACCTATAGGACCAAATCTTAAGTGCACACACTGAACCATAAGCTTAGTTTCCCATTCCCACAAACACGCCTTGGGTTTTCAGGCGTCGTTAAAAACCCGTAGATATTGATATGCATGAATCCAGGCAATGTCTACACAATAACATCATATGTGTCACAGACAGGCATGTGAATACAGAAACTAATTGCCAAAACACAGCATGCATTTAGCATCCATCACATCATTGATATATTCCAATACATATGTCACAAATATCAATCCTAAAATCACCAAACGACAAGCTTGCACATGACACAGCACTAGGGGCTGAAGTTAGGCCAGCCCCCCATCCCCCCTCTCCTCCCGAGGTATCTTTATTAACAAAAGAGTAATTTTCTTGTACATACGGGTGCCTGGGAGTTCATACTACACCGGCAGCACCTGATTTATCTAAATCAGTGAAAAACAGGAAAGAA
The DNA here is from genome assembly GCF_041138505.1 of Cibotium barometz. Taxonomy (NCBI): domain Eukaryota; kingdom Viridiplantae; phylum Streptophyta; class Polypodiopsida; order Cyatheales; family Cibotiaceae; genus Cibotium; species Cibotium barometz. The sequence continues at coordinate 12,754,174 of NC_141088.1, read as the reverse complement.
AAACAAACCCTTGGTCACCAACCCAGGGCAAAGCAATCAACAACTGCTGTCTTGATTACCCCAGGGCACCTGTTAGGCCCACCGAGTGCTACTACGTGATCACAGCCTCTAGCTTAAAGCTGTCCACATAGCTGTTCACACAACCAGCTATGTTTCAAGCTTTCTGGCCACCTGTAGGCTCTACCAAATCATACATAAGTCCTCCATGTTTGCCCAGAATGACTTCCTCTCTGTCTTCATGACTGAATTCAGCCTGCATACTGTCCAGACAGTCCCAAAAACAGTCCCGGACAGCCCTGTGACTGAAACCGATCCCGTCAAGTGGGAAAGACTCTATTGGACACCTACACGTTTAATAGCACAACTTTAAAACCACAAATATGAAAAGGACAACTTAAAACAACTTGAAATTTAAATGAACAGAAATGGAAAGATGGACACCAGCACTGGGGCCGGAACGGGCCGACCCCCCCCTCAATATATGTTATATTTATTGGGAGTATTTAAAGAATACAATGCTCCATGGGTTCTGAGAACCAGATGATGTCCATGTACATATGAAAACAGTACTAAACAAATAGCTCGAATTTCGATGTAGAAAAACTCGGAGCAGAACGACCACTAGTGTGGTCCAATCACTACGGTCCTGTGCTTTCACTGGACTCCGCGGAGAGCACCACACTGGTGTTCCGAGACCACGCACAGACAGGCGCTCTCGTACTAACGCCTGGCTCTCCCGATCTCAGCACCTTTGGACCGAGGTTCGCCCATATAGCTTGGACAACCCGGCACCGAACGGGTGTAGGCCGAGCGGGACGAATCTTTTACCAGATTTAAACATTAAATGCTTTACTCAAATCTGAAAATCACTTGTAGTTGGTTGATAAAAGACCAAGACTTGTGGAATGATGAAGTCTTCCAGGTGATGAAGAAGCAGTTGCCTCGTGGTGAGCCACCAAAGCAGATACCTCCGTAAAAGAAAACCACAGCCACCTTATAGAATGCACAGCCTGCAACAAGAAGGTACAGCCTGCAGTACGGAGGGTACAGAGGCTGTTGCAGCCAATCTCTTGTGGAAACACAAACATAGGAGAGGTGTAGGGCAGCCACCAGGGAGTATAGTCGTAGCAGAGGGTACAGAAGCTACACAACCTGCAATTCTGCGCAGCCCACCAGTAGGAGAGGTGATGGGAAAGGCGCCTGTAGAAGATCATGCGCAGCCAGCACAGAGTCAGCCGCCTGTAGTGAATCAGGCGCAGCCAGCAGCAGGGACAATCGCCTGTAGAGAGTCAGGCGCAGCCAGTGCAGCAGCAAGCTCAGTCGCCTGTAGTGAATCAGGCGCAGCCAGCAGCAGCAGAGGGAACAGCCGTGTAGAGTGGTTTGCCCGAGTACAAGCGCAGCCTGAGGAGCATGCTTGGCTGCAGCCAGTCCACAATCGCCTCCCAGAAAGGAAGCGCAGGTTGGTGAAAGAAGCGCCTGAAGGAAGCGATGGATCCCCACGCTTGAGAGAGAGATTTCTTTTAATTAAAATTCAAGTGAAGTTAACCTTAGAGATACTTACGCATGCATGTGGGGGATTAGTGGGGGTTGGTGACCATGCCCACCCCCACACTCACTTAAAAGTGAGGCTCCCCACCTTGGCCCCAAAGTGGGTGCCCAAAGGGGGTGCCCACTTTTAAATAAGTGTGAACCCCTAACCTTATAAATCAAAGGGTTAGAATTTAAAACATTAAAACAACATGTACCATATACTTACCACCTGTTCACATGCACTGAAACTCGTCAGAATACAGGGCACACTTCACGACTCACTGGCAGGCGTCCCCGCTCAGTAAGTAACACGTCAGGCAGGCAAACACACGAATACATGTCATGCGAAAACAGTTTCAAACATGCAAAATATGTGTGCATGTGCAAATAGTAACATGGACATATCTCCCGTTCATGGAACATGTACAAAATATCTGTCGGCACAAAACTGGCACGACATAAAAACATAAAATCCTGGTCTTCCTATGGAGTGACAGTCCCATAGGTAAGACACAGTTCCAGGCACGAGTTTCCCTAGGTGTGACAGTCCCATAGGTAAAACACGGCACGAATACTGGCTCTTCCATGGCGTGACAGTCCCATGGATCGAACACAGTCCAGGTCATACACGGGTGGCACTGATCTGGCTCCCGTCCATACGACACCATCCTGCTAACACACGGGTGGCACCAGTCTGGCTCCCGTCCATGTCAGCAAAATACTGGCCTCTTCACATGAGACACCGGCCTGGCCTCAAGTGAACGAGACGCAAAAATGTGGGAATGGACCAAATGGTCGGCCAATTGGTGACATCCCCCCGGGCTTCTAAAGAGTTGACCTCAACTTAAAAGCCTCAAGATATGCCTGCAACAATTGCGGATAATCTGCAAAATAATCCTCATTTACCCATTTGGCATCAATAGGCAAATAATTCTTAAACTTCACAAGGTATCTCCTGGAAAGCTTTCCTGGAGGTAGCTTTCTCTCCTTGTGAAAAACAATCTGTTCTGGCTGGAGGATCTCCTCAAGCTCTTCAATTTCTGGCGGATCTTCTGTGACAGGCTCATCAGGATCTGGCCCCACATATTTCCGAAATAGACTCACATGAAAAGCATTGTGAATCTGCCAATGACTAGGTAAAGCAAGCCTGTAGGACACTTCATTGATTTTGTGAATCACCTTGAAGGGTCCATAATAGCGAGGAGAAAGCTTAGGATATGATCCTTCTCGTCCTGGCCTCTTCCGAAGCCTAGCCTTCTCAAATTTCAGCAATACCCAATCACCTTCTTTGACTTCCATGTCCCTTCTATGCTTGTCAGCAGCCTTTTTATGCTTATCCTGAGATCTTGCAATGGCTGTCCGCACCTGACCAAAGGCAACATCCAAGTCACGAACATATTCATCAGCTGCAAAAATCTCATCCTTGGTACGAAGGATGGGTGGCAAGACCACTCTGCCATAAATAACCTCAAATGGAGCCTTTCCTGTGGAAGCATGGATTGTATTGTTGTAGGCAAACTCAACAAGTGGAAGATACTTCTCCCATGCACTCTTTTGATCTGCCACATAACACTTCAGTAAATCCAACACAGCTGAATTTGCAGCTTCACTTTGGCCATCCGTTTGGGGATGATAAGCTGATGAAAACTCAAGCTTAGTACCCATATTATCAAACAAAGCCCTCCAAAATAGGCTTGTAGTCCTGGGATCTCTATCCCCAACAATGGATTTGGGCATACCATGATGCTTGAAAACATTAGCAAGAAAAAGCTTTACCATATGATCAGCTTTGATGGTTTTCTTGACGGGCAAGAAGTGAGCTTGCTTGCTAAACCTGTCCACAATAGTCCAAATAGCATCATTCCCATGCTGGGATCTAGGCAAATCCATAATAAAATCCATCGTGATACTTTCCCAAGGTTGCGAGGGAATAGGCAATGGCTGAAGCAAACCTGGAGGCTTTTGCCTATCAAATTTCACCTTTTGGCAAGTGATACATGCACGCACATAAGCCTCAATGTCTTTACGCATGCTTGGCCAAAAGAAATACCTCTGAATCATGCGAGTAGTAGGCATAATACCTCTATGACCAGCATAAGGTGGAGCGTGACATTCGTCCATAACCTTTGGACGCAAATCCTTCACCACACATAGGCAATTATCCTTCATGAGATAACCCTCATTGATAACATAAGAGGCATGTGAATGACCAGCCATCAAATCAGTCCATATATGGCAAAAATCAGCATCCAAATGATACAAATCTCTCATAGCAGATAGATCTCCATGAGAGGCCACTGAGACTGCAGCAATATAAGGCCTCCTAGATAGTGCATCGGCCACGACATTTTTCTTTCCTGGAGTATGCACAATCTGAAAATGAAACATGGAAAGAAAATTCGCCATTCTCATTTGCTTCTCTGAAAGCTTGGTTTGAGATAGAAAGTATCTCAAGCTTTGATGATCTGTCTTGACCACAAATTCAGCCCCAAGAAGATAATGTTTCCAAATCTTTAAGGCGTGAATTACAGCCAAGAGCTCTTTCTCATAGATATGCATATGAAGCTCAGCATCATGCAAACGACGGCTCTCGTATGCAACTGCATGCCCTTCTTGATTTAGGACAGCTCCTATGCAATCACCACAAGCATCACATTCAACCACGAATGACTTGTGCAAGTCAGGAACAATCAATACTGGACCACATATGATCGCATGCTTGAGCTGCAAGAAAGCATCCTGTTCCTTTGAAGTCCATTTGAACACAGTTTTCTTCTTCGTGAGATCATGTAGAGGAGTGGCAATCATAGCAAAATGCCTTATGAAACGCCTGTAGTACGAACATAATCCCAGAAAACTACGTACTTGATGTACGTTTTGCAATTCGGGCCAATTCCGAATAGTCTCTATCTTTGCAGGATCCATTGTAACTCCATCCTTGGATACAATATGTCCCAGATAATGAATCTCTGAAAGGAAAAACTCACTTTTCTTGGCATTGACGAAAAGTTTATGCTTCTGCAACTCTTCGAACACTGTGACCAAATGAGTTCTGTGTTCCTGCTCATTCTTGGAGAAAACCAAGATATCATCAAAGAAGACTCCTGTAAACTTGCGATGGGGTTGGAATATCCTATCCATCATTCGATTAAAAGTAGCAGGAGCATTGGTGAGACCAAAAGGCATTACCAAGAATTCATATAATCCGAAGGCTGTCCTGAATGCAGTCTTATGGACATCTTGTGGCACCACTCGGATCTGGTGATAACCACTCTTCAAATCAAGTCTGCTAAAGCAAGCTGAGCCATCAAGCTTATCCAAGATATCATCAATACGTGGAATAGGAAATCTGTTCTTGATGGTAAGCTTGTTCAAAGCTCTATAGTCTACACACATACGGAATGATCCGTCCTTCTTTTGAACAAGAAGCACAGGAGAGCAGTAAGGTGAGGAACTGGGCTGAACCAAACCTTTCTCTAAAAGCTCGTTTACCTGCTTCATAATTTCTTCTTGTTGTGCAGCACTCACTCGATATGCGGGTTTGTTAGGTGGAGAACTACCTGGCACAAGATCTATACAATGATCTTCGGGCCTTTGGGGAGGTAATTCACCTGGCAATGAGTCAGCAAAACAGTCTTTGAATGCATTAAGAAAATTCAGCCTATCATTAGACATAGCATCCACACTTTGATGATTTGGCACAAGACTATCACGCACAAAAACCAAGTACGCTGAAAGACTCTTTTTCATTGCTTTATTAATTTGGATGTGTGATACAACTGGGATAGAATCCCCTTCTTTGCCAGCATCAATAAAGTGCATGCGGCCTTTATGCATAAAAGAAATCATATTAGACTTGTAGTCTTTGCGGGGCTCAAGCCTATGATGCCACGGCTTGCCCAACAATACATCACATCCATTCAGTGGAGCAACTAGAAAATGCTCATTATCAAGATAGCCCTGAATATGAATACGCAACTTCCCAATCAAAGGGGTAACCTGCACCTCTTTGCCAATAAATGCAGCTTCAGCTTCAATCTGAGGTCCCATGTTTTCAACCTCAATACCCAATGCAGCTGCCATTTGCATAGAGATGAAATTGTCAGTTGCACAGTCGTCAAACATAAATAATGCGGGCTGATCCTTGATTTGCCCCCAAGCCTTGCAAACCATTCTCTCTTTAGCATCATGACCTGTATTACCTTGCACATCAGGAACTGCATGAACATTTGCTTTGGTGTGCTTGTCCTCGTGCTTTGGTTTGCGATCTGGGCATTGCTGGAACATGTGGTCTTTGCTACCACAAGAAAAGCATTTTCCATCCTTAGCATATTGCTCTCTTTGCTCCGGGGTTAATCCAAATTTGTTCTTTCTTGGGCCCTGATCTTTATTTTCAGCTTTACCACCCTTGTAAGGCTCCCGGAAGTTCTTTTTAGATGGCTGTCCGCCCTTTTGCTGATTTGGGACAGCCTTGTCCTTCGCCTTGGAACCTCCTTGATCCTGCTTGATCTTGAGCACCAATTGCTCTGTAGCAAGGGCAGAAGCTGTGAGTTGTTGCAATGTATGTTTTGGGTGTAATTCAATACCCGATCTATAAGCAGGTTGCAATCCAGAACGAAACTTCCTCTTTCTTTCCTCCTCAGAGATTAGCATGAAGGGAGTCACTTCCAGCAACACTTTCCAAAATTTGTTCACATACTGTTGCACACTCTCATTATCTTTTTGTTCCAGCCTATCCCACTTTTGAGTGAGAGTTTGCTCTGCATTGGGTGGCAAGAACTGAGCATAAAATCTGTCTTTGAATTCCTTCCAAGTAGAGATGGGATCCTTGGTGATCTTTTCGGTGATCCACCAATGGGCAGCAGTGCCTTTCAGAAACATGCTAGCATGGCGCACCTTCGACTTTTCTGTAAAGTCTTCATCGCTAAAAGCAATGTCGAACTGTGCCACAAACGCTAACACCTTAGAAGCATCGTGTTCACCATGAAAGACATCAAATTTGACAGATTTATCACGTGCTTTGAACTCCTTGAGCTTCCTGGTATGAGGCTCATGGTCCTCTCTTTTTCTTTTCCCCTTATCCAACGGGGTAGCCCTATCTGCATGGGCTCCATGGGCCGTCAAAGAAGCTTCATGGGGCATGGTGGCATGTGCTCCACGAACTCGAAGCTCAGATGCATGTGACTTACCTGCATATGGCATAGTCTCTCCATGAGACAACTCAGAAGGCAAAATTTTTCTGGAAGGAGACCTGTCACCATGAGATACATATCTTGCATGCATGTGACTTTCGTGCCCTCCATGAGCACTGGCATACATAAATCTGTCAGGCTTAGTGCCTTGGGGAGAGGATGCATGACGAGAGGTGACAGTCACCTCTTCCTTTTGCATATAAGATTTCAGCCTCTGGGATGCGGGATCTCCATGCTTTAAACGAGGTGGATTTCTGAATTTTAGTTCTCCGTCATCCCCCTCTTTGATATCACCTTTGCGAAGGAGATAGGCAAGTGCCAACTCCCTTGGTTTCTTGCCCACTTCACGAGCCATAGATTCAAAGGTTACATCAACCATAGCCTCAGCCTTCCTGGCTTCAATAGCACTTTGTAGATGAGGATCTTCATACAAAAACTTCAATTCTTGCTCTTGAGCTTGCAAAAGTTTTCTCATATGTTCCATTTCAGCCCTCATAGCATCAGGGTCTTGTTCAAGCATAACTGTCTTCCCTGGAGACAGTTGACCTTTGGATTCACTATCCATAACCCTTTCAAGGGGCTTGTGTCTACCTCGCAGGGCATCAGACCCACGAGAAGCACTAGATGGACCCCTCGAGTTTGGCACTTCCAAAGGGTTGCCTTGGCTGTCCATTGTGTTCAAAGTTTGCTAAAAGCGGGATGTCCAATACACAGGTTCGTTTCCCCACTAGGAAGAGGGAAACAACCGTGCTCTGATACCAATGAAACCGATCCCGTCAAGTGGGAAAGACTCTATTGGACACCTACACGTTTAATAGCACAACTTTAAAACCACAAATATGAAAAGGACAACTTAAAACAACTTGAAATTTAAATGAACAGAAATGGAAAGATGGACACCAGCACTGGGGCCGGAACGGGCCGACCCCCCCCTCAATATATGTTATATTTATTGGGAGTATTTAAAGAATACAATGCTCCATGGGTTCTGAGAACCAGATGATGTCCATGTACATATGAAAACAGTACTAAACAAATAGCTCGAATTTCGATGTAGAAAAACTCGGAGCAGAACGACCACTAGTGTGGTCCAATCACTACGGTCCTGTGCTTTCACTGGACTCCGCGGAGAGCACCACACTGGTGTTCCGAGACCACGCACAGACAGGCGCTCTCGTACTAACGCCTGGCTCTCCCGATCTCAGCACCTTTGGACCGAGGTTCGCCCATATAGCTTGGACAACCCGGCACCGAACGGGTGTAGGCCGAGCGGGACGAATCTTTTACCAGATTTAAACATTAAATGCTTTACTCAAATCTGAAAATCACTTACTTGTAGTTGGTTGATAAAAGACCAAGACTTGTGGAATGATGAAGTCTTCCAGGTGATGAAGAAGCAGTTGCCTCGTGGTGAGCCACCAAAGCAGATACCTCCGTAAAAGAAAACCACAGCCACCTTATAGAATGCACAGCCTGCAACAAGAAGGTACAGCCTGCAGTACGGAGGGTACAGAGGCTGTTGCAGCCAATCTCTTGTGGAAACACAAACATAGGAGAGGTGTAGGGCAGCCACCAGGGAGTATAGTCGTAGCAGAGGGTACAGAAGCTACACAACCTGCAATTCTGCGCAGCCCACCAGTAGGAGAGGTGATGGGAAAGGCGCCTGTAGAAGATCATGCGCAGCCAGCACAGAGTCAGCCGCCTGTAGTGAATCAGGCGCAGCCAGCAGCAGGGACAATCGCCTGTAGAGAGTCAGGCGCAGCCAGTGCAGCAGCAAGCTCAGTCGCCTGTAGTGAATCAGGCGCAGCCAGCAGCAGCAGAGGGAACAGCCGTGTAGAGTGGTTTGCCCGAGTACAAGCGCAGCCTGAGGAGCATGCTTGGCTGCAGCCAGTCCACAATCGCCTCCCAGAAAGGAAGCGCAGGTTGGTGAAAGAAGCGCCTGAAGGAAGCGATGGATCCCCACGCTTGAGAGAGAGATTTCTTTTAATTAAAATTCAAGTGAAGTTAACCTTAGAGATACTTACGCATGCATGTGGGGGATTAGTGGGGGTTGGTGACCATGCCCACCCCCACACTCACTTAAAAGTGAGGCTCCCCACCTTGGCCCCAAAGTGGGTGCCCAAAGGGGGTGCCCACTTTTAAATAAGTGTGAACCCCTAACCTTATAAATCAAAGGGTTAGAATTTAAAACATTAAAACAACATGTACCATATACTTACCACCTGTTCACATGCACTGAAACTCGTCAGAATACAGGGCACACTTCACGACTCACTGGCAGGCGTCCCCGCTCAGTAAGTAACACGTCAGGCAGGCAAACACACGAATACATGTCATGCGAAAACAGTTTCAAACATGCAAAATATGTGTGCATGTGCAAATAGTAACATGGACATATCTCCCGTTCATGGAACATGTACAAAATATCTGTCGGCACAAAACTGGCACGACATAAAAACATAAAATCCTGGTCTTCCTATGGAGTGACAGTCCCATAGGTAAGACACAGTTCCAGGCACGAGTTTCCCTAGGTGTGACAGTCCCATAGGTAAAACACGGCACGAATACTGGCTCTTCCATGGCGTGACAGTCCCATGGATCGAACACAGTCCAGGTCATACACGGGTGGCACTGATCTGGCTCCCGTCCATACGACACCATCCTGCTAACACACGGGTGGCACCAGTCTGGCTCCCGTCCATGTCAGCAAAATACTGGCCTCTTCACATGAGACACCGGCCTGGCCTCAAGTGAACGAGACGCAAAAATGTGGGAATGGACCAAATGGTCGGCCAATTGGTGACAGTGACCGATTCGTTTAGCAACCTGTGAGCAATATAGTTGCCAGGCAAATCTTGTATCTATTCCAGTCAGTGAAATCCTTTATATCCTCCCCGGTATTATGCTGAAAACAGTTCAGCCAACCTGTAGAGAAGTAGGAGAAGGTGTCATCCAGACCTAGAGTACCCTCACCCTGTATGCAAGTCGACCAGCCCTGTAGCACCCTGTGTGCAAGTCGACTAGCTTTCTAAGACCTGTAAGCAATTCGACCAGCAGAAAAGGAGAGAAAGACCTCAATCGACCAGCCCTATGACACTGTAGAGCAAGTTGACCAGCTCTATGGCACAAGTATCTGCTGTCCAGCAGCCCTGTGCCACCTGTGGAAGAAGTCAACTAACTCTGTCAAGCACCAGACTTCCCACGTGTGTAACCTACATGCCTTGCAAGTACACTGACACCAGGGTTCCTAGAAAAGCAACTCGTGGGCTTCAAAAATATCTCCCCAGCCTCTTTTAGCAACTTGTGGGATTTAAACCATATGCCCGGGTGCCCATCACTAATAAATAGCCTCGGTACATTATTATAGTCCACCCTGATGTGAACTCACTTATAGCTTATAAGTTTGTCTACCCAAATTTTAATGAGTTTGAACTTGTAACCATAAACTTTAGTAAACAAGGCAATAATATTCAAATGGAGTTAAGTGTGCACACTTACCACTACAAAAATAAAATCACCACCTTAGTCCCAATCAGGTGTGCACACACGCATCCACGGGATGCCAAGGCGTCCCCGATGCCCATGGACATTCATCGGCAAAATACTAGGAAATGTCCAGGTAACAAAACAAGTCACACATGCAAGTGTATTTCACAGGCCTATGCTTGTGCTCAATAATTTGGATTAAATCTCCCAACTTGCCATCTTGTACACCAAAATAGTCACCACCCATGCAAGATCCAAAATACTCACGAGAGCAACTGCCCTTCCATGAGTTTACATAACTCACTAGGGTTACCATCCTTCCATGAGTTCACATAACTCACCAGAGTTACCACTCTTCCATGAGTTCACATACTCACTCACCAGGGTTACCACCCTTCCATGAGTGAGTCCATCATGCACTTGGATACTCTCAAGAAAACATCCGGGAGATCCTTCCGCATGTCACAACTCTGGAGGATTTGTGACATCCCCCGGCTTTTAAAAGCGTTCATATAGGCAGTATGGAGATCCGGGTAGTCCTTAAAGTAACCCTCATCAACCCACTTCACATCAAGTGTTGGGTAGTTTCTGAATTTGACAAGATATCTATGAACAAGCTTGCCACCAGTCGCTTTTCGTTCCTTGTGAAAGAAAATCTGCTCATGCTACAGGATCTCTTCCAACTCATCAATCTCAGGTTGGTCCTCCACTACCGATTCCACCGGCTCAGGACCAATATACGGTTTCAAGAGATTGATATGAAAGGCATTATGTATGTGCCAATGGTCTGGTAACACCAATTGAAAAGCTACCTCATTGATCTTTTCCAAGATCTGAAATAGTCCATAGTACTTGCAAGATAGCTTTGGATACATGGCCTCTTTGCCTATCTTCTTATAACCTAATCACCCTCCTTGAATTGCAACTGTTTCCGATGCTCATCTGCAACTTTCTTATGCTTATCTTGGGATCTATGTATGGCTATCGTGACCTGTGAAAAAGCAGTGTCCAAATCCTTGACATATTGATGCGCTACAAATATTTCATCCTTGCTACGTAGAATAGGAGGCAAAACAACTTTGCCATAAATAATTTCAAAGGGCGCTTTACCCATAGAAGTATGCACCGTATTGTTGTAAGCAAACTCAGCAAGTGATAAATACTTCTCCTGGTCTGATTTGAAGTCCGAGACATAAGATTTCAACAAATCCAGCACTGTTGAATTTGCAATTTCACTCTGCCCATCTGTTTGTGGATGATAAGCATAAGAAAAATTTAATTTGGTTTCCATATTATCAAATAAAGAGCGCCAAGAAAAACTAGTGGTTCCCCACAATCGTCTTTGGCATGCCATGATACTTGAAGATTTGGGCCAAAAATATATTCGCTATATGCTTTGGTTTAATGGTCTTTTGTATTGGAATGAAATGTGCATGTTTACTGAACCTATCCACAATAGTCCAAATAGTATCATTTTCTTGTTGCGTTTTTGGAAGATCTCTGATAAAATCCACGGCAATACTCTCCCGAGGCTGATTCAGAATCGGCAATGGTTGAAGCAACCTTGGAGTCTTATGCATGTCAAATTTGACTTTGTGGCAAACCAGACATTGGCGTACATAGTCATCAATGGTTTTACGCATCTGTGGCCAAAAGAAGTACTTCTCCAAAGTCTTTGTAGTGGCAAGAATTTCTCTATGTCTTGCATAAGGGTGTATGGCATTCATGCAACACCTTTTGTCTTAAATTTTTATGGACACAAAGGCGATTCTGGATTATCAAATATTCATCCGGTATGGAATAATTTGGGACTAGTTTACCCCGTTGCAAATCAGTCATATATGCTGAAAATTATCATCTGTATGATACGTATGCATCACGCATATCTGAGAGGTCTTGATAATAGGCGACAGTAATGGTATGCACTTGAGGCCTTTGGGAAAGTGCATCAACCACTACGTTCTTCTTTCGAGGAGGATGTATAATTTAAAAAACATAGAGAGGAAATTTTTCCATCTCATATGCTTTTCAAACAACTTATTTTGTGTAAGAAAGTATCGAAGACTTTGATGATCCGTCTTAACGGTAAATTCAGCGCCCAACGAATAATGTTTCCACATTGTGAGAGCATGAATCACTGCTAAAAGCTCTTTCTCATAAACTTGCAAGTGGAGTTTTGCATGTTGCAACCGGCGGCTTTCATATGCTACAGCATGTCCTTGTTGGTTTAATACTGCACCAATACAATTTCCACATGCATCACGTTCAACGGAGAATGGTTTATGTAAATCTGATACAATCAAAAGTGGTCGAGACACGTTAGCTTGCTTTAAACCATAAAGAGTCTTATTTTGTACATCTCCCTATGATATGCAAGGTTTTTTCTTGTCAAATCATGCAATGGCGAAGCAATTTCAGCAAAGCGCTTAATAAAATGACGGTAATATGAGCATAGTCCCAAAAAACTTCGAACTTCGGTTCGCAACTCTAGCTAATCCTTAATTTCTTGCGATTTGGTGGGTTCCATGAGTACCCCTTCCTTGGATACAATGTGACTAAGATAGTGGATTTATGATAAGAAGAATTCACTCTTTTTATCGTCGTTAATGTAGAGGTTATGACTACGAAGCCCTTTGAACACAATAGCCAAGTGCTCTCGGTGTTGTTCGTTATCTTTGGAAAAGACAATGATATCATCAAAAAAAGTACCTGTAAATTGTCTATGTTTGCTGAAAATTCTGTCCATCATGCAATTAAACGTGGTTGGTGCATTAGTAAGTCCAAATGGAACTACCAAAAACTCATAAAGTCCAAGCTGTACGAAAGGTAGTTTTATGTACATCTTGTATTGCACACGTATTTGCTAGTAGCCGCTTTTGAGATCAATTTGGGTAAAGCAAGCTGCACCTTCAAGCTTGTCCAGAATGTCATCAATGCGTGGAATGGGAAACCTATTATTTATTGTTACTTTATTAAGAGCATGATAATCCATGCTCATTCTGTATGTACCATCTTTCTTTTGCACCAATAATACAAGTGAACAGTAAGGAGAAGAGCTTGGTTGTATCAACCCTTTCTCAAGCAAGTCATTTACTTGCACCATAATCTCTTCTTGCTGACCAACACTTACTCTGTATGGAGGCCGATCGGGTAGTGTGCCTCCAGGTATCACATCAATACGGTGATCTTCAGGACGCTTAGGTGGTAACTCACCAGACAATGCATCTCGAAAACAATCACTATAGCGATGTAAGAAGTCTACATGCTCTTAAGTTAGTTGGTCAACATTCACTCTTTCATGCTCAGTGTTCTCTCTTACAAAAACTTAGTGAGAACAAGCTGATTTCTATATTACTTTATTAACCTGTACATGACTGACAATAGGTATGGCACTTCTTGGAGTACCAGCATCTATAACAATCTCTCTCTCTCTCTATGCATAAAACAGATCTTCTTGGCTTTGTATGATTTCTTTGGCTCCACGTGAGCATATGCCATGGCATTCCCAACAAAACATCACATGACAGCTTGTGAGAGGAGCAACCATAAAACTCTCATGATGGAGATAGGGTTACCACCCTTCCATGAGTTCACATACTCACTCACCAAGATTACCACCCTTCCATGAGTGAATCCATCGTGCTCCTGGATACTCCCAAGACACCATCCTCGAGATCCTTTTGCATATCACAACTCTGGAGGATTTGTGACAATATGCATAGTTAATTTCCTAGCCAACGTACAACACGACATACTTCATGGCAAAAAATTATAAAGAAAAATCTTGATCTTCCAGAGCTTTGTACCATCTAATCGGGCTATATTTGGTTGGGGATCATGGGCACATTCTTTATACACATGGCTACGTGCAATCCTGTGCCAATCAAAGAAAGCATCGACGATCTTAAGTAATATACCATCGCGGCTGGTGATAGTGCAATCTTTGATCTACCTTGTAGATGTTCCCATCAACTCCCGAGGATGTGGATGCTGTTTTTCCAAATGAAACAGATGGTCAGATTGTCTTTTTTTTTTGGGGGGGGGGGTGGTGGTGTGTGACCACACCCTCTATAGTCTTGCTGCAACATGCTCACCAAATGTGCGAGGGTGCTATCCCAGGGCTGATTAGTAGTTGATAGTGGAGTCCATGGGGCTGTTGGAAAGTGATGGCAATGTTCTGAAAGTGTGAGAGTCTTAGCAGATGGCTTGCATTTTCCTCCTTGAAAAGAAGCACGGGCCCTGCCTCAATGGCCCAAGCTATGGTGCCAAAGTAATGAAGCAACTGCCTTCTGTCCATTGTGAATAGGTGAACTGCCAGCAAACTTGCTGTGCCTTTGAGAATCCTGAAGACAATGTTGTTAGGACCCCTGTGTGTGCCACATGTGTTGTAGATTGTGGGAGGTCAGCTATCGCAAGCTAGGTGTCCACCGTTAGACTCTTGTGGGAAGTTGGCCAAAGAAAGATGAGATCTTCTCTGTGGATGGATGTTGCTCCACAACCTCTCCCAATTAAAGTTAGAGAGGACGTGGGGAGAAATACCATGGGCTCTTAAACACCGAGCCACGGCCAATGTGACTCCCATCCAGTGTAGATGGATCCTCCATCCTAGGTGAGCGGAGAAAGAGAAAAAAGGGAATCTAGGATGCTCTCGGGGGTTGTGGGGTCTCTCTAGGGTCCTAATGTAGCTCCCATAGCCAAGTCTCTTGGAGATATCATTTGCGATCTCGAGTGGAGAGGGGTCAATGTGTCTCACCTATCCACGCAAGCCAACGACCCAGACCCATTGGAGGGAGACACAACAATCCTTCTCGGAGGGAGTGTTAATCACTATGGTTAACATTACTTAAAAAACGTGGCTACGCTTATTGTATTCATCTTTTGTAACCGCGCAAAGCGCTTAATGTAAAAGAGACATGGGATGACCGAGCTTACGGTTTGTGTAATGCCGGTCATGAGGAATAGTTGTACATAGAGCTAGGAAGACTAGTTTTGGGCCCCTAATTGTTAATGGGTGGCCAGCCATTGTAATAACTATGAGCTCTTGTCTATAAGACATTTGATGAAATATGAAAAGGGACAATCCCATTAGTCTCATTTGAGTTTTGTCTCTTCTCTTTCTCTCTCTCTCTCTCTTTCTCTCTCTCTCTCTCTCATTTGAGCTTGTGGATGTATGCTTGCTTGTGTTTGCTTGCTCGCATGCTTGATTGTCGGTGTGTACTTGTAGGGATGGTGATGCTCTAGCTCCTCTCCTCCTCTCCCCTCTCATTGCTCACTACCAAGTCCCTCTTGCATGCATGTGGCATGAGGTGAAGGTTGAGCTTTCCATAGCTCCCTCCTTCTTGCTTTCTACTAAGCCATTGAATCTTTATTTGGATGACACAAGTAGAGGTGGAGTGAGCCCCTAGTGGCTTCACATCGAGGAGTTAACCCTCATTAAGGTTGGCTAAGTGCTACTCTCCGAACTCGACTCTAGCATATTGTCTCTCTCGAGGATGATACGCAACAAACCATCCGTTCCGCACGACATTGTTCGAGCTGAGTTTGTTGCACCACCTATGGTAGTGGAGGCATTGTTCCAGACGATCTTCTTTATATACAGGATGAGGGAGATGCCCACAGAGAGATTATCTCGCCGAGCTTTTGAGGCATCCAGACAGCTGGCCGAGGCTGGACACAACTTGGTATGCACAGATGCTACAGTGGTTCTCACATCATGGGATAGACATTGAGCGGTTGCCACCTTTTCAGTATGATCAGTCTGCTCCACGGGGTTACCTCTCTCTCAATGAGAGGAATAGAGTGATGAGACAGGACATATGGCAACGCTACATACAAGAGACATGGACAGCACCAGAGAGCCCACTACCACCGAAGATGCTGTATTACAGAGACCACTTTATGAGCATCTCAGGGGATGGGTTTATACAGCGACCGCGATATATGGATATAAACATGCCACATAGCTCTCGCGTTGCTATTGGACAGCTACGAGTCTCATCACATCAGCTAGAGATAGAGGCTGGGAGAGCGGCACGGGTTCCCAGGGCCGAGCGGATATGCAGATTGTGCCGCGAGGAGGTGGAGACTGAGGATCACTTTGTATGTAGATGTAGAGCCCACCAGGGGGTCAGAGATAGATATGCAGGATTGTTTGAGGAGTACTCTTCACTACATCAGTTGATGGAGGCCTCGGACCAGCGACAGCTTGGCAGCCTACTACTAGAGCTTCATAGTTCTCGAGAGAGACTCCTCCAGACACCCGCTCCCACTAGGGGTGGGAGACAGTCCCAGCTCACAGATTTCTTCCAGAGAGCTATGCCAGTGCCAGCTGATGTACCACGTGGGGTGACCGCACAGAGAGCAGAGGAATTGAGAGCCAGGAGGAGACCTAGACAGACGGGGCACAGAGCACCCCGACTCCGTCACCGAGAGATAGCAACTATCTGGATGAGACACCAGATGGAGACACAGGAGAGGCTAGCTCGCTTTCATTCAGACTCAGGGTACATGTTCACGCCACTCACAGCCTCAGCATCGGCGATGTATGATATCTTATATCCCTCTTATGGCACTAGATGGAGTTCGACATAGATCTGCATAGCATGCTTGTACTACCCCTTCAGCATATAGAGATGCATCTTGCCTTAGCACTCCATCCACATCCCCACCCCCCTTTATATTGTTTGTATATGGGCTCCACCGATCCATGATGATTCACAGTTGTATCCAGACACATGCACACTTTTTCTTTTCTGTCTTTTCCTTTTCTTTCTTTTTCTTTTCTTCCGATGATCGGAAGAACACAGTTGTATTATTTTTTGTCTCATAGGCTGACTTTGGCCTCTCGTAGACGTTAATATATCTTTCTTTCTTTCTTTCTCTCTCTTGTGTGCAAGGTAGTATGTTAGGTTTGACAGGGGGTCCTTGTAGACTGAACTTCAAGAGGGAATGTCGTGGTGGGAGAAGATTTCCACCTAGTTTTTTTTTTTTTTGGGAGGGTGGGGGGGTGTGGAGAAGAAACTAGAGTAATCTGCTGCTTCGAAAGAATGGCCTCACCAATGCCAATGACGAGGTCATTTCCCACTTGAAGTTTGGCAAGACATTCTATGTGTAACAGTGGGGGAAATCGGGAGAAGTGGAGCCAAGATCCAAGGGTGTTAGACGAATCCCGAGCATAGACAACACCAAGGAATGTGCACATGGGAGCCAACTGGATGATGGATAGGCATTCCAAATCAAGGGTTGTCGTAGGTGCTCCTCCGAGAGTATTAGACAAGTGACAATTTTAGGGTGGCCCATGCTCTATGGGGCGAGGATCAAAGAATGAAGATTAGGGGTTGGGGGGGAAGAATAGGCATTTCAAATCAGGGTTGCCGTAGGTGCTCTTCTAAGAGTATTAGACAAGTGACAATTTCAGGGTGGCCCAAGCTCTACGGGGTGAGGATCAAAGAATGAAGAATAAGGGGGGGGAAGGATGCACATCTCCTTTGGCTGGCCGCTCTATGAGGAGAAGGCTATGTCATACAATGGGTTGGGGGGGGGGGGGGGGGGGGATAACCACTTAGGTGGTCGTTCGTGCCAAGTGGGCTCACCACCACTATTTGTGAGAAAAGGACTAGGTCGCCAAAGCCTTAGAAGGCTTCCCGATGCTTCCGCATACGGTCAAAACCACCCTAAAGCTTCCCCCACTGGCCGCAAAGGGTATGAATGATGTCGTGCCAGACTGCGCAGGTGGAGTGTGGGTGCCTTCAATGGCTTCGTTGCATCGAGCTATCCAGATGTGCCATGTGGCTATGTTGCAACAAATCTCCCCTCTCTGGCTTGAACCAGGAGTCGAGTGACCAGTTGATGGGGTTGGAACTGGCACTACCGAGATGTGAAAGTGAGAGACCTAAAGGGCTAGTCCCTCACCTTCCTCGTAAGCCATGACAACCTCGGCCTCAGTGGTCCAAGCAACAGTCCCCCAGGTAATAGTACAGGACGAGGCCCTGTCCATAGCGAAGATGCGAAGAATCCATTGCCAAACCTACTGAGCCTTCGGGAAATCCCAAAGATAATGTCGCTGAGACTCTTAGGGATGGCCACATCTTGGACATGATGGTGGTCTACCTCCAATGGCCAACCACAACTCCTATGTGCCAGTAGCCACAAAAATAGTGTGATCTTCGGAGGTTGAAAACTATCCCATGGCCTTTTCTAGAAATCTGAGAGAGAGTGCGGTGAAAGGCCATGGGATTGCCAGTGCTGCCGGAATGCCCTCGACCTCGGGCATCTGGATCCTACGGCTAAGCCGTGCACTGAATGCAAAAAATGGGGTACTCGGAGTCTCCTCCATGTCTGTCGGATCACACCAAGTCCACTCCCCTGGGTCCCACTCGAGGCACGTGATGGGCGGCTCTCGTAGATTTATAAACGTTAAGAGTCTCTCCTTGGCCACCTTGGCCGGTGGTGGGTCTGTGGCACTCATGTGCATGGAAATCAATCACCCTCACCCGATGTAACGTGCATCCCCTGAAGTCCTTCATGGGGGGCTCTGCTCTCACTAATCTGCCATGAGGTCCAATCGAAAAAGTGAGCAAGGTGAAGCTATCATCCGCGCCATGAAGTGCTAGCAGAATGGCAGAGTTGATGTGAAGGCTGAGTCTGTCCCTGCCCTGAATCCCAGTCACACCCCTCCCCTGGGCCGCTAGGGGCAGCTGTCTGAATGTAAGCCAATCTCCAAGGGACCTAGCAATGCCTGTGCTCAAAGTTTGTGTGGGTGAGCCCCTAACATGTGACCACTAGGTAGATGGATCAAGGGTTTCGACACCAAGGGCTGTTGAAGACGCTCCTCGGAGGCTAATGGAACAGACTACTGAAGGGCCAGCCTGAGATGATCCCAAGCTTGTAATAAACTGGTTGCAAATTTGTCCTCAAAAGCTGGATTGAAGCCATGAGACCGCATCTTTGTATAGCAGATTCTTCTGAATGCTCAAAAGAAGAGGGACTAATTGTTGCTCTCCGTGAAGATATCGATGCCCACCTGGTATCCAAGATAACGGATTGGAATGCCCCTCGGAATCCATTGGAAAGCATCAACTAGACGCCAAGTTGGGGCGGGCAAAGAGCCTACCCAAAATCCACACGACTTGTGCCAGTTGATTTGCGCTCTGGATACGTGATGGAAGATCTCTTATCGCCTCTACAAATCTCTGAAGGTTCCCCTCGTCACCTGATATAAGTATGTTGTTGTATCATCTATGAAATCAGAGTCTAGCAACTCCTTTTGAGTATGGATGGGGAGGCACAATCCTTGAAGCCCAGTCTCCTAAGCTGAGAGAAAGCTATTGTCACAAAATTCCTTACAGCTTCTATTTTTCTATTGTTCATGTGTGGCATGTGGAACCTGACATGTACATGTATGGCTAGTGTAGCCTAACATGGTGTGTCTGTATGGCATATGGAGCTTGACATGACAGTACATGTATGGCTGGTGTAACCTGAGATGATAGTACATGTGTGGCTGGTGGGGCCTGACATGGTGTACATGTGTGGCTCATGGAGCTTGACATGATGTAATTCCCTGGGACTAGCTATCCTGGAGATCTTTTGTATTTATGTTCTGGGAAGGTTCCGGAAGGATCATGAGCCTTGGACATTTTATCGGATACAACTGAGTAGATGGGTGTTTCTTCCAGTCTAGCTGCACTCATGTGTGTGCATGACTTTGATTTTATCTTTGGATGACTTGTCTTGTTTGCCTGGACAATCCCTGAGATTTTTGCATGCGTTGTCCATGGGGCCGGGGATGCTGGGCACCCTGTGGATGTGTATGTGGTGCACACCTGTTTGGGACTGACAGGAGGTCTACATGTGTTTTGCAAGTGGTAAGTATTCCCAAAAACTCAATTTACAGCTTTATGAGTTCACATGCTAATAATTATTGATGCAGGTTCACACTCACTTATAAGTGGCCGGACAACTTACAAGTGAGTACACATTGAGTAGGACTTATTTAATACACGTGGCGGCCAAAAGCTGGGCACTGGACAATATTTGAGCCTCCTTCAAGTAGGTGTCCCCTTCTGGACCTAAAAAGCACACGTGGGAGCTAAAACTGGCGGAGGAGCTCTAATCTTGAGTAAGACTCTAGTTTTATGTGAGGTGCCTGATTTTCCGGGTGCATCGGAGCTGGTCAACTACTTCTACAGGCTGTTTATAGCCCTCTACCGCGACAAAAACCTAATAGGTGCATGGGAGGTGCTGGCTGACCTGTTCTCCACTGCTGGCTGGCTGATTTACAGCTTGAACAGAGGCTGGACAGTCGATAAACGTCGATTTCTTCTGAGGCTACTGAGGGCTGGTTGATTGCTGAAAACAGCCTTTGAGGGCTGGTTGACTTGCTCTATGAGCCAGACAGGAAGAAGACGATGATGTTGAGTTGTCTCGGGCTGATGTGGGAGTGCTATGGGCTGTCCATAGTTGTCCTGCATGTGCTTGATGCCGGGAATGCTCACTTGTGCCGAGAATAGCAAATTGAGTTTATGTTACGTTTTCTTGTTTTCATATTGTATTGGAAGAAACAGGTGCAGCCAGTGGTGAACCGTGGGCACCCACAAAGTTGTATTTGAAGTAGACTCCTTTTTGGTAATCTAACCATTTGGGGGGGGGGGTGGCGTCAGCCGCCCCTAGTGTGGTGTACTGTGCAGATTTGTCATCTTGTTTTATCTGGCATGCTTGTGTATTTTCAGATTTCATGATTGATAAGATTTTCCGTGTACAGTTACCCATGGCCTCAGCTACAAATAGAAAAAGGTACGGTGCTAAAGGGCAGCTCTGTTGGACGGAAAATCTGTCACCTTTGGCTCCCTGTATGAGAACCTGGCTGTGGGAGGCCGAGTAAAGTCCAGAAACACCACAAATCCACTCCTCCGGAAATCCCATTCGGCACATCATCCCCTCTAGAAGCCCCAATCAACTCTATCGTAGGCTTTCTCAAATCCAATAGGAGCACAATGAGATCTTGTTGACGCATCCCGGCCGAAGTAGTGCCTCTCAGAAAGTAAAGATGTTGTCCAGAATTCTATAATCTTGAACAAAACCTGTCTGGTCTGAGTATCATGAATCAAGACAGGGAGGAAAGGCTCTAGTCTTGTGTTGATGGCCTTGGCCAAAATCTTGTAGGTGGTCTCGAGGAGGGTGATGGGTCTCCACTGCCGAATCTCCAGTTTGTCTTCACCCTCCTTGGGAATCAAGTGGATCAAGCCCTCTCAAAGCCTCTCTGGCATGGCACCCGTGGTCATAATCTCGTTGAAGGCTGCTCTAGGGCCGCCTTCCATGAGATCCTAGTGATGAAACAAGGAGATTGGAAGCCCATCCGCTCCCAGTCATTTACCCCTAGGAAGTGCCATCAAGGCCTCGGCAATCTCCTCGGCTGTGAAGGGAAGTCAGTAGGAAGGTCCAGAGAGCGGGGGGAACCACCTTTCTCGTATGCTGCTAGGCCCGCTCTCATGCACCAACCGGTTGTGAGAATATGGGTACACCAGTGTGAGAAGGGTCTGAAGAAGTCTGTGGCTATGGCTCTCACATGGGGGTGTTCTGATACTATAGATCAATCTTGGTCCCTCAACCTATGGATATCATCTCTCCGCTTGTGGGGGCATGCAATCTCAAAGAAATCCCCGGTGACCCTATCTCGCGCCTGCGTCCAAAAGGAAGCTCTGGCATGATATCTGTACTCCACCCTCCTGGGATTTGAGCTCAATATGGGCGACAACCAACCAACTTTCAATCCACGGGCTATCTAGGGTGCTCTCTTGAAGTCGCTAAAGAGAAGCAAGGCCTATCTAGGGTGCTCTCTTGAAGTCGCTAAAGAGAAGCAAGGCCTCTGCGGATGCTCCTCTCCCTCGCACGGAATCTAGCCAATCTGCTATGTGCTACCTCTTGCAGTAAATGGCTAATCTCACCTAGGCATGCATCCAAGGTGCTTGTGGCTGATCCCGAGAGAAAAGCCAGCCCCTTCCAAAGCATCTCTATCTTGCTGCTTATCTCGGAGTCCAGAATGAGGTTGTTTGGGATCTGACTGCTCAAGTGTCTGTCGTGCCTCTAGGGATCCTCCAGAGACAGAATAACTAGTGCATGATCGGAGAAAGTAGTGCTTGCGAGAATACCAATCAACCGCAAGCCCACTATCCACATAGAACCTATCAAGTCTGGATAAGTTGGGGCCGGTGCTCCTCCTGTCAAACCTCGAGAAGCAGAGACTCTTAGGGCTGCGCCCAAACTTTGGTAAATGACAAGGGTCATGCCCCCTAAGGGCCATGATCAGCTCCTTCCAAGCAGAGTATTCTGAGCCAAAAACTGTAGCCATGCCTCCCCTGAGTCTATCCTCTCCTGACTCTATCCCCGCCCATACACCAAAAAGTCAGCCTGTGGAAGGGATTGACGAGCTGTACTCTAGGAGGTGGCTTTGCTTGCTGCGGTGCATTCGGCGCATATACATTTAAAAAGCCCACACAGTCCTCTCCAATCCTGATGGTCACCCACTGAGCTCGACCAGAGTCAATGATGCCTGAGCTTGCTACAGCCGGCAATAGCTGCTCACTAACATATATACAAACTCCCCCTTGCATCCCGGAAGGGCCAGAAGAGGGGGACTAGAAAGTGTGACTCTTGCCTGGTAGTATCTTCCCACATCGGCGGGTATGCCCCTTGAAATATGGTGCTCCTCGAGGAAGAGGATATCAATGGTTCCCCCAAGTATTGCTCTATGAATCTCTCCCTGAATGTTCTATGAGACAATCCACATATTTAATCTCTATGGGAAGCGGAACTATCAGAACTGCCTTCCACTTGAAGAGTCTTGGGCATGGGTTTCAAAGGTAGTCACAGTTGGTCCTGGGGCAGAAGATGCGCCAAGTGTGTGTGGATCCTACCCTCCATATGACGCCACTCCGTCTGAGCTCGGGAATAAGCATAATCTAGGTGCCATTTGTCGCAATGTAGGTATCTGTAGGAAGGGGGAAGGGGTTTTGCTACTAAGATATGAAGGAACACAAAAAGCAGCACCTCTAAGCTGGAGGACACCACCTCCCCATCTTGATCTCTATGGCCTGAGCCTCCCAACTTCATCTGAGCCAAGGGCCAAATATGGGTAAGCACATCGGTGATGCGCTGATCATGTAAGTGACAAGAGAGCTCAACTGTGTGCCCCTAGATGGCGGCAGACACCGACTCCATACCCCATTCCATCCCCAGTGCTGCACTCAAGGGGAAGAAGAAGAGCATCGCACCACTCCCTGGCGCGAAGGGCCTAGAGTGATGAAACACCACACAAATCCGAATGGGAGCCATCGTCTCCTTGAACATACAAGTTCCTTTGACGAGGAGACATCGGAGGAAACTGTAATCCACTGACTGTCTCAGAACCCTTTTGGGGGGTTGGGGGGGGGGGGTGCTCTTGAGGGAGAGCCCTCACCGGAGAGGCAGCGATGGTCATCTCTATCGGCTCTGAGAAATGATGAATTAGGTGGCGGACTGAGCTCGCTGATTGGTTTTTCTCTAGGTTTGGCATGGCTGGTGGGTGGTGGGAATGCTCCGGAGGGGCTGAATGGGGTGGGGGTGGGGGGGGGGGGGGGGGGGGGGGGGGGCTCCGAAGGAGTCGGATCAGAGGAAGTTGTTGAGGGGAGAGCTGAAGACGAAGGTGGGGGGGATAGGGCAACTGAGGAGAGGGAGAAGAAGAGGGGAGGAATTTGGCTTGGGAGGGAGGGGGAGACTGGGGATGTGTCGATGGCTCAGTAGGGCCTGAGGTGCTGTGAGAATTGGGGAAACTGGACGGGGATCTCGTTGAGGAAACAGTCTCCATAAAGGTGGGGCTAGAGATGGGTTCCTCAAGGTAAGTTGGGGTGGGAGGGGGGCATCGCCGTTGGGGGCTGCTGAGATAAATGCTCGAAATGGTTTTCTAAAGAAACCGTATCCTCCTGTGTCCTGCCACCCTGGTGCGCCCGACAATCCGCTCTACTCTGGATGTCGGTTGCTGTTGGCTCCGTCTTGGGCCAACGGTCTGCCACTTTGTTACATATGTGGTAGTTGGGTGCGTTGCTGCCTGGGGCCAGCTTCCCCCCCATCCCCCTAAAGAGGATCTGAGTTGGGACCGCCGGGGGGGGGGGGGGGGGGACCACTTGATGTGGTCTCCTAGACTGACGGCGAGGACAAGCTCTAGTGAGATGTCCCGTTTGCTTGCATATGAAGCATTGGCTTGGGAGGCTAGAGTACTCCACTCTCTGAAGAATAGGGGCTCCCCGGAGGAAAGGAAGAGATATGGCACGAGGCACAATCTCCAGAGAGGCTACGCAAATACGAAGGGATGGAATCCCAGTTGCCGAGCAAGAACCAAAGCGGCGGTGGAGGGTGATTCCATCACTCTCTCGATAGCACCACCTATCACTGGGGAAAGAAAAAGGTACTCCTTCCTAAGATCTGGGAAGCAGATTGTCACGGGAAAGCGTGAAACGCGAGCCAGAGGGTTGGATGTTGGGGGTCGAAGCCGTGCTGCAGGATTGTGTCCAAAGCTACTGGCGAGTCGAACTCAACCTGGTGTTAAACATGCCCTGTTGCACTGTGCAAAGAAGGCCTAGGCTATACGCAGTGCGATGAGGCTCAGCTGCATGATTCTGTCCAAAGCTGCTGGCAAGTCGAACTCAACGTGGTATTAAACATGCCCCAAAGGAGGATATCAGTGATCTTTCTAGGCGTGCCTAGGAGGCTAGCCTGTACAAAATCCTAAGCTATCCGCTCACTAGGTGGCTACCCACAATCTTGCTTACCAAGGTGGAGGCGTCTAAGGATATGACTGCGAAAGCCAGGAGGTGGAGCTCTGCTTCTGAGAAAGAGAGGCAAGGGACGGCGGCCTCGGTCAGGGAGGACGGAGCGGCTGCCATGGAGTCCTCCTTGGGGGGGTCAAGACCAGAAGAGGCCGAAACTTGCCACGGATAATAAATCTTGAGAGCGAAAACACTTGAATCGGAACGGAGGGGAGGAAAAGCGAAAAGTGGGGAAGTAGTCTTGAGGCTTAGGAGCCGCCCGCGGGGGGGGGGGGGGGGGGGGGGGGGGGTGGGGGGCGCTGCAGGCGAGGAAGAAACGAGGACCGCAAACGGCAGAGGAGAGGCGGAAAGGAGAAATGGGAGCGAAGAGTCTAATTAGTCCCATAATTTAGACTAATTTACACAATGGTTGATGCACAAAGATTAGTTTCTCCTTGCTCTATCCAATGGTGTGCTCAATTGTGTGAATTAATTAGGGATTAGTGGCTAATTAGAGTCCTTGATTAGTGTAAAAGAGGGAAAAAGAATTAATCTTGGATTAATCCTTGATCAATTTTTTACATAACTCATTAAGGCTAATGAGCATTCAATGAGAAGATGCTCATGAGTTGTCAATTTGTCCATTTTGGGGGTTATTTATGAAAGGTGTAAGGTGTGTTATTAAAGGGTTGACTTTTTTTATTTCACTTACCTTTTTTGGAAAAATGCCCATATTCCTTTCATTCTAAATTCAAAAAATATTCCCCCCAAAAAGGAAAATTCGTATTTTTTACTAGATTTAAAAAAAACGAAATTTAATATCCACGTGAAGTGTGGTTCACGTGTGAAAAGTGTTTCATAGCGTGAAACAGAAGTTCACGCGGCACGGGAAAAAAAAATCAAAATTTAATATCCACGTGAAGTGCGGTTCACGTGTGAAAAGTGTTTCATGGCGTGAAACAGAAGTTCACATGGCATTAAAAAAAATCAAAATTTAATATCCACGTGAAGTCCAGTTCACGCGTGAAAAGTGTTTCACGGCGTGAAACAGAAGTTCACGCGGCACAAAAAAAAAACAAATAATTAAAATTTAATATCCACGTGAAGTCCGGTTCACGTGTGAAAAGTGTTTCAGAGCGTGAAACAGAGGTTCACACGGTACTAAAAATAAATAAATAAATAATCAAAATTTAATATCGACATGAAGTCCGGTTCAAGCGTGAAAAGTGTTTCACGGCATGAAACAGTTCACGCGGCACGAAAAAAAAATCAAAATTTAATATTCACGTGAAGTCAGAGTTCACGTGTGAAAAGTGTTTCACGGCATGAAATAGTTCATGCAACACCAAAAAAATAAAATAAAATAAACACACTCTGGAAACCATCCCTGTTTGGAGGCCCGTATTTCCTAAACTGTGTATCCGATGAAGGCGCTCTAAGGCTCATCGGAAAGCTGACATCGAGCTCTTTGACTTTGGATTGGTCGTCCGAAGTCGAAATCGATCATTTTGGCCTCCGACTAGTAGCCTCAAAATTTGACCCGAAAATCAAGACAAAAAACAGCCCAAAAACCACGAAAAATCGTAAAAAACAGCGCGAAAACGACGACAAGACATATTCAGGCTACTTTTTGAGGGTCTAAACGACAAAATCACGGACGACTCAGGGAAACTAAGTTGTAGTACTCCAAAAATACTATAACTCTCTCATACGAAGTTTTTTAGAATTCCTTTTGGATCACCCTAAAAAACGTGTTGCAAAACAGGGAAAAATTTCTCAAATTTTTTTTCCGTTTAGAGACAGAGATGGAAAATAGGTTTTAGGACCTCCTCTTCCATCTGGGAGGTTCCTAGCATACACTTTTTTCGAAAAAATATCTGATCATTCATATGCGTATAGCGCCTAAACTAATTAAACGGACACCTGTTTAATCCAACGAAGAGTACGGCAAGCCTCTTGAGGCTGTAACGGGCTGTGGGAAAGTATAAAAAGTTAAAAAAAAATTGTAATTGTCCATTAAGGAGCAGTTAGGCACTCTGACATGGCCACAATAGAGAGAGTACGAGGGATCACACAAGGACTAAACCCAATGGCTGACATCTTCGAGCCATTGAGATCCATGCCACAAATTCACCTCCCAATGTCATTGGCCATGCTTATAACAAGTATGTCATCGGGTTTTACACCCCCTGTCACTTCGATTCAACCGGGGTTTGGTCCTTTGCCTAACATTCTCGAAAATCCTATAAGTACCAACCCTTTCTTGGATGCCCACACCTTGGACATACTGACTAGTCTAGGAAGGGGGGTGGCCCAAGGACTTAGTGAGTCTCTTCCAACAAGAGCACTCACATACGGCCATACCTATAAGTACCAACCCTTTCTTGGATGCCCACACCTTGGACATACTGACTAGTCTAGGAAGGGGGGTGGCCAAAGGACTCAGTGAGTCTCTTCCAACAAGAGCACTCACATACGGCCTCAATGACTTACAAAAATACGGCCGTACAAATTTCTAAAATTATGGGCAAATATGATGGAACAATCGACTCTGTTTAATTCATTCAAATGGTTGAACAGAGATGTGAAGCCTTTGGAAATCCCAACTGCCCACTAAGGTACATGCGTTGAACTTATGCTTAGAGGGAAAAGCTAGTCGATGGTTCATCACATTGATGCTGGCGATCAAGCCCAACTTCAAAACCTTGAAATCAGCCTTTATACATGGCTTTTCTAGACAAGATGATCGGTGGAGTGCAACAACAGAACTCTATTCAATTGAACGTCGACCCAATGAATCCATTAGAGATTTTATCCCTTCGGATAAAACTCTTGGACTCACGTTGTGAGTCATGGGAAAAATTAAACGATGTTCAATTGAGGAGATGTTTCATGATGGGCTTAAAGAATAATAGCTTACACAACTTGATCATTGTAAGCAATCTGGAAACATTCGATCAATGTTGCAAAGAAGCAATACCTTTAGATGACAATATGCTAGAAGATGATTATGCTACAAGATGTTCCTCATCTAAACCAAGTGAAGCAATGGCAAAAGAAAGATTGATCTCGGAATTGACATTCCCAAAATTTTATGCAGCCTTGTTTAAAACCTTACAGCCAACATTTGTAAGAGAGAATGTAAATCTTCAAAACCAAACATCCTTAATACCTATAAAAGTGACGAGCGAAATATCTTGTGTTGAATGCAATCACTACGACCATCCCAATCCTCATTGTACATACAAGGTACCTGTTTTTCTATACTGCATATATTGTAAAACCTTTGACCAGGATACTAAAAAGTGTCCCACTTCATCCACAATGGACTCAAAACCTCTATCTTCCGTGCACCGAATAGAAACTGTCCAACGGGTAGAAACTGCTCAGGAAGCAGTTAATCAGACACTTCAGTATTTCTATTGTTGTGGACCTCACAAGGTGGCAAACTGCACAGTTTGGAATACTTCCATGCCCATAGCCACTGACACCTTGCGACCAATGTGTGAACGATGTGGCATAGATCACATGTTCCAAGATTGCCCAAGACGAGTTGCTTCAATGCAACTTGTCTCACAAAATACAACTCTTAATACCTTAAGTGTACAAAATGGGCAATTGTCCACAGTGCCATTGAATGTGCTTGTCTCACAAAATACAACTCTTAACATCTTAAGTGTACAAAATGGGCAATTGTCCAGAGTGCCATTGAATGTGCTTACACGTTTACAAGCCATGGCACGTGAAATAGTCTAAAGGAAAGCAAAAGACAATACCTCAACATGGGTAGAAGAACGTGCTTTAAAACAGAACCCAAAAGAGAAAACAAAACCTTCTAAATTCAAGAAAAACAAAAAACAAATTGTCGAAACCAAGGTCGAGTTAAAAGACAGGGAGGAAAAGGAGTCTATACAGGACATAAACCCAAAAGGGGACATAAACACGAAAGAGCCAAAAGCTATATAAGATGCAGAAGCATCCACATCAAAGACCACCACACAAACCTCAACACCCATATGTACGACGCAGGATACTAAAACCCAAAAGAAAATCCGATCTCGTTGCATGGGTAAACATAATGAAAAACTGACAAACCAAAGAAAGTCAAAAAATGAAACAAGTTCTAGTACATTACTAAGTGAGGATGAGACAAGTTCTTACTATTCGCTCAGTGCACCACATAGACCAATCAAGAAACTAGAACCCACCCAACCACCCCAAATGCATAATAATGATCACATGATATATGCAGAACGCAACAAACAAGCTCAGGAGTGCATGCTTAGCATGGTTGAATGTCTTACAGGGTCACCGATTGTGATTGAGTGCCTCATAATGCCAAACCTACACGAGCAACCAAGATACAAAGCTTAGAGGAGTACCGCTTTCCCTTTCAAGAGGAAGACATACTCTCTACAGAAGAGTCATTTGAGATAGATTGTGCGAAAAGAACTATAGGCTTGAGAAAGCACGTACGGAATTCGATAATTTCCTTACAAGATTAAAACAGTCTCTCAAAATCTCATACGAAGGAATGCTCTTCTCTCATGACAAAGCCAGAATCATATCAACACTTGCACCTTTAAGGGCTCAACCTGAGTTATAATGGATAGCAGAGGTCCAATCCCCAGAGACTTTACATGGAGCACCCAAGGACGAACTACATAAAACAAGACTGTCAGGATTTACAAGTTTCCAAACAGCCCTCATTAAGAATTGTCAGAGTGCCAAGTGTGCCACTGTACGTATTGGGTACGCTTGAAAAAGCTGAGACCCAAACAGAGGATGAAAGTGAATGGGAATATGAAACAAACAAAGGATCTGAAAGCTGAAACAATAACCGAAACACCCATGGTTCCTTTGGAAGATTCTATCATGGTATGGTTGGATTTCCCTACAGGCAATGATGTTCAGTGCAAGCGCAAGGCGGAGGGGGAGCAGGCAGCGAGGGCTGCAGATGGCAGAGGGGAGGCAGAGTGGAGGAATGGAGTGAAGGTAGAAGGGGAGTTGGCAGTAAGCGGGGAAAGTGCAGGGGGCACCTGCCGGGGGGGGGGGGGGGGTAGAAGAAGGCTGGGCACAGGCGAGGGGGGTGCTAGCGCGCAGGGGGGAGAGCTCCAGCTCGAGTTTTTCAGTATAGATTTTGACCTCCTGGCATTGCCAATACAGCTTTGCTTTTATTGAAACCTTCAGGGCCTTGGCTTCCCCTTTTAAGGGAATCCCTGTAAGAGCTGTCCTTATTGCACGCATCAAGAGATGCCGAGTGCAGCAGCAAAACCTTAGATCGATATGCTTCTTGTGCAGCCGCTCCCTTTGTGTTCCCTTCAGTCCAGGTGACACGCTCCGTTCAGTCCAGGTTGCCTAGTGACATTAGTCCCAAGATTGCAGTCTTAGATCAATTTGATATAGAAGGCATAATTGGCTATTGACTCAGCATCAATCAAACATTTTGAATGGGCTTCATCCAACCTTGTTCCCTGCTGAGAATCCTCGGAAGAGCTTGCTGAACCTTTAGGAACCCGGAATCCAGAGCTTGCGGAACCTAATCCAGCGCTACGCTTGCTGAACCACACAGGAAGCCAGGAATCCTTGGAACAACTTTTTGCTGAACCAAATCTAGAGCTTGCCTTTGCCTAGCTCGGATAAGGGATGCAATCTCTGGAGCTGCCCTATCAATATGCTAAATTTGTTCTTGAAGGATGTGTTAAACTTGTGGAGAGGGGCCTTGGTGAAAGTCCATCGGGTGCTAGGGGTCGACTGCCGTGTGGGTGATAGTATGGTCGGCAATGTAGGGAAAATCCTTCCAAAACTCCCCTCCAGGTTGGAGGCTGCGAACAATGAGTTCCGATTTCATGAGAATCTCAGAGGGATTGTAAAAGGGCTCTCTAGAAGTAAGCAAAGAGCTGAACAGTATCACCAGAGAAGAGCAGCTGATTCCGAGCACAGTAGATGGTCCACAATGCCCAGAGTCTACTAGTCCAGTCAAGGAAGTTTGTATAATCAGGCAGTGGAGGAGAAAGACAGCCAAAAAGCCAAAACATTCGCCTGAAATGCCTCCTAGGAAAATGAGCCCGAGGTATCCAGATAAATCATCAAGAAAACCTTGAGAGTGAAAGCAATGCCAAAGAAGGTGAGGCATTGTCTCTTTAGGATGGGAGCACCACCTACAAGATGCAGTGGCAATATGCCTCCGTGCCAAAAGAGTTCCCAATAGGAATACCCCAACCAGACATCTCCATAGAAATAGTCGCTCCTTGAGGGGCAATCTGCTCTTCCGATTATTTCAATGCAACTTTCCACCATGCAAGAGATTTCGACATATGCCAGAGGTGATTTGCATGATCCTAGAGCCATGGAGGTGATAAGTAAGCCTTGGTCGCAAACAATTGGTAAAAAGGTACAGGAGTATATACTGGAAGCTGCCTATCAAAATGCCAGTATTGAATTCTCTTTGTCTCTTCAAGCATTGGGACTGGCTGAAAAGGTTGCATCATTTCTGAAACGACTCTCGAGATTGGCCTGTTTGTGATGCATCCCCAAATTACATTGCTAGACGGCTTGTGGAAAGGTGAAAACATAACCATTTTCATCCACGGTCACACACACACACACACACACACACACACACACAACACACAAAAAGCAGTTGACAGATTCATTGACTTAACCATAGGCCCGACAGCTCCAAACTACCCCAGAGCATAGGAAAGGGCTTGGTTATCTCCTTAAGCTAGAAGTTGTTGCTTTATTAATGAAATTTTTTAATGGAGCTTGTCTTGCAGATGCTTGCTAAGCTTGCAAGTGGGACACCCCAAAACACCTCCCCCACCCCCCCCCCCCCCACACACACACACACACACACAAAAGGCAGTTGACGGACTCACTGACTTAACCATTGGCCCGACAGCTCCAAACTACCCCAGAGAACAGGAAAGGGCTTGGTTATCTCCTTAAACTAGAAGTTGTTGCTTTATTAATGAATATTTTTAATGGACTTTGTCTTGCAGATGCTTGCTAAGCTTACAAGTGGGATGCATAAACCTGCACAGCAGACTTTGGTGCCTTCATCATCAGTACCCAAATTACTTGCAACTTTGCCCATTAAGAAGATGTAAATGACATTCCTTATCGATATACTCTAGAATAGCAAGAAAGCATATGCATGTTGGCAATGGCGTGACATAGAGATTTTGTCTTTTGATCCAGGAAACAACTAGGAGGAAAGCTTGGAGACTCCCTGCAGGCTGATTTACAAGTCTCGTTTGTTGGTGATTTGTTGCAGTTCTCAGAATCAAAACTACAGGATCTATATGGTGTCAACACAGGGTACTCGTTTTTCTGCCCAATTCTTTTTTGGTATTCAAATGGGAAATTGATGACAGTCCATGTCTGAGAAGCCCCATTAGTTGTGAGTGTGCTTCCCTCCCTCCCTGGCCACACCCCCAAACCCCACCACTCCCCTCCCCCCCTCGGGGAGCCCCAATCTCCCTTTCCACTCCTTCTGTTTTGATTATTGCATCCCCGCCTCTGCCCCTCCTTGACAGCTCTATCCTCTTAACTCTCTTCCGGCCCTGTCTCCATGCGGCAACCCCTGCTGCCCATTTTCTACAAACCCCCCCTCCGCCTTGGTTTCTTTGTCTGCCCTTCTTTGCTCCTTACCTCTTCAGCCTCTCCTCGGTTAGTGTTTGCTAACTACCATTTTCGTGCTGTGGACCTCCAGCCCTTGGCCTCTTTTGTGGCCTTCCTCGAGGCCACCACCTTGGTTTGTAAGTTCGCTAGCAGCAGACTTGTTGGTGCATCGTCAACATGCAGCTTATTGGTAATGGGTCCAAGTTTTACTTGGCCTCCCTCACGGCGAAAAGACCACCTCATTGAGCCTTGTTGGAGTACCGGCGGCTACTACTATTTGGGACGACGTCAGTGGATTTCCCCTGTCGGTTGGTAACCTGCGCCTTACGAATGCCATCAGCTAGTCTTGGCCACTAGTGAGCATGGAGCTTGATTTTACAGAGAGCTGGATGGCTTGTACAATGTTGAGGCACAGGTGGCCCAACTCTTCATCTTCTTTCACTTCAGTGTTGCAGTATAGTAGGGGACTTCCAGTTACCTACATTGTGAGGGCGATAATCCTGCGGTTGCTTGGAGTCAGGCTAGTGCCGAGTGGTCTTACATGAAGACACCCATCCCGCTCCCACCTGAGCTCCTCCACATCCAGGGGATTATCTCTACTCCACGTTCAAACCACACCCAATACCTCATGAGCTGAGGGGGACTCCAGCAAAATCTACAACCACTTCCCCTAGGCACGCGGATCTACGTGTGGACTTTTTGTTGGTTTGTTAGAGGTTGTAGCCACAACCACCTGGCCCCTTCCTTGCCAGTGGGGGTGGTGGCTTCTTTTGTTTTCGACAATCAGAGAGGCTCTAAGAGAACTGAAAGGAAGTATTTGTAAAAAATATGGATTGTTTTTAATTTTAAATTGCAATTTAATAGCGTTTGTTGAACCTTACCTGGTATATTTTTTGGTAATGCAGCGCCTGGTTATGGAATGTAGCAAGAGGCATGAGTGGCGATGAAGTGAAGGCTCGGACTCTTCCAAAAAGTCACAGCTGTGGCAAAACATTTCCAGGTCCTAAAGCTTTAAAGATCCTGGGAGATGTAAGTAATTTTACTTTTGCCATTTAGTCGTCGTGTTCTCATGTCCTGAGAAGCTTTTGTTTACGTGTGAAACATGCCTAATATTCTTCCATATGTCCACGTGGGTACACATGTTTGATATGGATGCGTAGTTTCCTTTATTCAGTTCCTTTTTTCTGAGAAAGTAATATATTGAACTAGATATCAGGGTTTGAACTGGAGTGCCGAGGTGGACAAGTGCGTGGGATTTGATGTGGAAATTCCTCTATTGTATCGGCACAAGTCATTATGGAATTCAGCCCTTCCATGGCTGAGGCTGATTCGCACAACGGTTCTATCTGTTTTATAGGGGTTGAGGGCAGTTCTTCACTCTAGCATGTGGCCTTGTGGCCCCACTTTCTTACTTGAGATTTATGTAGGCTAGTGGCCTTTGTACGTTGTTTTGTTAATACAACTCCTTGTTACGAAAAGAAAAAAGAAAAAAGAGAGGATTATGTTGCTGCCTGGGGGGCTTGTGTAGCCCGGATAGACTAGAGCAGCGCCACGCGGACAGAGAAGAGCCCCTATGCACGGCTAGAAGAGAGCGCCTGTGTGTGGTGCACGAGCAGAGGCTAGGGGCGGAGGGCCATGCCATCATGGGGGGCCGTGCGCGCACGCGAGAGAGAGAGAGAGAGAGAGAGAGAGAGAGAGAGAGAGAGATGAAATGAAATGTTATATTAACGTCTTCAAAAGGCCAAAGTGACCTATGAGACCAAAGTTACAACCATGTGACATCTAATACACTGTCTGTCTGGAACAGAAAAGAAAGAACTGAAGGTAAGTATCTAGCCCTACAATACATCAGTAGGGAGCATCCGGAAGCAGCAACTAGGGAGAGTGGGAAGCGAATGCTACTAGTCAAAATGGGGTACATGAGTACATGGATACAAAAGTGACAGTGAGTACAACAGTATATGGCTGGAGTGGTAATCATCCTAGGAGTTCTAGGATAGGTCTCTGCCGGATGGCCTGGATATCTGCCATAGTGAGATGCCTGGTCGGACGAGCTCAATGCCTCGCAATGATGCTCTGAATCCTCCAATGTAGGCACCATCTCCGATGTGAGGATCCGCGAACCCTCGGGCGTCTGGATGTGCCCAACTGGATAGCTCTCTCAACTAGAGTCCCACGGGGTGCCCACTGCTGGGCTGTCGACTGTGTGCCCTCCCGGGTAGTCCCTCTAAAGAAGTCAGTAATCTGTCTTTGTGTGGACTCCTTGCCAGTCGGGCATCTGCTCCTGAAAGAAAGATATATTAAGCGTCTACTAAAGACCCAATGGGCCTATGAGACCAAAGTGGTACAATAATGTCCATGGCATATCTCATCATGGAATGGAAAATAAAACAGAATGAAAACATAAATATAGCTATCTCACTGGGGTGATACAAAACTGTCCAAGGAAAATACTAAAAGCATAAAAACATGGGAGCAACATCAGCTCCGAGTAGATGGTATACCACTCTCCAAAATGTCAAGCATGGGGTTGACGAGTATGGCCGAGAGGTCTCCCTCAGCTATGTCACCGTGGTCGGGGGCGTTAAGCCCTCGGGAGAGAGAGAAAGAAAGAAAGAAAGAAAGACCCCAAGGGCCTATGAGACCAAAAGTAATACAATGGTACCATGGATATACTGAGCCATGGAAAACTGAAAGAAAAAGTAAAATGAAAACATCTGACAGTACATGTGATTAACAGATGATCCTGTATAGAGTGAGATATGCTGTGATCAGCTAATGTTGATACCCGCCTTGGCCAGAACTAATCTGATGGTGGAGTGCAAGGTGGTTCCAAACGTAGTGAACGATACGTACAGTACGTTTGGAAAACGTGTTGAAAAGATTCCAAACGTAGTGAACGTTGCCCCCCGATATATATACTTAATACTTATAAACTTTTGAAACATGAAGTTTGAAGATTCGTCAATGAACATTAAAGCACTTACTAATACTATACAACCTTTAATTTCAATTTTGCACAACTTACAACTTAGTACCTTACAAGTCACAAGTGACAATGGTAAATGCAAATATCAATAATCAAATAAAATAATTAAACAATGAACATAAATGAAAGTGAGATGGATCAATCATCATGGATAAATGATAAATCTGAAATCATAAGATTGTAGACATATGTCATACAATGATACATGAATGATGATTCCTAGAGGCTAGTCACCAAAAAAAAAACTATAAACTATAAACTATAGTAGCATCTAGCTACTCATCTAAACCAGATGAGGACTCTAAAGAAACATCTCCATCCGTCAACATGTTGCCATCCGACACATAGTCAGGCTCTCTGACCACCGGTACTCAGGAATGGTGTCACTCGTATCTATGGGCCATCAGCATCTAGAATACTCATAGCTCATGATCAAGCACGTGTAGCTCTCTGTGGAGCTCTCGGTATCTCTCCTCCTGCTCGTCTCACAACCAGTCCTCCCGAAGCTGAGTCTCCGCATCAATACTATGAGCAAGGAGCCTATTAAAGATAAAGGGATCCACCTGATGTGACATGGCACATAACACGTATCAAGAGTCAATACTCATGAGGTTACTCATGAAGTTTATTATTTAATAATAAACATTTCAAGTTGGCAAGTAATTTACCTCCTTCACACCAGTGGCTGTCTTGAGTGTGCGCAAAAGACGGAGGTTGGATCGACAAAACACCAACCTCTCTATCTGCTAAGTACTCAAGTGATTACGGATCTTGGTGTGCACAAGAGAGTATGCACTCCAATTCCGTTCGCATGCACCAGGAGAGCAACTCTGCACATGCCACATAGCACTTGCCACTGGCAAATGTCAAAAGACAAGATTACACATTGGCTGCATTATACAAACTAAGAACTTTAAAGTTACAAACCTGAGATAGCAGTCTAAAGACCACTTTCTGGACAGTTTTGGCCTGGTATCCATGGATGTCCCACCACGTAAGTGGTGGGACAACCTGAGATAGCAGTCTAAAGGCCACTTTTTGGACAGTTTTGGCTTGGTATCCATGGATGTCCCACCACGTAAGTGGTTTCGCCCGCCCTTCTTGAACTGCTGAGGCACTCAACTTGCCAAAGGCAACTCCCACCTGATTGCGGTAGACGACCAACTCCTCATCGAAGGTCACCATGTCATCGTAGCTAAGCACTTGAGACACATAAGCATCCTTGAGCAAATTGAGTTGCGTGTCTGTTTGGAGCTCGACCTTGTTGAACATCGGATGGAGTAATGCTACAATCCCATGAATGGGATGACGCATGTAAGTCCATCGCGAGTCAACAATGGCCATCACCTCGCCACATCTGACATTCCAAATTCCAAATTAGATATCCAATAGTAAGTACATCATATAACCAAAATTACAGCACATACCATAAATCATATTACATAATAGATATTAGATATACCTAGTAGGAGTGATAGTCAGCGAGGTGACTAATGACACCATCTCTCTCATCCGATGAAAATGATGATAGAGGAGTCCCAATGTAGAGCCCTCCATGTCACTGAATCGGATGAAGATATGCATGGGTTTGAGGAGCTTTGCTAAGCCCTCAATATCAAACCAAAAGGACTCATCCAACAATTTGCGTTGGATGTATCGAGTGGGCTCGCTGGTCGAATCACGCATCTCCCTCCATGCCGGTGATACCACGGAGGCTCGAAGTGCATCCTATACCTCATGTAGCCTGCTAAGCACAAGATAGATATAGGCAAATTGTCTTGGATGGCCGCACCATGTCCAAGTGTGAGTGGGATCGGAAGATAGATAATGCCTGGTGTTTCTTCCTGAAGAAGGTAGTGATGCGTACGGCCTCATCCACAACCGGATTCACCCATCAAAGCTTCCCTATGTCCTCCATCATGAGGTCCAAGCAGTGTGCAGCACATGGAGTCCACACAATGGATGGGAACATTGCCTCAATCATCTCTCCCATGCTCTTGCAGTTGGACGCATTGTCCGTAATGACCTGCACCACATTCTTTGGGCCAATATCAATAACAGCCCGCCTGATGTGCTGGAAGATGAATGCTGCAATGATCCTCTCCCCTGCCTTGCCTGAATCCACTGCACGCAAGAAATATGTGCCCATGCAACTAGAAACAAGGATGTTGATGATATGTCTTCTCTGCACATCACTCTATCCATTTGAAATGATACTACAACCATGCTTCTTTCAAGATGATCTTATTGGCTCTAATGCATTCTCTATGCATTGTTTCTCATCCTCTAGCATGGT
Organism: Cibotium barometz; assembly: GCF_041138505.1. Taxonomy (NCBI): domain Eukaryota; kingdom Viridiplantae; phylum Streptophyta; class Polypodiopsida; order Cyatheales; family Cibotiaceae; genus Cibotium; species Cibotium barometz. The sequence goes on along the minus strand of NC_141088.1, from coordinate 12,716,275 downwards.
TGTCCGCATCTTCTGGTAGTCTAATCCAGTCCAGTTCTCACATGGACCTACATCAGAGACGGCTTTAATCATTCTCTTCCACTGATCTGTGCGAAGGACATTGAAAGAGATATTGCACTCAATGAGAGTGCGCTCTATCTCTATCTCTGCCTTCCGCTGCCTCTTCTTCACCCATGAGGTTGGTTCAATGTACCACATAGAGTGGTCTGATGGTGTCGTCTTGCACTACCACCTGCTGCAATATTCTCCACATGAGACTGTCCATCATCTACTCTAGCCCTCTTTCGGCTAGGACGTGCACTTGAACCTGAACCTGTGGATGGCTCTTCCACTGAGCCTGCTAACTGTGACATCTGTCCACCCACATATGAACATGCTGGCCCCCCAACAACTGAGGGGCCCATATGCGCAGGTGTATCTAGCTGCTCATCCTCAATGATGACTCTACTATCCCTACCAAGTTGTGATCCGATGAAGATCCGTGGGTTCTCCTGCCGAATCTCATCAACCGCCTCTTGTGGTGCATTTGCACATGGTCCAACGCCGCCCCCCGTACCTTGGCCAACATGATAAATAACACGAGTGGATGTGCTAGTAAATATTCCTCCATATTATTTGTTAAAAAAATGAAAGGCGAACGCACGTCAACATCACGTTTTTTTTTCTTTTGTTTCTTACGTGCGTGCGGCTCTCTCTCTCTCTCTCTTCGGCGGTGGGCACTTGTGGGCTGGTCGTGTTGGGCTTCGCTGCTTGCTAGTAGCTTGGTCGTGCTCGGCGCTCGCTCATCGTAAGAGTCTCTCTCTCTCTCTCTCTCTCTCTCTCTCTCTCTCTTGTATGTATATGGGCTCCACCGATCCATGATGATTCATAGTTGTATCCAGACACATGCACACTTTTTCTTTTCTTTCTTTTCCTTTTCTTTCTTTTTCTTTTCTTCCGATGACCGGAAGAACACAGTTGTATTATTTTTTGTCTCATAGGCCGACTTTGGCCTCTCGTAGACGTTAATATATCTTTCTTTCTTTCTCTCTCCCCCCGCCAGCGGCCACTCTCTCTCTCTCCCCACCACTCTCTCTCTCTCTCTCTCTCTCTAGACTCTCTCTCTCACCCCCACAAGGCTCTGACTCTCTCTGCTGCACCTCCTCGGACCCTTACACACAGGCTGAAATTTTATTTGTATTGTGCTTGAATTTTGAAATATATTTTAAAACCCTCGAGTCGTGACTCGTCTTGACATTTCTCCATTTTCTTGATTGCTTTTTGTGCATATGCCATAGTAGCTCTCACGTTCACTAACGTTTCCAAACATTAGTGAACGTTTCAATCGTTGTAAACGTTTGGATCCTATCCAAACTGCGTTTGGATGCAACCTTGGTGAAGTGAATGTCAGGCCTCTATGATGGGAGCGTGACATGTCGGCGGAGAACCTCACAAATCCGTCTCTGTGTGGTAGAGGGTCCTGATGCTCTGGGTCGGGGACATCTAGCTCGCAGAATGGATTGAGCTCTCTCACTAAGAACTCCTCTGGGGCGTGGAGTTGGAGTGTGGGTATGGGTGGTGGGCTCTGATGTTGTAGTAGAGGAACTATTGTGGGCAGTAGATTCCGATGTGGATGTATGTACCACAAAGAAATCTGTGATGGCTCTCTGTGAGGTGTCCTATCGGAGCCGGGGCTGTCTCTGAGCATGCTGCCTCAACACTACATCCTTGTGTCGTCTGAGCTCCATCAAGTACATGCCCACGCACCGCTGATTCTCAAACTGTATCACCCGTGTGAGTGGTCCGAATACCTCTCGGAAGAGGCAATGGAATCTCCCCTATATCTCATAGTAAGCCGGGCAATTGAGCACATAATGGGCCTCATCCTCTACTGCTTCTGTGATGCATACTGTGCATGTCCTCTCCTCATGTGGGATATCCTTAGCTCTGCCAATCTCTACTCTGAGGCAAAGCTTTATCAAGGTTATATCCAACAAGTACAATAGTCCTAGAGCACATGCATTTTATAGTCCCAATGCCCATGTGCCCTGATCCCACATGTAAATGACCCTAAGCCCATGTGCATGTGCATCCTAAAAATACTTTGTTACATTATCTACAACTAGCATAAGACTGATGTAATCTGTTCATCTCAGTATCTCTCTCATGGGGTGTTGTAAGACAGAGAAATCCTCATCGGATAAATTTGCCCCCCAGAAGACTGCTCCATACATCAAGGCTAGTGTGACGAGGGTGTCAAAAAGCCAACCCTTCATATTGGGCTCCTAGAAATGTCGTTGGAAGCACTACTACTCAAGTAAGCTCAAGGCTACATATCCCCGTGTCACTTTGGCATGTGCTACGGGAAGCATGGTGAAGTGTGGGCCACTGAAAGTGACACCAAGGTAGACATAGGATGAGACAATCTCCACAGGATCCCCTCTCTATGTGAAGCTCAATCTGGATGTGAAGGCGTGGGAGGTATTGAAGACCATTACCTTGGTTTTACTAGGTTAATAGTGAGGTCCCACTGACTGAAAAGGTCCTGTAAGGCATCTCATGTCTTTGAAGCCCCTCGGCTGAATCTGAAAGGAGGAGGATGTCATCTGCTGAACATAGTAGGGGGATCAATATGCTTGCGAATGTGGGACCCGCCCTGCCTAATCTGTCAATGAAGGTGGAGATCCCATCAATGTAGAGGCCAAAAAGAGTGGGTGATAGATGGCAGCCCTGTTTTACCCCAATAGTGTTGGAAATCTCCTACAATGTACCTACTAGGGCTCTCACTCGTCCAATGACAGATTCATAGAGGGCGATGATGCTCCAAACCATGGCAGATGGGATTCCTATCTCCAGTAGATGCCGTAGAAGATAGGCTCATGTTACAGTATCAAAAGCTTTGCGGAAATCCACAAAGCAGTAGTAAATCCTCTGATGTTGTACTCTACTCTCCTCGATGATGGTAGAGAGAGAGAGAGAGAGTTATATTAAACATCTTCAAAAGACCCAATGGGTCTATGAGACGAAAAGTGATACAATAGTGTCCATGTAATCTCATCATCGTACAAAACAAAACAAAGACTAGAGCTATGAGTTGGGAACATCAAATCCGAGCCACATGATACAAAATGGGATCGCCATCATCATACAGCCCATGGAGAGAGAGAGAGAGAGAGAGAGAGAGAGAGAGAGAGAGAGAGATTAATGTCTACAAAAGACTTGAAGGGCCTATGAGACCATGAATAGTACAATGATACTGTGGGTATACTGTGCCATGGAAAAAATAAAAAAGAACGTGAAACTGGAGAGAGAGAGAGAGAGAGAGAGAGAGAGAGATTCTTAAAGTACTTAGTGGAGTGAAAAAGTTTTTTTTTTCTGCAGGTCGAGCATTGGATGTCAGAATTAGCAACAGAGCTACAAGAACGGCTTGATGTCGATCTCGAGCAGAATCATCGGATGGCCCATCTTCTGACCGTGCATGCGGGAACAAATCATGTAAATCAAAACAAAACAAAAATTATCAATTTTTTTCTTGCTACTTTTAGCTCTTGTACCAAATACACACACACACACACACACACACATACATATATCTTTGAAAAAAAAGCTATGTTCTATTTCTTCACTGTGCAAAGAAAGAAGTCCTCAAAAAAGATGTAAACTTCTTAAAGAGCAGTCACAGAAGTTAAAAGCACTAAAAAAACAAAGCCAGTTGCCCATCTGGGTGGATGGTGTCAAACAAAGACTGATGCAAGGATTGACAAAAGTAGGGATAGTGTGCAATCCTATGGAATGAAAAACCCACTGATTTCTTGCATGCCATATTGTCCACAAAGCCCAATATCTAGTCCAGATTAGAAAGGGCTGTGCATGATCCAATGTAGAAGGCCACCGGCCAAAGAGCCAAAAAAATCTAGAGAACGAATACCTTGGAAATCTGAGTTGAAAAAATGGAAAATTTAGCAAAGGAAACTTTTGGTCTGCGGACCAAAGAAGATGCATCATTGTTTCCTTTATGCAATGACAAGAAGTGCATTTTGCTACAGCTATGTGTCTTTTTTCAAGAAGTTCTCCCACTGTGAGCACTCCCAACAAGCATCGCCATAAAAACAATCCAGATTTGAGTGGCAATTTACTATGGAAAATTTTGTTTAGATTTTGTTTCCACCAATGGGTTGTCTTAGTGAGAAGCCAAATCTTATTAACTCGATCGACAAACCAAGGCGCAGGAATAATCAACTTATAGAGCAGCCGAAGCCCGAGGAAAGAGAATCTAGGAGAAGGTCCAGGATCTGCCCTATAGAAAATCAAATCCTCCGTTCTTTCACCATTGGGAACAACCGTAAGAGGAGTAAAAGGCTACAATTGTTCTTGTAACATGCGCCATGAAGGTCTATAGTGCATACGCAACTGCCAACGACTTTGAGCTTGAGGAAAGGACAAAGCATTTCCTTCAACATCAACAACATCTTGGCAAACCCAAATGCCTTTTATAGAAAGAAAGTAAGCTCGCCGAGGGGAACAGAGAGCCAAAGGAGTAGGGAATGCATGGCTCCAAAATTTCTTTCTTGTCTCAAAGTATTAACAATCTCAGGAGGTTTACCTAACCATTGAATATATTGTAGAATAAGCTTGCAGTCTACCTAACCAACCTTGTCGAATAGATCTACCCAAAACCCATCGAGGGGATAAGCCTCTTCCCAAAATGCATTTTGCAGTGCTATCTCGATATAGCCAGTAAATTATGTTCTGCATTTTTCGACTCAAGCCCAACTTTGCCATAACTTTTGCAATGTAATCCCACTGGACTATATCAAAAGCGTTAGCAATATCAACTTGCAATAATAAGATCACATTGTGCTTGGTATATTTTGCATACTCTATGCCAACATAGACATTAGCAATGTTATTTGTTATTTGTCTACTACGAGACACAAAACCATATTACGTTGGATGGATACCCCTATTCAAAATGGTTTTGAGTCGATTAGTGGTCATGTTAGTGATCAATTTATAAATCACTGGCATCAAGGTAATAGGGCGCCAATCAAAAAGTTTTTGAGTCTTGACACAAATTCTTTTTTGTCACCAATCTTATCAGTCCTTCGTGCCAAGAAAAAGTTATGACGCCCGAATTCCAAACCTCATTGATCATAAGCAAAAGTGATTCTTCAAGCATAGGCCAAAATTGCAAAAAGAACTCCATGGTCAATCCATCCCATCTTGGAGTCTTCCATTTACCAAGTGTGCCCTGTTTAGTTCCATACCTGAAAAGATAGGCTCAAATCAACCACTTCATCTATGTCCAGAATGTTAGAAACATGAGATAGAAGCTCCTTCAGGAGTCATCTGTGGCGGTGTTGCAAAAACATACTGAAAATGCATCACACATTCATACTCTAGTTGGCGTATGTCCTGTGTCCAATGGTCATCCTCTTTCATCACTCTAGATATACATTGTTTTTGTCTCGAAACATGCAAGCTTTTGAAGAAAGCTTTCCCACCGCTGGATGAAGAACAACTGATGGCCAGGTTCATTCGGGGACTGAACAAACCTTTAAATATCCTAGAGTATTGAGAGGCAATGCATGCTTTGCATAGACAATATGATCCTCCTCTTGCTAAGATAGCATGCGAGTATGATTGTTCTCCTCCAGAAAGTGCAGCATTTTTTTCAGCTGATATATACGTTGTCTTTCATCCCCCAAATACCATTTACCATATTCATTGATAACCGTTTGCATATGGGCAGCAAAATGATACCATGCAATGTCTATGTTCTCATACATTTCAGCCTGTAAGGCGTCAATAACATCGATAGTCATATCTTGAAACAATGCATGTGAGAGATGGGAATTGTTCACCAATAGAAGCCGTTTTGTGGATAAGGAAACCTCATCAAGTGTCATGGCCCTGTGAAAATGGAGCAGGACAAGTGTGGGCATGGTGGTTGCAGGGTCAGAATATTTTATGATTCACATGGGGGGTGCCCGGACAGTGTTTAAGATGTGTGGACAATCCTAGGTGTGAAGGGGGGAACTAGAAACATTAAGTTTTAATGTTTATTGGAGTTTGCCCCTAGGCCTTAGTGGCCCTAGGAACTTATTAAAGTTGGGGCCCTAGGGATTAATTTGGGGAGGAGTTTTCTCTCTCTTCTCTCTCTCTCTTCCCTTTTTGGGGAATCGTGTAGCAAAAGAGGAGTTTCCTTCATGCGCTTGAATACTAGCGTGGAAAAGCAGGGAAGCTGAAGGCGGCTGCTGAAGACCAGTCTGGTTGCTGTTTTTCTGAGTGGAATCAGCCGTACAGCACTGTACGGCCAGAACTGGGCAAACATTCTCTCTCTTTCTCCTCTGTTGCTGGCTGCGCACAGAAACTGCTGCTGGAAACTCTGCGCATAGGCCACAGGCTGTACCAGCAAGTACACAGGCCGTACAGCCCTGTACGACAGCCATACAGTATACGGACAGGGCTGACGCATGCTTTTCTGGGTTCTGAAGCTGCAGGCGGCGCTTGTCAGGTGGCTGGACAGACCTGAATACTCTGATTCAGGTTGGTACAGGAGTGGACAGCAGGCTGTTTATGCAAGTACAACTCTTGGCACGTATCCCGAGGCGGTACAGACGGGTACAGTGCTGATTTTCAGATCTGTATTTTCAAGGACAGCATAGGAGTGAGCATCAGGAGGAGGATACAAGCAAGTGCAAGCACACGTGTGAAGCAGGGTTGTGGATTCAAGTGCCTGCAGGCACAGATTGGTGCTGTTGCTTCCTCCAGTGTTGTTTCACGAGCTGAACTTGGTAAGCTCTGTTTCTGTTCATCTATCTCTCTTTCTACTGCTTGATGTCTGTTGCAGATATGTGTTATCTGGCCCCCTTGTGAGAGGAGGGGTATGGCAGATTGACAAGGGATTAAGACAGAGATTGGACAGCACATGTATGTTTGAGCTGAGAAGATGTATCATGCTCTTGAGATATGCCAGATGTATGCCCATGGCTGGCCTGCTTTGTGATCTTGGCTGATCTGAGGGAGGCACAATGTGTTGCTTGAGGACACAGATCTGTGTGCATAGATCCTCTGTGCTGAGAAGGATTTGTGGGCCGTCAGATTGGACTTACAGGTGTAAACTCTTGGCTGGTCTTTGTGTTGTACTCAGCCATACATATTATTTTTAATTGAATAAAGAAATACCGCAAGGGGCGCCAAGCTTTGGGGCCAACAGGTGTCGTTGTGTTATCAGATTTGGGCACTCTAGCTCCAATCTGTGTTTTGTTTCTCATCTAGACTACAAGTGGACGGGTGATTGCTCCTACCGCACTCTGGTTTTCTATCAGAGGCCGGTTTCAAGGTTCCGTCGCCGGGACCAATCATCAACTTTCTGAAGGGGGTGAGCTCGTGGTTGCTTTGAAGAAAGCCATCGCTGAAAATTCAGCAATCATGTCTGATACAGAGGAAGAGTACTTCTATCATGAAGAAGAAGAGCAAGAGTCTTCTCCTGAAAGAGATCTATCTGAGGATATTTTTGCAGGAGAACAGGCTGCAGATGATGAGCCTTATGAAGATGTAACACAGCCAGAAGATGTGCATGGTAAAGAGGATGATGATGCTCGGTTCAAAGATCGCTTGGCTAGTGTTATGGATACTTTTATGCAGCTCACTCAGAGTGAGAGATTTGCTGAATTTTTGAGATCTCGCTCAGAGCCCCGCACAGAGCCCCAGAAAAAGAAGAAGAAGGTTCGTTCGAAGAATCTTCCTCAACGTCATAGTGGTACCACTCCACAGGATCCATCTCCTGCACAGTTTCCGAATATGCAGCATGCTTTTGGTGCAAACCCACAGAGTTCCTACTATGGACAGCCACCTATTCCTCAGCAGAACATGCATCCAGGTTATTTTGGTGGTGGCTCGGTGTTCCAATCCATGACTTGGGGATATCCTCAGGGAGGCATGGGTATGTATGGGCCTTTTGGAGCTAATTTTCAGCCTGGCATGCAAGGGAATATGTATGGTGGTATGCAGTCCGGTATGCAAGGAAATGTGTTTGGAAGCATGCAACCTGGGATGCAAGGCAATATGTTTGGTGGCATGCAGCCAGGTATGCAGCATGGAATGTATGGAAACATGGCTGGGATGTATGGTATGCCTGGTGTTGGAATGGGAAATGTTGACCCAATGATGGGTATGAATGTTGGGGGCAGCAATCTTACGAAACCACTTCCATATGATAATCTAACGCCTATGGGAAAGGCGAAGGATTACAAGGAAGGGGGAGCTGCAGTGAAGTTTGACACTTTCAGTGGGGCCAAGGATAAATTGAAAGCACTTACCTTTTTACAGCAGTTTGATGCTGCTTTTTCTGGTGGGAATTACACAGAGTCCTCGAAGGTGAGGAAAGCTGCCACTTTTCTCAAGGGCAATGCTTTGCAGTGGTGGTCTACTCTTCTTTTGCAGGGCATAGCACCCACCACATGGGTTCAATTCAAACAGGTTTTCTCTTCCGTATGGCTCACATCTACATTTGAGGTGGATGTTATGACCGCATGGCACAAGCTGGATGCTTCAAAGTGTGATAGTTTGGAGGATTATAACAAGAAGTTTTGGGAAGCTCTACTCCCAGTGACTTCTTATCGTGCTGTGCCATTATCTGAGCAGGTTGAGAAATATTGTTGTGGGCTGCCCAAGGAGGTACGAGATTACTGTATAAAGACAAGAGTAACGAACATGTCACAGATGATTGAAAATGCTATGACAGCTAATGCGTTACTCACAGGTGGTTCATCTGGATTTAAAGGCAGTAAGAAATTGAGCAAGAAAGCTGAAAAATTTGGGCATGCTTCTCGTGATGCTAAAGGGTCTACAGAGACAAAGTATAAGAAGTTGCCAATGCCCAAGAGGACTTCTGAGGAAAGACAGGCTTTGAGAGATGCTCAAAAGTGTTTTTACTGTACTGAAGAGGGACATATGTCATTCAATTGTCCCAAAAGAACGTCCAAAAAGGACCCTGACAATAAAGGAGAGCCCAAGCCAAAGAAACCAAAGCCTTCTGCAGGCTTAGTTCCTGATCTTGTGGGGGAGCAGCTAGGTGGTGAAGCTACAGAGTTGTGCAGGGCATGGGGCAAAGTGAGAGATTAGAATGCCTTGATCTTCTTTGACACACAGGTGCTAGAGCCAACTTCATTTCACCGGATTTGGCTGGCCGATTGGGGATTCGCGCAGAGGAGATGGGGCCGTTACATGAGGCTAACATGGCTTGTCCAGGGTATGCAGAACCCGTCACTCCTATCATTGGGAAGCTTCGGCTTCATTTGCAGGGTTACGTGGACAGCGAGGAGTTCTTCATCATGCCTTTGGATGGCTGTGATGTTTTGTTGGGGATGCCATGGTGCCACAGGGTACATGCGGTGGTGGATACTTACAATAGGAAAATTACTCTGACTCATAGAGGGAAAGAGCATGTATTGGATGTAAAACTCAAAGGGGAATCTGTTCCTATTGTATCCGCTTCGGCGATTTCATCAGTAATGAAAAAGCATCTTTCCGCGTACTTGATTTATGTAAAGGATGCACAGGATGATGAGTCTAAGTCTAATTTGTCAATGTTAGATAAGGACAGGGCTGATTTCTTAAGTGGGTTTCACGATTGTTTTTCCGAGTCATTGCCAGGAGAATTACCTCCTGAGAGGCCAGAAGATCATGCCATAGATCTGATTCCTGGTAGTACTCCACCGAATAGACCGCCGTATCGTGTTAGTGCAGCCCAACAGGAAGAGATTATGAGTCAGGTGCAGGAACTATTGAATAAGGGGTTGATTCAGCCTAGCTCATCACCCTTTTGCTCACCTGTGCTCTTAGTGCAGAAGAAGGATGGTTCTTGGCGCATGTGTATTGATTACAGGGCGCTGAATAAGAATACCATCAAGAATCGATTCCCCATACCGAGGATCGATGACATCTTGGATCGCTTACAGGGCTCCACAGTTTTTAGTCGTATTGACTTGAAAAGCGGGTATCATCAGATACGCATTAGACCCGAGGATGTGTATAAGACAGCATTCCGAACCACATTTGGGTTGTATGAGTTCTTGGTTATGCCCTTTGGTTTGACAAATGCGCCTGCCACATTTAACAGAATGATGGACAGGATTTTCAGGCCTCATAGAGAGTTTGTGGGCACATTCTTTGATGATATGATTGTGCATTCACAAAATGAGGAAGAGCATAGAAGGCATTTGGCCATTGTGTTTGCAGAACTCAGAAACCATAGGTTGGTGGTTAATGGCAAGAAGAGTGAGTTTTTCTTGCAGGATATACATTTCTTGGGGCATATTGTGTCTGGTCATGGAGTCCGTATGGATCCAGCCAAGGTAGAAGCAATACTTAGCTTTGAGGACCGTGCATGATGTACGCAGCTTTCTAGGATTGTGTTCCTATTACAGGCGTTACATACGGCACTTTGCTGAAATTGCTTCGCCTCTTCATGCTTTGACGAAGAAAGCAACTCCGTTTAGATGGGCTGATCGGGAAATTACAGCATTCAAAAAGCTCAAAGAAAAGCTTACTTCGGACCCAGTATTGGTGTTACCGGACCTCCGAAAGGCTTTTGTTGTCCAGTGTGATGCATGTGGAAGTAGCATTGGTGCAGTTCTCATGCAAGAGGGACATGTGATAGCCTATGAGAGTAGAGTTTTGCAAGATGCTGAGAAGCATTTACAGGTGTATGAGAAAGAGATGTTGGCTGTAATTCATGCTCTTTCTACATGGAAACACTACTTGCTTGGGGCTGATTTCACTGTGCAGACAGATCATCAGACCTTGCGTTATTTCCTCACGCAGACTAAGCTTTCAGAGAAGCATATGCGTTGGGCAAACTTTTTGTCAATGTTTCACTTCCAGATTGTGCATGTGGAAGGCAAAAAGAATGTAGTGGCAGATGCTTTGTCACGCAAGCCACAGGTCTCTGCAGTTTCACTTGCTTATCATCATGAGCTTGATGAAATGAAAGAGCAGTATGCCCATGATGAGGATTTTGAAAGGTTGCATGATCAGATGTCTGAGGGTCAGCGGCATGAGCATTACACTCTCAGAGATGGGTTTTTATTGATGCATGGCAGACTGTGTGTTACCAGGCTATTGCGACTCAAGGTTATGATTGAAAGTCATGCTCCACCGTATGCAGGTCATAGAGGTATTGACGCCACGGTCAAAGCAGTGGAGACTTTCTTTTATTGGCCAACCCTGAGAAGAGATGTTGATGCCTTTGTGAGGCAATGTATCGTATGTCAGAAGGTAAAGTTTGACCGTCAGAAGACACCAGGGTTATTACAGCCTTTACCTATTCCGGATAGACCTTGGGAGAGCATTGCCATGGATTTTGTATTTGATCTTCCACGGACACAAACCGGAAATGATGGCCTCTGGACAATCATATGCAGGTTCAGTAAGCAGGCTCATTTCATTCCCGTGCGGAAGACAATTAAAGTGGATCATATGGTGAAGTTGTTCATGGCGAACATCTTCAAGTATCATGGCTTGCCTACGTCTATCATTAGTGACCGTGATCCACGGATGACGAGTTTGTTTTGGAGAGGGTTGTTTGACAACATGGGTACAACTCTCAAGTTTTCATCGTCATTTCATCCACAGACAGATGGTCAGTCAGAAGAGGCTAACTTTACAGTGTTGGATCTTCTCAAGTGTTATGTGTCAGAGCACAAGCAACAATGGGAAAAGTATCTTCCTTTGGTGGAGTTTGCATATAACAACACTGTACATAGCTCGACAGGCAAGGCGCCTTTTGAGATTGTAGAAGGAGGGAAGAAGATACCACCCATTTTGCATACAAAGGATAAGATCTTTGAGGCTGATCAGTATGTGGAGAGCTTGGATGAGGCTTATCGGAGAGTTAAGTTGGCCCTCCAGAAAACTCAGCAGAAGCAAAAGAAAGCCGCAGACCGTCACAGACGTGATTTACAGTTTGCATTGGGTGATTGGGTTCTTTTGCGCTTTGAAAAGGCTAGACTCAAGAAGATGAAGGGTAAAGAGCGCTTATTCCCTAAGTTGAGCATGCGATATTATGGGCCTTTTCAGGTTTTGGAAAAGATTGGTGAGGTAACCTATCGTTTGAAGTTACCAGATCACTGGAGGATTCACAATGCTTTTCACGTGAGTCTTCTTAGACCTTTCCGTGGGGATGTGCCTGAGGATGTATCAGATGAGGCTCAGCCGGAAGTTGAGGAACTTGATGAGGTTCTGATTCCAGAGCAGATACTGGCACATAAAGAAAGGAAGGTACGAGGTAAAGTTTCCCGTCGCTATCTTGTGAAGTTCACGAACTATTCACCGATGGATGCGAAGTGGATGGAGGAAGGTGACTTAACAGATTCACCTCAGGTTTTGGAGCTTTATCTCGATGCCTTTGAGTTAAGAGCCGACTCTTATTGTGGCTCATTCAGGTTCAGCAGAGCATGGGTCTGGAGCATTACCTGATGCTCAAGAGGGGGGTAGCACCTCCACTCCCTTGACACAGACAGGCTCAGATGACATCTAGAGGTCGCTTGGTGCAGATTTTATCTCATCCGAAGGTACTGAGGCTGACAGTACATCTGTTTATGGGACTTCTATGATATATGTGTACTAGTCACATGGAAATTTTTGTGGATATGTATGGTTCACAGTGGTATACAACTTGGACTATTACTATGCCATTGGTTTGCAGTGAATATTGATACATGTGTATGGCTCAGAGAGATTGGGACGCTGATCTTGCCATATTGTATATTTCACTTTGGATATTTTGATGCATCACCAGAATGCAATCGAGGACACTTGCCATCTTTCAAGAGGGGGGTATGTCATGGCCCTGTGAAAATGGAGCAGGACAAGTGTGGGCATGGTGGTTGCAGGGTCAGAATATTTTATGATTCACATGGGGGGTGCCCGGACAGTGTTTAAGATGTGTGGACAACCCTAGGTGTGAAGGGGGGAACTAGAAACATTAAGTTTTAATGTTTATTGGAGTTTGCCCCTAGGCCTTAGTGGCCCTAGGAACTTATTAAAGTTGGGGCCCTAGGGATTAATTTGGGGAGGAGTTTTCTCTCTCTTCTCTCTCTCTCTTCCCTTTTTGGGGAATCGTGTAGCAAAAGAGGAGTTTCCTTCATGCGCTTGAATACTAGCGTGGAAAAGCAGGGAAGCTGAAGGCGGCTGCTGAAGACCAGTCTGGTTGCTGTTTTTCTGAGTGGAATCAGCCGTACAGCACTGTACGGCCAGAACTGGGCAAACATTCTCTCTCTTTCTCCTCTGTTGCTGGCTGCGCACAGAAACTGCTGCTGGAAACTCTGCGCACAGGCCAGTACAGGCTGTACCAGCAAGTACACAGGCCGTACAGCCCTGTACGACAGCCGTACAGTGTACGGACAGGGCTGACGCATGCTTTTCTGGGTTCTGAAGCTGCAGGCGGCGCTTGTCAGGTGGCTGGACAGACCTGAATACTCTGATTCAGGTTGGTACAGGAGTGGACAGCAGGCTGTTTATGCAAGTACAACTCTTGGCACGTATCCCGAGGCGGTACAGACGGGTACAGTGCTGATTTTCAGATCTGTATTTTCAAGGACAGCATAGGAGTGAGCATCAGGAGGAGGATACAAGCAAGTGCAAGCACACGTGTGAAGGAGGGTTGTGGATTCAAGTGCCTGCAGGCACAGATTGGTGCTGTTGCTTCGTCCAGTGTTGTTTCACGAGCTGAACTTGGTAAGCTCTGTTTCTGTTCATCTATCTCTCTTTCTACTGCTTGATGTCTGTTGCAGATATGTGTTATCTGGCCCCCTTGTGAGAGGAGGGGTATGGCAGATTGACAAGGGATTAAGACAGAGATTGGACAGCACATGTATGTTTGAGCTGAGAAGATGTATCATGCTCTTGAGATATGCCAGATGTATGCCCATGGCTGGCCTGCTTTGTGATCTTGGCTGATCAGAGGGAGGCACAGTGTGTTGCTTGAGGACACAGATCTGTGTGCATAGATCCTCTGTGTTGAGAAGGATTTGTGGGCCGTCAGATTGGACTTACAGGTGTAAACTCTTGGCTGGTCTTTGTGTTGTACTCAGCCATACATATTATTTTTAATTGAATAAAGAAATACCGCAAGGGGCGCCAAGCTTTGGGGCCAACAGGTGTCGTTGTGTTATCAGATTTGGGCACTCTAGCTCCAATCTGTGTTTTGTTTCTCATCTAGACTACAAGTGGACGGGTGATTGCTCCTACTGCACTCTGGTTTTCTATCAGAGGCCGGTTTCATCAAGAGGCATATCAAAGTACAAACCCAACCAAACGAGTGCATGATTAGAAAGGTTCAAAGAGTAATCAATCCACATACGACATGGAAAAGTGTCAAAATGATTTGTATGCAAGAGGTTCCAACGATCTAATCTTGCACGATAATCCGAGTGCACATTATGGTGAAAAGTAAAACCTCTCTTATCAGGAGAAGTGGCTGTCCATAAATCTCTCAATCCAAGATCAACCACGACATTTATCCAGGCCACTTTTTGAGAAGCAAGCATATGTGAATGAACCCGAGTGTTGTCTTGAGGAGAAGGGGAGTTGTTAAAATCCCCACAAATAAGCACATTGGACAACCAAGGGTACTGACTCATAAAATGCCACAAATGAGTTCGATGGGCTGAAATTGTAGGGGCATATACAGTGCCAAACTCATAGAGCTCCCCATTGAGCATGCACAGCAAAATAATTAGTTTGCCATGTGGATCATTATAAGCCACTGTAGGCTATAAAATTTGCTTGACCAGCACACAAACATGAGAAAAAACTCAAGCCAGTAGTGTATACAGTAACCACCAAACAAAGTTGTCTTGCCAACAAATTCATGCTCGTTATGTTCTTGAAGAAACATGATATCATGATGCATCTTATGTACATATTCCCAAACAAGTCTCCGTTTGTCAGAGAAACGCAAACCTTGTACATTGTATGGTACATATTTTATAGGTGCATTCATCATGATATATATATATATACACTTTTTTTGTGAAAACCACTGTTTCATTATAAATGCAATGTACATTTATAGCTGCCCCAACATGGAGCTGCTACTACGGAAAACTAGAAACAGTGATAAAACACGTCAACTGGGCCATGGAAAGGTCTCCAAGAAAGTGGGCATCTTGGAGAGACTGGAGCAAGGAGAATCTGAAAAAGGCGAAGACATCCTAAGTGTGCCCAAACAACTGAGTGTTGCGGGCATGATATAAACTCCATAAGGCACAATAACAGCACCATGGAAAAAAGAGAGCATAATCGGGGGTAGAGGGATATCTACCAAACAGCCAAAAGTGCCTGCCAAAGGAAAGCTTGGGAAACCAGGCATGGAGAAGAGTTGTCAAACAAGCTAGGAAATCTCGAGCAGTAGGACAAGCCCAGAGTATTGCATATATATATGCATGTATGTACCATGTATGTGTGTGTGTGTGTGTGTGTATAGATGATATATGTATATATGTATGTAGTTTCACTAAAAAAAAGTATGTAATATGTATGTATATATTATATGTATATTTATACATATCTATCTATCTATCTATCTATACATACACGCATACTTGTGCGCACGCACACATTATCTATCTATCTATCTATACATACATGCATACTTGTGCGCGCGCACACATTATCATGAATGACGAAAGGTGGTTATGGCATTGCAAGGGGCCTTATGGCATGCATAATGTAGATATATACGTAAATATCTCTCTCTCTCTCTATCTGTACATACATACATACATACACAGCGCGCGCGCGCGCACACACACACACACACATTGTGAATGTGAAAGGTGGCTATTGCATTGCAAGGGGCCGTTTGGCATGCATAATGTAGAGAGTTGAATGGTGTCTGCAGGGATATAAAATAAACCAAGACCGAAAATTTCCATCCAAATCATGTGTCTTACGCTATGGGAAGGAAAAAATCGCTCAAGATGCTTTGAAGCTTTTTGAGCGTGGGTTGAAAGACTATTTGGCTCCATACAATTTGTCACCACGAAAAAAATGTGGCACTAGCTCTAGCTCTTGGGCCATCACTTCATTGTTTATTGGAGCTTCCAACATTTGGGCAACACCTGCGGTAAGTTTGAAATGGTGATAATGTCACATGCATATGTGAAACTAAGATGATAACTATTGGGAGGTTTTATCTGTTTTCTTTATTGTATTGGCAGGGTGTGAACCCCATAACACGCTTTTTCTCGTCTCCAACTTCGCCTTCCACCAGCTCTTTGCAAGACAGAGTTAGTCCTAGTTCTCCTTCAGCATCACCTTCCAAATCATTTAGCTTGGATGAGCCTTTGTCTCCATACGAAAACCGAAGTTCAGAGGATGAAACCATGATAAAAGCTTCCAAAAACAGGTATTATTTTGACATGAAGGGAATGGGAATGGGTTCAGAATCCAACAGCTCAATGCAGCCCTCAAAAGAGGACCAGTCTGATCAGTTGATGGAAAAGTCAGCAACAACAAGGTTATCGTACGATAGCTCTTGTGTTCCTCAAAACGGTACACCTGTTTCCTCTTATCACAAGGCAGCGAGTTCACTTGATTCCTGATACCGAAAATTAGCAACTTGCAATCTCACACTTGACTGGAGGTAAAGCTTTTTTGATAACTTTTTTTACGTGTGTTTTGTATGTAGGCATTGGTGATGTACATGGCAGAAGAGGTGATGATGAACAAACTTATGATACAAGGCTTGGAAACCATGGTGAAATGGCAATGGATGCTTCTGATAGTGTTGGGGAGAGTGAAGTCATATGTACTCCAACCTTCAGTAATTTTGGGCACGTTAACACAATGGAGTGTACTCTCCAGCTCTCAGCATCTGGTCCATGCATTCCGGAGGTGAATTTGTTGTGTCCAAGCTCAAATCCATCGCAAATGGATTCAGTCGAGAAGAGTTCACAAGATCCACATCTTGTTATACATTGTTCACCAGTTGAACAGGAAGCTGCTGCCACATGTGTTGTAGCCATTGATAAGAACACATCTGACACAGTTGGAAGTGGAAACCCATCTCTTCTTCAAAGAACGAAGGAGTCTCTGCCATTCGAAGCAATAAACACACTTGGGAGTGGAAACCCATCTCTTCTTCAAAAAATGAAGGAGCCTCAGCTGTCCAGCACTGCAGTAGGAAGCCATCAACAGCCATCAGGTTTTCTGAAACTAAAAAATGTATGGGACTGTAAAGGATGGAGTGCTTCAGAGTGTGTCAGATCCAATCCATCTGTCAATACTACTGTGTGGGGTTATAAGCAGGGAGAGATTGATGAGGCAGTGCTCTCTGAGCTGCCAGAGGAAATACAAGAAGAGCTTTGCAGGAGCTTTGGATTCAAACGACAGCGGGTAGTGAAGAGATCTACCATCGGCGATTTTTTCAAAGGCTCCTCGGCTCATGGAAGCAACAAATCTGACATATAAGTCCTTGAGGAGGCACATATTGAAGGTCAGGTTTCTCATGTTGAAAGATTTATGCTTTCATGTCTCATAGTCTATCGGCAATCAGTCATGTACGTCATAGCATCCTTAGCCAAAAATGCAGTCCTATGGTCATGTTCATCTAGGTATATCTTTATGCTGTATTAGCGGACATGCGAATTTCACATTGTGAAGTTCTCGTCCAAGTTGCAGCCAATTGTTGTTGTGTTAATTCTTTCTATGTTTAGTGGTGCATATGCCCTATCAACTACCTTTTGGTTGTAATAATTCTTTCTATTTGTTATGATCCTTAGTGCTAGGCTTCATTATGGCTGAGTCTGCCTTGTCTCCAGAGCTCTAACAGAAACTCAATACACAGACCTCTGTATAAATGTATGCTCTTATATGTGTGTGTGTGTGTGTGCGCGCGTGCATGGAGTGTGTTTGGGAGCATATGTTAATACCAAATTCTACACCCACTATTGAGCATTGATTACGTTAGTGGGGATGTCGTAGTATCTAGTCTATACTATGCATGATGGAGTTGATGGTTTATTCTCTTGTGGGGATGACTACCATGAGGTTATAAATTGCACTTTCTTATAAGGTGAATTTGGGCATATTCTTATAAGGTGAATTTGGGCATGTTCTTGGATTCATCTAGGTATATATATGAGTTCATGTGAGAGATAGTTACTATTTCAAAGGTGAATTATGGGATGTCATGTGGGCACCATACAAGCAACACACAAGAGCTATAAGGGTGGGAGATCAGCCACTAGGGGACGAGCGCCAGAAACAGAGTGAAGCAAGCTGGTGTAAGGCCACTTGAACATACTCAAGTCCATGAGGACAGTGGAACACTCCCTATCCAACTTTGCTAAGGGACGTAGAAAGCTTTTCCTAGACAGCCTATCTGTCATCATTTGATCTAGTTCAAAGGATTTGGGGAAGGGGCAACTGGCTCCATGTTGGCAGGGAGGAAATAGTCCTATAGCATTAATAATTAATGACATCCAATTACGAGCAAATATGTACATTAATCGCCTTTTCAAAAGGTTCATGTACGTGCGTTGCTGTGATGTCTCTTCACCATACGTATTTCTTTTCCTGGACGTGGCTTCTAGTACTCGTGTGCTTATGATTATATGCTATATGCAGCATGTGATCATGCTCAGCTGTGGCATATTCTTTTCTTGGAGGCTCTCCTACTTATTTAATGAGCTCCAGTGCTTCTTTCTGCAGTACTGGTATTTGTTTTCTGCGTTCATCAAGAAGAAGACCATATAATGACATTAGTAATGTTACGAAAATTGACAGGCGACCCTTTAGTTCATCTATGCTATGTCGTGAATCAAACAGTCGTCCTTCTTCTACCCCGTTACTGTGTGATGAGGGTGAACCTTCTACATCCACTGTACCGAGGGTTGACTGCTATCCTGTGCCTTCCAAAATTGTAACACCTCCAGAAGGATCCTTTGCAGTTCGCAATCTCCGTGCAGTGAAGCAGAAAGCCCGCTCCTCAGATATCTATTGTCTGTGAAGGTCTTCAACACTTAAATTGCATTTTTTTAAATCTGCATGTTTCTTGTTTTTGTTGGGTATTTATTACTTTCGGTGCATATTTTGGATGCATATTTCGCAGGGTCATCTGAAGCTGCAAAGAAAGACAATAAGGCAGCACCAACATCTTCTGTGGACCCATTGGCCAATGAAAAAAACACTGAATCTAAGCCATCAGTTTGCATTTTCTTTGCAGAGAAAAGAACTAAACTATTCGAAGTCTCTTTGACTATTGCTATCGGAAATAGAGATATCAATGTTTGCTCATGGGAACCACTTGAAGAATTCGTGAGGATGGAATGCCTCAAGGGCTTGTTCGCGCTATAGAGAGGAGGTACTCTAAATCATCTCCATTTTCAAATGGTCATTACTCTCATGGCTCCTTCATTCATCAGCATTGGCAAAGTCATTAGACGTTAACTGGGGTGGGACTTCTGTAAACCAGAAGGCGCTATTGTCATGTGTAGAGGTCTATGCCAGATTCGAATTCATACATTCAAAGGTATGGTCAGTTATTGCATGAAGGATCTGCATAAAGCACATTTCAAATTCTTCTCGCACATCATCTCCGCAGAAGAGATAACTAGAGGGCGACAACTCTATGCATTGTACAGACAAGCTGATTTAAAAAATAAAGTTTGCTTGTCGCCAATAAATCTTTTTGAGAGAGCATGTCTTCATGGACAACTATGTAGCTAATAAACTGGGTGCATCGCTTCAAAGCACACTTTTCAGAATGGTCCGCAAAGGCAAGTATTATCCCGCTGCGTCGTGGATAATACCGAAGACGGGAAACGGGATGAGTAAGAAAAGGTCGGCATCAGTTTGGAAAGTAACGAAAATATCTCACCTTATGCAGTCAATTGACATTGAGGAGTTTTTGTTTGCAAACACTTCTCCTGGTAGATATTTGGATCTATACTGACATCCACGCAACAATGAAGACGACAATGGAATGAATGATGAAACACACAGTGATACATAGCCTTGAACTTACAGTAGCCTTATCATTATAGATGATGATGATGACAGCTCCCACTACAGTGCATCTTTTCTTTTTGTTTGGCACAATTTTAAAAAAGCCATCATAAATGATGATGAGTTTGTGCCTCTATCACCGTTTGTTTGTAAGTATGTTCGCCTTATAGTGGAAGAGGCATGCTTTGTGTAGGTTGTGTGCTTTCACTGTCCTGTTCGTTTTGTTTCTTTACTGATGTAATCTTGTGTTGCCACATGTAAATTTCTCCATTAATAAATTTGGTTTTCAAAACGTATCTATTTTTGTTGCTCACTCTTGTCCTCGTTGTTCATTAATTTTTGGAAAGTGACCAAAATCAAAGAATTAATGTTAATTATTTCTAAACTGTACTATGAAACCTTACTCCAGTTCTGTACTTGCATTAATTTGTTGCAATCTTGCAGCAAATTAATGCACACCAAACAAAAATAGTTGTCAATATGAGCATTATATTATATTATACCACTAACATGATTTACTTGAGAGAAATCATTTGTGGGTGGGAACATTGTGGAGCAAGTTGCACCACCTTTTCAAGAGCAAGTTTATCTACCATTCAAGGCTTCATATTCTAATTACCAATTGTTGGATCTAGATGTTTCCACGGCAATGACTATGAGAAAAGAACTATTATCACTAAATCTCACAAGAATATAGGCCTTCCACCATATTGAGTGGTTTGAAAGCTGAGTTGTTAGTGGACAAATCTCTGCATCAGTGTGTACATGCCTCTCTCCTTCCATGTTTTTAAGCCTTGGAATTGTTTTGAATTTTTATTGTTGACTTCTAACATGAATGAGTGAATGTCAATTTCAACCCTAAGAAAGAGAGTAGACATAAACTCACTAAACAACAAACAAAATATATTTGAAGGCAACACCACCTTTGATCTTGAGGAGTATTCAATATATTGAAACTACATGCGCGCACACGTGTGGGCACACACAAACCTTACCCTCTTTTGTTTCCTCATAAAACCACACTTTCTATTTCTTTAATGTATAAAGAGAAGACCCCCCAAGATCAGGGCACTTCTCATATGTACAATTGAAAACTATGGAAAAATAAGTCCAGAGCAATTGGTGTAGCTATTGTAGCTGAACATAGTCATCAAACGATTGATGGAAGTAGTAATACTTGTCAATTTGAGGCGATTAGAAAACGAGCCGATTGCGAGTAATCTAGATTGTCCAAAGTGTCTAAAATCTTGTCCATGCAAAGAAAGAAGCTTTGTCTATCAATTTTCTTGCCAATTTGCCAAACATCGTGAAGTTTCTAGAAAAATATACGCTTGGAAATTTGGCAATTACACACTAATAAGCGATGTAAAAACTCCTTGGTATTTGTGCAATTCCATAACAAGTGGAATAGTCTCATTCAAGCATGAGTATTGTATGTATTAATAGTAGCAATTTTTCTTTTTGTCGAATATGTGCTAACAAGGAGTACTCCTCCAATACAACTCCATAGAAATAGTCTCTATTTGAGGGGGAGTTTACTATTTCATATCGCTTGCAAATTTATCTTCCACTATTTTTTTTGTTTTATTCAGTTGTTGCCATATCCTATTTACATGCTTTGACAACCATGGCTAAGGGATGATGAATGTATAACTTTGATGATGTATTTTGAGCAAAACGAATTGTAGTAGAAGCATGAAGATCTTCTCTATGTAATTCCCAATCTTGCAATCTATTCTCTTGAGGGTCATGTAATACATCTTGAAAGGGTTGCATTTGGTCGTTTATTTGTTGCCACGTAGTCCTATAATGCATACCCAATCCTCATCTTATTTGTGTTTGTGGAAATAACAAGACCCTTCCATCATGAGATATCATATCTTGCACAGTGTTTATACCTTTAGTAGATAGAAAATAAGCTCTTCTAGGAGTTGTAATCGCCAATGGAACAGTAAAGACTTTACTCCAATGTATATTTTCTTACCTCAGAGAATTTTGTCTTTGTGGAGGTCTCCAAGACCAATGTAAGTATTGCAACACTTCTTTTCAATCACCAATCAATTTGCTTGTGTATGAGCACTTTGGAATCTTGCCTTGTATATGCCCAAAGACTATATCCCATTATTGTAGCTCCAATTTACCAAAGAAAGATGTTTTAAATTTTTTTGTACATTTTCGCTACCATGAGCATTCAAGGTTGTTCTTGAGATAGAAAAGTGACACATGATGAATATTTAGGACATTCAGTCCACCATGAATTTTAGGTGAGCACACCTCATACCTCAACACTCTCAATACTTTTTTGTGATTTTTTATCTCCATAATACTTCCATTGTCTGTAACATGAAAGAAGAAATTCACTTTTTTGACCATATCAACAGTGGTGGATGTATGCTATGAGAATAGATTGCACAATGCAAAGCCTAACATGAAGTGGCCATGTAGGCAATTTCTCATAATCTAGCTTTATTTGTATTTTTTGCATTACGCATTTAGTAGCATCTCAGCGAAAGAGATTCCAACCCAATGGATATCCCAAATATTTGATAATTTCAATGGGTGGAAGAATTTTCCCAGGCCATAAATTACTGTCCCAGTCTTCTTGCTTTAAAGGCAACAATTTTGCTTTCTTAAAATTTATAAACAGCCATGCAGCCTCACCAAATACCTCCAAATTCTGCATAAAGTATACATAGATCATTTGGGTTATTTTTTGGGAAAAAGAAGGAATCATCAACATAAGCTTGAGAAACCAACCATGTGGCAATTGCAATCCATGTAAATGTCCATTGTGAGGCATATAAAGCAACAATGGATGAGGCGCTATCACATATAACCAGGCAGTCAAAGGGCATCCTCCTTGGCTAGCTGATTTCCCCAACTGCGAAAGAGAGGATAATCCTTTTCTCAAAATACATCTTGGCGTGCTATCTTTATATAGCCAGTAAATGCCATTACACATTTTTTCTCCAAATCCAAGTTTTTTCATTATTGCTGCAATATAATCCCAGTGAACAGTATCAAAAGCTTTAGCAACTTTAGTAACAATACATCCTGCTTTGTGTATTTTACATATTCTATCACCACATATACATTGCAAATGTTGTCTGTGATTTGTCTTCTAGGGACAGAACCATATTGTGCCAAATGAAGACCCCTATTCAAGATGTTTTTGATTCTATGAGTGATCATTTTAGTATTTAATTTGTAGACCACCATTATCAATGTAATAGGTCTCGAATATGTAATATTTTAACATATTTGTTTTTTTGGCACCAACTTAACTAGAGCCTCTTGCCATGAGGATGGCATAATTCTTTGTAACCATGATTGATCGATCATAAGCAAGAGCAACTATTTAAGTATATCCCAGAAAACTACAGAAAGAAATTAAGCCATCCCATCTTGAGGATTTCCATTTATCCAAAGATTTAACTGCATTGTCAAGCTCCAAATCCAAAAAAGGAAGTTCAAGGTCTTGTGCTTCTTGTGCATCAATAATTCCTATCATATGAGAAAGTATGTCAGTACGAGCAGTAGAAGCATTGTGTGTTAATGGAGCGAGTGTTGCAAAAGCATGTTGGAAATGTGTCACACATTCTTGTTCTAACTGCATGGTATTATGTATCCATTCACCATTTTGTCCTTTGTAGTTGAGAAATGCATTGATTTTTCCTTGATGTATGTAAGCTTTTGAGAAACGTCTCTTATCCAAAAATGGTTTTTTGTCGATCAGACCTGCCACTTTCCCAACTTTCTTTGAGCATTTCTTTCTAGATGATGCCTAGCATAGTGCATTCTTTCTTCTTGTTGAGGGGATAACATATAAATATGGGTGGGTTCTTCAAGAGCTTCCAGTTATCTTTTCAACCCACATATTTTGTGTCATTCTTCCCCTAAGTATCATTTTCCATAATCAGTCACAACTCCTTGTATGCGAACAACAAAATGATACCAATCAACATCAATATCCTCATAAATCTCAGCATTCAAAGCAACAACAAATCACCGACCATACCTTGAAAAACAGAGGGTGAGTGAGGTAGCTATTGCTTATCAAACAAAGCCTCTTTATTGGCAGTTTCTCATCATCATCAGCAGCAGCAATAGTAGTATCAAAATATAGACCCATCCTTGGGCATTGGCATTGGCCTTTGTCCTTTCTTGGAACTTGTAGCATAGTTCGTTGAAGCAATTCCTCTTTTCTTTGCATTTTTGTCTTCATATCTTGGATGGAGGCTGTGAAGTGTGATACAACTTGATGGTAGCTATTGATTTCCAACTCTGACTACTCTTTACCTACCTAGATTTCTGCATGATGGGCTCAGATGGCTTGGGCATGTTTGTTCAATTCTTCTCTTTCCTTCTCCAGATCTTTCCTTTTCGATTCCTTCAGCTTCGCGGAGCTCCGTGATATACTCTTTCTACAAACTTTTTACTTACTTCAAAGTCATGTTCTGTCTACTGAAGCTTTTGCTTTAGTTCATTAGCTTGCTCTACCTCCTTTTATAATCTCTATTCATACTCCTCCTTAATGTCTTGTAATTTCCTGACATGTTGGCTTACCTATCCCTGCAGCCTTCGGATTTTTTCCTCGTGGGCTAGACTTTCTTATAACATTTTGTTAAACGTTGCTTTCATAACATCAAGTTGGGCATTCATCTCCTCCAGTGTAGCTTGATATTTTTGCTATTGTTCATGGAGTTTTTGCTCGACTTTACTTCTTTTTTTCTTGTTAGATCTTCCTCATCCCAAGATGGTATTCTTCTCCTATGTAGGTTCCTATCCAATATATATGTTAGATCTTCCTCATCACAAGATGGTATTCTTCTCCTATGTAGGTTCCTATCCAATATATATCTAGTCAACATGTGGTAGTCAGATACTAGCTTCTAATTGTTATCATCTTCCTTTGTTGGGGGTTTCATGTAGGATTCTGCATCTCTGTACTTCTATCACATGCAATGTTCTAAAGCTGACATGTAATTGAGAAGATGAGGCTTTGTGTGGCATGGGGATAAAAGCGGTAGATCTGTGAGGATTCTTGTGGTTGGCATCTATAAAGTAAGATCTTTAAGAGGGAACATACAATGTACTTTACTTGGTCTTCCCTCTGTCTCTTTTGCATCTTTTTGATCTACCATGATTTCTTGAGGGTCTATCCTTATCAACTATAGTTGGTGCTAAATCTATTAGCTTTTCTGATAAAGGAGCAACTTCTTGTTGAACGGGCTTTGCCAGTGGGCTCTCTTTTGTGGCACCTCTTTCTCTTGATCCTCGACCTTCTGAACATCTTTTTTTTTTTGGTTTCTTCTACTTTACCCTCTATTGATAGCTCCTATTGTGATGAGGATTGTATCTTAGTCTCTTCTAGGACCATGGGTTACAGGCTCCTCTTATGGCTTCTTTGTAGCTTCTATTATTTTTCTATATGGAAGAGGAAAGGCTCTTTTCACGTACTTTGATGAGGAACTTCGACAATGCTTGAGGCTCAGTGAATGTGACACATTCAATTCAAGATCGATCATTGAAGAAAAAGGGGTTGGGGAGAGGCATGTCTTCTTATATATATTCTCCTTCTAAATCTTCATGTCCCACCTTAGTTTCTCAAGGGCATGGCCTCACTAGGGTGTTTTTTGATGACCCTAGGTCCTTTTATGTTCCACACCTTCTATCTTCATGTCCCACCTTAGCTGCTCAGGGGCATGGCCTCATTGGAGTCTTTTGGACAACCCTAGGTTTTTTTATCTTCCATACCTGTTAAGATTTCCTTGGTACTAGCTTCAGGATATCTAATTCTTCTAAGTCTTCTAATACTTCTTCTTGACTTTGCATGCGTCGCAAAATATTCCTCTTCCGTGGGGAGTGGTGTTCCTATAATATGGCTTAGAAATTTGTTAGGAGGACTACCTTGTTTGGTGCTATATCAAATATGTATATAACTCCTTATACAGGTAGTAGACATAGTCATCTTCTAAGTTTATGTGAATCTTCTGTGATTTATGAAGATTAATTCTGATAGATCTATCTATAAGCTTAATTTGCATAATCATTTAGACTAGTCTCCCTGTCAGCTCATCCGCCCTCTCCTTGATGTTTGAGTACTCCAAGCAATTATTATTAAAGAATTTTTCCTTGAGCATGGTATCAAATGGTAGGTCTTTTTTCTCCATGCAATGTGTGCATGTTGTTGTCACTGTCTGGTCAAGACACGACACCTCAGTGGTTCTGAACCACCTAGTTGGCTCCTAAAGAGCAACGGCTAACTCTATTATGCCCAATGCGACAAGCCAATGCCGAGCGTTGAGCCACCAATCTGCCCATGCGTAGGGGAGGTAACAAGGATTATGCACAAGTTAGTTTCCAGTTTATTCATGCTTCTTGATGGTGGTTAACACAAGATGGACATGCATGTAATACAGAGAGAGATAGAATTATGCAATACAAAGGAGAAACAAGAGAGATGACCAACCTAGAAGACATTATTTCAACATTAGCTCAAACTCTCATGCATACACCACTCTAGAATCATTTGATACTCAAGAGAGTTCTCCTTTTTCTCCTTGCATCCATATGGGTACTACCCGTTTCCAAGAAACCATTACAAAGTTGTTATAGAACAAGAAAACCCAACTCATGTGATAAGTCTGTTAGTCAAGGGAGGAACCTTGGCGGTAGCTAGATGGGATGATTAGTTTCTAACACCTGGTGATCGCCTTTTCCTACTAACATTTTGAAAATTTTTCGGATCCGGATTCTATCTCCATCTCCGAGGACTGTGTTGTCGAAACGCTTCATGATCAGTTTCACCTTGCTTCCTCTAGGTTAGGATGAGCGTTGGTGTCCTTGGATACAAACTAAATGGTCATTTGTTGGTTGTACCTAGTCTCGTAAGCTCTTTTTCGACTGCTCACTCGAGCGTGTCCTAGTTGAGTTATCTCATTGACCCTCCTGAACTACACCTCAATAGGCTATGCATTTGGGTACCTTGCCTTTTCTCTTGCCATTGTGGCCACTGCCATGTCAGCCTGCAAAAGCGTGGGGTTCTATGTGTTCTAGAAAGATGCGTCATCTTCAAAGATCGTTTGTTCGAGTTCTCTTGTGCCACTTCTGCTATTTGCTAGCTCTTGTAGTGCCTTTGTGCTCTAAGCACACGCTGCATCCTTCTCCCTGATGATTGTTTACAATTTGGCCATTTCCTTGAGGCCATCTATCATGCATCTTTGTAAGTACTTTAATGCTCCCTGTACCCAGTCCATTTCTATTAGCTTTGAAAAACTGGATGGTCCTAGTACAATTAGGACTGATTGGGCATGGTGGATTCTAGCTGTGTGGTGGGAGCTGTATCTCCTGTTGTACTGTGGTGTTGTACTGTGGTGGTGGTGGACTTCGGCATAGTAAGGTCCATAAAAGGAAGCTGATGATTGTTTCTTGCATAGATGCTTCCTCCCAAGGTTTCTCCAACCTTTGGGTCAGCAACATGGATTGGCCTAGTGTAGGTAGATCCTCCTCCATCTGTTGGTTGCTTGGCACCTCCACTCCTCCACTGAAACCTCCATTAAGGATCTTCCCCTTCTTTGTGCTGACTTTCCTTCTTTCCTTTCCCCAAACTCAAACAATTTTTTCTTGTTCTGACCTGTGGGACTAGTTCCTGTGTCTTTCTGGATAGCTTCTTTGTGCTGACTTTCCTTCTTTCCTTTCCCCAAACTCAAACAATTTTTTCTTGTCCTGACCTGTGGGGCTAGTTCTTGTGTCTTTCTGGATAGCTTAGATATTTCAGGTTTTGCAAGGGCATGGTCCTTTGTGCCTTCCTCCTTTTCCCTCTCTACTCACGGTGGTTAAACTCAGCCTTTGAACAGGGCGTCGAGGTACGACCCAATTTTGGTTTTGGTGTTTAGCTTGGTGAGCTTTCCGATTTGCTCTTTCGTAGAGCACCTCTACCCATGCCACCTGTGTACTTGCGTTTGCAACTCTCACCATCCCAAATGTTTTTCTAGACATACAATAGGGTTTGTGTGTGAGGTTTATCATTTCTACCACAAACCTCATCTGCTTCTGCCTATCCTCATCATCGACGTTCGAAGTTATTTTATATTCCTTTGCCTTTCCTTCTAGCGGGCCTAACTCTATGATGAGATCCTCATCATCTGCTGGCTTGTTTTCTACCTCCCCTTTTGCCAACAAGCGGAATACCTTTGATACATACATGGGTGTGAATGTTTTCTTCTCTGCTGAGGGCATCATGATGACATCGCGTGAACCGAACTTCACGTGGGATTAAAATTCATTTTTTTGTTTGCCAGATTTCTGTTCACGTGATTTTTCCGTTCACGTCATATTTCTGTTCACGTGAGATTTTCGTTCACGTGAGATTTTTTTTTTCACGTGAACTGGTTTTTCATGTCGTGAAACACTCTTCACGTGGGATTAAATTTTGATTTTTTTTTTGAGTCTAGTGGGTAATACGAATTTCCTTTTTTTGGGGAAAATATTTTTTTGAATTTAGAATGAAAGGGATATGGGCATTTTTCCAAAAAAGGTAAATGGAATAAAAAAAGTCAACCCTTTTACACACCTTACACCCTTTATAAATGATCCCCAAATTGGATAAATTGACAACTCATGAGCATCTTCTCATTGAATGCTCATTAGCCTTAATGAGTTATGTAAAAAGGTGATTAAGGATTAATCCAAGATTTATCTTTTCACTAATCTTTTCCTCTTTTATACTAATCAAGGACTCTAATTAACCACTAATCTCTAATTAATTCACACAATTGAGCACACCATTAGATAGAGCAAGGAAAAACTAATCTATATGCATCAACCATTGTGTAATATTTAATCTAAATTAAGAGATTAATTAGACTCTTAATTATAGTCTCCTTTTTAAGGTAAAATTAAGCAAAGAGAGTCAAATTTCTCCAATTGATCAAAAAATTGATGTGATTAAGTGTTTTAATGTATCTAGATGCTCTCAAAACACTCAAAACTCCCAATTTCAACTACTCAAATGATCAATTTAGATCCCAATTAACACATTTTCTAAATTTTTAGCCTCTTTGAACAAGATTAATCACTCTTAATGATAAAAACCAGTCCATTAAGAGAAATTAGTCAAATTCAACAGTTTTTTTATGGTTTTAAGAAATTTTTTGAAAGATTGAGCTACTCCTAATGCTTGCTAACACTCTAATATAAATAATTTCAATAAAAAACACACAATTAAACTAAAATTAATGATCATAGATCTATGTTTAAACAAAAGAGAGCTAACATTCACTAAGAAACGCATTTTCTTGCATTGTTTGATGCAATGGATGCAAACTAAGTCTAGTACAAACTATTTGCAAGCCCTAAGAACATGAAAAACCACAAAAACAATAAATTAATTTAAAAATTAAGCAAAAAGCATTCTTTCCAAAAACAAAAAAGAGAGCTATCCTACACCAAATCTCACACAAATCACCATCAAATCCACATCTTTTTCATGGAAAACCATTCATCAAGATAATGGACAGTGGATTATGTGTAGATTAGAGACAAAACGATGGAAAAAGCCAAGGGATGGCTCCCCGGCGCACAGCGGCACCAAAAATGTTAAGGCTCACCCTAAACCTCCTTGAAACACATCCAAAAAGAGCTTACCTGGTGAACCGCAACTGTCGTGAGGATATTTCCAATGGCCGAGCTCGTAACCCTCAAGGTCTCCAAGCTCTACGACTCCTTGAGAAGCAATTCCACCGCGTCTCCCGTGAGCGTTGTCACACTACCGCGTTGCACTACGGGTCCTCGTCTCCCTCCTCTCACACCTCACTTCACTCACACACACTCACTAGCATGCATTAGGGAGAGAGATTAGCACGAGGAGACTCAATTGCACAATGGGAGAGTATGTTGTATTATGAGAGAAATTCACTTATATACATGGCCATAAGTGTTCACACTCACTTAAACTATGGCCGGCCGGGCACTTTAGGCTCATAAGAGGCCTAATGCTATTACAATGACTACTCTCATAATATATCCATGAAGTACATCACTTAGGAATTCATCCTAACTTGCTACCACATGCTCTTGAAGCAGAAATTGCCATAAATACTCCGTCTCACACCATTACGGGCACTCGTCCAAGTTGTAGCTTTGGACACTATTACTTGATATCTTGAATGTATGACCCTTTGGTGTATCTATCGTGACTCCTTGTTGATGTAAGATAATGGCGGTAGCTCTTGTTAATCCTAGAATTGGATTAACAACCGATCACAAGAATTTGTCAAGCTATTGAGAGTTTTCAAAGAGTAAGAGTTTTAGTTTATGTTTGTTTATTTGCTTTAAAATAAATTTATGTCAAAATATAAGTTTTAGAGGGCACTGGCCACTCCATCTCAAACTTCTATTCTTAAGGAGTGTTATGTGGAGTTAATATGGTGATATGAGATACTTAGATTGATCTCATATGGATACACCACATATATTTATGTCATCTATCTTGTATGATCATATGCTTGTATGTGGAATGTGCCTTTGTGGTATGGGAACTGGCCATTCCATTTCAAACTTCTGTTCTTGAGGAGTGTTATGTGGAGTTAATCTGGTGGTATGTGAGACTTAGATTGATTTCATATGGATACACCACACATTTATGTCTTATATCTTGTACCATCGTATGTTTATATATGGAATGTGTTTTTGTGGTATGGGAAACCTAGACTTGTTTCACATACGTTCACTTGATTGGATTTCTAAATAATTACATAATGTATTGATCACGTCTTCCACATTTATCATGAAGCTATCCTCTCATAGAATTATACAACTAAGGATAATGGAATTTCATTATAAATTTTACTCTTATTTTTATTAGAAAAATAATTTCTTTATTCTATTTGGGGATGCCCGTGTGAATAGTGCTAGTGGGTAAGTGTGATATTTTACTAGCTAGATGATCAACGGTGGATGGATTTCCATGCATAGGTGGATTCCTATATGTTGTTTTGCTAACATTTTAGTATGCAGTATTGTGATTTGATATTATGGTTGCCTTTTTCTCATGACAATGTTGGGATTGATTGATATGACTTCAATTGATTGTCTAAAACTGATGTGGATTATGTTTGAATTTAGGTTATGAGATGTGTGAGGGTATTGATTGAGGGGGGTGGTGTGAAGACAAAGATCTTGAATTAAATATGATATTTTTGTGAACACGTGTTAGGATTTAATTAAATTATTTGAAGCCTTTCACACGATTGGATTTATTAAAATGTGTGTGTACACAAGCTAATTTAGTATGACTAGGCCCATCTGTATGTGTGCACAAGCTGATTTACATGGCTGGACTTTATTAAAATGTTTGTGTGCACAAGTTGCTTTATTATGACTAGGCCCATTTGTGTATGTGTGTGTGTGTGTGTGTGTGACTAGCCTTTCATATGGTTTGTGTGTGCACAAACTGATTTATTATATGACTAGAAAATTAGTCA
Source organism: Cibotium barometz (assembly GCF_041138505.1). Lineage (NCBI taxonomy): Eukaryota > Viridiplantae > Streptophyta > Polypodiopsida > Cyatheales > Cibotiaceae > Cibotium > Cibotium barometz. The sequence continues at coordinate 12,684,791 of NC_141088.1, read as the reverse complement.
AAGGCTTTATTATTGTTGATACCTTAGAACATTAGAAAAAGGTTACTTTTTATAAAGAAAGAACCCAAATTTGAAAAATGTACTATTTATGGCTCCAAGGGCTAATTTTATGACTATGACATGATTACCGCGTGTGGGAGAAGGAGCCACACATGATGTCAGGGGGAAGATTGCACTCAATACCTTGTTCATGGTTTTTTTAGGTACTTTCTACCTTATGTTATGATGTGATGAAATATTTGATTGTGTGAATTACATGATTTTGTTTAAGTGAAAGCTTACATAAATACTTGGACACAAGGTCCTATCACACAAACAACTTATCTGTCTCTTCCTTTCAATGGTGGGCATCTTCTTATCCTTGATCCATAAGGACAAGGATCTAAAAACCCCTACATCATGGACGTGTGCAATTCCAAATGAAATGTTCTTACTTGTTTCTTTGGATAGATATAGATAAAGAGGCACATGGCTTACAAGAAGCATGTACAAAATTTATACTTTTTTGTAGCATTTATCTAGTTTGGCATGGTTTGAATCTCCCCATTAGAAATGAAATTGTCACACACACATGTACATACATACACACATGCATGCACATATGCACACTCAAAATACTACAGTATGAAAATTTCATACTCAAAGAGTAGATGTGCATGCTTTAAAAATTTCCTAGTCGTGGTAGAAGCACACAAGATAACTCAAGTAAATATTAACATTAGCATAGGTGTGTGTAATTACACACAATGTTAAGGACATAGAAGATGGTTCCAAGAGATCGTTAGGACCTTAAAAAATTAAAAACAAGTCAAGTTAGCTCCATCTCATAAAAAGTAAGACATGACACTACAAAAATTAAGGAATAAAAACAAAGTAAATCATTAGCATTAAAGATTATAGTGTGGTTTAAACTATGCTTTCAAAATAAGGCTATATAAATCTTCACAATTACCACATTTAGAGCCATTGATGGGAGCTTAAATGTTATCTATCCTTATAGAACTAAAGGTGTCCATGATGTTATCTCCTTCAGCACATCACATGAATAGAGTATCTCATGATTCTTTAATAATCTTAAAAACTACAAGGAACTATTTTTTCTAGCTTATAATAGTAAAGTTGGAAAAAATTAGGGACACATATAAAGCAAGAAAGTGGGTGATGCTCCATGAGGGGCAAGCCCCTTATGAGCCTTTATAATCTCAAGTGTTAGGGACACATACAAAGCAAGAAAGTGGGTGATGCTCCATGAGGGCCAAGCTCCTTATGAGCCTTTAGAATCTTAAACTTAAGGTCATTTGACATGTATCATGCTACACTAAGCCTATAGATGCCTAGGTTTTTCTTTCTTGTTATTGTGCGAGAGGGGACGTTCTAGGCATCTTGTAATGCGGATTATGTAGTAAAATCTTTTGGTCTCACCAGCCATTTTAGCCTTTATCAAAGGTTAATAACTCTCTCTCTCTCTCTCTCTCTCTCTCTCTCTCTCTCTCTCTCTCTCTCTCTCTCTCTCTCTCTCTCTCTCTCTCTCTCTCTCTCTCACACACACACACACACACACACACACACACACACACAATGACAACCCTAGCTCTTTAACTTGCAAACTACACATGCCATTGCCAAATCATCATCGGGAATATTAGAGTAGTAAACACAAAAAGCTTGCATGATTACTTTAGACCACTTTATAGCTATGCCAACACTACATACCATGTGTGGTACTAGCCAACAAAGCGCATATAATATTTAATGGATAGATTTTTAGGTACACACACAATGTTAATTTGGGGTTGTGAGCCTCTTGGTTCACTTATAATAAATGTCTTGATCTATTATTAGCACAATAGCTTGATGGTATAATAGTTCCTGTCTACACATAATCCTTGGTTACACCTTTGAGAATTCCCTTCATCAAGGGTGTGGTTGTGGAAACACCTCATTAGGGACTTTATATTTTCCCATGAGTTATCCTTGAATTTACCCTTCTAATGGATCAATTACTCGTGCCAAATACTATGACAATGTCTCTCATGTTTATTATAGAAATTTATTTGTACTCCCCTAATACGCAAGTAGTTAAGTCTTCTATCCCCTTGATGTAAACTCCAGCTCAACTAACTCACATGATGAGTTCAAACTTCAGTTAAGTCTTCTATTTGAACCAACTCTCCTATGTAATTACATTACTATTCCCTTGATGTAAACTAGAGCTCAACTAACTCACATGATGAGTTCAAACTTCATTAGGAAGTTGAAGCTTGCAAGCTACTTCATTTGATAATCTCAATGGGTGAAAAGGTTAACAATACCTTTTTGATAGCTTGTAACTTTCTAAAGCCTTGAAAGAACATAATTCTTTCAAGATCTTTTCATTCACTGAGTCTCCTAGTTTGCATAATCTTTGTATAGATTTTGGGTCAAAGTAATGTCTTACTCTATCTTGAGTACTCAACATTTTGGATTTCCGTCTTTCATATATCATCTTGATTTCTTATTTAAAAAATGATACCTTTTGTATCTTGATATTAATGGCCATTAATTTTATAAGAGCATGTGGCTTAAAAGATACATGAGCATAAATAGACTAATTCTACAAGAGCATGTGGTTTAAAACATTACATGAGAATAAATAGACTAATTACATTAGCTATATGCTTACAAAAATTATAAACAAATTCAATAAAGAGGAGATCTTTCCCGATTGGTTTTCTTAAGTGAGATATATGCTCAAAGCATAGCCTCTATGCTTTGATTTGTTCTCTTAGTTTATCCATCCATTTATGAATAATCTCTAAAACTAAACTTGAAGTTCATGTTTAGCTTTACAAACACAGATTGCCAAGTATAACGGATGACCCTCTTGTCATGATCACTAATAATATCTTTAGGCAAACCATATAACTTAAATAATTGCTTTAGAAAAATCTCCAACAATTTTGAAGCCTTATGTTTAACCTTGACTGGTATGAAGGTTGCCATGTTGGTTAGTCTATTCATGACTATCCAAATGGAATCGTGATCTTTTTGAGCACCCAATAAAGTAGCTACAAAATCCACAGAGATACTTTCCCACATCTTTTCAAGAATCACTTGAGGGTGTAATAAACATGCTTGCCTCAACTACCGTAACCTTGTTGACTTGATACTACTAGCAATGTTATACATAACACTCAACAATGCCTCTCATCTTTGGCCATAAGAAAAACTTTATACCAAAATGAAGGTCCATTTAATTCCATTATGTCATGCACACAGAGCATATTACATATACAAAATTTATTTTTTTACTTTGTCCGATAGGAACACAAACTTTTCCACTATGTAAAAATAATTTGATATGGATCATATACTTTTGTAACTCTTTTCCCTCCCTTGACTTTATGTTCATCCCTACCACATTTAGTTTAAGTCTTTGTGGGTATGCCAACCTACACTCTTTTCCAATAGAACTAAAATATCAATTAATCTTACATAGCACATTGAAGGAAATTTAGATTAATGATATTGCATTCACTCTTTACCTTCCCTTGACTTTAAGTTAATCCCTACCACATTTAGTTGAAATCTTTGTGGGTATGCCAACCTGCACTCTTTTCCAATAGAACTAAAATATCAATTAATCTCACATAGCACATTGCAGGAAATTTCAATAAATGATATTGCATTCACTTCCCACATTCAACTAAGAACATCTATTAGACATTCTCAGAGCTTAGAATGTTTATGATTTGGAAATTCATTTCTTGCATAACTTCTTACACTTGTCTAAGCTCTTTTGCAAGTGTATTTAAGTGATTCATAATCTATCATGATCAAAATTTTATTACCATAGTGGTGACATGCCTTAAGTGTATGATTAATAGCATAAAGTTCTTTCTTCTACATTGATAGCACATTTGTGTAATTTTTTGCTTTTAAACACCACTGTAAAAGGTGTTGTAAAAGATTACAAATTGTATACAAAACCTTAAGTCATATAACTTGAACACAAGAGTAGTGGTAATAGATTGTTTCAATGCAAAAAGATTATATGCAACTCATTATCCCATTTCAACAAAAGTTAAGGCTTATTTTTATTATAAAAAATCCCTTTCAACCTTTTATTACATAGCAATTTCAACTCAACATACTTTCATATATGCATATAAAAGAATACAATAAATCCTAGAAATGCTTGAAGCAACCATATTGTCATGGGTATCAACCACTCAACTACAACATGCATCTCGCTTTAATCTTGATGTACCCCATTGTCACAAGATTTAAATGGTCTTAAATAAAGAATTTTTAGCCCAAAATAATTCACTTGGTTTTCTTTAGAGTTTTTTGCATCTTAGCACTTCCAAGATAATGTAAATCACTTCCAAGATAGTGCTCCACCAAAATCTTACTATAATAGTCTTACAAATGTGTCACCCAAAATACCAACAACGTGGTGGTGGTATCTTAGGCATCCTTGAACAACAATAAGTAGAGTAGATCTAACAATCAAACATCCCTCTTTCTTGATTTTACAACTTACTTTAGTTGTGTGTTTACTTATATGAGTGGATGAGGTCTAGACAAGTGCAAAAAAAAAAAATCTCAAGCATCCTATGAGCATCTTGTCTAGGATGATTCTTAAACTTCATTAAGTCTAGTGATTTAATTATCCAAGCATGATTTCAAACTTCAAAGAATCAACACATATATATTTTCTAAGATTATAGTCAAGTTTCTAATTAGTGTATATTATTACTGTCAATATTCTTGTCATCTATACCATCCCATACCAGTATACCAATATATGAAGAAGAAACAAAAAAATAAAACTAAATGTTTTTTGAAGTTTCTCTTTCAATGTGAAAAGGCAATAAGTAGCATATACTCATCAGTTAATCATAGTACAAGTGATAGAGTCCAACTATGAGAACATTAGCTATTCACACTACAAGTAAAAGAGTCTTGAGTCTTGATAATGAAAAATGATCTAGCATGTGTATTCTTACATGGTTAGAGAATACATATAAGACATCTACTATCATGACCATTTCAAATGTTTATTTTCTCAAGTCTCTAAAGAGACAAGTTTTTGCATACATGAGAGCTAATGATATTCTAATATCTAAGCTAAATCTCATGTACTATGGTCATTCTAAGTAGATAATTAACAATGTCTTTTATGTATGGAGTTTGTAGAGTATTGCTCCCTCTTGCTTAGCACGAGTGTTACCACCATGTGACTAGGTTCAATAATACATATTAATTTTCTATTAATTTTCTTTTCGTAGTGATTGTGTTGTGACAACCTCATTATCATGTACCACTACCCAAATCATTGGTAGATTTTAGGTCTCATTTTTTTCTTTACCTACTATGAGAGAGTTTTTTGTTTGTTGCTACTCTTGTGAGGTCTTATAACTTGTCGGTCTTTTCTCTCTTGCTTGACAAGATTAGTTACGTATAAGTTGTTGGTCTTTTCTCTCTTGCTTGACAAGATTACTACTTTATATGATTATATCTAATGCTAAGGGGATTTTACCTAGATTTTTCTAATGCACATTCTTATCTTACGTAAGGAGAAGACTAATATCTCTTAAGAGTGAATTTATATTAATTTTCATGATAGTAAATTAGTTGATTAATGAAACCCTAGTAATTAAAAGAGAAATATTTACTTATCTTATTTTTGATCTCATTGAAGATTGTATTGGAGATAAGAATTTTGGTTGTATTATGTTTACTTCCATACTCAAAACTTGTTTAGTCACTCTTCCTTAATTTTGTCTTGAAAAGTGCAGTTGTTCTTGTAAGTCATTGTGTAAGCTAATGACTTTCCCACTCACTAGGATTCTTTCCTCACGTAAGCTTAAGCAACAACCTTGGTGAGATCTTAGCATCTATTAAAATAATCTTGGTTCCCATGCTTCAAGGTGATTACTAATTATGTCCTCTGACCTAGCACTCAATCATCCCTACATATTGAAACATACAAAGTTGAATGTTCTCTTGTGCCCTTACTTGAACTATTTTCTTTGCCAAAGATTGAAAGCCATGTTTACATTGCCAAAGGCTAAAAGCCATGTTTACATTTCTTTGATCGTATTTCCAAAATCTAGGAGTGCATGTCCTAAATATTTATGGTTTTTTGCTAGTCATAATGATTGTTTTTGTGTTTCTCCAAGGTGATCCTCTAGCTCCAAAATATAGTGTTTTAACTTCTCATAGTTTGGATATAACTCCTTGATGGTATTATCTTTCTCAAGCCTTACAATATCAATAGCTTTGGATTGCACAACTTTAAATATGTGCATAAAGTCCCTAGGTCTCTTTTGACACACTCCCTTCTTGTGTTCTAGCTTTTAAATATAAAGTCCCTAGGTTTCTTTCATTAGGGCCAAAATGGAGGAAAAAAGGTCCCCCTAGGAGGAATATTAGTGTTTAAGTTTCTTAATCATGGGTAAATGGCAGGCCCATTTTGACTTTTTGGCTAGTAACTAGCCTAAAAATTTGCATTTAACTCCTAAAGTTAGGGGCTAGTAGGCTAACTTTTTGGGCCTCACTATGTGACATTACCCCAGGCAGCCGCCATTGCCTGGTACCAATATGAGGGAGGAGAGGAGGACTCTTATTCACCATTCAATTGTAGAGGAATTGTGGATAAGCATCCACACTGCCATGCTTATGTTTTTTAGAAAATTCAAGATATGGCTATTAATGGTCAAGATGAGATAATAAAGAAGCTAGAGATGTTTCAATTTTATTAGAGTAGATAATATGAGGGAGGAGAGGGGGACTCTTATTCACCATCCAATTGTAGAGGAATTGTGGATAAGCATCCACACTGCCATGCTTATGTTTTTTAGAAAATTCAAGATATGGCTATTAATGGTCAAGATGAGATAATAAAGAAGCTAGAGATGTTTCAATTTTATTAGAGTAGATATTTCAACTCAATGGAATTCACATCTTGCTACAAGGAGAAAGGGGTTTACCACTACTCAAGTTTTAGCTTACCACTACACCTAAGAAAAATGGCACTCTAGAATGCAAGATTTTAATAGTTATGAAGATGACCTGGGAGCATGCTTAAAGAGAAAGGGTTACCTATTAAATTCTAAATCACGGTAAATAATATTATAGTGCATTCTAAAATAAGCAGTACATGAAAATAATTAAGGGGATACCTCCCCAATATGCATACTCTCATAAGAAACCTTATGTTGCATATTTCAAGACTTTGAAGTATATATATTCCAAAATCAAACCAAACCAAGTGAGTTCCCAAAAGCCACAAGTGCATCTTACTATTATGTACGTAATACTACTTAACCTTATTTTAGTGGACCTAATCAAGGGTTAGGGGGAACCCTAGGGATGTAAGATGATTCTAGTGGTTAAGGATTAATTATTGATAATCTCATAGTTATGGCTATTTAAGAAAGATCTCATAGGTTGTTCTAGAAATCTATGTAGAAAAGAAGAGAGACGGAATGTGTGGAAGGAAGGGGAGAGAGAAAAAACTTTCCCCTCCAAAATGGTCATTTTTCAAAGTTAGAGAGGAAGATTTTCCCTCGAAAATGGTCGTTTTTCAAAAAGTTTGGAAAGTAAAAAAGGTAGTGTGTCATGTACCTTGTAATTGGTTACGTAGGGCTTAACCAGACATGGGACCCAATCGTTAGAGAGTGATCTGCAAGAGTGTCTAGGGTTCAGGGGTGAGGCGCTCGGGTAGGCAGATCGCGGGCAATCATCTAAGTGTGTGCAAGAAGTGTGTATGTATGTATGTATGTATGTATGTACACACACACACACACATACATATATACATCTTTCTATTATAGTTTTCAATTAGCAACATTAAAAAAAACCATGTAAGGCAATGGTTAGCATCTTTTCAAAAATGTTGACATGGACTAGAAGAAGAGGAGACTTTTCTCTATAATTAGACTCTTGCAGAAATGGCTACCCCGACACTGCTTGCCCATTATTCAAGATTTATATGTATGTAAAATATTTGGAAAATTTGATAGGTGTTCCATAATCCTAATTTTTTTCTTCTATTTTAAGATTGCATAGATTTTGCAGCTTGTTAAACCACACTAGCTAACATGACTCCAGCCAATGCCTAAACCCCACCGTTTTTGTAAACTGCATCATTGCACTTAATGTAAATGAATATGGGATTCCACCGAACGTACCACTTGTGTAATGTCGGTGAGAACATGTTTTTCCACTGACCTTAGTGGGTGTGTAATGCTAGTGAAGAATTATAGAGTCTAGAGTTAGTTAGATAGAGTAAGTTTTGGGCCCCTTTGACACTCCTTAGGTGGGTTGGACATTGTACATATGAGAAATGTATGTAAGTCATTTTTACTAATGAAAAAGGGCCAATCCCATTATTCACAATTGAGCTTGATTCTTCTTCTTCTTCTTCTTCTTCTTCTTCTTCTTCTTCTTCTTCTTCTCTCTCTCTCTCTCTCTCTCTCTCTCTCTCTCTCTCTCGTCTCTCTCTCTCTCAAGCTCTTGTGGTTGCTTACATGCTTGCTTGCTTGGGTACCTGGTGGATTGGTGTTGATGAGATTGATGCTTGTGTAGTTTACCCTCTCTCCTTCTCATTCTCCTCCCTCTCTGTTAAGGCTAAGAGATAGCTTTGAGGCAACCAATCACCTCTACTCACCTCAACATGTCATGGGGATGATCTTTTCAATGGCCAAGCTCGTAACACTTGAGGTCTCCAAGCTCAATATTACCATGGATAGCGTACCAATCACCTTCTCCCGTGAGTGTTGTCACATTGTCATGTTGTACACTACAAGCGCTACTCCCTCCTCTCACCCGAAATCACAGCACTAGCATGCATTAGAGAGAAGATTACATAGAGGTTTAGTAAGAGGGAAGGCTCAATTGCACAATGGGAGAGTGTATTTGCATTATAAGAGACATTACTTGATATACATGGCGATAAGTGTTCACACACACTTAAATTGTGGCTAAGCAGGCACACCCAAAGCTTTCATTTGGCCTATTGCTTGTACATTACTTCATCTCATAATACATTGATGCATTACAACACTAGGGATCATATCCTAGCTCACAACCACATGCTCGTGGAGTAGGAAGCACCATTAAATATCAATCAGGCCTTTATGGGCGCCCATCTAATTTTGAAATTTAGACACCATTGCTTCATGGCTTGTTTGTACATGAGTTTTTTTGTGACCGTCCTTGACATTTGATGTAGATTACTCATGCTTTGGTGTATGATTGGGTGTGACAAACCTTGTTAACCCTAAAATGGGTTAACATCCCCCTTGATATCTATTGAGGCTAAAGTTTAAGGAATTACAGGTGATGGGTCATACCATGGGTCAAGTACACCCACCATGGTCCCGCCATATAGAGATATACCTAGAAGGTGTCGATGATGAGGTTTCCACCGGTGGTGGAGGTAGGTAAAAGTGTACTCACATGGATGCTTCCTTTGATGTAGCACGGATGGTTAGCCAGTTGAAGACTATTCTTCTTTAGGAATGGACCACATGTGTGATTTTGAGAATGTCCCAACATTTTCCTCAACCCATTTTGAAGTTTTAGCGTTGGTAGATTTTGTTTTGGTGTGCACCTTGGCTTGCAGTTGTGTTAACACATTTAATGTTCATTATGCACACGAACAATGTTGAGTGGTGCAGATTCTATTGTATTGCTCACATAGGGGTTTCAAAGTGTCGGCCGTTGCTAGAGATGGGGTGGTCCAAAGACATGGAAATCTACTATCTTGTGTGGTCCACGATAGTAAAAGCATTAGAGTGATTGTCTTGTCACGTCCTTAACATTTTCTACCCTTTGTTTGGTCTCATTATGCACCAAGAGCACCATATTTTTCAATTGTGAGTTGAAGTTCTTAGATTTGCAAGGTTTGAGGATTTTGTGTCTCGAGTTTAATTCATTTGTATTGTATTTCACTGAGTTAAAGATGATGTACCAATCAAACAAGGTTGATGCATGATTTGTGTTTGTGATTGATTTGGTTTAATTGCACAAAATTTAGGACAAAGTGTGGTTTCATGGCCTTGTTTGAAATGATTGCAATATAAAAGCATTGGCTTAATGCTTTTATATAAAAGCATTGACTTAATTCTCCCAAGTACAAGATGTTTCAGCCTTTTTCATCTTGGATTTCTCTCCCCATCAAAGCGGTGTAAAGCTATTGAGTGGCGAGTTCCAAAATCAATCTATTTATAACTCCTTATTTACTAAAAGCGCCTTTAACTCTATGAAGTTTCATCCTCCTAGTACTTTGGCACTTGATGGTTAATTTAATGTATACTTTTCCAAAAGTAATATGATGTAACTTCTACTGAGACTTTCTCTTCATATTACACAGAGATAAGAATAATGGAATGGAAACTCAATTTTTAATATTATATACACAAATGGAGAGGACTCAAATTTTTAATATCATATACAAAAATGGAGAGGACTCAAATTTTTTTTAAAAATTACATATATTGCTTCAATTGGATGGTTCAAGTGGTTGTTTCACATTAGTCTTTTTCTTGATGGCTTCTTTAGTGTGTGGAGCACTCTTTGGTTTCTCCTTTTTGTGGTCACTATCTACTGGCATGACTCGTCTCCGCCGCAAACGGGGAACAATATTCTTGCAGGCATAAAAACACAAACTCGTCCTCATAGGAAGAGAAGAAAAAAGCCTTATATTTGAAGACCATGTTGGGCCTCATGGTCCTCAACTTGAAAACCTATATATATATATATATATATATATATATATATATATATATATATATAAACACACCATGCTTGCCATATATATCAGAGTACCTAAAGCACCTTACTTTTGTTTGAATAAGCTACCAGACTTGGCAAACATATACATCTAGCATTCCAACCCAGTCTAGTGACAGTCTTAACACATGTGAGCAAACCATTAAAACAATCTTCGAGCGACTGGATTATCTCTCCTTCGAAGCCTATACTCTTGCCTCCATTTGTCCAAAAAATAAATATAAGATAATAACATTAGCTATTGCAAGAGATAATTTTAAAGAAAAAAAAGTTGAAGGATAAAACCTTACAAAACTCATTCGGTGGATCAATATTGAAGGTGAATAGCGTTTGAACAGGCTTGTAAATAGCAAATCAGAAAATTCTATAATGTCCAGTGCCTATGCACCGAAAATCTAACCTATTAAGCTTTTCATAGTCTACAAACATTACATGTACATGAAGCTTTTCATAGTCTACAAACATTACATGTACATGAAGTATTTCGTAGTCATAGATTGTAAATTCCAAGGAGCCCAAACCTCTCATTGTAAGTGTTTGGACCATACAAACCTCGCAATAATCTAGGTTCCAAAAAATAAAGATATTTCCTGTTTCAAAAAAATGCATCAATAATAATTTTATTTATAATTAAATATAAAATACATAATAAAAAAAGCAAGTTTTCATACCGTAATACACCTGTGCACTCTAATAGTTTGATCATTAGAGATATTGTTGCTTGTCCTTCCCAAGAATTGAGCCGTGAAGATTAAATAGATTATGGTAAACAAGGATGACTATATTATAGCAAACGTCGAGACTAATAACTTCAATATCTTATTCATTGCCATAAATAAATGAAAGTGAATCATTTTATGATGTTCCATGATATGGCAAATTTAAATATTTGGAGTAAAAACTTGGGTAATGCTGATTAGAATCATGATGAGGCATTCCTCATAATATGTCACGAAATATTCTTTAGCCTAAGCTATGGAGCTATTATCTCCTTTCATTGAGTTTTGTTGAATCCGTTTATATGTTGTTGAGGTTGTTATTTATAGAGCCAGTTGATGAATCCAAAGTTTGGGAGATCGTGGTTGCTCCTATTTCCAAGTGTTCCATCGTTCCTCCACTGATGCATGTGTTTCGCTGGCTTATTTCTTCCCAAACCTCCTCGCTAGATCCGAAGGAGTCTAGCCTTCTTAACTGTTTCTTAACTAGGACGCACTCTACTGAGTGGTGCTGGTCGGATCAGATCGAAGGCTTAGTGGGTGTGAAAAGGTTTGGTTTGATGCGTTGTAATTGACTATATTATCATTTTCAACAATTGGTCTAAATCGGGTTCACATCATCAAATATCATAGGTGCTTCTAGATCAGGTCAGAAAATGGTTTCAGGCTACTTCTTTTTTAGCTGTTAGGCTTATGTCTCTAGATTCACATCTCCAAGCTCAGGTCTTTAGAGTCACATCTCCAGGCTCACATCTATAGGCTCATGTCTCTAGGCTCACATGTCCAAGTTCAAGCCTCTAGACTCACGTGTCCAGGTTCATGCCACTAGACTCATATCTCTTGGATCACGTATGTAAGTTCACGTGTTTGGACTCACATGTCTAAATTCACGCCTTTGGACTTAGATAGTATCCCTTACTAACCTTAAAATCCTAGCATTAATGATAATGCAAGTAGTATGGTGATTTTTGTGTGTGTGTGTGCACATGATTTATTAATTATAATAGGTAGCTCATCAATAGGTTACAAAAGTATATTAATTGCTACATGTAGTTCTTATACATTACTTTAACTAAAGATTTTTTTGGAATTATATCCTCACAAATAATATGGACTCCCTACATGTGTAGTGTCCGTGCACTTGCATACATGCGTGCACGGACACACCACACACACACACCCACACGAGAGAGAGAGAGAGAGAGAGAGAGAGAGAGAGAGAGAGTGTGGTTGTGTGTGTGTGGTGTCAATGCACAGATGTATGCAAGTGCACATCCATGCGTGTGTGCACTTTATTATAATTGCCTAAAACTAGGAATGATGTACATGCTTCAAAATGCAATATTTAATGTGACTACATAATAGTAGTCTTACATAATATATATATATATATTAAACGACATAGTCACATGATTTTTTAAAAAGGGCCTATTCTTGAGTCTCAGCAGCATGCGATTATAATCAATCGTGATTATATAAATAATTGGTGGTTCGGATTGTAATCGTGATTGGTGCACGAATAAGTATGTCGTCTTGGAAGGCTACCCGATACTTATATACCTAGGTAGTTATATTATGAGATATATATATATTATCCCTTAATACATATTCTCAATGCAGTGTGTGTGTTGATCATTCCTAGGCAATGGTTGAATTTAAAAAAATTGCTCTCATTTAAATAAAATCATTTGGACCCTTGCACACACTCCATACTATTATCCACACTAATCTGGGAATTGCCAAGGGCTCCAGACTAATTCCCAGGGCCCGACACGTGCGAGCTAAGCTCCCCCGCTCTAGCATGACGGGATCAAACGATTCAACTCGTCATTGGGGAAACCTTTTTCCTGGTCCATCTCAGAACATTTCAGGAATACTTGACACTTCAGATTTACTGATTCTGATTTCTAGGACTTTGACTCTCCATACTATTATCCACACTAGTCTGGAGGGCCCCACACGTGCGAGCTAAGCTCCCCCGCTCTAGCATGAGGGGATCAAACGATGCAGGTCACCCACTAGTCATGGGGGAAACCTTTTTCCTGGTCCATCTCAGGAGTCAGGACATTTGAGGAATACTTCAGATTCACTGATTCTGATTCCTAGGACTTTGATGACTATTGGAAGACCATTGATCCCATTTGACAGGGTCTACATCGGATTTTGTCAGAATGGCTGGCAGAATGTCTATAATGGTGACAGCTCACAGAACAAGATCTCAATACTCGTGGAGAAGGCAACCTGATTGCACAGACACGATTTTCACTCCCAACAAAAGACAGACCATAGGTTAGACTTCCTAGGTTGGACCATGAAATGGTATTGATTGAACGTCGGAATGATATCACTACGTGTAAGCTAAGCCTTGATGTTTCAACAAAAGAATAATTTTTCTACAAGGAGCTTTGCCTTTATTGGATGAAGTTTGCATTACTAATTTCTTAGTCCAGTTTTGTCAAATCTGTCAGCTTCCAACAATGGTGATCTAGCCATATGGGACCTAAAATTCGATATGATTAAGCTTTTAAATCTAGATTTTTTTTAAAGGAATGCTTGGAAACCATCAGATTGTTTTGATCCGTAAAGAGTTCTCAAATCCCAAGAATGGCAGGAGAGAAATTGCAAAATGTAATTTGCTACTTATTTGAAGATGTAAAGCAATATATCTAAGATCCAAAAAGGCCTTAATGTAATTAGCTTGATTGAAAACCACAGTCTGGCAAAATTGAAATTAAAAAATGATTATTAGTAAGCTTAATCCCAGATAAGATGAGGCTTGTTTAAACGAGATCTATACTTGAAACAAGAGTACAAGATGTGAGGGAAGAGCATTGATATCACATGATGCATTTATAACGAAAACCAAAACTGATCTGAAGCATCATCAAAACAGGACTATCAAGTAAAATATCGAAGGCAGGCTCGTTTCATTTGCAGAGACGAAAATTCCAATGTATAACTATGGCCTTTCTTTCACAAACAAGGCCAAACAGCTACCTGTTACTTGCAAGAGATGAAAGATAAGGTTTCATTTACAATGATTTTGCCTACAAAGAAACACATGTGCTATCCATCTTCTAGATGCAGAATTTTCCCTCAGACAATGTTAAAAAGAGAAAATTCCGTTTTTAGAGAAAAAGGGCGCAACCCAAACAGATGACAGTAGACACTTGGAACATGCTCTTGAATAGCTTGCAGCAAAAGGGGTAATCTATGATACTGATACTTACCTGTAAAACATTCTCATCTTCTACAAAAACTCTGTAATGACCCATACATCCCAAAAATATGTAGTCTGCAGGGGTTTAGCTCCTCTCCCCCCACAAAGTCCAATGTATGTTCACACAAACATTAACCCATGGACAGAACAAAACAAAGCCAAAAAGCCCCATCTCATATTTTGCCAGTACAAATTACATTTGGTTGACTGTTATTGCTCTTCCCCCCACCAAAGGCTGGAAGTAGATCTGCACCATAACTTCAGCCCATGGGCAAGTCAAAATATCATGGTTATGATCTTGGGTGACACCTCAAAACTAAGCAAAATGCCATGGTTGTGCCCATCGGCATGTCAAAATGGTTATGCCCCAAGGACATGACAAAACAAGGGAAAATGCCATTGCTCTTAGCAAAAGTACATAACCTCCTGCACATTTCGCTGGATCTCAGGGAGGGGGCGGACGGGGGGAGCAGAGGCCCTAGTAGTCTTTCCACCACTTCCAACCGATGAAGCTTGCCCACCTCTCACTGAAGTGGTATCAGAGCCTCCTTGTGCATCCATATAGAGGCGGGCACGGTACGCAGCCAGGTGTGCATAATATGCCGGTGGCACTACAGACACCGATCGAGTACATCTCACATAAGTGTAGCATAAGTTGTTGATCAATGCCTGTAAGTCATCAGATGAAAAGCCATTTTCATCCCATAATACATGATAATGAGTGGGCTTGCTAGTTCCCTGTATGCCTGCATGGCTGCATAGGTAGAAATCAAACTCTCTGGGATGAGTAATGGTGGTGTCAACCACAGTGCCTGGGACAACATTATTGCTCCTGTCCTTGTTATGATCTGCAGGGAAGAGCCTTGTGTGGTGGCGTTTCTGCACCACCACCCATGTGATTAGCGGTGTGTAGCCTGGCCCTCCAACTGCCAGCATGGCCTCTTTCAATGCAATCACCTCATATTGCAGAACTCTATCAAACTGACCCTCACTGACACCATCCCTGAACATGATGATCCGCTCTGGCCGGAGCCTCGTCTTCTCACAGAACTTGTGCCATAGCTCTTGAACCATATCCTTTAAGTTTTCAATCATCTCCTCCCTGTGGCCTTGAGCCCGAACACTCGCAACATACCGGATTGCAGATGGCCAGTCATTGTTGGCAACCACAGCAGCTATGGATGGGCTTGTGTCATCCCCTGGATTCGGATGTGTCACATCTGCCCCAAATATTATTGCTGGCCTGTTGAATATAGGACACATTTGAGGAAGCTCTATGGCCAATGTATTGTTCCTACCACCCACCTTTGCATTGATTTTAAGGGCTAGATTTGCCAGATACTGTGACTTGAGTTGCCTCACATGCTTTGTCAAACAGCACTGCGTCACTACACCTAACTGAGTTTCACATATTCTCTTCAGCTCCCCATAGGCTGCATGCCTATCACCCATAACACAGACCAGCAGTTGTAAGCTACCCCTTGGGTTTTCAGCACGGATAGCTTGAGAAGCCTGGACACATACACGCCTCAAACTCGCTTCAAGCCTTGGACCATCAAGGTCTTCCCTCCTGCATAGAGCAGGCGGCACTACTGTCTGTTGGGCCATACCCAAGCCAAGCTCATGGCATCTCCTGGTCAATCCAAAGATGAAGGCACTTGCAGCTTGGAAGTTGACTCCACTGTCAAAGCTTACAAATGCCCAATAAGCTACATTCCCTCCCTCCACAACACATGAACTCATCAAATTCCATGCTCCAAACTTGGGATCTATCTCCTTCACTGCACCTTGATTACCATACTTGAGCTTTGGAGGGCGTAAGACACGGGCATGAACCACAGTCAGCTCTTTTGAAACCTCCATACCAAAACTAGAAACAAAATCTCCACTGCACAGGAACATAAGCACAAATGCATGTTAGCATACAGACAACTATCCACACATATATAAGAAAACTATACAGTTATGGGTATGCCACCATAAGACAACAGAGAAGCACACAGAGAAAACTTGAATAACATAGAAGCATCAAAGGGAGAGCAAGTGTACAACCGTACCTTCCAGGACCATCCTCCCTGGTCATGATATACAGTTATGGGTATGCCACCATAAGACAACAGAGAAGCACACAGAGAAAACTTGAATAACATAGAAGCATCAAAGGGAGAGCAAGTGTACAACCGTACCTTCCAGGACCATCCTCCCTGGTCATGATACTCCTTATCTTATGCTCCCTCTCAGCTGGCTTGACACATGCCAATGCCCGCAAATCAGTCGTCTGTCTATCTGCAAGTTTTCCCACGTATTTCTGGCCCTCACATATCTTGCAGACCTCCATAGGGAGGTAGCTAGTCTTGCTGGCTTGAACCTGCAAGCATGGCAGCTCAGGAAACCGAATTTCATAATTATAAGTATTTCGAAAGTATTCAACAATCCCTGTTTCTTCCCCCCCTTCCAATGTGAACTTCAAGTTTTTTGCTGCACTTGGAGACAGTCCAAAGATCCTGTATTTCCTAGGAGTTTGCCTGTGGAGGACCTCAATTTTCAGCCTCACCAGGGCTTTCTTCACCATGGCACGGGTCACATCATTCATCTGGGTACGAGGATTGAATAGCCTGAGCTTTTTCCCCAAATAGTCAATTATGGGAATGCTCTCATAGAATGCTGTTGTGGCCAAGTCCACATTGACCACAAGGCCTTGAGCTGTAGGCCTCAAGCTTTGAAAGAAGCCATTCCAAGCAGTTAGCCCACCTTCAAGAACTGTTGATCCTAGCTCTCTAGTGAAGAAAGACCTGGCAACAGGGGTGAATACATATGTTGGGGACTCCCTAAGGGCAACATCTAATGCCTGCAGATGCTCTTGTGGTGTTGATGCTCTCCGGCCTTGAAGAAACTCATTCAAGACTGCACCATCCAATGTAGCCACATGCCGTATAGAGATTTTGAATGTCTTCTCAACATTCTCGTTTGGAAGGACTACACTGAACTCCCGATGCTCAAAAGGCAAAGCCCCAGCTGTGTATAGGCCCTTGCTGCCATCATACACTGGGAGCTTGCCTCCAAGTTCTGACTGGTACATAGAGATGAGCTGCCTTTCAAGGCGCCTGGCAATGGCTCTAGAGGAGACTTTGGGGTTGATGTCTACATCATATTGACATATGCTGGCCCCTGGCTTTAGCTTGACAAGGAAATGGTTTGCTCTAACCAAAGACCTCTGTCCTGCTCTCCCTGGATGCGGCCTCTTGGGAGCAACCAAAACAGACCTTGATGTTGCAGGCATTGCCATTTCTCCTGCTTCTTCTGCTTTCCTAACTTCACCACTTAGGTCGGCGGGTAAAGGGATGCTCTCTTCGGGCTGAGGTGAGGATGGCTCTTCCTCTTCTAGTGATATACCCGCAACACCTGGTAGCAGCACCGACATGGGAGGTAGAGGAGCTGCCCATGATCCTGCACAGAAATGCATAGCAGAAAGCCCAAATGTGTAGGTATCGTAGGTTAAAATATAATGACATGTAGCGCTTGCATGCAGAGCTTGAATATGTATCGTGCTGCATCGAAGCAGAACATGCAGCAAGAATGTGATGCCCAGAAGAGAAGGTTAAACGGAAAAAAAACAGACAAGTTACCTTGAATATGTGCAGCTGGTCTTCTGCTGCCACGGCTGCTGCCCCCCCAGCTTTCAGAATGGCTTCTTTGCCCTCTCCCTCCAGAGTAACCTCCCCTGCCACCAGAGCCATGGCTGCCCCACGCTTCACTGCCATGAAAACCAGCCCCACCTAGGCCGCCACCATAGCCATGGCTGCCTTGAGGCAGATCGCCAGAGCCAGAAGGCCTTTGGAACCCGCCCTCTGATCTCCAGTCCTGCGAAGAAGAAGGCGGTGCCCTTCCTTGCCCACCTCGTCCTCTCCCGCCTCCTCCCCCTCTGTTGTAACGGTCTCTGCTGCCCCCACCAGATGACTGGCCTTCGCTGTAGAAGCCCCCGCGAGGGCCTTGGAAGCCACCATGGGTGCCGCCTTCCTCGTCAGGATAATGGTAACCTCGGCCGCCATAGCCAGAACCAGGAGGACCTCGGCTCTGCTGGGCGCGGCGAGGAGGCATGCTGGACTAGAAGGAGCGAAAGCAGATAGATCCGAAACAAGAACAAGGCGTGGATCAAATCGTTCACAGAAAGCGATATATATAGAGGATATACAGAGACTGTATAGGGATACCGGTACGAAGGTGGTACATTTAATCACCTATTTAATACAAATTAAGTGAATAAAAACTTCTGTCAAATAGGCCTTACTACTTAGTACCCACCGCTAAATGCCCTTTTTCCAGCCGCCAGCGCTTTTAAAAAAGCATTAATACCTCCACGTGTCCTGCCACGGTGGACCCCACACATGCATGACCCACGTCTCCGTTGAAGAAATTATATTATATTGGTTAATTAAGCTTTTCATCAAAAATTAACCTGCGCTGTGCCACGGTGGACCAAACATGCATGTCCACGTCAGACTCCCGCTCCGTTGAAGATTTGAAGTAAATGATATTAATTGGTTAATTAGCCTTCGGGACACGCTTCGTACTAATTAACTGCTTTTTCGTCACCAGGTGACCACCACTACGGAGACGTTTCTTCGTACTAATTAACTACCATGACTGCTCGAGCTTTCATCACCACTCCGCATCGTAAGATACGTTTTGTAAGTGCTTTTCGAATTTATTTATTTTATATATATATATATATATATTTGTATTTATATTTATTTATTTATACTAGTATCAGTGTTCGAAAAAAACCCGGGTATAGTGTAATTTGCACTTGCAGATCTTAAAAATTACCTTCAAATTTGAAACTTAAGGGTACAAAAACCTGTAGATTTTTTTTTTCAAAAAAAGGCAGGTATATTAACTAGAAGGAGAGAATCCGAGGTTACAAAGAGGGCCACGTGTCTGAAATAAATCCAGACACGTGGGATACATGTGCTTGCGCGTGGGGCGGAGGGAGGCTGTTGGCCATTTGTCAAGTCACACGCGGGAATGCATGCAACGCCTTGATCCCAGGCTACCGGCTATCTTCCCCTCAAAACCTGTAGATTTTGAGGGGTTGTAGAACAAAAACCTTCAAAATTTGAAAATTTTCTTTATAAATAATTTCACAATTTTTAGATGAAGGTTTTGTACTTTTTGGGAAAATAGTTTTTTTCGAACAGTGACTAGTATCCTATCCATGCACATGTAAGTGCTTCTCAATTTCATACAACCCTTCTTTCACTCATAAAGAGATTCTCTTAAAGAGGCACTAGGTTATAACCCCTTGCTTGGGCCACCCCATACAACAAAAAATACTTTCCCAAGCGTAAACCCAAGCGTGAACCCAAGCTTGAAAATTTATACTTTCGTTTCAAATTTCAAAAGTTCCTTTCTCCCTGGCCCCTTTTCTCCCTCTCGTTTGGCAACATGAAGGGGGAGTAAGTTGCGTTTAATAAAGAGTAGATAGATCATATATATTATTTTTTTAATAGAATTTGGGCAAGGGGACTTCCCATGAACCTGCAATCCTTAAACCCTAGACTACACTATGGGTGTTAAAGTAGGTTTTAGGAGCATCTATGGAACACTCTCTCTCTCTCTCTCTCTCTCTCTCTCTCTCTCTCTCTCTCTCTCTCTCTCTCACACACACACACACACAAGTCCTATTCACACATCCCGGCCCACTAGCTACTGGTGGCCAAATGAGCCAAACACGAAACACTTGATTACTTTGGCCCCACCAACATGAAAACTACTAAGCCTCAAAAACAGGTGTGACGATCTCTGACCGTCTTCTGAACCCTGCAAAACTACTTTTACATGCATTTAATGTCAGATTTTGAAGCTCATGTAAGGCCAACCACGCGACAACATGACCATTGAAGCACATTGAACCCTTTTTAATTAAGGCTTAGCTGATTTTGGATCTCTCTCTCTCTCTCTCTCTCTCTCTCTCTCTCTCTCTCTCTCTCTCTCTAAAGTATATCCAGCATTACTCCTTTATTATTTCACAAATAAGTGAGCCATCATTAGTCTTTTATTATTTTCACAAATATGGGAGCCAAATACCTTTTCCTTTATCATTTTCTATTATGTAGGGGAGAGAGAGAGAGAGAGAGAGAGAGAGAGAGAGAGAGAGAGAGAGAGTGTGTGTAGAGAGAGAGAGAGAGAGACACACACACACACACACACACAGAGATAGGCCGACATGACCTAGTTTAAATTTTTTTTCCCTTATCACTTTTAGAGATCAAAAGACCTCATTATTTATCTAAAACTTGTCATAGACATGTGCGGATAGCACAAATGAAGAGGTTGATAAAAAGTTGTAGAAAACATTGTCAGAAAAAAATAGGTTATAATCTTGCAATGCACTATTACTTCTATATATTAATATACTATGACTTGCAATGACTTTCATGTACTTTTTAATATGTAATGTATGGTGTTCTTTAATCAATTGACTACTATATATTATTGTTATTTAATCAATTGACTACTGTTCTTAAATCGATTAACTATTATATATTAGTCAATTGATTCAAATATAGTACTAATATTATACTTGAAATATAAGCTCCAGTAGGAGTGTGCACTAGTATGTGTGTACCATGTGAGTGCAAGCTTGTGAATAGTAGATTATAGCATGGTTGTGTACTCCAAAGGTTGATTTATTTGGTGAAGTGTAAATGGATCATGAGTGAAAAAGGATATAGAATAGTCAAAAAGTTGAAAGTCCTTTAGTCCTCTTTATGAGTTGTCAAACTAATAGTTGGATTTAGAGTGGTGAAGTTGGTTGATGGATCGAGAGTGATATAAAGGAATCAAGAATTGTACTTTGAAGACCAATTGTAGGAGAGTTCAAGCAATGGAATAAAGCATTTTGGTTTGGGTTTCATCATGTGCATTATCCTTCTCTAGTTTTCTTCTTTTTTATGAGTCATGATTCTACAATGGTATCATAGCCACCTCCTATGTGGAATACCAAGCAGTAATAATTATTATTTTGTGAACGAGAAACACACACAAACTCGTTCACCCCTTTGTGGAGTGCGCTTGAGTCTTGGTTACTAAGGTGATAAGACCTTAGTAATAAGATTGAAAATCCTTTGTTAAAGGGCCTATACAACTTCGAAAAGTGTGGTGGTAGATGCCAATAAAAATAAAAAGGAGTTTCATTCCCATGATTCTAGTAGTAAAGCCACCAATGAAGTTTGAACTTGCTCCCCTTAATGTAAGCAACCCCTTAACATTTTGACATCACGCACAACCCAGCGAGACACTCTTTGACATCGTGCTAGACAAGAGTGACAAAGCTTAATTAAAATTTATACTAAGGTTTGAAAAAGCAACCCCTTCACATTTTGACATCACGCACAACCCACCACCAAGACACTCTTGGACATCGTGCTAGACAAGAGCAACAAAGCTTAATTTAAATTTATACTAAGGTTTAAAAAAACTTGGGCTTTAGAAAGCACTAGGATATGTCCAAGAATGTGCCTAGGCCAGAGAATAAGGAGTTAAGGGATAGACTAACTAAGTTATAAATGAGTCATAGGTTATGGATAGGTGTGAAATGGTGAAAACTTAAGTTATAAACATGTATAAAAGTCAAATTTTCTAAACTCAATGGACCTTTACATGCAACTTTCAACTTTGAGAGCTCTTAAACTCTAATTTCCCTCTTGTTGGTGCTTTTGTTCTCATGATTCAATTATGTGTACTCACTTATTTCATAGTGCTTGTTCTTGTGCTGGTGTTATGTTTCCTTGTACTTGCTTGTTTCATGGTGTTTGTGAATGCTTGTGAACATTGTGAACATCAAGGTTAACTAAGATTTAGTTTTATGAGAATGTGGGAAGCTTCCATAGGTTTCCCTTCATCTTTGTTTGGGCTGATGAATCTACACATTAGGATTGAGTGCAACTTAGTGTTGAAAGTGAATGAAACCAGCGAAATGAGGAGAAGTAAATTTACACATTAGGATTAAGTGGAACTTATTGTGGGGAACTAAGGAGATGAGAAGAAATAATGCACAAGAGAGTAGGAGGAGATGACTAGAGAAGTGTGGGGAAGGAGAGTGGGATTGGATGAAAGCTAGTAAGAGTCATTGGTAGAGAAATCTACCAATGCATTTTACCTTGTATTCCTTGGACTAAGAAAAGGCACAAGGAAGAGGGAGGAAAGTAGAGTAGAATTTCCATTATTCTCCTCAAGCTTGGGTGAACAATAATTCATTTCGCTACTTCACTTACACTCGCACACATGTAGCAGGCTAGCCTACCTAGTGCACTAGGTTGTGATGTGTTATGTACACATTATATGTGCATATACTAGGAGGCTAACCCACATTAGGCTTGTGAGCATGGGAGCATGGGAACAAGCTCTAGTGGAGCATGGGTTAGGACTGACCTTAAGGGTTAAGGTTAGGGTCAGGCATCCAAGAGTCACACATGGGAAATGGAGAGTCAAGGGTCACTTGAGGGCCCTCCTATATAATAGGGGCATGGGGCACACTCAAGGGATGTTCTCTTGTGTAGAGGATTGTATCTACATTCTTGCCATTTCACTATAGAGCTGAGTGTTGTTGTATTGGAGTTATACCTCTTGGTGGTATGGGACACTAAGGTTAAGGTATGTGGTACTCCATTATATTTCATGTGTGCAACCCTTGGGCTCGGGGGTGGTTGGGTGGTAGAGTTTATGCCTGATTTATGCATGTTTATGCATGTTAATTATCTAGAGAGATCTTAGGGTTTTAACAGTGGTATCAGAGCAATCTCTAGTTAATTGTTGTTGTTTCTACTTTCTTATTCTAATTTTTTTGGCTTTTTTTTAAAAGTAAATTTTTATATTTACTGAATAAAATGTTATTTTATTGGTTTGTTTTGGTGATTTTACACGTGGATTGTCGATATGGCGATTGGAACGTGTGTTACTACTACTCAATGGACGAATCGACGTTGCGGGGGAATTCCATGAGTTTAATGCTATTTCTTTCCTATTTTTTATGGTTTAAAATAAGCATTAATGGAAATTTTTACCAAATTCCACATATTTTATTGTGGATATTGTTGGTAGAATGGATTCCCTAAATTTCTAAAAAATTTAGAAATTTTTTTCTAATTTTTTAGAAAACTTTTGAGCATTTTTATGGTAAAAAATGTATTTTTAATGCATTTTGCGGGTTTTCCGCGCGGGCATGTTTTCGATTTTCTGCCAATTTTTCTTGCTGAAAAGCAATGTGGGACAGCCAATTGATGCATGGGTTCTCTCTCGTGTGCGTAAAGTTCTTCTCTTCCTCAAAATCTGAATTTTTTATCTTCCATTTCTCTCTCGTGCATGGGTTCTCTCTCGTGCGCGTAAAGTTCTTCTCTTCCTCAAAATCTGAATTTTTTATCTTCCATTTCTCTCGTGCATGGGAACGTATTTTACCAAGATTAAATATTAATCATAATTAAACACTAATTATGATTAATTAATCTTAAATCATCTTTCTCTAATCTCTAACAGAGAAGAGAAGAGAAGAGAAGGAGATGGTAGAGAGAGGTAGTATGGGAGATGGTAGAGAGAAGAGAAGAGGAGAGGTATCTCTCCCGAATTGGCGCACAGACGGCGGGCTGGTGGGGGGCTGCGCAGCAGCAGCAGCCGACGGGCGAAATTCGCCCCCCCCTTATAATTTTTTTTTAAAGGCTTTAAACCCAAAAGGTTATAAGCATTTTTTTAAATTTTTTTTGAAATAGATATATTTTTTCAAGTTATTTTCATTTGAAAAAAGGGAAAAAATCATGAAAAAATATATTATTTCTCTGAAAATTATATTCTTTCTTTTGGAAAATTTTTTCCCTTGAACCTTTTGGCTTTCCACATTCTCGGGAAATCTTTTGACTTTCCGAATTCTGGAAAATCTTTTGACCTTTCGAATTCCGGAAACTTTTGACCTTTCATATTCCATTCTTTTTTGTCTTTTCATTTTCCCAAAACTTTTGGCTTTCCGTATTCCAGGAAACCATTGGAATTCTGAAATTTTTTTTACCATTCGTATTCTAAATGCGTTTGGGGTGAATTAAAAGTTTTTAAAAAATCTAAAAAATTAGTGAAAAATCAAGCAAAGGATATTTTAATTTTTTGGAATATTTGGGATTGGTGATTGGCATGTGGTATGTTCATTCGGGCACCCGTGACCATTCAAATTCTTTTAAAAACCTATTTTTTGGTCCAAAAATTTAAGAAATCCATTAAAAATTTTAAAATTTCATTAGATTTGAGAATTGTTGGGCGAAATTGAAAATTTCGTGGACGATGGGATTCTCATGAGAAATTAGGAGTATTCTAGAAATTATTTTTAGAGATCTTAGAAATTGGTTTTTTTAAATATCAATGGTATTTTGGCAAATTTACTTGCTAAAAATTTTCTGGAAAATTGTAGGTTTGGAGTGCCATAAGATGGGTTTTGGTGGTTTTCAAAATTAGCATATTTTGAGGCCCTAGAAAATTAGAAAAAATTAGGAAAAAATCGTGGTAATTCTTTTTTCTCAATAAGAATTCTTATTTTCAAGGGATATTTGGTATTATAGTACGTTTTTTATGTACTCACACTGAACAAATGCGGGTTATTCGCATATTATTAATGTAAATATGCCTTGTATTAATATTTTATTCATTTAGATTGATTCTAGACGATGTTTTCATGATTTTTTAGCCAATGTCTAGCCACCAAATGCTAATTAAAGCATTTTTCTTATGTGCAGTTGTTTCTAGTGAATTAATTTGCTAGAACTTTTGGTCAAGAGGGGTCAAGAGAAAGGTGAAGAAAAGTTTAACTCAGATTCATAAGAGAACTCATTTACCATGGCTCATATTGACTTCTCGGTCAATGACAATGTCGATGACATGAGTGATCATCCCAACTCTAGAAGGGAAGATCATAAGTTCCATGAAGAAGAAGAGGAGGCGGTAGCAAAGACCGAATTTTTGGAGGTGACACAACATCTCGAGGCTACTATAACAAAGTGCCATGATGAGATGGAATCACTTAAGGTGCAGATTTTAACTCTGTAGAAAGCTCTTCTAGCCACCTCATCTATAGCTACCAAAGCAGTTACTCCGTCTTTTGCACCAAAGGTGTATGGCGGAGAGAAGAAGGAGAAGACACAAGAATGTGTGGATGCCTGGCTTAACAGGTGGAATACACACTTTGCTTTTCACCCTTTCACTGATGTGCAGAAATTGTAAATGGCACAGGGTTTATTAAAGGGGAAAGCTTTGACTTGGTGGAAGGATCTAAAAGAAGATTCTATTCCCACTACTTGGCTAGGATTTGAAGTTGCATTCAAGAAAGAATTTGTCCAACCAGAGGATGAATTCGAAGTTATTTCCAAGTTGGTTAAAAATAGCACGGCTAATCAGTCTTTTGATAACTATGTGCAAAAGTTTAGATAGTTGGTTGCTAAAGCCAAGTCTGATGATCATACTTTGTGTGGTATTTTCATCAATGGATTATCTCGTGATTATCAATACGAGGTAAAGAAGTGTAAAGTTAAAACGACTGAAGATGCTATTCAGGCTGCTCAGGTTTTTCATAAGATAATGGTTGGCGCCAATTCATCAAAACTAGCGTCAAATGAAAAGAAACCCACTTTCACTTATTCAAACAGTGGACAAAAAAAGGAAATTGGTTTTCACACCAAAACCAAAAAATGGTGACAATGCCAGCAAAAAACCAAAGTTTGTGAAAAACTCACATGCTTTAAGTGCAAAGAGAAAGGGCATACAAAGAAATTTTGTCCTTTGAATGACGCTACAACAACTTTGGTGCCTGTTCAAAAGGCAGCACCGAAAAAGTTTATTCCGAGGAAATCTGTTCACATTACAGAACTTCAAGGTAAATTCTCTGAAGTTAATGTTTCGCATCTTGAAGGAACCCAATGTTCAGATTGTACTTTCAATAAAGACGTTTAGGGTCCAAACAAATTATTTCATGTTTATGCATCAATAAAAGGACATCAAGTTCATATTTTGTTTGATCCTGGTAGTACTCACAATTTTATTGACAATATTGTGGTACAGAAGATGAAGCTGGAAACCATGCAGAATGATCACATGTACAAGGTCAGGATGGCTGGAGGACAAGTCCAATTTTGGGACAAGAAGGTGTCAAAATTACCATTAGACATCCAATTATACTCAGATAGGCTTGATTTCCATGTCATGAGCTTGGGTCATATTGATATAATTTTGGGAATGGAATGGTTTCATAGCAAAAATAAGAATTTTTATATCAATTGGGTCAAACATTTGATGTCTTTTCATCACAATGGAAGCCTTGTAACTCTTAAAGGAAACATTGTTGTACCCAAGGAAACGTTTATCAATGAGCTGGAATTAATGGAAGATATTTTTAACTATGAACTTTTCCAGTTGGTTATGGATCCACTGTCTTCGTATATTCATTTTGATGCAAACACTGTTTCTTTAGATGTTTGGGAAAGTAAAGTGTTAAGTTCCATTAAAAGCGAATTTTGGGATGAATTGCCTCATGGATTACCTCTCCTAAACGAGCGGTGGACCATAAAATAGAGCTAGTACCAGGGGCAGAACCTGTTAGTATTCCTCCGTATCGTCTTAGCCAATCTAAGGAGGATGAAGTAGCCAAACAACTAGCTGAATATTTAAGGATGGGTCAAATTAGACCAAGTAAGTCTCCTTGGGATGCACCAGTTCTCCTGGTTAAGAAAAAGGATCAAGGTACCTGGAGGATGTGTATTGATTATAAACGTCTTAACAAGGTTACAATTAAAAATAGATACCCATTACCTAGATCAGATGATCTTATTGATAGGTTGCATGGAGCTAAGTATTTTACAAAGCTTGACTTCTGAACAGGTTATCATCAGATCCGTATAGCAAAGGAAGATGTTCCTAAAACTGCTTTTAGGACAAGATATGGCCATTATGAATTTTTAGTGTTACCCTTTGGTCTCACTAATGCACCAACAACTTTCCAACAGATGATGAATGATATATTTCGAGATCTGTTGGAAAACGTGTGGTGGTTTTCTTAGATGATATTTTGATATACAGCAAAACTTTGGATGATCATGAGAGTCATCTTAAAGAGGTTTTAGGAAGGCTCAAGAAGAAAAAACTGAATTGTAAATTATCTAAGTGTGATTTCTTTAAAAAGGAATTGTTATATTTAGGTCATAAGATCTCTCAGGATGGCTTAAGTATAGATTTGGATCGGATCCAAAAGGTTTTGGAATGGCCAGTTCCACATACGGTCAAACAGCTAAGATCTTTCTTAGGTTTTGTGGTATTTCTTCGAAAATCTGTTAAAGATTATTCAAAGTTGACTGTACCTTTTACCAATCTTCTTAAAGGTAAAAATATAAAGTCCAATTCTCCAATTGGTTGGAATGATAAACTACAGGAGGCTTTCGAAATTTTGAAAAATAAAGTTCGAGATGCTCCTATGTTAACTTTGCCAAATCCTAGCAGACCTTACATTGTTGAGACTGATGCTAGTGATTTTGCGGTAGGCGCAGCTTTATTCCAGGATGGGAAGCCTGTGGCCTTCGAGAGTAAGAAACTCAATGATGCACAGACTAGGTATCCAGTTCAGGAGAAAGAGTTGTATGCAATCATTTATGCTTTAAAGGCATGGAGACAGTATCTTTATGGGTCTTAGTTTATGGTCTTGACAGATCATCAATGTTTACAGTATATTTGTGATCAACCAAACTTGAAAGGTAGAAAAGCAAGATGGACTGAGTTGATGCAGGATTTTGATTTTATGATTAAATATAGAAAGGGTAGCTTAAATCGCATTGCTGATACATTGAGTCGAATCGGTGAAGTTAATGAGCTTTGCTTCACTGAGATTACTTCTAACTTGTACGATTCACTAATGAAAAAATGCAGCACAGATATTTTCTTTGGAAAATATTAAAATTTGGCAAAATCAGTGTCTAACTTTGAAGTAGATCAAAACCTGGTGAAAGGAAAAGCCAACCAATTTTTTCTTTGGAATGGTCTTTTATTCCGAAATGATAAGGTTTGTGTGCCGGATGTGCCGAAAATTAAGTTGAGGATCCTATTTGAGTGCCATGACACACCATCGGCAGGACATTTTGGCATACAGCGTACCTTGACATTTTATTGGCCAAAAATGAAAGATTTTATTCAGAGTTATGTGGTCCGATGTCATCAATGTCAAATAAACAAGGCTGAACACCTTAAATCTGCTGGGTTATTACATCCTTTGGATATTCCGTCTAGAAAGTGGGAAAGTATTTCCATGGATTTCATTACGGGACTTCCACATACCAGCCAGCAGGGGTCACGATGCCATTTGGGTAGTCGTGGATAGATTAACAAAGATGGCTAGGTTTTTACCCACAAGAACAACAGTTAAAGCTTTGAAATTGGCGTACCAATTTGTCGAGCAACTGTTTAGACTATATGGTCTACCTTCTGATATTGTGAGCGATCGAGACTCTTAGTTCACGGCTAATTTTTGGCAGGAAGTTTTCAAGAAATTGGAAACAACTTTACGTATGAGTTCCTCTGATCATCCGCCGCAGTAGTCTCATGGGCAAACAGAGCGGGTGAATCAGGTTGTAGAGGATATGCTCCGTGCATATGTCTCTGGAAAACCATCAAATTGGGAAAAGTATCTTCCACTGATGGAATTTACCTATAACAGTTCTAAACATACGGCTACAGGTTTTAGTCCGTTCATGCGTATGTATGGGTATCAACCTAGAGCACCTATTGATGTTGGTCTTAAGGACATTGAGCTTGATGCATCGAGGGATTTCTTGTGTGATATGCAGGAAATGCTGATCGAAGCTCGGGATTCTATCAGGAGTGCTCAGGATAGAGCACGGTTTTATTATGATAGAGGACGCTCATCTCGGTCTTTTGAACCAGGAGCGTTGGTTTATTTAAAAGTTCCTAAAGACTCTCTAACTTTATCAACGGAAAAATGCTCGAAATTATCTCCTCGATATTGTGGTCTATTTCGAGTTATTCGTCGAATTGGCACGGTTGCGTATGAGCTAAAACTGCCTCATGTTAGAGTTCATCCAGTCTTTCATGTCAGTAGATTGAAAGAGAAGCTTGGAGGTGAGGATAACACAGTTACTCCTCAAGAACTCGTTGAAGTCGAAGATTTATCTTATGTTCCACATGAACCTGAAAGGGTACTTGAATTCAGGGAAAGGAAACTTCGTAGTCGACTAATCCCTGAGGTTAAAATTTTGTGGAAAGATAGGGAAATAGAGGATTCGACTTGGGAGTCGATTGAGAATGTTCAGCGCAAATTTCCTTCTTTTCATTGCAAGAGTGCAATGTTTTGAGAGAGGGGAAGTATGTTATGTACACATTATATGTGCATATACTAGGAGGCTAGGCTTGTGAGCATGGGAGCATGGGAACAAGCTCTAGTGAAGCATGGGTTAGGACTAACCTTAAGAGTTAAGGTTAGGGTCAGGCATCCAAGAGTCACACATGGGAAATGGAGAGTCAAGAGTCACTTGAGGGCCCTCCTATATAATAGGGGCATGGGGCACACTCAAGGGATGTTCTCTTGTGTAGAGGATTGTATCTACATTCTTGCCATTTCACTATAGAGCTGAGTGCTGTTGTATTGGAGTTATACCTCTTAGTGGTATGGGACACTAAGGTTAAGGTATGTGGTACTCCATTATATTTCATGTGTGCAACCCTTGGGCTCGGGGGTGGTTGGGTGGTAGAGTTTATGCCTGATTTATGCATGTTTATGCATGTTAATTATCTAGAGAGATCTTAGGGTTTTAACATGATGTCTGTGTCATGGGTTCACTCTAAAGCAGTAAGTATGCCATAGGAGTTGCCACTCAGCCAGGGAGTCTAGGCTACTTTGTTTTCTCCACTATGCACACACACTCATTGGAACACTATGCGAGTGTGTTACCTGAATATACAGATTGCACCATGATGCCACTTAATCCTTAACGCTTCCTCACAACATAACAAACAAATAGATAACTAGAAGCACATAGACACAACAAGGAGAGAATACGATAATACTGTATTCTGAAAAAGAGAGTATTCCACTAACAATGAGAGAACACATTAATGAGAGACACAACAATAGAACACGACAATAATGTATTCTAAAAAAGACAGAGTTCCACTAACAAAGATGATATCTTTTGGTGCTCCGAGAGTCACCTATATACAAACAATGCAAGTAGGTAGTATGTGCACCACTAGCACCGTTGCCATGAGAATGAAGGTAAGAAAGTTTAGCCATAAATGGGGTGAGAAAGATGTTCATGATGGAGGTGGCATGATGAAAGCGGCGTGATGGAAGTAGACACTTAAAAATGAAAGTGGACATCTGCACCTAAGTGGATGTCCACCAAAAGTGGATGCCCACCAAGGATGCCCACCAAAGAGTAGATGCCCGCCAAAGGGTGGATGTGTGCCACTCGAGGGGTGCACCTCTAAATATGTAAGTCTACCACGTGAGTTCATCAAGAAGGGTTTTTCAATTCAAGATTTTTTGAAAAATTTATAGAAGTCTATTTATATAAGGGGGTTTTAAAAAGAATTTTGAAAATAAATGTAAGTTTATAAAGAAAAAGGAGTCATTTTACTAAGTCAAAATTCACAAAAATGGGTAATATTTAATACCCTTTGAACGCACATTATATGTAGGTATTATTAAGAGTGCACTCCCCAAGGTCTGCCAAGTGGTAGATGCCCACCTAAAGCTGGGCGAATCCCATCTAGACCACCATGGTAAAGTTGGCTGCCCACCAATTGATAGGGTTGACTTTGGTTTAAGCAAGCATCGTTTATCCTTAGGAAACAAACCAGTGGGATAGGAACCTATGGAGAGCAAGGCAAGGACATCCCCATACCAATCCAAAGTAGCATCAACCATAAAAAAAGAACAGTATCAGGAAGCTTGTCAATGATACTTGTGGCTGGCTCACCAAAGTCCATGTGCGAGAGGTGGTTCGCCATCACATGGTGTTTTCCTAGGCAAAGGAGAATCTCAAAGTTGAATTCTTGGAAAAGAAGTAGCCACCCCCTCACCCTGCCAACTATTTGAGGCTTGTTGAGCAAGTACTTCAGAGCATGATTGACAATGACAATAAAGTGGACACCCAACAAATAGAGCAAGTACTTTAGAGCATGATTGACAATGACAATAGAGTGGACACCCAACAAATAGTGTTGGAACTTCTATAGAGCATATACGATAGCCATACCCTCTCTCTCAGTGGTGCTATAATTCTTCTCTGCTGTGTTGTTAAAAGGAGTCGGCTAGCATCGTAGATTGGTCGGTCAATTTGGAACTCGTTACTAGGCTGCGTGAAAACTACTCTGATAGCCATTTGACTAGCATCGGTGTGCACATGAAAGCTTATTGACCAATCGGTGTGATCAGAAGACCTCTGACAGGTTGTGTGTCTTCAAGGAATGGGATGATGTGAATCCCAATGTCAGCTGGCACCCCTTGAAGATCCTTGTATATCTATGCAAAGACATCTCTATAGGAGTGAAATAAGGTTATAGCGTGCTGCACAAAAGGTGTGGGTGGTTCCACAACCACGAGGCTAGGAGGATGGTACGAGGCTCATCAGTGGTGCTTAAGTTGAATTCACAAACAGGGTCTTGGTAGGAGGGTAGTGGGATTGGGGCACTAGTACTTTCCACTTGACTAAGCAGTGCGCGATCATATGACGGGCAGTCGCACTGATCCATAGGGAAGTCCCATATTGCTCGGCCATCCATGTTCTTGGGGTGTGATGGGAGGCTCTTGAAGGTTAGTTGGGGTAGCTTGCCTTTTGCCTTTACCTTGAGAGTGGCAGGTCTTTGCATCATGGAATCCCTTGTGCTTTGTGGAGGGTGAGGCTGCTAATGCTGGAAAAGATGGGGATTTATTGCCACATCGCCTATCCATGTGACAGGCTCCCCTAGGCTAGTCACCTCAATGAAGGGTTCATGTAGAGGGTTTTCTATGATCTTACCATGTAGAGGTCATTGAGCCTATCACTTCCAGCCACTCTAGTAGTCGTGACTCATTAATGAAAATCTTTCCCCATCATTGTGGACGTTTATGTTTTGGAACAAGGGCTTGTAGAGTATAGTCGGGCGGCATGAGGTTGACCTCGGAGGAACCATCCACGATGGTACCACTACGAGGTGTGCCATTGATGTGTATTGTTATGCACACACTCCTAAAGTTAGCAAGAGGAAGCTTGGAGGGTTCCACCACTATGCACATGGAAGTGTGTTGTCCATCTATCTCACCACCATGTAAAGGGGTTAGAGGTGTTGTTCTCTCTTCCAGGTGGGCTTGGAGCATGGAGATCTATTGGTGGTGGTGGACCAAGTTAGGAAGACATTAGGGTGCTAGTATTGAAGCCACTTGGAATATGCCTTTGTAAGCATGAAGCAAGCATGATCCACTAGGGCATGTGAAATAGGAAATTTGTCCTCTCCTAGTTCCTCATTAGAAGTGACCCCCACGGCTTTCTTTTGGGCATGGGTAAGCACATGGTAGATTGGACAAGATGTGTAGGAGAAGCTTCCCTTGAGGAGGAAGGTGATGCATAGGAAAAGGGAATGTAAAACTAGTGGAAGGTTGGACAATGAGACTAGGTGAGTGGTTGGAAGGGTTGGAAAGGCAAAGTCAGTTTGCGGGAGAGGCTCAGGTGCTGGCTTACATGGTCAGGTATTCTTTTGTATAATGGTTCTTATTTTGACTCTCATGTACACAAAGTATAAGTGCTTGCATGCTAAGTAGGGTTTTTGCTTTTTGACCCTTCCCAAGAAATTTGGACATGAGCATGATGGATGCATTTTTATGTGCACATCATGACTTTCCACATGAGAACCTTCTCCAAATGTCTCAATGGTGAAAGCCTCATGTTTGGAAGCTGAAAACACTTGCACTTGTGTAACTTTTCCATTAATATCTAGTGCTTTCTTGATCCTTTTTGTAACTTCTTCTGAAATGCTTGTTCTATATCTTGTATGACGACCATCTCTTGACATATCATTTTTTAATGTGTTTTCCTCTTCCCTGGGCATTTTTGGTTGAGTTGAGCTCATAGGAGTTTGTTTCTTCCTTCCCAATACCTTACTCTGTAAGTTATAGCCTGCGAGCGACAACAAGCACCAATTCGTTGATCTCCTCAAGAGATTAGTGCCTTCAGCTCACTTGCATATAGTAAGCACACTATGTGGGGGATGGTCAATGTTCTTATCCACATCCCATGTATGCATAATGTCATTAGTGCAAACCACATCATTTGACTACTCTTCCCAGTAGCATGGGATCTTGTTGAAAAAAATGATGGTACAAGTACTCCTTTTGCACATCCTATAATCATGCAACCACACTTACTTCTCTCTATATGACCCAAAAACTTTACTCGGTTGCCCATTGGAGTTCTCCTAATTGCCCAAAATATCTTGCATATGCGTGCTTCCATTATGATTTTGTCTCTTGATTCATATCTTGTGTCCACATCTTCATCGATAAAATTTATTTTCCTGCAACGTCCAATAGACCTCCTATCTCTCACGTGCATGTTGTACTAAGGTCTATGACTAGCACCATCATCCACATCAATTACATTAGATTGTTGTCTCTTGGGTCGGGCTGATTCTCAATCACTTGCCACCAGGATTTGGGGCCTTGTACATGGATGTACCTACAGTGGTGCTCTTTATTATCTTTACAACTTGTGCTAGGCTTGGAGTATGCGCATTTGCCCTCTCAATGAGCTTTTAAAGACTTGGACCTACTCCAATATACTTGCCCATCATGTTTGAATTTTGCTTTGCACTCTATAACAAAGTATTAGCCATGTCTGATACACATGCATTATAGAGTGTTATTTTTTATTTGAAACCTTCCTCAACTAACCAGCTTCCATGTTTATCCTCTGACAAGTTTGTTCATGGCGTACATGACTGATGATCTTCTCCACCTATTTAATAGTTTGAGACAAATTAGAAACATCATTAAAGGCACTGTCTTTTAAGACAATGGCTCTTATACAAACCGAAATCATTACATTGCCCCAATGTGCAATGCGCACTTCCCCCAGCTTAGCCAAAGGTCCATGACAGGTATTTCTGAATCTCTTACATTTCCACTATGTCACCATTGTCAGATAAGTTGACCTTGAGTTAGTGCAGCCCTTTTTGTTGACTCGGTCTGCCACTTCTCGCACATGCTCTTATGTATACCTTGGAAAGCCTTTATAACATACTTTGTGGTATGTATACTTAGCCTTTGTGCCCAATGAAATAAATAAGAGCGTTCTTGACCTTTCATTTCTTGTCCTTCATTGTAGACTCAAGTTGCAATAGGTAGAAGCTCCTACAGACTACAAATAAAAGTCAATGTGCTAAAAGAGGTAATAATTGTAAAAAACTACTTTAAAAAAACCATTATTACTAGCACTACCTTGGATCGTAAATGTGACAAGCCATTGTTACCCAATCCATGATGCGTCTAGTGTGGTCAAATTGGATCCAAGCTCTCCTTAGATCACCATTCCTTGAATGTCTCATTCTATTGACAAGTTTGATGCTTGAGGCCTCCTTTAGTAGACATCTTGAAAAACAAAACAATGATCAGTTTCATTACCTTGACCTGGAAATAATTTTCTATGGAAGAAGTCATAATTACAATCCCTCTTCAAACATAGCAAGTCATCATAACCAAAAGATCAGATAGGTGGTCCTTGGCGTGCATGTGCTCTACTGACCCTCAAAACCTACAAGAAAGGAAATTTTAGTCACTTTGTAAATATCGCCTTAATAAATGCTTCATTAAATTAACTCACCACTTGTTCTCAACTAGCGGGTCGAGCTTTCTAGCACATTATTGAATCTTTATCTCCAAGGTCATGTCCTTGATCTCCTTCTCCGACTAATGAAGTTAGCACCAACTCCTTAGCAACACACATTTGCACTTTCCTTGGACTAGCACTTGTATCGACTTTAATTACTCTTTGAACCATTGCTTTGGTCTTATCAATCAACACACATTTGCACCTTCCTTGGACCAGCACTTGTTTCAACTTTAATTACTCTTTGAACCATTTCTTTAGTCTTATCAAGCAATGTCTTTGATTTTTTGGCATGGACACCATGTGGATGAATTCTAGTGTGTATTAGAAGTTGTGTAAGTCTACCATCACTAGGCATGACATAGTACACATAACATGCACAAGATGCCTTGCAAGTAGCTAGATTTTTGCAATAGTGACAATTAAGTTTTCCATCATTAATAGCTAGGACACCAACTGCACAAGTTTTCGTTATGCTCCCTTTGAAACTAATGCCATTAAGGAAGCCATTGTTCAAATACCAAGGTCATGTGGTGTGTAAACATTGCATTTCACCAATGCAAATGGCTTCTCCTACACACCCTTGGAAAGTTGACATTTGATGTAGTTGCCTTTGTCCACATGTGACCATCGTACTTATGATCAATGCCATCCATTCCTACTCTAGAACCCATGGTGGGCAAGAAACTCAAATATTACATCCCCTTCATATAATCTAGGAAGCTTATTCACCTATAACACCCGTGGTATACGTCTCACCAAATTTTTCAAAGTATTCTCCTTTCTTATATTCAACAAGAACTCCACATTTTTTTTCAATTTTAAGGGAGAAAGTACTTCTTGGTTAGGAAGTTAGGTACATAGAGGCATTGCAACTAATACAGATGTCTTCTGTAGAGAGCAGACTATCATCAGAATTGGTAGAACTTTCAATGTCCACATGAATAGAGGCACCAATTGATGTGTTGGATTTTGAGCTTACACATACCTTAAATGTAAGAGAGATCAGGTCATCAAGGATATAGAGGTCCTTACCTTCTATATCTTGTAGTGGAACAAGGGCAACACATGACTCTTTATTTGATGTGATTGTGATCACCTCTAAACCCTTGAACTATGATGGTAAACATTTTCAAATAAGAAATTCCTTGTTCACAAATCCTTTGCCATTGCTCAAAGGCACTTGATTCTCACCTGTTTCATTGTGGGGGAACCCCTCACCCACCCTCTTCCCTTTCTCTCTCCCACCTTCTTCCCTCCCTCTCTCTCTCTCTCTCTCTCTCTCTCTCTCTCTCTCTCTCTCGCTTTTTTGAAAAAAAGTGATTTCCTCCCCCCTCCATCAAGAGAGAGAGGAGCAAAGAGAGTGGGAGAGAGAGGGAAAGAGACTCATGATATAATTATTTGAGAGGGAGAGGGAGAGAGAGGGGGAGAGAGAGTGAGAGTGAGAGGGATGAGAGATAATAACATTATAGCATTATATCCTCAGGATCGAAAATATTGCTTTTAATTACAAATAAAATCAAGTTCATTCACATACAACTTCCAAATACAACTCTTCTATTCATAACTATTATTCACTACCATCGAGAGTTCTATGGGTGTTGCTTATCCCCTAGGGTGAAGGGACAAAGTAAGTGAACAATATTTATTCCCTTCCGCACTTCCTCTAGTAAGAGACACTCAAACATATCATCAATAAAGCCATGAGCTCGTCATATAGCAATTAATCCCACCACTTTAGTCTGCACCAGAGAAATATCATCACCATAGGAAGTGGTAAGGATGTGAGAGCTTTCCATGCTTGTGCACCATCTATAGTCTTTTGCTTGACCTCTACATTGGTGGCCTCCCTAGTGATACATGTAGCAACAACTTCAATTCTAATTTTTTGATGATTCCATCACAAACAATACGAAGGAGGGTTGTGGGTGGTGTGCTCTACTAAGAATGCTAAGCTAAATGGTTAACAAAGTTGTATGGAGGTTATCTGTAAATTTATAGTAGTGGGAGAGATGTACTCTTCTTTTGCACCAAAAAAAATAATTTACATTTCTTCTTTTTTAATGTCAATAATAAAGGCATCCTCCCTCAAAATCCTACACCCCAACAATGAAGGCATCTTTTCTTACTTTTTTGTGGGGAAGATTGATTATGTCACACGAAGAACAATGAACAATACAAAATTGAATAGGATAATATAGTTGCCGATTGCGAGCAAGAGACAATTTTACTCCCAAAAAGAAATTACATCAGGATTACATATTGTTTCCTCAAAACAACTAAAAAACTTTAAATTTGACAAGGCAATTAATAAAAAAGACAAGGCGAATCATAGTTGAAAGACCACTTTATTCCAAAAAGTTTGTTACATCATCCCCTTGCAGATGAAGATTTAAGACATCTACATACTTGTAAGGGCTACAACAATTAAAAAATGTTTACAAAAGATAACATAACATAACTACATAAGGGTTCCTACACCTATGCACTTTTATGGGCTACTATGTTCTTCAACTCCTCTCGAAGGGACTCCTCCTTCTCTTCAGCAATGTACTCGTAACTCCGTCAAGTGTCGATAGCGTTTCCAATATTCATATTCCAAACATACAAATCTTCAGAATCAATAGGCTCATCTAGCATCTTGCTCCAAAGACTACGGGCTTCTGTCGTGATTCTTAGATGTTCTTTTGCATCTCGGCCTGCTTTCGTGCACAAATCTTTGCAAACCCTATCAAGGGTATCCTTGAGAGTATAGTTGTGGCCATTAGAAGAAGAAATAATGAGATCAACAAAGATTAATGGATGATGGTGAGGGTTGTTAAGGTAGAGAATGATGGTGAGGGTTGTTAAGGTAGAGAATGATGTTGAGGGAGAGAAATGCAATAAGAGGGAGAGAGAATAAGATTTGGAAGTGAGGATTAGAGTAAGAACCAAGGGTTATATTTATAGATACATCATGCTAAAAGTAAAAAGTGATTTTGCATGGATATTCCCTAAATTTAGAAAAGTATATACATGGCTATTCCCTAAATTTAGAAAAGTAGATGTATGGATAAGTGTTGTGTGTAAAAAAAGGAATTATATGAATAAGGAATATATTCAAGAAAATCTATAGACATCAACATTGAGAAGACCTTGAAATAATAAATGAATATATTCAAGCCATTGACATATACAACCATATTAATTATCCTGCTAAAACTTTTAAAAAACAAAAAGTAAATAGACCTTGCTAGAGAGTTGATCAAACCATAATACAAAGGACATTTATTATCGCAAAATGAAAGACCTTTTCAAAACTACAGTACAATGTCATCAACGGTACAAGGTCCTTTTCAGATTGTTCTTCTATCTTACTGAACATTTTCATTAGGTCCTTCTTTTTAAGAGTGGGTTGATGTATAAATATATTATGGTTCGCATCTAACCCAAAAATAAGCAAATATACAAAATAAAGGTGCTTGCATACACAATATGGTATACTAGCCCCCTACCCTGATTTGAAAATCAGGACATGTGTATGATGGATTCTTTCCCGTAGGCATACCTGATATTTTTCATTGCATAGTAGGGATTCCTCGGTCTCAATTACAAATACTTCCATCTATTCGGTCTTAATGACCAAATTATCAAAGACCATAGCAATGTTTGAAATTGCTGAATCTATTCTCTTGGCTACCATATCTGATATGCCACTTCTGTACTTTGTTGACCGATGGGCTACATCATTTGCTTCTTGGCATAGTCCCTTTTACAACACAAATCCACCAGCCTCCAATGTTGAAAAATCCATAATAAGGTTTGTACCTCATCCAGTTGGCCATACAATTAGGGGTCAATAGATGGTATTACATACTCTCCAAGTATGATCCACGCTGCTGTTGCAAAACCATATGAATTGATGCCTCTGCCCCCCCTGACCACTCTCTCATACCATAGAAAGATGGAGCTGGAACACCTTGCCCACAGTTCTTGATGCTCTTCTTACACTTGCCATCTTGGCCACCTAACCATCCTTGGTAAGTGGCCTTGCTATGCAGAGGTGTTTGACACATTGAGTTGTGTATGTCATTATCCAAAATTTCCTGCACCTTTAATTAAGTTGCTAATCCCACATTATGACCACCTTATGTAGCTAAAGGAATAGTGGATGGAAAGTTTAATCTCCTACCTTGTTTCTTGCATGGTTGGTTTTCTGTGACTTACTCTGGGACGATGTGATGAGTTATCTTCCTTTCAAGATTTATAACTATGGGTTTTCAATGCTAGCTAACTGTAATGTTATCACCAATATAGTTTGGTTATATATGCATTGGAGTGCCACTCACTACTTCCCCCACCACCATATACCTAATCCCTCACCATGCTGCTTTCCCACAGCACACCCATGACATGATGCATATAGTTTGGTTATATATGCATTGGAGTGCCACTCACTACTTCCCCCACCACCATGTACCTAATCCCTCACCATGCTGCTTTCCCACAGCGCACCCATGACATGATGAGTTCAAGAGATGCTCCCCCCATTCTCTCCTCCATGTACCAAGGTACCCTC
Organism: Cibotium barometz; assembly: GCF_041138505.1. NCBI lineage: Eukaryota > Viridiplantae > Streptophyta > Polypodiopsida > Cyatheales > Cibotiaceae > Cibotium > Cibotium barometz. The sequence goes on along the minus strand of NC_141088.1, from coordinate 12,644,621 downwards.
ACACATCTCACTATGCGAGAAATAGAATGTGCAATACAAAGTGATGTGGAGAGTGAATTAATCTCAAATAGATGAGTTGAGATCACTTACAAACTAATTTCAAGCATGACTCTTGCTCAATATAAAAATATCCATAAGCTCAAGCATGTACTCATGCTCCATCAAGCATCTCCAATGATTCAACACATCCAAAATAGCATCCAATAGTGATTAGAAATAAATTTCCAATGCCTTTGCCTTGATTCACACCATTAATTCTGTTCAATGTCCTTTATAGCATAAGGTTTTGCCAAGATTTTACACATTTGGCATACCATTTACATGCCTTTGAGCATTTGAAGCATCCAATAAGCAATATCAAGGCAATTAATGCTTCCAAAAGCTTGCACAATCAATCACAAGACTCCTCAAAAAGATGCCAATGATTGATACTTAGTAAAATTTGTCCAAACTTGAGAGCATTAGTTGATTAATTGGCCCATATGGTGAGAAGATTTTCTTAGTGTCAGTATTAATTGGTTCTAATGATGATTAAGTAATGCTAATGAATGGATTAATGGCCAATGGGGAGAAATTAGGGTTTCTTGGAAGAAAGCCCCAAATCTTGAGTTTAGATTCAAGAAACTCAAGAAATCAACCAATTGATGCAAGAAAATGTTTAGCAATTGTTCAAACATTACCAAGAAGCCTCAAGCTTGAGTGTTGGTGTAGAAATGCCCTTCCCATGATGAAAAGTGTGAAGAAGATTTGGAGCTTGTGAAAGAGTCCATGGCCTTGATTCTTCATGAAATAAAGCTCTAAGATGCTTGAATATCGTAGAAGACATCTTGGCTAACCAAAATAGGGCATACAAGCTTGTGATTTCCATGTCTTGGAGGCCTATTTCTTGAAAAACGCCTATGTGCAAAAAATCATGTCGCCATGCTGCTGCCACCTTTCCCTTGCTTGAAACCCTTGCTAATGATGCCCTCACAAATCACTGTCAAGTGTTGGCTAGATGCTAGGGATAATGTACGTGAAGCTTGAGTAAGAAATGTGATGAAACTCATGCGATTCTAAGGTTTTCTTGAAGCACAAAAGGGCTAGAAATTTTTGCAACTTTCCATGGCCAAATTTGGGAAAAATAGGATCAATATAGAAAGATTTGATACCACTGCAATGAACTATGATTGGCCACTCAAAGCATGGAGTGACAACATGGGAGCACCATCCATGAGCAAAGAGAAGGAAAAGATTTCAATAAAGCTTGATAGCTTGTAATCTTGATTAGTGTGAGTTAATTATGATTAGTAATTCACATTGGCCTATATACCATGGACCCCTTTTCACACACACTTATTAATATCCACCCTCCTTGGCCTTTGGCTCATAAGTCTATATCCCCCACTTACTCTTGGCCCCTTGTCCTATTCCAACTTATGCTTGGCCCTTGGCCTACTATGTACACTCGTGTGTCCACCGCTTCATTACAAAAACATTGATATTTGACATAAACAAATTAGACATATTTAGTATGAAGCATATGGATGCCTAAAAATTGTTAGTACAGGTTTGCCAAAGTAAAAAGTGGATGGAATACACAAAGTATATGAAGCATGGTAATTGGGAAAGCAAGCTAAGCATGCATTTCCACATAATAAGAATGTAAGTCAAAGACCTTTGATGTTTGGGGACTAACAAAGACATCATCAGTAAGAATGTAAGTCAAAGACCTTTGATGTTTGGGGACCAACAAAGACATGATCAATCAAAGGATTCCATTATTATGTATCTTTCATTGACGAACATACTAAGAAAGTGTGGGTGTATTTCATGGAAGAGAAAAATGAACTATTTACTCAAGCTATGGTAGTATCTAAGATTAGATGACAATGTATATGTTTAGAGTTTCAAAGCTATGGTAATGTCTAAGATTAGATGATGTGAGAATATTTCTCCAATGAGAGAGCATGGGATAAAGATGTAGTTTACATGCAAGTACACTCCGCATGTAAACTAAGGGTATAAAAAATGGGATTATAGAAAGAAAAAATAGGCCCATTCCTTTATGAATAAGAAAGAGATACCTTATTATTTTTGGGTTGAAGCACTAGCAACTACAATTTATATTATGAATGGGATGCTCAATGCATATATCAACTCATGACATGATTCTTGGACAAAATACGAGATTTGGTACACTTAAAAGTGTTTGGGTGCATTATGTACATGTACCACATGGGGTGAGAAGTAAGTTAGATCCCAAGGTATAAAAATATACATTCATTAGTTATTCCCTTGACCAGAAAGATAACCCCAGTACGCTTTTGAGATGTGAGTGAGCAGAGATTTTGTATTTGATGAGATGAGTAGCTGGTATACACTAATGAAGGATTTTATAGAGGCTAAAGCAAGAATCAAATGGGCACCTTAAGTGTAGAGTAGTAATTATTCACTTAGTGGACCAGGAGAGTCCTTTAGTGGGTCTACTTTTTGAGATCTTGGTTAGGCAAGTTGAGGAAAAATGTTAGGCCTTCTGATGTGTCATGTGGTGGTTCTATATGTGCCAAAAATTTAGAAAGTTTACATGTATCATACAAGGAAAAAGAAAAGGTGGATAACCTTTTATAATACCCAATGCAAGTCACTCCTTTGTTGACAAAGATAGTGGCTCAGAATAGAGCCTTGATGAGGAGTTTTGGATCCTAGCTATTGTTACACAAAAAAGAAGAAGAGCTAAAGCAATGTTAAAAACACCTTGCAGTGATCCAAGTGTACGTAGGTCTACTAGAGTAAGATATTCAATGGAAAGGTTGAGATATGATGGGTATATAGTCTATAATTCTGTATTTATGGTTAAAGCTATATATAAGAGGTAGAGTCCACATGTTTTAAGGGGCACTTGGACTTAAGCATTGTAAAGATGGGTATACAATCCATCATTATATATTTATGATTAAAGATAGACAAGAGGTAGAGACCACACGTTTTAAGGAGGCACTTGAACTTAAGCATTGGGAAGATGCCATGGACAAAGAGATGATTACATTAGATGCTAATGAGACATGGGATTTGGTACCTTTACCCACGAAAAATAAGGCAATTAGATGTAAGTGAGCCTTTGCCTTCTTTTCCTTTGCCTAAGGAAAAGAAGGCAATTAGATTGCATTGGGAAGATGCCATGGACAAAGAGATGATTACATTAGATGCTAATGAGACATGGGATTTGGTACCTTTACCCACGAAAAATAAGGCAATTAGATGTAAGTGGGCCTTTGCCTTCTTTTCCTTTGCCTAAGGAAAAGAAGGCAATTAGATGTAAGCGGGTCTACAAAGTGAAGCATGATCTATATGGTACTATTAGTAGGGGATGATCACCGAGGGAGCTTTGTGGAGGGAGCATTGCAAAGAGTTTTTCTTGGATACCCTCTCGCTCTACTTAAACAATCTCTCTCTAACTATTCTGACCACTAGCCCAGCCCCCTCCACCACCAACCTTGGTCCTCCCTTTCTCTCTCTATCTATTACCATCTTCCCTTCCTCTTCTCTCCTCTCTTCAACCATCTCACATCTTTTTGTTGCTCTTCTCTCTCTCCCTTGTCTCACTCTCCCCTCTCTCTCTATATCTATCTCTTTGCTTACTCTCTCTATCTACCATCCCTCTCTCTATCCTCCCTCCCTCTCTCTCTCTCTATCCTTCTCTTTTCTCTTATCCTCCTTCTATCTTTATATATCCTCTCTCTCTCTCTCTCTCTCTCTCTCTCTCTCTCTATCCATCTCTTTTCTCACTTTCTATTTCCTCCTCTCTATCCTTGTCTTTGCTCACTCTCTCCCTCACTCTCTATAGCCTCCTCTCTCTCTTTATGTCCTTATCTTTGCTCACTCTCTCCCTCACTCTCTATAGCCTCCTCTCTCTCTTTATGTCCTTATCTTTGCTTGCTCACTCTATCCTTCTCTTTGCTAACTCTATCCTTCTCTTTGCTAACTCTCTTTGTCCTCCCTATCTCACTCTCTCTATCCTTCTCTTTACTCACTCTCTCTATCCTCCGTATCTCACTCTCTTTATCCTTCTCTCTTTGCTAACTTTCTCTGTTCTCCCTATCTCACTCTCTCTATCCTTCTCTTTAAAATCTCTCTCTCTCTCTCTCTCTCTCTCTCTCTCTCTCTCTCTCTTTGCTCACTCTATCCTTCTCTTTGCTAACTCTCTGTGTCCTCCCTATCTCACTCTCTCTATCCTTCTATTTACTCACTCTCTCTATCCTTCTCTCTCTTTGCTAACTCTCTCTGTCCTCCCTATCTCACTCTCTCCATCCTTCTCTTTACTCACTCTCTCTACCCTTCTCTCTCTCTCTCTCTCTCTCTCTCTCTCTCTCTCTACCCTTCTCTCTCTCTCTCTCTCTCTCTCTCTCTCTCTCTCTCTCTCTCTCTCTCTCTCTCTCTCTCTCTCTCTATTTCCTTCTCATTTCTCAACATAGTACCTCTTAACTCATGTTTTGCGTACAAATCCTCAAGTCTTCAAACATAACACTACCTTATTCATCCACACAACAATACAGAAAATGTCAATTCTTTATTACTTTGTATGATATGTTACGCATAAACATCGTTGAACTTGTTCAATGAAATGAAAAACCCCAACATGCATCGCTCTTGTCCTCTTTCTCTCTTTTTCATATGAAAAATAAGATCATGACATAATCATAAACAATTGCTAAACCCAGTCACTCACTTGAATACTCACAAACAAACATGTTTATTGCACTACAATGAAATCTTCATTCAAGACACCCTCCACAACGTCCTCTTTGGGATCAATACAAACATTGTTTATGCCTAATTGTGTGCTATCATAGCACAATCTCCACATCCTGCATAAAGCTCCACTACCACTTGCCCTTTTTTTACATGACGCTTCAACAGAATATCTCAAAAGTCATATCCATGCTGACATCCACCTGCAGAGAAAACATCTCTTAATTCCACAAAAATGTAACACCCTTAATTTGGAGGAGCACTTCTACATTTGTACCACACCTTGCCATGCTTTCCCATACAGGCGTCTATCCTAGTACATCATGGTGCAAGGATCAATGATATAATTAGGCAAGACAGATTGTGTATAGTTTACTCCAACCATGCTCGTGTGAAGGTAGCAGCAAGCAGCGACGAGGGTATATGTCTACACAAGAGTATGAGATCACTTATTATAACAAAAAGTGATGTTGAATGGCAACCTCTATGGTTAGTGTTGCTTACCTCTTGTCCAAACACCTTTCCAATCTGTGTTGTACACTGTACATTCACCAAGGTGTTTAAGGAGAAGCCAAATTTCTCAACCTACACTACAATGGTTGCTACTTGATACATAGTACCAATGACAATAATAGAGCCATTGTTGTCTAAGACGGTCTCACAAAGATGTACTAGCTCCTATGGACACTCCTGGTTTTGAATTGCATGGCCTATCTTCAAACGATCCCTAACAAATTCCCTCATCTTTTTAGAATCATGTCCTACTACACCATAACTTATTCATCTACGTTAGTATCCAAACTATGTAACAATAAAACTAATGAACCACAAGTAAAAGAGTGCCTTGCCTGTGTTGTGCATGACCTACTTCTTCAACTTTTGGGGTTGCCTCGATCTTCAAGTGCTATGCCTCGAATCGTCATATTCTGATGTAGAGACATCAAAGTCATATTCTGATGTAGAGACATCAAAGTCATCCTCTTTGATGTAGAGACATCAAAGTCATCCTCTTTCTCTCGTGTCTTTCTTTTTTTCTTTTCCTTCATTGCATCCTTCTTGTAAGATTCCTCCCCAGCCTCTCAGGATGTCTAATATCTTCCCCTGTAGTCAAATCCCTCTTCAGAAATATAAAAGATCTTGTTTCTACCAGTTTTGGCCTAGAGAGAGAAAATCTTCTAGAGAGTGGTAATTCAGTTTTTAAATATTTTTGGATGGAAAAATATATCTTCTTATTAAAATAAGTTCCCCCGAAACAGAAGTTCAAAAAGATTTTCAGAAGATGCATTAGAAATCAAGTATAATCTGTTCAAGAGGCCTTATCCTGAGGGTCAAGATTTTTTCTCGAAATTTTAAATTAAGGTTCCTATGGACCAATAAGATCAATCCATGTGTGGGGAGGAGATAAATCCAATTTGTAATAGAGTGATTTTCATCATAAATGATTTGTATGCATAAACATATGCATAAAAGATAAATTTTTTATATTAAAAGTGAGATTTTCATCATAAATGGATTTTATGCATAAATTAGATGCATAAAACAAATTCTTTTATATTAAAAGAGTGATTTTCATCATAAATGATTTGTATGCATAAACATATGCGTAAAAGATAAATTTTTTATATTAAAAGTGTGATTTTCATCATAAATGATTTTATGCATAAATGATTTTATGCATAACTTAGATGCATAAAAGAAATTCTTTTATATTAAAAGAGTGATTTTCATCATAAATAATTTGTATGCATAAAAGATAAATTTTTATATTAAAAGTGTGATTTTCATCATAAATGATTTTATGCATAAATTAGATGCATAAAAGAAATTCTTTTATATTAAAAGAGTGATTTTCATTAAATGATTTGTATGCATAAACGTATGCATAAAAGATAAATTTTTTATATTAAATGTGAGATTTTTATCATAAATGGATTTTATGCATAAATTAGATGCATAAGAGAAATTCTTTTATTCTAAAAGTGTAATTCCTACTAAATTGGATTATGCATGGAAAGATGCATAAAGAATTTATTTTAACCCAAAAGTGTTATTCTCATCAATTTTGATTTTATGCATAAAGAAATCTATTTTTAGATCAAAAGAGTTATTTTCATCAATTTTGATTTTATGCATGAGAAGATGCAAAAAAAAGATTGAATTTTAATTCAAAAGTGTCATTCTCATTTAAAATAAATTTATGCATAGGAAGATGCATAAAAGATTGATTTTTATTTCGAAAGTGTTATTCTCCTTAAAATGGAATTTATGCATAAATAGATGCGTAAAGAAATCTTATATTAAAAATAGGAATTCTTTTGTATTCTATATAGATATGAGGATGTGAAATAAATCAGATAGATGAAAATGAACGAAGAATGGATGGAGATGTATGTATGTGAAAGAATGGATGTAGATATATGTATGTGAAAGAATGGATGTAGATGTATGTATGTGAAAGGAAAGATGTATATGTATGTGATAAGTATGGATGTGGATGTATGAATGTGGATGTGGATGTATGAATGTGGATGTGGATGTGGATGTATAGATGTGGATGTGGATGTGGATGTATGAATGTGGATGTGGAAATAGATGTATGGATGTAGATGTGAATGTGGAAATGGATGTATAAGTGTAGATGTGAATGCGGATGTATGGATGTGGATGTGGATGTGGATGTATAGATGTGGATGTGGATGATGTGGATGTACGAATGTGGATGTGTATGTGGAATAATGATTGCGAATATGTATGTGAATGGATATGGCATCGATATGAGCGAATGGATGAGATGAGATGTCATGTGAATCAGAATGTGAATGAATGGTATAGGATGTGAAGGAATGTGATGGCATGTGAATCGTGATATGAATGAATGATAAGGGATGTGAATGAATGACGACATGTGAATCGGATGTGAATGGATGATGTGGTTTGATGTACGAATGATGTAGATTAATGTAGATTGGTGTATGGATGTGGATGTGGAAATGGATGTATGGATGTGGATGTGGATATGGATATAGATATGTATGTATGAATGTGGATGTGAAAATAGATGTGTGGATGTATGAATGTAGATGTGGATGTGGATGTATGAATGTGAATGGGAATATGGATGTATGAATGTGGATGTGGATATGGATGTATGAATGTGGATGTGAAAAGTGAAAATGGATGTATGGATGTGGATGTGGATGTATGAATGTGGATGTATGGATGTGGATATGGATATGTATGTATGAATGCGGATGTGGAAGTGGATGTATGGATGTGGATGTATGAATGTGGAATTAATGAATGCGAATGTGTATGTGAAATGATGTGACGTCGGTATGAGTGAATGGATGAGATGTGATGACATGTGAATTGGGATGTGAATAAATGATATGTGATGTGAATGAATCTGATGTGATGAGATGGAAAATGATGTGATATCTCCTAATGCATCACTATGATGATCCACTAGAAGGTAGGTAGAGATAGGCATATCATCATACGCGTATCATCACCACTAATAATTCTCAAAATCCTCACTGCCATCCCTCCCATCAAGATCATGCCCACATGATCTAATTCACACACATCACTCTCGCTCTATAACAATCACATACATCAACATCATGTGCATATGTGTTAGTGGCATCATGTGCACTTGTATCACTATCATCATGTGTGTAAGAGATACATCAATATCATCATGTGTGTGTGTGTATCATCATGTGTATGGGTGTGCGATACATACATATCATCATGTGTATGTGTGTGTGATACATCAATATTGAAAGATCCCTGCCCCCTCCGCGCAACGAATTTGGGGGTGAGAGTAACAGAAGTAGCACTTCTTGTGCGGGACAGAGCCTTTCACTCGGGGCCTCGCCCACGGATGTTCGGACAAGAGACTAATCCCTCGGTTCTTCCAAAATCGAACCCGGAAAAACTTCCCTCGTCCGAAAAGCACAAGCGATTCCTCCAGGATATTTCTACTCTAACCTAGTCAAGGTCATCCTTGACCAAACTGATCCGACCGAACCTGTAAGAGAACACTCACCACTTGTCCAATCAGGGGTCTTTTCGATAGTTCCTAGCTCATAGTACCTGGCAATATATTCACTTATAAAAATCCAAATGGACTCTCCATTGAAGATCAGCAAGACCAACCAACAGATCCATATAAAAGAGCCATGGACTCATCCGTTGAGGACCAGCAAGGTCAATCAACCAGATCCATGCCCGAATTCAGAAAACAACTCTTACTCCTTGTTCCAATATCTTCCTTGATGCACCCGTGGGTATCTTCGGTGACCCAGAGCTCGAGCACCGTATGGTCAACACCCTCTAGGATCCTTCGCAGGTCACTTAGCGCTTCACTCATAGGCCGCTTCCTTGGTCTCTCATCTACCGTACCGGAAGCTCACCATTTAAATCGATGGTCAAGACCTCGGCCGACCTTGCTACGCGAGATGTCTTCCACCGTCAGCTATTGCAACTTTATCACTTAGGTCTCCACGACCTCATTCACAAGATGGTCAAAATGCTTCCCTAGCATTCTTGACTTAAAACAGTCATTTAAAAACAAGTCATAAATACAGTTTCTATAACGAACTCTCGTCTTTCCACATTGTTCCACATCAATCCATATTACTTAATCTAAGTCCAATCATTTGTATTCCCCTCGTCATTCATCCATTCTCATCCAATCACATCATTTTCCATCTCATCATATCTTTCCACATTTATGCTCATCACATCTCATCCACTCGCATCTACCCATATCCACATCTCATCACATCACATTCATTCACATCTCGTCCATTCATATCTACCCCGATCCACATCACATTACATTCATTTCACCTCACATCCCATTCATTCACATCTATCCCGATTCACATCCCATCACATCTCATCCATTCACATCACATCTCATTTATTCACATCTATCCCGATTCACATCTCATCCATTCACATCACATCTCATTTATTCACATCTATCCCGATTCACATCACATCACATCACATCCATTCACATCACTTATCATCCATTCACATCTATCCCCATTTATATCACATCACATCACATCCATTTCACATCACATCACATCTCATTCATTCACATCCTGATTCACATCACATCACATCACATATCATCCATTCACATCTATCCTGATTTACATCATATCACCTCACATCTCACCCATTCATACTTATCCGACTCACATCACATCACATCCATTCACATTCATCACATTCATTGTATCCCCATTCCATCACATACATTTTAACCACATTACATCATATCTCATTCATACACATCCCATCTCATTCATCCACATCCATCCAATCATTCACATGCATGACTATCCACAGCTATCCATACATTCACATCTATGACTTCACATCCACATATATTCACATCACATCTCATCTCTTTACATCACATCACATTCACATCCACATCTCTTTACATTACATCATATCTCATCCACGTCCACAGCACATTCACATCCACATCTCTTTTTATCTCATCACATCTCATCCACATCCGCATCACTTTCACATCCACATCTCTTTACATTACATCATATCCTTTCACATCCACATCCACATCACTTTCACATCCACATCCCTTTACATTACATCATATCCTTTCACATCCACATCCACATTCATTTACATCACATTCTTTCACATACACATCCATATTCATTTACATCACATTCTTTCACATACACATCCACATTCATTTACATCATATTCTTTCACACACACATCCACATCCATTTACTTCCGATCTCATCCTTTCACAAATCCTCTCATCTCATTCTCATCTCATCATTCACATCCACGTCCATTTACTTCACATCTCATCCTTTCACATATCCTCTCATATCATTCTCATCTCATTCTTTCACATATCCTCTCATCTCATTCTCATCTTATCATTCACATCCACATCCATTTACTTCACATCTCATCCTCATTCATTTTCATCACACCATATCCTATCACATCCCATTCACATCTTATCACATCCATTCACATCCTATCGCATCCCATTTACATCCATTCACATCCCATTTACATCCATTCACATCCTATTCCTATTTAGTAGCTTTTTCTACCTCGATACCGATAATGGGACTTTTTCTAAATTTTTGCCAATTGCTTGACCTAGATAAAGGTTCTTTTTCTCAACGACTATTTCCATATTCTTTCTCAAATTTTCAAATGAATTATATTAAATATTCCTCTTTTGAATAAAAGAATTCATGGGATTTACAAAAATCAACTCTACCCATATTTCTACTTTTGATAAATAATCATAAATTGAATTATACTAAAAATTTCTCTTTTTTTCATTTAATTTCTTGGACCTCAAATATGATGTCAATTTCTCTTTTTGCATTTAATTATTTGCATTCCAATGTCATGGGAATTCCTCTTTTATCATAAAATAAATTTATCTAAAATTTCTCTTTTCTTTAATAAAATATCCATTAATTCAATATGCCAACAATTTCACTTTTACTATTTAAATGATTGAATTCCAAATGTCATGGGAATTCCTCTTTGATCATTTAAATATTTCTCATACATAAAATAAATTTATCTAAAATTTATCTTTGAATTTAAATAAAATACCCATTAATTCCAATATGCTAAGAATTCCACTTTTCCTATTTAAATGATTGAATTCCAAATGTCATGGGAATTCCTCTTTTATCATTTAAATATTTCTCATGCATAAAATAAATTTATCTAAAATTCATCTTTGAATTTAAATAAAATATCTATTAATTTCAATATGCTAGGAATTCGACTTTTCCTATTTAAATGATTGAATTCCAAATGTCATGGGAATTCCTCTTTTATCATTTAAATAAAATTACCATAAACTTCTCTTTTCTTAATTATTTAATTATACATAAATCTTAAAAATTAAATTTCCATTGAATGTGATGAAAGTCATTCTTTTAGCCTAGGATATTCAATCCTAAAATATAGTAAGAAGTTCTCTTTTCACGTTATGCATAAGAATGAATTATGTACCAATTTCTTAAAAATTTTGCCATAGCTCCACTGCTATTACTGATAAATTTTAATATTTTTGAAAAGAATAAGACTTAGTAATGTAATTATGATAGTATAACTATCTTTTAGCCTTAAATCCAATTTATGGATTTATCTCATAATATTACCATAATTTACAAGCATATAAGTATAAAAAACCATTTTCTTAACCTCTGGCTTCAAAAGCCTAGAGTTTGATTTGTGAATTGAGAATTTCTCCACGAGAAGCATCAATTGAATAGAGAATTGGTCATCGGAATGACCATTCTTTGGGAGAGAGAGAGATAAACATAAAAGCATCCTAATTTAAGCATAAATGTAAACTTTTCTTAATTATTCATTACAACTCTTAAGAAAAGCTTGATTTACATTATAAACACTTAATTAAGAAACTTCTCAAGCTTGAGAGGGGTTGAGAAGTGAAACATTGAGAATAGTAGAGAAAAACCATAAAATTACACTTTACCTCTTGTTTTTGCTTGCTTCTCTATCATAGAAGAAGCCCCCAACCAATCAATTGGTTTGTGTGTTGAAAGGAAAGTTCCAAGGATGGTTGAAGAGAGAGAGAGGCTCCACTCTCTCCAAAAGTAGAGGATTTTTAAGGGATAATAAAAAAATATCATTATTTTAGTATAATATTGGCATGGTATAGCTCACAGATTTTTGTACAAAAGACTAAGAATCTATTTATAGGTGAGGGAGGCCTCTAACCAAGTCCAACTAGGTTCTAGAATTCTCCTGGTTTAGTTTGGTTGACTTTGGACAAGATTTTTGGCTCCCTTTTGATTTGGTTTGATCCCCAAGGAGAGAGGAGAGATAAAAATATCATAATTTTTTTGAGTTAAAAACTCCACCACATGTGTAAAATAGGCGCCTCCTTGAAGTCTCCCCCCTCCTTACCAAGGTGTCAAAAATGTATCATTATACCAAAATATCTGATTTTTTTTTAGTAATATCTCATAGTTTTTAACTAATAAACCTTGTACTCAGTCAACTCTTCATCTTATGTGGGCATTTACTCATTTTTGGGTATTTTCTTTTATTCATTGGATTTATCTCCTTCCCACACTTGGATTGATCTTATTGGCCCATAGGAGCCTTAATTGGACCATAATCCAAAAATTTCTAAAAATCTAGACCTTTAGACTAAGGTCCGTTATACTTATTTTGAATTAATTCTAATTGCACATTGGAAAGTTCTTTTTGAATTTCTGTTTCAAGGGAAACCATTTTAGACACTAGAAGGATTTTTATATCCAAAAATATCTCAATTTCGGATTACCTCTCTCTAGATATTTTCTCTCTCCAGGCCAAAACAGGGTAAAACATGATCTTTCTTCTATTTCAAAGAGGGGAATAATTACAAGATCAGAAGGGGAGGTTCTTACACCTGTACACCTCAAAAGCTGGAGGGAGAAATCTTACAAATATCATCAGGTGTATGTGTGCAAGATACATCATCCTCATCATCTGTGCCGATGTCGATGCAGTATACATCCTCACTAACATAGTCATGACTACTGGAGAATGTAGGACACTAGAATAAGCAACCATAGGAGATCTTAACTAAGAGAAAATGATCCATCTGCCTCCAAGAAATATCTTGATGACCAACAGTCAAAGGATCGCTAAATGTGCCAATCTCTCTCATCCCATAGATGACGAACATGTATATACTGCCAATCTCGTATATAGTGTGAGTAAAGAGCTCCAGTTATACCCTCGGTATATACGGGTAGTCACGGTCCTTGGAATTATAAGGTAAATACCATCATGTCGGCCTCCTCAGGCAAGTCAGGGATTTCATACAATTACGGTACTTCCATCTAAAGACCCAATTGCAAATTTATGAATCTTCATTTTGAATATCAATTTGTATGAATTTCATCATACAATTACAACCTTTTACTGCTGCTTCATAAATGTTTGAATCTTCATTCTGAATATCAATTTGTATGAATTTCATCATACAATTACAATCTTTTACTGCTACATAAATTTTTGACATTTCTGGCTTCTCGGTGGATCCACTTTAGCCAATTCACTCTGATACCAGCTGAAAGATCCCTGCCCCCTCCACGCAGCGAATTCGAAGGTGCTAGCAGCGGAAGTAGCATTTCTTGCGCGGGACAGAGCCTCTCACTCGGGGTCTCATCCACGGATGTTCCGACAAGAGACTAATCCCTGGGTTCTTCCAAAACCAAACCTGGAAAAACTTCCCTCGCCTGAAAAGCACGGGCGATTCCTCGAGGATATTTCTACTCTAACGTAGTCAAGGTCATCATTGACCAAACTAATCCGACCAAACCTGTAAGTCACTTGGTCAGATCAAGGAAGAAACTTGCACTTGGATCATAGAGACCAATGCTTTTTTCCTCATCGAGAGGCACAACCGTTGATTCTTTTCCATAGAACAATTTCTATCCGGGATTTACTGCATCTATCCTACCATAACAGAATTGAGTCTCATTTTAGGGATCCATCAGTCTAGCAGCCTAACCCCATCTAGTCCCATGGGTTAGCCAACCGCCCAACCACTGTAGTGATGGGATCCATTTAGGAATTTGGTTAGGTTTTGTCCTGGGTACCAGGGAAAAGAGTTCCCAGGTCCCCTAGCCGGCGCTTCATGCAAACTTCAAGATAGTCACAATATGAAAGATGCCTGTTTCACAGATTCAGCTCACTTTAAAACAATCCTTTAATGAAACCATAGTATCACTGATCATAATCCTCCAAAATATCTGGTTGAATTCTAATTTCCAATCATTCCTTCCTTGGTGTACCTATGGCATCATTTGCAACCAGAACGCTCACCACCTATCCTCTTAGGGGTCTTTTTGATAGTTCCTAGCTCATAGTACTCGGCAATATATTCACTTATAAAAATCTAGATGGACTCTCCATTGAATATCAGCAAGACCAACCAACAGATCCATATAAAAGAGCCATGGACTCATCCATTTGGGATGAGCAAGGTCAATCCAGATCCATGCCGAAATTCAGAAAACAACTCTTACTCCTTGTTCCAATATCTTCCTCGACGCACCTGTGGGTATTTTCAATGACCCAGAGCTCGAGCACCGTATGGTCAGCACCCTCTAGGATCCTTCGCTAGCGCTTCACTCATAGGCCGCTTCGTTGGTCCCTCATTCACCGCACCGGAAGCTCACCATTTAAATCGAACCGAGGCTGGTCAAGACCTCAGCTGAGACCTTGCTATGCGAGACGTTTTCCATTGACTCTCTATCTCATCTGTTGCAACTTTATCACTTAGGTCTCCACGACCTCATTCACAAGACGGTCAAAATGCTTCCCCAGCATTCTTGACTTAAAACAGTCATTTAAAAATAGGTCATGAATACAGTTTCTATAACGAACTCTCGTCTTTCCACATTGTTCCACATCAATCCACATTACTTAATCCAAGTCCAATCATTTGTGTTCCCATCGTCATTCATCCATTCTCATCCATCCACATTATTTTCCAATCTCGATTTTCTTATGTGATTATATTGCCGGGTACTATGAGCTAGGAACTATTGAAAAGGCCCCTGAGTGAACAGGTTTTGAGCGTTCGGTTACCAATGATGCCATAGGTACTCTGATGAAGGAATGATTGGAAATTAGAATTCAACCAGATATTTTGGAGGATTATGATCAGTGATACTATGGTTTCATTAAAAGATTATTTTAAAGACAATTGAATCTGTGAAAAAGGCAATTCCATATTGGGTGTGTAAGTGGTGTGACTATCTTGAAGTTTGCATGAAGCGCCGGCTAGGGGGCTTGGGAACTCTTTTCCCTGGTACCTGGGATAAAACATAACCAATTTCTTAAGTGGATCTTATCACTACAGTGGTTGGGCGGTTGGTTTACCCATGGGACTAGATGGGGTTAGGCTAGACTGATGGATCCCTAAAATGAGACTCGATTCTGTTATGGTACGATAGATGAAGTAAATCCCGGATAGTTCTTGTTCTGTGGAAAAGAATCAACGGCTGTGCCTCTCGATGAGGAAAAAAGCGTTGGTCTCTATGATCCAAGTGCAAGTCTTTTCCTTGATCTGACCATGTGACTTACGGGTTCGGTCCGATCAGTTCAGTTAGTTAACGCTCTTGACTACGTTAGAATAAAAATATCCTGGAGGAATCGCCCTGCTTTTTGGGTGGGGGAAGTTTTTTCTGGATTTGGTTTTGAAAGAACTGAGGGATTAGTCTCTTGTCCAGATATCCGTGGTGGACGAGGCCCCGAGTGAGAGGCTCTGCCCTCTGCAAGAAGTGCTACTTCCGCTGCTAGCACCCCCGAATTCGTTGCGCGGAGGGAGCAAGGATCTTTCAGCTGTTGGTATCAGAGTGAATTGGCTAAAGTGGATCAACCGAGAAACCAGAAATGTCAAAAACTTATGAAGTAGCAGTAAAAGGTTGTAATTGTGTGATAAATTTCATACAAATTGATATTCAGGAGGAAGATTCATAAATAGGTAATTGGGTCTTCAAATGGAAGTACCGCAACTGTATATGGAATCCCTGACTTGCTTGAGGCCTAGACATGATGGTATTTACCTTAGAATTCCAAGTACCATGACTACCCGTATATACCGAGGGTATCACTGCAGCTCTTTTACTAGCAGTATATACGAGTAAATCTAAGACTTTGAAATTATAAGCAAAAATGCTATCCAGATGATGAATTTGAATATTGGTTGATATGATTTTGAAATTTTGGCTGAGAATTGATGAGTTGATTTGGATTCCGATTGAAAGATGATGATTCCTGAATTCTAGTTGAAAGAAGATAAGTTGAACAAAACCACAATGAGGATGAATGGGACGAATCCCAGTAATG
Organism: Cibotium barometz; assembly: GCF_041138505.1. NCBI lineage: Eukaryota > Viridiplantae > Streptophyta > Polypodiopsida > Cyatheales > Cibotiaceae > Cibotium > Cibotium barometz. The sequence continues at coordinate 12,627,971 of NC_141088.1, read as the reverse complement.
ATATTAATAACTGGAATGGCAATAATAATGACTTCAGTAAATCACTATGAGATTAGTGGATTGTGCTGTGAGACAGATTGCTGCTGTTAACACTTGACCCAGTGGATCAAGTTAAGGGATGACAAATTAAAAACCTGCATAACTAAAATTCCCATGGAGGAATGTTTAGATGGATGGTCTAATGGACCATTATTGTGTTAAGGATATGAATGATATATTTTGAATGAATTATTATCTGATAATGAGTTCTATATGTTCTTCTTGTAGAAGGGATCTTTATCCCAGGATTCTGTTGGGTTGACCAGATTAGTGCGTGAATTTCTTGGTTGAGTAAATCATTGCCATTTATTCCTTCTCCGTGGGTGAAAAAATTCCTCTTTGGTTTTGATAGTCTTTTTCTTGCATAATACACTGGTCGGAACCATCCTTCATGTGATTCCTGCATTAAAGCACTTCCTATGGCCAAGTCAGAGGGATCCATGAAAACGTGGAATGCCAAATCAAAGTTTGGTTGTTGGAGAATCGGTTCTGAAGCCAGCATTCGTTTTAGATGTTGGAATGCTTTGACATGCTCATGACCAGACATGTTCCAAATCCCCCCATCCTATTTTGGAGCTCCTAGTGTTCTAGCTTTCCCTCTTAATCTCTCAAAGGATCTTGATTCTATTGTTCTTGCTCTTGCTAGCGCAGAGCCTCTTCTAGAAATCTTCCTGCTGCATGATGCAGCTTCCCTTCATTTCCTAAGGCCTCCGACTGTCTGCAATAATACTGCATTGCTCTAGTTGAACTTCCTTCATTCTCCATGTACCGTCCATTGCACTTCTATGAACATACCCAAAACCATGACACACACACTTCCTCTCATGATCGACCCCAACTAGGTTCTCTACGTCAGAAGTGTTACATGAGAACATGCATGTCATGCACATAACACAATTCAAGCTTCCTATGCAGAACTAACCTCTTACCTTCCTCCTCCCCTTCTTGTTGGCATTCCAGTTCCCCAGCAAGATCACCAAAAGTGTCATTTTCCAGTCAGGACTCGACACTTTAGTGGTTCCAGACCACCTAGTCTGCTCCTAAAGAGCAATGACTAACTCTACTGTGCCCAATGCGATAAGACAACATGGAGCGTTGAGCTACAAGTCTACCCATGCATAGGGGAGGTAACAAGGGTTACATGTGGGTTAGTTTCTAGTTCATGCATGCTTCCTGATGGTGGTTAACATAAGATGGACATTCATGTAAGAGAGAGAGAGAGAGAGAGAGAGAGAGAGAGAGAGAGAGAGAGAGAGAGAGAGTTATGCAATACATAGTAGCAACAAAGGAGATGACCAACCCTAAAGACATTCTTTCAACATTAGTTCCGATGCTCATGTATACACCACTCTAGCATAATCCGATACTCGGTAGAGTTCCCCTTTTTCTCCTTGCATCCATAAGGACACTACCTCTTTTCCAAGAAACCATTTATAAATTTGTTATAGAATAAGAAAACCCAACTCATTAAGTATGTTAAGCAAGGAACCTTGGCGGGTGGCCATATGGGCTAATTGGTGCCAACACATGTTTCCTTAAGAGATGTATTTCTTGTCTTATATCATCTTTATTGATCATAATCCTTCTAGTGCTACCATCTGATAAGGTGACCTCACATGTCTTGATCCTCTTATCTCATAGGTCTTTATGAACTTGGCACAGAGTGGGGCGTCGATGATCTTTATCGGACTGGCTATTCTGCATACTGATTGAGCCCAATCGCTTCTAGTTTGTTCTTGACTTCTAGTGTTTCCAAGTCCTGCAACCAAATTTTTGGTGTGTAACTTTTCACTAAACCAAAAACAATGGCATACACAGTCAAAACCGACAAGCAAAGAGATGTAAATACACTTACCCATGTACCACTTCCTTGCTTGCCTTGTTTATGCCTCTTGCTTGCTTCCTCACCTTCTAATTGGAGCTCTGATACCATACAGAGAATGTGAGGGAGAGGGACACACACACACACAAGAGAAAGCAAGACACAAGAGAGATGGATTAATTTTCTTTTATGTTTTTCTCTTCTCTACAACCATAAACTAAAGAGAGAATAAGGGAAGGTACCATCCTACTATAGCTTACAAAGGCCAGTCCATAGTGTGAACCTGATTATATGAGCTAGCACTATAACTATGCCATACTCTAGTAATCTAAATGTGGTTATTGTCAAATAGCCTAGTGGCATATTAACCAGCATAAGCTCTCACACCGAGATAGGTCAAAACAATGTCCACAACATTGATTGAGCTCAATATCTCAGTATTCAGGTCATGAGAATAGCTCAACCTTTGGGTAACCACCAAAGGTTCACAAACAAAAATTAGGGTAAAACATATATGAGACTTATCCTGGTGGTATAGAATGCTAGGATCTACCACATGCGATTTTTATTGGTCCTCGATGAAGCAAATGTTTCAGCCTCCGATGATGTGGAAAATATCCAAGACTTATGCAATAATGTGGTAAATATCCAAGACTTATGCAGCAACGTGTTAGTTCGTGGGATTATTCTAGATCTATCTAGTGCCAGTACAGCACGTGATGATGTTAGCATGAACATTACCCTATTGGCATAGTGATGTTAGATGCTTCATCTAGTTAGTGATTGACTAAGTTAAGTTCTTTCTCATGATGATTAGCCTCAAGTAGTAGAGAGTATGTGTAGTGCTTACACATTCAATACGAAGAGAACATTTAATTAGTCAGGATTTACCTATATGTGATGATATTAATTATATAACCCCTTGCAATAGCTAAGTTATATTTAGTATTGGTATTTGTCTGATTTTCTAAAAGAGTTCGAGCTTAAAGATATAGATCTAGGTGTGGCTAGCTCTAAGAAAGACCTAACCTACTATGTAGGCATTGCATTTTTGTGCATTATAGGGAGATGATAGCTTCCAGACCTACATGAGAACTTTGAAAAATAGTTTTGGTCGTAGCATTGGGTTCCCAAATCTGATAAGATCTTCATATGATGTAATAGAGAGCTATCCTTGTTATGGCTCACCCTAACCCTCCTTGAAACACATTCAAAGAGAGATTACCTGGTGAACCACAACTGTCTTGTGAGAGGATCTTTCCAATGGCCGAGCTCATAACCGTTGAGGTCTCCAAGCTCTACAACTCCTTGAGAAGAAATTCCACCGTGTCTCCCGCGAGCGTTGTCACACACTGTCGCGTTGCACTATGGGTCCTCGTCCCTCCTCTCACCTCACTTCACTCACACACACTCACTAGCATGCATTAGGGAGAGAGATTAGCAAGAGGATTAGCAAGAGCAAGACTCAATCACACAATGGGAGAGTATGTTGTATTATGAGAGAAATTCAATTATATACATGGCCATAAGTGTTCACACTCACTTAAACTGTGGCCGATCGGGCACTTTAGGCTCATAAGAGGCCTAATGCTATTGCAATGACTACTCTAATAATATATCCATCAAGTACATCACTTAGGAATTCATCCTAACTTTCTACCACACACTCTTGAAGCGGGAATCACCATAAATACTCCATCACACCATTACATGCGCTCGTCCAAGTTGTAGTTTTGGACACTATTGCTTCATATCTTGAATGTATGACCCTTTGGTGTATCTACCGTGACTCCTTGATGTAAGATAATGGCGGTAGCTCTTGTTAATCCTAGAATTGGATTAACATCCCCCCCTTCTTGATGGCGATCGCATCCTCATGATCACGTTGAAGACCTTTGTGTGGGGAGAATGAACAAGATTTGTCAATGGCGTTGATGTTAAGTGACGTTTAATGGTCTTTGTTCCTCGAAAGGAATAAGAAAAGCTAGTTAATAAATGAATAGGTTAGTGGTGTATTGGGAATTCCTAATGGGGTGGGGGTGGGATTTTTTACGAATGATTGCATTTTTATATTTGTGTGAGCCCTTTTGTTTTTTGGACTCAATTTGTTTTTGGCAATCATCAGCAAGGTTACATGTAATTTTTATTAGTGGGGACACTAAGAGATGTTAATAATGGGAGAGAAGCAAGGGAAGGATTCCAAAGGAATGTAGACTTAATCATCAGAACGAGATGGTGATTCTGAGTTCCTCATTTGATACATTGAAGCGACATTCATCATTTGAAGTAATTGGCTTTTCATGATGTCCCTTTGTGCGGCAAGATTTTTGTCAAATGTTGTTGAGAAGGACCTGTTCTTGTCTTCTTTTGCCGATGAGCTTTTTATGTTTTTATGCATATTTAAGTGCTCTTATGAAGCAGATTTACATGAAGTACAAGAATTGAGTCATATAGACTCTTATTGAACTGCTCTGTGGTGTTAAAGTAGCCACTTGTTAGTGAGGATTGAAAGAATTACATCAACTTGCGAGGCTAATATAGATATCTTCAATAGGGATTGAAAATCATTGAGTTGTGAAGATTGTGGCGTGGTTTGGAGAAGTTTGTCATTTTAAGAAAAATTCCAAGTGATGGGTTGTACCATTTTAATAGGCGAAAGCCCACCATGGCCCCCCCATCCAGAGATGTACCTGGAGGTTGTTGATGGTGAGGCTTTGGTGAAAATGTTCTCCAGTGCATGAGTATGGATACGTACTCATGGAGCAGCTGCTACATTAATTTAGCCAAAAGAATAGTAAGCAATAAGCTTAATAATTATATAGTGGCTATTGCGTGATATGGCTTAATCCATGATGAGGCTTAAATTACAGTGCTGGTTCTTAAGCCGTGAGACCATATGTCTTAAGAAACCTGAACTCTTGAGATTGCATGATTTTTGAACGTGAGGGGTTATTTTGTGAGATGGCCTAATTTGCTGAAGTTGCAGGTTTTGACCCCGAGGGTTTTTGCTATGGCAACCACAGGTGAGAGCTCTTCATTGCTTCACATCAAGAAGCTTGAAGGCTCGCATAATTCGACGTGCTCGTACAATGCATCCTTGACATCGATTACACATACATTTGATCCGTTGTCCCAACCACACATCGCGATTACGATGACGCATTGTCTCATCTTCCCCAGAACTGCTTGAAGAGGTTGATGACATCCTATGTACAAACCAAAAAACACAAAATCATAATATGTTTTTAATGAAAGAATAAAAATCGCGTGTATTGACGCGGCTATTTCCTAAAAATTGCGTGTATTAACGCGGCTATTTCCTAAAAATCGCGTGTATTAACGCGGGTAATTCCTGCAAAACGTGTGTATAAACGCAGCTAAAATATCATACACGCGAATATACACGCGTTTATAAACGCGACGGTATGTTTAAACTAAAAATAGCCCGCCTTCCCCAAATATAGATTTTGAACTAACATATCAACACTGCTTTCATTTTCGCCTCTTCCAACAGTAACGAAACCTAAGTGCAAGGAGGGAGCAGAGAAGGAGCAGAGAAGACTCACTTTTTCAGAGGTGAGTCAGTTTGTCGTGTGCCTTGTCTATTTCCTCAGATTTATTTATGCTATTTGCTCTTTGCTTTTTGGGTTTGTCTCCGTCCTTTTGCTTCTGTGCACACGATTGGGTGAATGATTCTGACAGGAGCGACAATGGTCCTTTTATAAGGACACTTTGTCTTTGTCGGAGGTCAGTCCTTTTGAAATTTTTTTTTTGCAGGTCGCGTGTAGAAACGCGTGTAAAAGCGCGTGTAATCTGTTTGCAGAGTCTGTTCACGCGGATATACACGCGTTTCTGGACGGGTGTATACACGCATTTTTTGACGGGTGTATACACGCGTTTCTGCACGGGTGTATACACGAGACTGCGTTTCAAAATTCATAATTTGCAGGCAACACAACTGACTTGAATGATGATATTTGTGTGAGTCAAGAGACAGCCCATGATGTACATGAAGATGTTTGTTGCAGGTTCTTTATGGATATTCCAGGTTCTTCATCCGATCCATTTGCGTACAGCAATTGGCTGATGGAGATGCTGAATCATTTTGGGTGCCATCCTGGTCCAGTTGAGCTTACAGAGTATATGTATGCCCATCCCCCTCCTTCCCTGCCTGGTGTCTATACCCCTATCGCGAGTATCCAGGGCACTCCAGTGCCGTCTATTCCTCCGAGTCCGACGAGACGGCATGCAGCTTCTCCTCTTCCACGTCCACCGAGGAGACATACCTCGTCCCAGACACACTCACGTACACCCTCACAGCCACCATCACGTGCTCCCTCAGAGCCACCGTCACGTCAGGGCTCACAGCCACCGTCACGTAGACAATCCCCCAGTCGTGACTCCACCCGCAGAGCAGTAGGAAGAGTGGGAGTGAAGAGCAGGCAGCATGTGGAGGCACGAGACGGATCCAGATGGAGACCATTGGATCTTCGCATTTCGGATCTGGCAGTGTCGAGTCATGGGAGGCAGAGTTCGTAAGTATCTTGCCACTTTATTTGATTGTTTACTTAATTCATTGATTCTATGATTGTTTTAATCTTACAAATTGTGTTGATTATGATACAGCGATGGGTTACGGGGAGGAAGCCCACAACCCACGATACTGCGTATGCTCGCCGGCATAGCAGACGTGACACGTGGGCCATCTTCAGAGCCGAGGGACGTATTACGGACGCGCAGTTTGAGATGGCCATGAGACCATACGGTCGACAGGTACTTGAAAATTCTAAATGAATGATTTTGGTTTATTGAATTACATATATATATACTTATATACTATATATTACTTGAACAGGCACAAGCTGCTGATGATCCACCCGCCGCCACTGCAGAGAGAGGGTGGACGTGAGCACTACTCATCGGACATTCCGACCGATGTGAGCTCATCTGAGCATGGAGGGAGCACCGAGTCATCTTCTGGGTCTGAGTAGTACTCAGACTTATAGTATCACATTCTATATTGAGGATATGGTTGTATATATTTTTTTGTAAACTGAAGCCATGGGCTACTTCGAGATATGGACTCCCTTGTATACATGTATGAAATTTTGATAGTAATATTGAATTGATTGATCGATAGTATTACATTCATGTCTGTCTTGAATCGTGTATTGACAATGTATGCATTCATGTCGTTCTTGTCTTAATCTCCCTCGTGCATATGTTCTTCGTGGATGGTCTAATGGGATGGTCTAATGCACAAAAAAAAAAAATCCAGAGAGTGTTATTGGGTACTGGAATGCTGGAACAGTATTCAGGCACCAAATAGCACTCTCTGGATTTTTTTTTTTGGCTATCTGTTCGCGTGTATAAACGCGTCAGAACTGCTAAAACCCGTGTGTATTTACGCGGATAATCTATAAAATACGCGTGTATTAATGCGTCAAAACTGACAATTACGCGTGTATAAGCGCATCTAAATTCAAGAAACGCGTGTATGGACGCAGGTATCAACGCGTCTGAGAGACATCTGAACTGAACAGAACGCGGCTATACACCCGTGTATAAGCGCGTCTAAATTAAAGAAAGGCGTGTATAGCCGCATGTATCAACGCGTCTATGAAAAGAACGCGGCTATACACCCGTGTATAAGCGCGTCTGATAGTTCCTATACACGCGCTTTTACACGCATGTCTGTGTGGCCGTGATGATACACGTGCTGATACACGGGCCCGCTACTTTTTTTCACAAGTCATTTTTAACGGCTAGGAGCGTGGGTATGAGCCCGATCCCTTGTAGTGTTTGCTTGTCGTCTCTTGGGCCTCCATTCTTGTCGAACTTAAGGTGAAGTTGCTGGGGTTGAAGTCGGTGGTGAGGTTCCCGATGGTAGCGATCACGTCCTTGTGATCGCGTTGAAGACCTTTGTGTGGGAATAATGAACAGATTTGTCGATGGTGTTGATATTGAGTGACGTTCAATTGTCTTTGTTCCTCCGGAAGGAATACGAAAAGCTAGTTAATGAACGAATAGGTTAGTGGTGTATTGGAAATTTCTAACGGGGTGGGGGTGGAGTTTTTTGCGAATGATTGCATTTTTATATTTGTGTGAGCCCTTTTTTTTGGGACTCAATTTGTTTTTGGTAATCATCGGCAAGGTTACATGTGATTTTTGTTAGTGGGGACACTAAGAGATGTTAATAATGGGAGAGAAGAGAAGGAAGGATTCCGAAGGAACGTAGACTTAATCATCAGAACGAGATGGTGATTCTCAGTTTCTCATTTGATTCATTGAAGCGACATTCATCATTTGAAGTAATTGGCTTTTCATGATGTCCCTTTGTGCGGCAGGATTTTTGTCAAATGTTGTTGAGAAGGACCTGTTTCTGTCTTCTTTTACCCATGTACGTTTTATGTTTTTATGCATATTTAAGTGCTCTTATGAAGTAGATTTACATGAAGTACAAGAATTGAGTCATATAGACTCTTATTGAACTGCTCTATGTTGAAGTAGCCACTTGTTGGTGAGGATTGAAAGAATTACGTCGACTTGTGAGTCTAATATAGATATCTTCACTATAGGGAGGATTGAAAATCATTGAGTTGTGAAGATTATGGTGTGGTTTGGAGAGGTTTTTAATTTGAAGGAAAATTCCAGGCGATGGGTTGTACCATTTTAACAGGCTTATGCCCACCATGGCCCCCCATCAAGAGATGTACCTGGAAGTTGTTGATGGTGAGGCTTTGGTGCAAATGTTCTCCAGTGCATGAGTATGGATATGTACTCACATGGAGCAGCTGCTACATTAATTTAGCCAAAATAATAGTAAGCAATAAGCTTAACATAGTGGCTATTGTGTGATATGTGTTAATCCGTGAGATGAGGCTTAAATTGTGACAGTGCTGGTTCTTAAGCCATGAGACTGTATTTCTTGAGAAACCTGAACTCGTGATATTGCAAGATTTTTGGCCGTGATTGAGGGGTTATTTTGTGAGGTGGCCTAATTCAGTGAAGTTGCAGGTTTTGACCCCAAGGGTTTTTGTTTCATTTTTTATTTTTATTTTATGTGTCATCTAGGTCATGATTTGCAAGAAACAGCTTCTTGTGCACTCATTTCTCACTTCCAGTAGAGGGATGATAAGAGCATTGTTATTTTGTTCTTGATAAACTCCTAAGTCTCCATATTGATTCTTGAATTTGTTGAGGAAATGATATCAAGGAAGTAGGGAAGAATGCTGATTGTTTGCTTTGAACAGACAAGCTCTTGTGTTGGTGCGGAATGCACGAGAGTGGTTGAGTGATTTGCTTGCCGTTGCTTGGGCCTCCATTCTTGTCGAACTTTACGTGAAGTTGTTGGGGTTGAAGTCGGTGGTGAGGTTTTCACCTTGTTTGATTTTGGCAACCATATGATGGAATTACCATCATAGTATCCTTGTTGTTGAAGTACATGCACATGCACCCATCTTTGATGAACACTATAAATTGGTGGCCGATGTGTTTGGTGTTGAGGCTTTCTTTGTGCGAGCTTAGGGGACTTTGTGATGCGCTTGGGGACCCAAGCTTTGGTATTTCTTTGGTAGTACCCCACACTTGATGACTTGGTGGAGTTTTTTTGAGGAACCCGCATAGGCTTTTGTGGACTAGGTTGTGGATTACTTTTCTTTTTCCTTGGCTTCCGAGTGCTGCATTGAGAAAGAGGCTTTGACTGTCGAGGCATCCAAATTTGATTTACATAGTAGCCTTGAGCTGCTTCTTCATCCACATTTTAATACTATTAAGATATCGTGATTGTGGGAGTCTTGATGGGGTTTTCTTTAGGGATGATGTGGAAGGTTTGGGGCCCTCCTTGACTTTGGTTTGGTGCTGAGGCTGCAGGTTTAAGACTCATGGGCAGTGTTGATGATGAGAGGCTATAGTCTCTTGTGGAGTGGTTGTTCGATGAGTGACAAGGCCTTTGAGCATATGGTTGTCTCCTTTGGTGAGGCTTGTTGATGAAGATGCATAGGCTCCAGGGTCTTTCCTTTGAGTTCCCTATTAGAGATAGATGGTTGGTCTGGGAACTTCTTCAGGAATAGCTGCTGATTGTGAGGTTTTGGCATCAAACTTCGTAGGTGAGGATGGGGTTGAAGGAGTAGAGGCTTTATCGAAGTTGGTTGTTGATGCAAATGGTAGGTCATTGTGTAGAGGGGCTTTTGTGGAAGAGGCTTATATCCTTTTGCGTTCAGCATCATAGATATCCATTAAAGTTGGATCCTCTTCCTTGTAGTATGGTATTATCAACTTTTTGTCGTTGACCATCATGATGACTCTATCGCTAGCAAAGCACAGTGGTGCTTGGGCAGCAACAGTCCATTTATGCCCCAAGATTAAATCTTCTTCTAACACATACTCAACCATAAAAAACTTGCAAGTGAGAGGGTTAGTTTCAATATACATTGTATGTTCAAAGTACCCCATACATGGCATGTTCAAGTCTTGTGTAAAGGTAATCCTTTCAGGATATGCCATGAGTGTTGGTTGACCTAACAAATCCCATAGCTCGAGGACCATGAGATTGTGTTCTAGTGATGTTGGATAAAGTTATGCTTGAGATATAGTGATTTTATTTGCAATTTTCAATCCAACCAAAATCCTAGGGATCTTTTCAGTAAGATATGTTGGAAGTTCTAGCTCTTGCAAGGTCTCTTCCTCCCGTAAATAGCAATTGTACATTGCCTACAGGAGTGTTCAAGGTAACTGTTTCCATGGATTCATCTAGTGAATACAGCGATTCACTTATCCAAGTTTTGCCAAGGACGACATCATACTCAAGGAAATCTAGGGTAACATGGAATGTAAATTCCATATCACACGTCAATTGTTTGATTAGTGTATCTAAAGTAACCTAGAACTTCAATGTTTTGTCCCTTGGTTCCTTTTGCAAGGCTATTGCTTGTAGGAATGAGTTTAGGTTATCCCAATGACACCCAAGTGTCTATTGGCACGATGTTATGACTTGCTCGAGGGCTAATCAATGCGCATTTACGCTTAACATCATTTCCTATAGGGAAATCCAACCATACCATGATAGAATCTTCCAAAGGAACCATGGGTGTTACGGTTATTGTTTCATCTTCAGATCCTATGTTTGTTTCATATTCCCGTTCACTTTCATCCTCTGTTTGGGTCTCAGCTTTTTCAAGAGTACCCAATGCATACACTGGCACACTTGGCCCTCTGACAGTTCTTAATGAGGGCTGTTTGGGAACTTGCGAATCCTCACAGTCATGTTTTATGGAGTTCTTTATGTCCTTGTATAACTCAGGTTGAGCCATTAAAGATGCAAGTGCTGATGTGATTGCTGGCTTTATCATGAGAGAAGAGCATTCCTCTCCGAATGAGGTTTTGAGAGATTGTTTTAATCTTGTAAGGGAATTTTCGAATTCCTCACATGCTTTCTCAAGCCTATAGTTCATACAGTCTATTTCAAATGACTCTTCTCTAGAGAGTATGTCTTTCTCTTGAAAGGGAAAGCGGTACTCCTCTAGGCTTTGTATGTTGGTTGCTGTTTTAGATTTGGCATTATGAGGTTCAATCACAACCGGTGACCCTGTAAGAATTTCAACCAAGCTAAGCATGGTCTCCTAAGCTTGTTTTTTGCATTCCGCATACGTCATGTGATCACTATTATCCCTTTGGGGTGGTTGGGTGGATTCTAGTTTCTTGATTGGTCTATGTGGTGTATTAAGTGAGAGTAAGAACTTGTTTCATGCTCACTTAGTGATGTACTAGAACTTGTTTCATTCTCTTTCTTTGGGTTGTCAATTTTTCATTATGTTTACCCATGTAACGAGATCAAATTTTCTTTTGGATTTTTGTATTCCGTGTCATACATATGGGTGTTGAGGTTTGTGTGGTGGTCTTTGAGGTGGATGCTTCTGCATCTTGTATAACTTTTGGCTCTTTTGTGTTTATGACCCCTTTTGGGTTTATGTCCTCTACATACTCCTTTTCCCTGTCTTTTAGTTTGACCTTGGTTTTCGACAATTTGTTGTTCTTTGTTTTTCTTGGGTTTAGAAGGTTTTATTTTCTCTTTTGGGTTCTGTTTTAAGGCATGTTCTTCTACCCATGTTCAGGTATTGTCTTTTACATTCTTTTTTACTGTTTGTCATGTCTTGGCTTGTAAACGTGTAAGCACATTCAATGGCACTGTGGACAATTGCCCATTTTGTACACTTAAGATGTTAAGAGTTCTATTTTGTAAGACAAGTTGCAGTGATACAACTCGTCTTGGGCAATCTTGGAACATGTGATTAATGCCACATCGTTCACACATTGGTCGCAAGGTGGTGTCAGTGTGACTATGGGCATGGAAGTATTCCAAACTGTGCAATCTGCCACTTTGTGAGGTCCACGATAATAGAAACACTGAAGTTCACTGCTTCCTGAGCAGTTTCTACTCTTTGGACTGTTTTTGTTTGGTGCACGGGAGATGGAGGTTTTGAGTCCATTGTAGATGAAGTGGGACACTTTTTAGTATCATGGTCAAAGGTTTTATAATATATGCAGTATAGAAAGATAGGTGCCTTGTATGCATGATGAGGATTGGGATGATCGTACTGATTGCACTCAACACAAGGCATTTCGCTCCTCACTTTTAGAGGCATTAAGGATGTTGGGTTTGAAGGTTCCCATCCTCTTATAGATGTCTGCTGTAAGGTTTTAAGCAAGGCTACATAAAATTTGGGGAACATTAATTCCGAGATTAATCTTTCTTTTACCATTGCTTCACTTGGTTTAGATGAGGAACACCTCGTAGCATGCTCATCTTCTAGCATGCTGTCATCTAAACGTATTGCTTCTTTGCAACATTGATCGAATGTTTCCAGATTGGATACAATGATTAAGTTGTGTAAGCTGTTATTCTTCAAGCCCATCATGAAACATCTTCTCAATTATTGAACATCGTTTAACTTTTCCCATGACTCACAACGTGAGTCATGGGAAAAGTGTAAGCTGTTATTCTTCAAGCCCATCATGAAACATCTTCTCAATTATTGAACATCGTTTAACTTTTCCCATGACTCACAACGTGAGTCCAAGAGTTTTATCCGAAGGATAGAATCTCTAATGGATTCATTTGGTTGATGCTCAATTGAATAGAGTTTTGTTACTGCACTCCATCGATCACCTTGTCTGGAAAAGCCATGTATAAAGGCTGATTTCAAGGTTTTGAAGTTGGTCTTTCACTGGCATCAATGCGATGAACCATCGACTAGATTTTCCCTCTAAGCATAAGTTCAACGCATGTACCTTAGTGGGGCAATTGGGATTTCCAAAGGCTTCACATCTCTGTTCAAACATTTGAATGAATTGAACAGGGTTTATTGTTCCGTCGTATTTGCTCATAATTTTAGAAATTTGTATGGTCGTATTTTTGTATGAATCATTGAGGCCGTATGTGAGTGCTCTTGTTGGAAGAGACTCAGTGAGTTTCTAAAAAAGTAAGTGGGAATCAAAAAAGTCAACCTTTTAATGACGCCCCTTACACCCTTCATAAATGACCCCCAAAATAGACAATTTTGATAACTCATGAGCATCTACTCATTGAATGCTCATTAGTCTTAATGAGATATGTAAAAAAGTGATTAATAATTAATCTAAGATTAATTATTTCACTAATCTTTTCTTCTTTTACACTAATCAAAGACTCTAATTAACCATTAATCTCTAATTAATTCACACAATTGAGCACATCATTGGATAGAGCAAGGAAATGCTAATCTTTGTGCATCAATAATTGTGTAAATTAATCTAAATTAAGAGATTAATTAGACTCTTAATTATAGTCTCCTCTTTTAAGAAAAATTTAAGCAAAGAGAGCACCAATTGTATTTATTTCATGACTACACCAGCCTTATCAAAGAGAACCTCCAAGTCATGGTCATCTATGGTGTCACATAGAAAATTTCTCTTAATGTCTTACACATAAAGAATAATTCTTAATATCACACAACTTCTTAGTATCACCATTGCTAAAAATAAAACAAATCGTACGTGATCTCATGGCTAGGCATTTGGCATCGTTCCTAATCGCCGCGCGACTGCTAGGATGGATTGGAGCTATAGTAGCTCTTTCGATTGGTCATATGTTGGGATGCTCCTTTATCGTCGATGATCCATGAACCATTGGATGCTGAGGAATCTTTTGAATTTGCACATACTTCTTCAATTGCCATAAACAACTCCAATTCCACATTCAGCACTTCCCAGACTCGTTTCTCAAAGGCTTCAAAGCGTCATTCTTCTCATCTACTTCCTTCAATATACATGGTTTGATCACATGATCATCTACTTCCTTCACTTACAGGATTTGATCACATGATCAGGTTTGTCATAGTAGAAACACTTTTCCTTTTATTTTTTCTTCTTCTCAGAAGCATTAGAATTACTTGAATCCCTCCCCCTTCCCCTTTCCTTTCTTTGTATTTATGGAGACATTACCATATTAATGGCTTTAAAATGCATCTCTACCAGCATTTCACCAGTGGCAGTCATGCAACTGCGTGTTTAGTGAAGTCACCAAACTATCGTACTTTAATGGCCTACATGCTAGTCTCAATGGTCTTAGTGATCCCCACTATTTGTTGCATCTAATCTCGGAGATTCTTTATCTACGATATGAACTGCTCTATTACTTTGAGGTCCTAGATCCAGTCTCAATGGTCTTAGCAATCTCCACTGTTCGCTGCATCTATTGATCTTGGAGATTCTTTATCTACGATATGAACTGCTCTATTACTTTGAGGTCCTGGATCCAGTCTCGATGGTCTTAGCAATCTCCACTGTTCGCTATATCTGTTGATCTTGGAGATTCTTTATCTGCGAGATAAACTGCTCTATTACTTTAAGGGCCTCCATCCAGTCTCAATGGTCTTACAGGTCCCTCTGTTCATTGCATCTGTTGATCTTGTAGATTCTTTATCTGTGATATGAACTTCTCTATTACTTCTCCTTTTGAATTCCTTTCTACTGCAAAGCTGATTCTTAAGGTTTTAAATCCTTATCTAATTCCTCATCTCATGCTTCAGAAGTCGTGGTAGTGGGGTATATGCATGATAAGGTGCACAAATAGTGGTGTCGCGGATTATTAATGGTGGAGAAAACAACTTGAAATGTTTCTTTTTTTAAAGTATATGCATTTTCTTTTCCCACTCCTCTTTGGGCAGTTATGCATTTGAAACAGTCTTTGTTTTAGGTGAAAAAAAAACTGGGCCATCTACCCCACGTCACCTTCTGTCTCTCTCTCTTTTCTAACTGCTTCTCCTTCTCTCCCGCCATGTTTGTTCTACTATTTTGCAGCTCATATTACCCCTGTTTACTCTGTTTTGCAGCTGCTCATACTGAAAGAAAGCCTGTGTCTTCAAGATTAAGGTTCGTTTAGCCATCGCCTCTCTCTCTGTCTCTCTCTCTCTCAATTATAGCAACTCTCTCTCTCTCTCTCTCTCTCTCTCTCTCTCTCTCTCTCTCTCTCTCTCAATACACAACTTAATACTCTATCGGGTCTCTCTCTCTCTCTCTCTCTCTCTCTCTCTCTCTCTCTCAATGCACAATTGAACACATTCTTTGATTCACATATGATTATATTCATTGTTCTTTTCTCGTTTTGGCTGCATGAGAGTTGACTTGCACCTCTCTCTCCCTCTCTCTCTCTCAATACACAGTTGAATACACTATCAGGGCTAATGTTTATTGTCGCTCAAACTCCACATTCTATTGAAAGGTTTAGTTTCTCCCAGTTTTAATTTTTGACTTAATGTTGTTCAGGTTTTATTTGTTTGGGTTGAGGCATGAAGAATATTGCCTATATTCCAACACAATTACATCAACAAAAATCTTGTAAATGTAAGATCGTTGCATTGATTGATTGTACACAATGTGCTATGGAACAACGTGGGATGATAAGGGAGTATGAAGCAAAGAGAAAAAGAGAGCAATGTGCGAAAGCAAAATCAAGATATGAAGGCTGCATACATGATGATGTTTACAACAAAAAGAGACAAATGATTTCTTGCAATATGGCTCGATATTTTCAGAGACAGGCTCTTGGAATGGATGAAGAAATCAAAAGACATTTTCAGGAGATTTCTTGGCCATCCCTCCTTAAGAGGCATATATGGGAATGAAGAGAAAAGTGTTGAAGCAGCTCTCCTACGGGGTGTACGCAATAGCCTTGCTATGGTGAATCGGCCAAAATCTGCAGATCAATTGTTTTTGAAATGGTCCAGTTTAATGATGCTAGTAAATGATACACAAAAGGAGCCTCTCAACCAAACTTGGCTGCCACATCAAGGTTTTTGAATATGTCTAGGAGAAGCTTGTATTTGGCAAAATCTAGGGTGCATGATATGGCCAAATGAAGATCTTCTGCTATCATCATTTAAGTGATAACAATGGGGCAGCTCGATTAGCCAAGAGGTGAAAGAGTTGGTGTTTTCCTTTTGGTCATCACACACACATGTGGCACCAAACAAGCAGGATGTGTACTGCAAACGGATAGGGAGGAAGTCATTTGTGCAACACCCGATGCATTTACTTGAAGTCCCTCAAGTATGCCTCTCGTTCACACAACTACTAGTTATGGGTTGATTGTTGATAGGACTACTAGTTGTTGGACTACTTACTACTAGAATGTTATGAACTACTATTTAAGAGACTATACTACTAATTAAAAGACTAGACAACAATTTAGTAGGCTGGACTACTCATTATAGTAGACATGACTACTAATTAGTAGACTAGACTACTGATTGTAGGTAGAAAAGACTACTAATTAGTAGATTGGAGTATTGTTTAGGAGACTGAACTTTTAATTAGTAGATTGGACTACTGTTTCGGTGATTGAACTACTTACTAGTTACTAGTTAGTAGAGTGGACTACTAATTAGTAGTCTGGACTGCTGTTTGGGAGGCAACTACTAATTAGTAAACTGCACTACTGATAATAGTACACATGATACTAGTTAGTAGTATAGTGAAAGATCCATGCCCCCTCCGTGCAACGAATTTGGGGGTGCTAGTAGCGGAAGTAGCACTTCTTGCGCGGGGTAGGGCCTCTCACTCACGGCCTCGCCCACACAGATATCCGAACAAGAGACTAGTCCCTCGGTTTTTCCAAAAATCAAACCCGAAAAAACTTCCCCCGCCCGAAAAGCACGAGTGATTCCTCCAAGATATTTTTACTCTAACGTAGTCAAGAGCCTTAACTAACTGAATTGATCTGACCGAATCCGTAAGTTCCGAGGTCAGATCAAGAAAAAGACTTGTACTTGGATCATAGAGACCAACGCTTTTTTCCTCATTGAGAGGCACAGCTGTTGATTCTTTTCTATAGAACAATTTCTATCCGGGATTTACTTCATCTATCGTACCATAACAGAATTGAGTCTTATTTTAGGGATCCATCAGTCGAGCTTAACCCCATCTAGTCCCGTTGGTTAACCAACCGCCCAACCACTGTAGTGATAGGATCCATTTAGGAATTTGGTTAGGTTTTGTCCCCCGGGTACCAAGGAAAAGGTTCCCAGGTCCCCTAGCCGGCTTTTCATGCAAACTTCAAGCTAGTCACACCACTTACACACCCAATATGAAATTGCTTGTTTCACAGATTCAGCTATCTTTAAAACAATCTTTTAATGAAACCATAGAATCACTGATCATAATCCTCCAAAATATTCGGTTGAATTCTAATTTTCAATCATTCCTTTATCGGTGTGCTTATGGCATCATTGGCAACCAGAACACTCACCCCACCTATCCACTTAGGGGCCTTTTCAATAGTTCCTAGCTCATAGTATCCGATAATTTATTCACTTATAAAAATCAAAATGGAATCTCCGTTGAAGATCAACAAGATCAATCAATAGATCCACATAAAAGAGCCATGGATTCATCCGTTTTGAGGACCAGCAAGGTCAATCAACCAGATCCATGCTCGGTTTCAGAAAACAACTCTTACTCCTTGCTTCAATATCTTCCCCGACCACGTGTGGGTATCTTCGGTGACCCAGAGCCCGAGCACCGTAGCGCTTCACTCATAGGCCCGCTTCCTTGGTCCACCGGAAGCTCACCATTTAAATCGAACCGAGGCTAGTCAAGATCTCGGTCGACTGCTACGCGAGACGTCCTCCGTTGACTCTTCGTCAACTTTATCAGTTAGGTCTCTATACGATCTCATTCACAAGACGGTCAAAATACTTCCCTATCATTCTTGATATAAAACAGTCATTCATCAATTCACATTACTTAATCCACATCCATTTCATATGTATCCCCATTCTCATCCAATCACATCATTTCATATGTATCCCCATTCTCATCCAATCACATCATTTCATATGTATTTTCATTCTCATCCAATCACATCATTTTTTCATCTCATCACATCTTTCCTTATTTATCCTCATCAGATCTCATCCACTCGCATCTACCCATATCCACATCTCATCACATCATATTCATTCACATCTATCCTGTTTCACATCACATTCGTTCACCTTACATATCATCCATTCACATCTATCCCAATTTACATCACATTTATTTCACATCACATCTCATTCATTCACATCCTGATTCACATCACATCACATCACATATTATTCATTCACATTCCGATTCACATGACATCACATCTCATTCATTCATATTCCCGATTCACGTCACATCACATCTATTCACGTCCATCACATCCATTTACATCCATCATATCACATTCATTCATATCCATCACATTCATTCTCATCACCATCCTATCACATACATTCTATCCACATTACATCACATCATATCTCATTCATCCCATCCACATTACATCACATCCACATCATGTCTCATTCATACACATCTCATCTCATTCATACACATCATGTCTCATTCATCCACATCCATTCTTTCACATACACATCCACATCCATTCCTTCGTATACACACACATCCATTCTTTCACATCCATTCCTTCGTATACACACACATCCATTCTTTCACATCCACATCCATATCCATTTACAAACATTCTTTTACACACATCCACATCCCTTCTTTCACACACACCCACATCCATTCTTTCACATACACATTATTTACATCTCTTCTTTCACATACATAACCACATCCATTCTTTCACATACACATCATTCACTCCCTTCTTTCACATACATAACCATATCCATTCTTTCACATACACATCCACATCTCTTCTTTCACATACATAACCACATCCATTCTTTCACTCCTTTCTTTCACATACATAACCACATCCATTCTCTCACATATACCCACATCCCTTCTTTCACATACATAACCACATCCATTCTTTTACACACATCCACATCCATTCTTTCACATACACATTCACATCCATTTACATCACATTCTTTCACATACACATCCACATTCATTTACTTCCCATCCCATCCTTTTACATATCCTCTCATCTCATTCTCTCATCTCATCATTCACATCCACATCCATTTCCTTCACATCTCATCCCCATTCATTTTTATCATACCACATCCTATTCATCTTATCACATCCATTCACATCCCATTTACATCTTATTGCATCCCGTTTACATCTTATCACATTCATTCACATACTATTCCCATTTAGTAGCTTTTTCTAATTTGATATCGATAATGAGACTTTTTTTAAATTTCTACCAATTGCTTGGCTTAGATAAAGGTTCTTTTTCTCGACGACTATTTCCATATTCTTTCTCAATTCCTCAAATGAATTATATTCAATATTCTTCTTTTGAAATATAAGAATTCATGAAATTTACGTAAATTAATTCTACTCATATTTTCACTTTGATAAATAATCATAAATTGAATTATACTAAAAAATTTTCTTTTTCTCATTTAATTTCTTGAACCTCAATTATCATGAAAATTCCTCTTTTTACATTTGATTATTTACATTCCAATATCATGAAAATTTCTCTTTTATCATCAAATATTTCTCATAAAATAAATTCATCTAAGATAAAATATCCATTAATTCAATATACTATGAATTTTTCTTTTTCTATCTAAATGATTGAATTTCAAATGTCATAAGAATTCCTCTTTTATCATTTAAATATTTCTCATAGATAAAATAAATTTATCTAAAATTCATCTTTGAATTTAAATAAAATATCCATTAATTCTAATATACTAAGAATTTCTCTTTTCTCATCTAAATGATTGAATTTCAAATATCATAGAAATTTCTCTTTTATCATTTAAATATTTCTCATAGATAAAATAAATTTATCTAAAATTCATCTTTGAATTTAAATAAAATATCTATTAACTCCAATATGCTAAAAATTTCTCCATCTAAATAATTGAATTCCAAAGGTCATAAGAATTTCTCTTTTATCATTTAAATATATCTATGCAAAAAGATAAATTTAACTAAAATTCTTTTTTAATTTTTAAATAAAATATCCATTATTTTAGTATTTCAAATTTTTCTCTTTTCTCATTAGAATACATCGATCCCTATTGTCATGAAAATTTCTCTTTTATCATAAAAATAAATTACTAGAAATTCTCCTTTTTTCTAATTAACTATTTATGCATAAACATAAAAATTAATTTTTTCATGATTATAATGAGACTACAGTTTGACCAATGGATCTATTACACTCGAAGAGAATTTCGATGATACCATGTTTATACAATTGTGGACAACTGCTTAAGACGGAGGGAATTTCACAAGTTGACCCCTTAACCAGCTTGATCAATGTTTTGGGAAAAGGCCACACAAAACGAAACCAAGGTGAGAACGGGGATTTTCCACAGAAGAAGTAAGCTTAAGCATTCACTGATGATAAGGATGGACTCAAAAGATGGTCACAAAGCATGAGCATCATGGGATTTTAATCATTCATGTAACTTGTAAGGTTTACGAGTCAAGGTGTTCAAACATCATTAAAGTTAGCCAGACATTATTATTTGGGCATAGATTCGCGGACAAAGGAGGACGCCTATGGTTGAAGACCAAGGTTTATCATTTATAGAGACACTTGTTAAAGAAAGCCCAAAAAGGAGATATTTTAAGCATTCAAGGCCACTTTTGGCAAAAAGGAAAAGCATGAATAATTATATTTAGAGCTGGCCAACTCAAAAGGGGAGGGACGCTAAATCATTTAAGGCAAGAGGAAGGGAGTACTTTTGGGGATGCCATAAGCCGACAACAGTTAATGCTTCCTTTCTCTGTTATGGCCGCCTTTGAGTGGCTAGTTGCAGCTATGTTGCACCTACCTTCTGCTAGTCGCCTACAAGCTGGCCAATAGTTGTGTGCTACTACCTTTTTGCTAGTTGCCCTCTAGCTAGCTGTTCAACACTGTGTTATACGATTGGCTAACAACAGACTGGGGAATCTCCACTTTGTGGTTGCAGCAATGTGTTGGCCGTACAAAAAACAAGCTAGTTCTCTCTCTCTCTCTCTCTCTCTCTCTCGACTGGATGCTATTGAGAAGCAAGCTATACAATTGTGAGTCTTTTCCTTTACTGGTTGCTCTTCAAATCGACTGTACAACAATGTTTTCTCTCTCTATACTGACCATACAAAAGACAATTGTCCACCAAGTTTTCTCACACGGAAAAAGCTGTAAACAAAGGCCTGTTTTGGGACAATTTTGGAGCTTGTTTGGGACTGTTTTGTGGCAATGACTTGGCTTGGCTTTTGTGAAGAGGACTTTGTTAGAGTCTCTTGTATGCTTTGTGGAAAGCTGATCATGCACTACGGAAAATCTAGTGCAAGTTGCATCCTCACTTTGGATTCTTTGCAAAGCTTTTCTATGTAATAAAAAAGTTCCTACAAGGGACAAAAGTTCCGAATCAATGTGCTATGTATTTGTATTTTGCGGCTTCCTGTTGTTATCCTTTCTTTGCTATTAAAGTGTCTCTCTTCTAGTCCGGGTCCTATCATACGCGTTAATATCTTTAAAAAAAAGCTGCTCACCCACTCTTTAAAACCAAAGAAAGGTTTGTCCAGATAGAAAGAGTTGGACCTTATAGAGTCCACACATTTCATACACTGGAAGCTAATTTGCATGTACATATTAGAAGTCTGATATAACTTATTAACTCACAAACCCTTGTACATTTAACATAACAAGTACTTGACAATTTCCCACGTGTACCTACTTATAAACAGCAAACTATAGTCACCATTCCAAAGCTCATGAAGGCTTAATATGCTAGCACATCAATTGGAAAATGACACGTTAATCATTCCTTCAAAGTTATCTGACAAGATCAGCTGCTATAAAAGGTGTCAAGGTTCAAATTATCAGCGTATCAAGCAACGGTCACTAGAGCAAGGGCTCCTAGTCTTATCCATTAATAGCTTTGTTATAATTGTGGAGCAATTCACATAAGCTTGAGTTGACCAAAATAGCTTGATTTATCTTTTTATTACAACTTAATGTGGATGTTCTGCACCATATTACATAAAGCATAGCTTTAATGAAGTCAATTAAAAAGGTTCAATTCAGAATGGTTTTCGTAACGTGTGAACTGGTAGGCAGTGGTCTAGAATGCCATGGATTGTGAATTATAAACTAAGCACAGGAAAGGGAACAAAAATGTGCTTTGACAGAAACCAAGACAGAACACACGTACATTAAAATTATCATCTGGACATTATTTTTTTAAAGATGAACTTTAGAAAGAACATGCACCTCGGAGCTGTTTGTGTGGGTGTGCGTTTGTGCACCTGTATGCACAAAGCTCTTCAAACTTAGACATTCAAAGCCACCCCTCAGAAACTCAAAGATTATATCAACCAACCGGACACGAGCATGACAGTTCTTTCATTGCATGCATGATTCAAGTTGAAAGCTGCCAGTGATAAAGTGCTTGAAGCCTGCCTCTGCCTTCGAATTCCCTGAACATAAACATAATTTTCTGCATGGAATTCACATGATACACGCTTCAACATTATCAATCAAGCAAGGAAACTAAAGCCAATAAGCATTCAAGTTTGTACCTGAAGCAAGTATGCCACCAGCAAACAAATCCTTAACATGAAACCAAGCTAGCCAGACGCTCATGGCTTTCTGCAAAATCTTGAGTATATTGTCTTCTTGAGCACCATCATGTACCTCACATGATTTCAGAAGTGTTGGCAATCACACCCTGCCCCAACGGCAACACCATCAAAATCCCTTCAGTGGCAAAGGTAGCATCAATCTGCCATGATCAATCAAGTAACCAGTAAATCTCCACAAAGCCATACTCTCAAAGGCATGCCTTCTAACAGTAAAGAGAACTCACAAACATGGGTTTGTAGACGTGAATGCCTAGAACCCACTGGTCCCATTTCCCCATCTTGTGAAGCCGTCCAGCCGGGTTCATACGCTTCCAAAAAGGCCTGCTTGGCTTTATTAGGAAGATCATGAGGGTGGACAAAAGGAACTCCTGCTGGCCACCCGATCTCTGAGCGTACACTTGCACACGGGCTTTCCAGGCTTGATATGTGCTGCTCTTCACAATCTTTCAGACTGCAAAACCGAATTTTAATCCCCTTGTTATCGGCAATCTCCTGCACCCTTTCCTTGAGAACCCTCTGAGCCTCTAGGCGTAATCTCTTGGAAGGAGCCAGCGGCTTCCCTCTTGGAAGCTGTTTCCGGCGCTTTATCACTACCTTCATGGCTCCTGCAAGCGTAACATTACATGCTGCTGTCAGATAATTCAGATTCACTCCCCAAATTCTGGTATCTCAACAACATACATGACATACCATCAGATGGTGATTGGAATCCATAATTTGAAAACGCTAGCCTGTTTACAAGTTGGTCCATTGGATATGTCCTCTGCATGAAGTCACAAACAGCAACTGGCTGCTGGAAAGGACCGCTCACCCCATGGCCGGCCGCTGTCATGGCTGAGCAATGAAGAATGGCTGAAGGTCTGGGGATAAGTTTGTAAGAAATGGAGCACCTCCCGTAAATATGGCTGTGGAGGGTGCCAACCTCCATCTGATACCGGAGCAAAGCCGGACTGACATAACCTGCCGTACACTGATAGAGAGCCAATCCTGTGTACAAAACCATGTCATGAGGTCCTAAATCCCCATCTGCGAGAAACCACCTGCCCTGCACATCCCTGATATGCAATCCTGGTTTATCTGACTTCACAAGGGTCAACAATCCTTTCTCTGTGTGTGGTTCATGATCATATAATGGCATGTGGCCACTGTCGCCAGCTAGAGCTACGGAAAGATGGCCACCCTGGATCCCCAGTCTTGCATGGCAGGAGACGGAAAGCACGGATGTGGAAAACTCTCCAGGTTTCAAGGGAGTATTATCAAGGAGGTCACTGAAGCAGAAGCTCCGCAGGTCAAGGGAGCGACCAATTGCATCCAATAGCTGGCGTGATGCCTTGCCCAAAAGGGCAAACAACTCTGGCAGTCCCACTGGGGGGTATTCTTCTCCAGTTGTTTGGACTTCCAACGGGTATCCAGGCCGATAGTCATACACCTCACACACATGGTGGGGTTGGGCATAGTATCCTGAAGATCTGTTCCAATCTAGCTGGTCACCCTGTTGAGAACCCGGACTTGGTATGGGCCTTTGATGGAAGAACATCCGAGCTGAGTCCAACACACACTTTACAAGGACATCATCCCCTAGAGGTAATTGGATTATAGCAAAATTGTATTTGGCCAGAGACTGAGCAAGTGTTGCAATTGCATTGTTGTAACTGTCGGAAGCTAGCCCATCTGCAGCAATCAAGTCAATCATCCTTGCACGGCCAGGACATGGAAGAACTGTCCCTTCCATTGCATCCATTCACAGCACTATATCTGCTTAAACAACAGGCATTATCTGACTCTCCTCACTGAGCTTTGAAACCACATGATATGGTGCATATGTATCCCGTAATGCAGCTCATGTACCATGCTGCAGATAAGCATCCTGACCGTTTGGTTGCCAGAACTTGTTATCAAACTCTCTACCGATAAAAGATTCACACTGCTAAACTGATCACTTTACTGGTAGGAAGGATAGAAGAACAAAGGACAATGAGAAAAAAAAATACTGGAACATACTTACAAACATACCATAATCTACCCATACATGCATACAAAACATACCCATACATGTGTATACATACATAACGTACCCATACATGACAAACTCATATATACATACAAAATGTACTCGTACATGGACACTTGCATATACTCCACACACATATGTATAGACATAAAACGTACTCATACATGGACACTATGCACACGAGAGAGCACACACACACACACATATATATAGACGTACATACATACACAAAGTATGTGTACATACACTCATATATACGTAATGTCTAAAAAAACATGGAAATAAATGAAAATGTGACTCTACCAGGAAGCTCAAAAGTAGGGATTAATTGTTCTTATACTTATGTAAAAATATGTAAATAAGAAATTGGAAATTATGCAAATTTAAGGGGGGAAGAGGAGGGGGGGGGTGGGGAGGGGAAAGACAATTATGCAAATAAATAAACACCCCCAAAAGGGGAACAAAAACATTGGTTTCTTTTAGTTTCTGAGCCCATGTAGGGCCGCCTCAGGAAAGCCCAAAAGAACAGACGATTAATATCGATCGGATTAAGAACAAGGAAACCGTTAATCTTACCGAATTCGTGAGGAGTCCGTGGGCCTGAGTCCTTCTATTAAAGCTGAGGCGAAACTGTTTGATGCAGAAAGGAAGGAGGGGGGCGGGGGGCGAGAAATTTAGTGAACCCAAATGCGCAGGTTAAGCCCAAAACAAGATGGATGTTAAGGTTTGGGAGTTCATGCTACAAGAACAAACTTTGTTTGAATTTCTCCTATATTTTATAGACCCACTCTTCACACACGCACCTTGCCTCAGTGCCATAACTTCATCAAAATAAGCAGAGCATGTACCGGTGGCCCAATTTTGGGTGGTATTATTTAATCAGTTGAAGAGAGGTAAACTTAGACATGGAATAAGAGAAGGCTTAGACCTTAGAGTAAGTGTATTAAAAAATCTTTATGTTATGGCTGTAGAGAAGAGAAGAGAATAGGAGAAAACTCAGCCATCCATCTCCCTTGTATGCTTGTCTACTCTTGTATATGTGTGTTTTCTTGCAAGGAGCTCAAGCTCATCACCCTCTCTCCCGCATTATTCTCATGGTATCAGAGTGCCAGCTCACGTAAAGAGCTTTAGAGGCAAGCAAAGGAAGCAGTACACGAGTAAAGGTAACTCCATCTCTTTCCCTTTGATTTGAAGCAAATCTCTGCAGGTAGGTGCTAGGCAAGAGTAGACAGGCACAACAGTAAGGTGCACTATCACCCCCCCTTCATGATGGTAAAGAGGCATTGCATTGTGTAGCTATAATTTAAAGGATCCTCATGGTTTTAGAATTTTCATTTGAGGCCATTTTTTGGTCCTCATTTCGGCTTTGCAAGTTTTCCATATGCATTCTGTGAAAGTGTCAATTTTGATTTTGCATGCACAATTTTTGGTTTGGTGCAAACTTCCGATGGAAAAATCATTGCCTAGCTGCCTATGCAGAGAATTTGAGATTTACAAGTTATTGATGGATGTATTTTTATGCGACTAGTTTACATGAAGTTGCGGTACAACATGTTTACAATACCATCGTGTTGGAGATTGCATGTTTGTTGTTAAGTGGAGAAGTTTTTTCTAGCACTATCCCACATTGTGAGCGAGAAGCTAGATAAGAACAACTTTCAAGCATGAAAATTTAGAATGAGAAACTTCCTTAAAGGAAAAGGACACTAGGAGTTTGTTTTGAGTGATGAGACAAGAAGGAGCCGAAGCTTCCTAAAGAAAATGTCACTGGGGATGCATCATCTAAAGCCTCATCATCAACAACCAAGGGTGCCAAACTAGCACTAGCCAGAGTCCTAGTTAAGGACATAAACATGGATGAGTTAGGAGAGAATATGCTCAACTGTTTAGGCCAGCAGAGTGGTGGCAGGGATAGCCTTAAGGGCAACCTCAAAGCCAACCCTAGCCAGCACCTCAAGCATGATACCCACATCTATTCCCATGAAGTATGGTACCAAAACCATACAAGTACGGAGTGCCCAATGCTGAGACCTAGAAAACAATAGTATTGTACTCATTGTTACAGAAACCATGACATAGCTCATTATTGGTACCAAGGAAACCCCACACCATAACCTATGATCCTAGTGCCAAAGTAACCATTGGCCTTACAAGCCTCACTAATCACTCCTCATTAAGGCATAAGCTCTAGGGCCTACATATCAAAACCTTGTACCATGAGGAATATATAGACAGCCGCCAATGCCATACCCACCTTCAGTATTACCACCCCACTTGGTTCCTGCTGCACCAATACTATGAGCAATACAATTCATATGGATATCGAGAAGAACCCCTAGCCCCATTGACTATACCTCTCTATTCAAAGCCATGGTGCAACAAAAAGAGAGAGAGAGAGAGAGAGAGAGAGAGAGAGAGAGAGACCTCAATGATATGGCACACAGACCATTGATGCAATGCTTCCACATGGTAAGGGCTTGTATCACATTATTGCACGAGTGTCCTTATAGAGCCACGATCAATGATATGGCACACAGACCATTGATGCAATGCTTCCACATGGTAAGGGCTTGTATCACATTATTGCATGAGTGTCCTTATAGAGCCACGATCACCCCTAAGAGTGTCTCAACTCCATACCCCAATGTCATTCCATATGGAGGCACATGTTATAAGTGTGGATTTGAACATGCTTTTAAGGATTATCCCAACACAGTGAAAATTACGCCAATGACTGGAGCATCAGCTACATTCATGAGCCTTAACTTATTAAGTGTACAAGGTGGACTTATTCATACATCCCCCTTAATGCTATCACAAAGCTCTAAAGCAAGTCGAGGATAATTTCCAAGGAAACATCCAAATCAAGTCAAGGGAAGTTGCACAGGAAACATTCAAGATAACAAAGGAGCAAAAATATGGCAAGCTTCGACCTCAAAGCCAATAGCCCTTAAGCTAATGACACAAGCCCCCAAGGCTACATCAGCCCCTAAAAAGGCCAATGAACCAAACCTAAAGGTCCAAAAGAAGAATACCTCGAAGAGCTTACAAAAATGCAATGCATAATCAATTGTCAAGGATGTCATGACTAGTAAAAGTGGTTCCAATGATAGCTCCAAAGCTACCTCCATTGCGGAGACATCCATCAATCTCTTACTTAAACCTGCTCTTCCCAAAGAAAGAAACCCATAAACTATGAACACCTTCCAAAGAAACTCAAGGAATACTCTAACCCCTAGACTATGAACACCTTCCAAATAAACTCAATGAATATCCCAACCCCGTGTTAGAGAAAGAGAGAATGAAACGAGCCAAAGAGCTTATAAGAAAGGTACAGGCTGAACTAGAGCCAATGTTAGAGCAAGGGGTCAAGTGAATGTTCTTAGAGAATATTTTTCTTCGCAGATCTTAAAACTTACACTTTTAAAATTTGCAAGTTTTTCTTCAACATTTACAGTCTTTGCACTAAAATATAAAAAAATGCTTAAAATTTTATCAATTTGAAAGAAATTTAAAATTAAAAAAATAAAATTTACAAGTGATATCATGAATTTTGCAAGTGTGTTGTAAGGGTTTGCGGGTTTTCTATGAACATTGGGTCAAGCATGAACTAGAAAGGCTGAACTAGATCCAGTGTTAGAGCAAGGGGTCAAGTACGAACCACTGACCCTACGTGAGCTAATCCCTGACCCCATCCTAGAGACAATATTAGAACTAATGAGGGAACCTCAATGCTTTCCAAAGGCCTTGACCAAAACCATAACCATTCTTAAGAGGCTACAAAAAGAGCCAGTTTCTAAGCCTCTTCCTTTGGAACCAATCTGATCAAATTTCGCATTGCTAGATGTAATAAAGGGAGGAACTACTGGGAGGTGAAATCTGGGGTCATCATAGTTACCATAATATTTTCTTCGGTGTGATACGTGTGATGACTTCATTTTGACCCCATCAGAGGCACCACCTCCTAGGGAAGTGCACATCCCCTACACATTGGTAGGAGGTCCAAGTTAACTTCTAAGTATGAGCTAATTGAGTGCACGAGGGACATAGTAGACCTCACAGCCTTCTTCCAAAACACAGAAACAGATCTCATACATCTAATGACCATTCTTTGATTCTATATTAACCTCCTTTCTCAAGTCAAAAGCTATCCTGAACCAGATGATCTCTCCTCTTTGGTTCACCAATATCTGTAGCCTCTCTTTCCTCTTCAGCTTCACAACATCCTAGACCTGTTTTTCCCCTAGTATACAGTACCTCAATTTAGGTCTAACTGAGCCTTGTCCGATAGTCCTTTGGATACCAAGTTTGTTCCTAGTTGATCCCCTTCTTGTCATTCCAGAGAAATCCATTCTCTTTGCTCCTCAGTCATCATGACACATTTGGATCTAAAGTATCCCAGCCCTTCTTGTTGTTGTGCTTCCCCTGATTCTGTCCCAGCATAAACCTGAGATCACCCAATCAAGATTTAGCTACCCGATGATCTCTCTCACACAAACTGTTCAATCTAGGAACCCAATTCATGCTAGAAATCCATGCTTATTCTTTGAATTCTACACAAACCCTCTGAATTGATGAAGTTGAACCAGTATAAAATAAGTTTGATTCCTTTAGCTTAGGACATATACAAGCTTAAGACTTAGAATTCATAATCAATAGCCCACTATTCAAACATGAAACCATCAGATACAGAGCACTTGTTGGGACAACCTCACAGCACTATGTTATATACAAAACTCACAACAACAACCCCTTCTTAAATTAACAACAACAAGATAGAAAAAAACGATTGCTACTTTACGCTTTAAAATATGAATTGATTGATCAAGCTAAAGAAGATGAAGTCCTCTTTGATGAGCTTCCAGCAACAAGTGATAGCCAGCCCACAACTGACATCAACTCCAATCACTAACAGATGCTCTAGGGAAGAACCATGTTCTAATAGAGAAGGTGTCCTTCAGGTTCTCTAGCCCCCTAATTCACTTGGACATTTACCTGTACAACCACATCTGCTATGGTTCTAAATCCCACATACCCAAATTATCCCCCAAAAAAAACTCTACAACTTCCAATCACAACCTCTGATATTGATGTTTCCTCTTAATTCAGGTTTAATTCAAACTTCTAACACTCAATTCATCATTCCTTGTTACCCAACTCCATGTTCATTCAACACCTCAGCTCTCTCTCTCTTCTCTGGTTTGTGTAAAACTTGACATTTTTTCCTATCTCCCATGCTTCTATTGTGCACCCCTGAATGCTAAATTAGCAATAACATACTCTTACTATTCTTAATTTCTAGATTTCTTCTCTTCCCCAACTAGTGGTTTCCTCTCTCCATGCCAAGTGGACTACCACTTATGTTCATGAACAACCATAAGTTATTCTTAATATCATCATACATCCATTCACTTATATCCATCACCCCTACATTATGGACATGCTATGGCTATTCACAGCCATCCTCTCTCATATTTGTACTCCCAACAAACTTATGCTACCATGTGAACAAATTCCATGTGGATGTTAGATGCACACAACCATATATCATCATCATGAACATTACCAAAACCATAGCTTATTTTCAACACTCTCTACATGCAACTAAGTCATCTACTATCAAGCACCAAACCATACCATGTGAACAAATTCCATGTGGATGTTAGATGCACACAACCATATATCATCATCATGAACATTACCAAAACCATAGCTTATTTTCAACACTCTCTACATGCAACTAAGTCATCTACTATCAAGCACCAAACCATACAAATCTACGGGTTGCCTATAGCTACTCTTTCTCATATTTACACCTACCATGGGCTTCTTGCTAGGGCTTTGACCCCTCTTGCATTACCAAAATTTTCCTCACATCATGCTAATCTAGTGAGGTTGAATTTCCCAATAAAGGGAAAATCAATGCTACATACCAAGGTCGACAGTGTTCAGCACTCCAAAATAATCATCTGGATCCATTCGGCCATGTCCAATAAGCCACTCATCATTTGTGGCTCACCACTATCCCTACCAGCCAGATCGAGTGTCCTCAATTATTACACTCTCATGTACACACTAACCTTAGTCACACTCATCTTATCGGCCAGCCTCGTTACATATCAACTATCAATTTTCAATCTTAAACCATGTGTAAGAATCAAAGAAAGAAGAAAAAAAGCGCTAAAGAAAGTAGTGTGTTAGAATTTTTACCAAACAAAGCTTCTACGTGGGCCCACCTTTTTTCCCAATGCCCATGCATGTCCCTTGTAATATCTATAAGTTGTGCATGTAATAGACACATAGGCATTGTTCTTTCACAAACCTGCATTGAGCCTCATCACCGATAGTCATCCAAGTATATCTTTAGATGGGGGGACAATGGCGGGTGCAAGCATGGCCAATGGTATGACCTATCGCCTATACCATCTTACAATTAGCAGGACCTTGTGATGCCTTGTCTTCAACCACCCCACCCATTAAATCCACCCTACCTTCAGCTCATTTATTCTTAATGACACCAAGTCCATCGAGCCACAGAGGCTGCACATAGCGCTCTACAGTGGGCACCATGCATAAAGCCACTGCCATGCATCTAACAAGCTACTGATCTTGACTCCCTATAAGAAAAGGGATGTCAAGTAAATGCTTAGTAAATGTCAAAGAAAGTAGCAAAACAACAATTGACAAAAGGAGTTGTGTTGGAGATATCCTTGTGATGGAGTACACCTACACAGGCACACCTTTTGACCATTTGCCTATGCATATGTACCTACATATTTCACACGAGCATCATAATTTTTTTTCACTTGTTGCATCTCACAGTACACACAAACACATGCACCTGCAACAACTAACCTCAGTAATGCTAACCCTCCAGATACATCTATGGATGAGGAGACCATGGCAGGGGCACAAGCCTGGCCCATGGTACGACCCATCGCCTGCTGGAGAATCCTTAACCTTGCAGCAGGTACCTCCCTCAAGCTTCCATGCCTATATCCTAGGCTTTGACTCCAATTCACCCCAGTAAAACCTTGCCCTTGCTACTGCAACATATTTATCAAGCAAAGCCCCATTTGCACATACTACCCCATCA
Source organism: Cibotium barometz (assembly GCF_041138505.1). NCBI lineage: Eukaryota > Viridiplantae > Streptophyta > Polypodiopsida > Cyatheales > Cibotiaceae > Cibotium > Cibotium barometz. Next base: position 12,595,919 of record NC_141088.1, on the reverse strand, counting down.
TGCCAAGCTATCTCGGACCTCCATCTAGCCATGCCAATCATTCCATGGTGGTCTTGGCACTAATTTCACCATTCACAAGCTATCCCAGAACTCCATCTAACCATGATAATCATTCCATGGTGGTCTTGGCACTAATTCCACCTCTCACAAGGTGTGAAATGCTTCTCCAAGCTACCTCATACTGAAGGGTCCACACCACTTCCACAACCAAAGGAGGCCCGACATGAAGAACTTATACATCACCTATCACTTTCTTTGCTCGCACGACAAACTACATGCCATCAGGGCTGCCCAAAGTTGCCCATCACCTTGCCCTATCATCTAGCTGGCGGATTGATCCTAGACTAAATACTTAACCTAGATCGAGCCAACTATGTGGTGTATTTTGGACCATCCACTTATTGGCAGAGTAGCTTCACTATCGACTTGGGTGTGACACAAGGACACGATCCCATTACAAAGGGGGGCATGTTAACCACTCCGTTGGTTAACATGGTTTCACTTGCCTGACCTACCATAAGGTACTTTGGCATCTTACTTGAGAGAACATGCACTTATCTATTGTAAGACAGTGCTAGAACATATAAAGCGGCCTTACCATGTGCTCTTCCCCTGCTATTTTTGAGAGACAGCCATCACGAAGGACAATCTCTTTTTGCCTCCATCTAGGCATTGAGAGCCCTTCACCCCTTTGGCAAGGAGAATTCCAGTGTGATAATGGAGTGAGGATGCGACATATGAGCTAGTTTACCCACATGGGAAGTTGCATTTACGGCCCTAAGGCAAAACCCAATGATACATGCTTTGGCAAGGCTAAGGTAATATCTTAACTTAAAAACTAATATTATCCATCATCAAGAGCCACTATAAATATCGGGCTCTATTAAGAGACAATAATATCCCTCATTAAGATCCAATATTGTCCCTTATCAAAAGCTACTACAAACACATTGGTCTCTATCATCCACCATGCCATGGTGCTATGAGAAAAAAAAACATGTGTTGTGAGATAATAATATTTATCTATAAATAACAGTATTTACGTCATATTATCCCTCATCAAAAGCCACTACAAACACATTAGTCTCTATCATATCCATTCCATGGTGCTATGAGAGAAATAACACATGGTATGAGATAACAGTATTTACCTATAAATAACTTAGTGCACATGAGATGTGGTAGTATTTGCAGTATTTACATCTATAAATACTACCATCCATGTGGTAGTATTTACAGTATTTACATGAGGTGTGGTATTATTTATAGTATTCACGTGTAAATAACTCACCTATTGTGTAGTGTAGCTATACTTGTGTAGCTATACTTGGTAGTGATGTGTGCAAACACACTAGGACTAGTCGTGGCACTTTTTCCCTCTTTAGGAGGTTTTTTCCCCTTGTGCTAGTATACACCCATCTTGGAGTATACTTATCTTCTTGATATAACACACACTCATTATCTATCTATCATCTCATTGTGTGCTCCCTTGTGCTTCTCCACTGTGTGTGTGTGTGTGTATGTGTGCGCGCGCATGCGCACATTCCTACAACCCTATTTCCAACATTTGGTATTAGAGCATATGCTCCTCGCCCCTGTGTTGCTACTTATCCTTCACCCTGAGTTGCCTATCTTCTTGAATTGGATCAAGGAGCCCTTTTGGGAGAAGAAAGAGGACCGTGAAGTGTGCAAATTTTTGTTTCAGGTATGTTTTGGAGGCCACTCGTGTTTCAGGTGTGTTTTGGAGGCTATTTGTGCGGTTTTCGATTTTCTATAGACATCTTCGGGGAGCAGATTTGCATTGTTCTTCATCGAATTATGGTATTATAGTTAAATACTATAAATACTACCTGTTGTAAATAGGGTTTCAAAAATGCACACGCGTGTGCGTGCACACACACACACATAGTGGAGAAGCTCAAGGGAGCACACAATGAGATTATAGATAGATAATGAATGTGTGTTGTACTAAGAAGATAAGTATACCCCAAGATGGGTGTATACTAGCACGGGGAAAAACCCCTCCTACTAAAGAGGGAAAAAGTGCCCGAATTGGTGTCCTAGTGTGTTCACACACATCACAACCAAATATGGCTACGAATCCCCCTTGTGAGTGATGATGTGAACAAGGTATGAGCTGGCACTATAAGTACAAAGATGTGCCAAGCTCTTTGGACTGTTGTGATAGGGAGCCCAAACTAGTCCCCAAAGGGAAGTAAGTTTAAATCTTTGCAAAAAGCTTCAAACTTCTTTCGTGGGAGAGCCTTTGTGAATAAATATGCCAAGTTGTCCTGTATTGGCATATAAGCTCAGCTGATTTTCCCTGTAGAGCATTTCTCCCTGATATAACGATAGTGCACATCAATGTGCTTTGTGCAAGCATGAAAAATTGGATTCCTCGCAACTGCCATAGCACTCTAACTATCAGTGAAGATGGTAGTGGTTGAGGACTCGCTAATACCCAAATCAACAATAAGGTGCCTGAGCCAAACATACCAACTGTAGCTATAAACGATGTCATGTACTCAACTTCATAGCTAGAAGTAGCCATGATGGGTTGCTTCTTGCTAAGCCGTGATATACATGAATCACCAAGGTGAAAGCAAAAACCACTCGTGGGCACTCGTATCATAAAATCTAGCCAAGCCTGAGTCTATAAATGCATGCAGCTATGATTTACTCCCCTTGGGATAAAATAACCCAAAGTGATTAGTGCCCTTTAGGTAATGGAACACCTGTTGAACAGACTGCCAATGCTTTGTGCCTAGGCTATGTATAAATCTGCTCAATATTGAGACCATATACTGAATGTCAAGCCTAGTGTTACATAAAAGATAAGGCATCCACCAACAACTTCTTGATACAAGCCAGCATCAAAAGAGTCACTTGCATCTTCAAGACTTAGTCGTAAACCAAGCTCCATAGGTGTAGTTATAGGTTTACAGTATTCAAGATTGAATCTCTTAAACAATGCATCTATGTATTTCCTCTGTAGCATAACAATACCATCATTACGCTGCCAAAACTCAATGCCCAAATAATAGTGCAATGGTCCAAGATGTGACATCTCAAGAGACTTCTCTAAATCAGCTCTATAAAAGCTCAAATATAAGATTCATCATTAGGGCCTGTGTGAGTAGCATGTTATCAATGTATAGCACGATGACCAATAAAGCATCCTTAGTCTCCTTAATATAGAGGGTAATGTTAATTGAGCAATTGGCAAAAACCTTGTGCAACCAAGTATGCATGTATTTTTTTGTACCATGCTCTGGGAGCCTACTTAAGACTATATATAAAGCATTCTTCAATCTGCATACTTTTGATTCTTGACTTTTCTAAACAAAACCACGAGGCTGAGATACATAGACCTCCTCATGCAAATATCTATTCAAGAAAGAAATTTTGATATCAAATTGACATACATTCCAACCTTTATGTGTGGTAAATACAATTGTAGTCTGCATGGTAGTCATACGACATGTGGGTGCAAAGGTTTTAACCATAGTCAATGCCTTTCTCTTATGCATAACCCTTTGCACAAGCCTAGTTTTTTATCACTCTCATCAACACTGTCATTTGCTTTACGTTTGAGCTTGTAAACCCATTTTGTCCCAATGGTCTTCTTGCCAAGAGGTAAATCCCATGTATCATTTTTTAGTATCAAATCACACTCAGATTGCATAGCACCTATTTAATTTTCAGATTCCTTTGCTTCATCAAAGGAGACAGGTTCCTCTTCATGATATAAACTACCAAATAAAAGCATAATCTGCATTAATATAAGAGATGCATGATGGAGCCTGCATGTGTTCTGCTAGGCATAGACTCCTCAATTTCTTTTCTTTCCTTATCAACTGCATCATCCACATTTGCCTCATCAATAGATTGATTTGTGGGCTAAAAAACAAGTTGATTTTTGAGCTAAAAAACAGGTTGATTTTTGAGCTAAAAAACAGGTTGATTTTTGAGCTAAAAAACAAGTTGATTTTTGAGCTAAAAAACAGGTTGATTTGAACAAGTTGATTTGTAACCTGTGTGGGCTGATTTTTAGCATTTCTTTGATTACCCAAGTGCTCTACATCAATAGAAGGAGAGTGTTGAATATGTCCTACAAACATACATTTTGCTAATTCTTACCCGAAAGCAAGGGCTAAATTGCATCTTCCACAAATATAACATCTCTACTCTCAAGAATCCACTTGGTAGCAGGATGATAGAGATGGCAACCCTTACATTCTGAGCTGTACCCCACAAAAATACATTTAATAGCCTTATCATCAAGTTTGCTATGAAGTTGCTCATGTACAATCATAAGTGAGCCACAGAGGGCTTTCTACCATTCCAAGCAAAAGACGTAATTGAATACAAAGCCTTTGTAGGACACCTATTCAAAATATATGTTGCACAACATGATTGCTTCTAGCTAGAAACCATGATGTAATTCTTGACTTTTGACCATACAATGTGCCATCTCCATGAAAGACCTATTTTAATTTTCAGCTACACCATTTCGCTAAGGTGTATAGGGCACAATACATTGGTGTTTTATCCCATGATCATCCATGTATGCATGAAACTCCTTAGACATATACTCCTCCCCTTGATTAGTATGTCTTCTTAATACTCCATTGTTCCACATTGACCATGAATCAAAATGGAGAGAAGATATTGCCCATTTTTTACTTAATATGGGGGACTAGTCACAATCTAATTTTCTTCAATGCATGGAACCAGTTGGGAAAACCTCAACTTGTAGATAAGATGAGAAAAATAGCACTTAAAGCCTTGGAAGAAGGAGTTCAGGAACAAAGTGGAAGTGGAATTGTAGTTGTTTATGGCAATAGAATACGTTAATTGGCTAGAATTAGTGTGTAGGCATACATATCCACTATTCATATGCCTTTTGAAAAATTTTAGGATATTTTTTTAATTATTCAAATTAATTTTATGTTTTTCAAAGACTTATTTATAACAAGTTGGCCCAAAGTTGAGTTTTTATTTAGAATAAAACTCATTCAAAGAGAAAAACTAGATTTACCAACAAATTTTATCATGGTTCTTCAATACTTTATTGATTTACATGCCGATCATGCAAATCTACTACCAATAAAACCCATCTTGAAGCCCCTAGAAGCATTATTCCTTATAGGGGCATAAGTTTTATGGTATCCTAGATGAGATGCCATAGGACGACACTACTAGTCCAATCAGCATCTGTATACCCATGTAGCTATATCTTTGTACCAGCCTCATAGAAAAGTCCATAATCAACTATGGACTTTATGTACCCGAGAATCCATCTAGCCACATCCAAGTGTGGCTTCCTAGGGGCCTACATAAACTGACTCACAAGTCCAACAGCATAAGTCTCACCTCTAGTAATGCTCATGTAGATCAAGTTACCCACTGAGCCTGTACGTAGTAGGGTCCTCCAAAAGCTCACCTATACATGCAGCGGAAAGCTTTGTGTTTTTCTCTAATGGCACTAAAGCCTATCATACCATACTAAGAAAACATGTATACACAACAATAACTTCGAGACCGTCACATTATCTCTCATCAGTCCACATTACTTATTCCACATTCCATTCATATGTGTACTCATTCTCATCCAATCACATCATTTTCCATCTCATCACATCAGATTCATTCACATCACATATCATTTATTCACATCCCAATTCACATGTCATCACATCTCATCCATTCACTCATATCGACGTCACATCATTTCACATACACATTCGCATTCATTAATTCCACATACACATCCACATTCGTACATCCACATCCATACATCCACTTCCACATCGGCATTCATACATACATATCCATATCCACATCCATACATCCACATTCATACATCCACATCCACATCCATACATCCATTTTCACATCCACATTCATACATCCATATCCACATCCACATTCATACATCCACATTCCCATTCACATTCATACATCCACATCCACATCTACATTCATACATCCACACATCCATTTTCACATCCACATTCATACATACATATCCATATCCATATCCACATCCACATCCATACATCCATTTCCACATCCACATCCACATCCATACATCCACATCCACATCCATACACCAATCTACATTAATCTACATCATTCATACACGAACCACATCATCCATTCACATCCAATTCACATGTCGTCATTCATTCACATCCCTTATCATTCATTCATATCACGATTCACATGCCATCACATTCCTTCACATCCTATACCATTCATTCACATCCTAATTCACATCCTATACCATTCATTCACATTCTGATTCACATGACATCTCATCTCATCCATTCGCTCATATCGATGACATATCCATTCACATACATATTCGCATTCATTATTCCACATACACATCCACATTCGTACATCCACATCTATATCCACACATCCATTTTCACATCCACATTCACATTCATACATCCACATCCACATCCACATCCACATCTATACATCCATCTTCACATCCACATTCATACATCCACATCCACATCTACATCCATACATCCATTTCTACATCCACATCCACATCCACATCCATACATCCACATCCACATCCATTTTCACATCCACATCCACATTCATACATCCACATCCACATCCACATCCATTCACATCTACATTCATACATCCATTTTCACATTCACATCTACATCCATACATCTATTTCCACATCCACATCCACATCCACATCCATACATCCACATCCACACATCCACATCCACATCCACATCCATACATCCACATCCACATCCACATCCACATTCATACATCCACATCCATACTTATCACATACACATACATCTTTCCTTTCACATACATACATCTACATCCATTCTTTCACATACATATATCTACATCCATTCTTTCACATACATACATCTGCATCCATTCTTCATTCATTTTTATCTATCTGATTCATTTCGCATCCTCATATCTATTTATAGAATACAAAAGAATTCTTATTTTTAATATAAGATTTCTTTACGCATCTATTTATGCATAAATTCCATTTTAAGGAGAATAACACTTTCGAAATAAAAATCAATCTTTTATGCATCTTCCTATGCATAAATTTATTTTAAATGAGAATGACACTTTTGAATTAAAATTCAATCTTTTTTTTTTTGCATCTTCTCATGCATAAAATCAAAATTGATGAAAATAACTCTTTTGAACTAAAAATAGATTTCTTTATGCATCTTTCTATGCATAAAATCAAAATTGATGAGAATAACACTTTTGGGTTAAAATAAATTTTTTATGCATCTTTCCATGCATAAATCCAATTTAGTAGAAATTACACTTTTAGAATAAAAGAATTTCTCTCATACATCTAATTTATGCATAAAATCCATTTTTGATGAAAATCTCACTTTTAATATAAAAAATTATCTTTTATGCATATGTTTATGCATACAAATCATTTATGATGAAAATCACTCTTTTAATATAAAAGAATTTCTTTATGCATCTAATTTATGCATAAAATCATTTATGATAAAAATCACACTTTTAATATAAAAAATTATCTTTTATGCATATGTTTATGCATACAAATCATTTATGATGAAAATCACTCTTTTAATATAAAAGAATTTCTTTTATGCATCTAATTTATGCATAAAATCATTTATGATGAAAATCACACTTTTAATATAAAAAAATTATCTTTTATGCATATGTTTATGCATACAAATCATTTATGATGAAAATCACTCTTTTAATATAAAAGAATTTCTTTTATGCATCTAATTTATGCATAAAATCATTTATGATGAAAATCACACTTTTAATATAAAAAATTATCTTTTATGCATATGTTTATGCATACAAATCATTTATGATGAAAATCACTCTTTTAATATAAAAGAATTTCTTTTATGCATCGAATTTATGCATAAAATCCATTTATGATGAAAATGTCACTTTTAATATGAAAAAAATTATCTTTTATGCATATGTTTATGCATACAAATCATTTATGATGAAAATCACTCTTTTAATATAAAAGAATTTCTTTTATGCATCTAATTTATGCATAAAATCCATTTATGATGAAAATCTCACTTTTAATATTAAAAAAAATCTTTTATGCATATGTTTATGCATACAAATCATTTATGATGAAAATCACTCTTTTATAATCAGAATAACAATTTCAATATACTTCCTTCTATGCATAGAACTTAATTCTAAAGAAAGTAACACTTTTTTAATAAAATATTTTTAGTATGTATTTTATTATACCTAGGATGAAAATTAACACTTTAAGAATACATATACGATGGGAATTACTCTTTTTGATAATAAATAAATAAAACTTATTTTACACAATTTTAGAAAATTTCACCATAACCTCCTTTGTATGGCTGATAATTTTTCAATTTTTAACTCTCTAAAATTAATTAGAATTTCACCAAGAGTATTTAAATCATTCTAATGTAAACAATTTCTACTTATTTAAGAAAAACATTATGAAAAACTTGATTCTATCCATTAATCATTCATCTAGGATAAAGAGTGGTTGGATTTACTAAAGAAGAGAGGGGAATGCCTTTTTTCAACAATGAGGCATAACATCATAATCATTTTAGAGAAGACAAAAATCATAAAAGCCATTAAAATTATAAAAGCCATTAAAATTAAGCATAAATGGGAATTTATGTATTTCCTTACTACCATTCATCAATTAACTTCAATAGCATTAAAAAGCCATTCCAATTAAGCTTCTCAAGCTTGAGAGGGGTTGAGAAGAGAGAAACATTGAGAAATTATGAAAAAAGATCAAAATTCACACTTTACCTTACAAATTGCTTGATTCTTTGATCACGGTAGAGGCCCCCAACCAATCAATTGGTTTGGTATGTTGATGGAGCCACCAATGGAGATTGAAGAAGGAGGGAAGTTCCAATTTCTTCAATTTGGAGAGAATTTTAGAGAATAGTAAAAATTATCATTATTTCAGCATAATTCTGGCATAGTATAATTCTCCTATTTTTTTACAAAAGGCTCAGGTTCTATTTATAGGAGAGCGAGGCTCTAAGCAAGACCAACTAATTTCTAAAATTTTCCAAATTCAATTTGGTTGAATTTGGACTAGATTTGGATCTAGTTTGGTTCCTTTTTTATTCGATTTTGATTCGGTTTGATCCAAGAGAGAGGAGAGATAAAAATATCACATTATTTTTGAGTTTAAAACTCATTCAAGCATGTAAAGTAGGCACTTCCTTGAAGGGACTCCCCTTCCTTACACATGTGTCAAAATGGAATCATTATACCCAAAATATCTCATTTTTTTAGTAATACTCATAGTTTTTTACTAATAACCCTTGTACATAGTCAACTCTTCATCTTATGTGAGCATTTACTCATTTTTGGGTATTTTTCTTTTACAAATTGGATTTATCTCCTCCCCACACATGAATTGATCTTATTGGCCCATAGGAACCTTAATTTAAAATTTTAAAAAAATCTTGACCCTCAGGATAAGGCCTCTTGAACAGATTATACTTGATTTCTAATGCACCTTCTGAAAATCTTTTTGAACTTCTGTTTCGGGGGAACTTATTTTAATAAGAAGAGATATTTTTCCATCCAAAAATATTTAAAAACTGAATTACCACTCTCTAGAAGATTTTCTCTCTCTAGGCCAAAACTAGTAGAAATGAGATCTTTTATATTTCTGAAGAGGGATTTGACTACAGGGGAAGATACTGGACATCCTGAGAGGCTGGGGAGGAATCTTACATTCTACCCCACTTAAAAAACGCGAGATGTCCTCATCTCATAAGTGGAGTATGATCTCTTTCATCATCTTCTTCTTCTTCAATCACTTCTAGCGTTACTGCCTTGGAGGTGAACGACCGATTTGGGAACAACTCTCTTTCATCTTCTTTCATCTTCTTTCATCTTCTTCTTCTTCTTCAATCACTTCTAGTATTACTGCCTTGGAGGTGGACGGCCGATTTGGGAACAACTCTCTTTGACTTCCTCTATTCTGAGGTGGAGGTCTTGCATTACTTTGGATTGAAACTGCAGGTTGGATAGAGGGTCTACCTCTGGGATTTCCTTGATTTTGGTGGATAGAACCCTGATTACTCTGGAAGGAAGGGGCTGGAGTCTGGAATCTTGATCCCTGATTTCCCTGCCCTGAAAACCTTGATCCAAAAGGAGTTGGGCAATCCATACTGCGATGTCCAAATCCCTGACAGTTATAGTCACTCTCTTGTTCAAGGGTGGAACTTCTGAAGTTGAATTCCAGGGGATTGAGTTTCGAGAAAAAGACATTTCTTCCATTCTAGAACTTCCCATATCCTGGGTTTGACCCAGATATCTCTTAGGTGGAGGAAGGTTGGAATCACCTTCTGGGAATAAAAACCTTTTGAAAGGCGATGGTGCTGGTTTTGATGGGACTTTGACATCAAAGGCTTTGGCGAAATCCTTCGCCATTCTTACTACTTCGGCCAATCAGATAGGTTTGGCATTCTTGCTAAAGTATCCAATGGCTCGTTCATTCCCCAAATGAACCTGGCCATCAGCTGCTCTTCATCCAATTGAGGGGAATATTTAAGGAGAAGGGCAAAGGCCTAATGGTACTCTTCAATTGTCCGGTTTTCCTGCTTTAGTTCCAAGAACTCATTCATCTTAGTTTCAAGAAAGCCTGGGGGACAAAACCTCTTTCTGAGGTAAGCCTTGAGATCGGTCCAGGTTTGGGTATTTCGGTCGAGACGGTTTGTCTCGAAGTGGTTTCTCCATGCCACTCTAGCTGTCTCCACTATCTTTAGCCTTGCAAGAGCCATTTTGCTCTTCTCATTGTACCCGGTGACATTGAAGTATTCTTCCATTGATTCGATCCACTTATCCACAGTCTCGCCCAAGTTTTTCCCTTCATCCTTGAAAGGTCCAGGCTGCGAACTATGAAGAGTTTTACGAATATCTAGGTCGAGCTCCTCTTCATCGAGTTGGGGGTTAACATTTCTACCACGACGACCTCGATCCATGATCCTATCAATACGAAAATTCTTGTTAAGTCTCTTTATTTATGATTCAATCCGATTTTTTATTCAAGTGATTCTGGGGTTCTCTAAATAGGTCGGCTCCCCACAGAATCAAGGGATAAAGATACTCCTATAGAACGCATTATCAGCTGACAATTCATTCAGAATATCTCATTCATATCTTTAACACAATAATGGTCCATCAGAATGAATTTTTCTATCTGAACAATCCTCCATGGGAATTTTAAATTTTCAGATTTTTAATTTATCAATCCTTAACTTGATCCACTGATCAAAAGTTAACAGTAGTAATCTGCCAGCACAATCCACTAATCTCATAGTGATTGGCTGAAGTCATTAACATCATTCCAGTCAAGACATCATCACAGGGACTCGTCCCATTCATCCTCATTGCGGTTTCGCTCAGCTTATTACATTTCAACCAAATTTCTGGGATCATCATTTTTCAATCAGAATCCAATTCAACTCATCAGTTCTCAACCAGAATTAAAAAATCATATCAATCACATTCGAATTCTCAACTGGATAGCATTAATGCTTATAACTTCAAGTCTTAGATTTACTCGTATATACTGCCAATAAAGAGCTACAGTTATACCCTCGCTATATACGGGTAGTCATGGTTCTTGGAACTATAAGGTAAATACCATCATGTCTAGGCCTCAAGCAAGTTATACCCTCGCTATACCCTCGCTATATACGGGTAGTCATGGTTCTTGGAACTATAAGGTAAATACCATCATGTCTAGGCCTCAAGCAAGTTAGGGATTCCATCATGTCTAGGCCTCAAGCAAGTCAGGGATTCCATACAATTGCGGTACTTCCATTTGAAGACCCAATTACTAATTTACGAATTTCAGTTTGAATATCAAATTGTATGAATTTTATCACACAATTACAACCTTTTTGTGCTTCTTGATAAATTTTTGACATATTTGGCTTCTCAGTTGATCCTCATTAGCCAATTAGCTTTGATACCAACTGTAAGATCCCCAACCCCACCGCACAACAGATTCTGGGTGCTAGCAGCGAAAGTAGCACATCTTGCGCGGGGTAGGGTCCTACACTCGAGGCCTCGCCCACGGATATCCGGACAGGTGACTAATTCCTCAGTTCTTTCAAAACCGAACTTAGAAAAAACTTCCCTTGTCCGGAAAGCACAGGTGATTCCTCCAGGAAAAAATTTTACTCTAACATAGTCAGGGTCATTACTGACCAAACTGATCCAACCGAACCTAAAGTCACTTGGTCAGATCAAGAAAGAAACTTGCACTTGGATCATAGAGATCAACGCTTTTTTCCCCATCGAGAGGCACAGCCGTTGATTCCTTTTTCCATAGATATCCGGGATTTACTTCATCTAGCGTACTACAATAGAAATTGAGTCTCATTTTACGGATCCATCAGTTCAGCCTAACCCTAGACCCATGGGTTAGCCAACCGCCTCACCACTGTAGTGATGGGATCTAATTTAGAATTTGGTTAGGTTTTGTCCCAGGTACCAGAAGAGAATTCCCAGGCCCCCTAGCCGGATTTTCAAGCAAATTTAACTCCAGTCACACCACTTACACACCCAATATGAAATTGGGTGTTTTTCCCAGATTCAACTGTATTTAAATCAATCATTTAATGAAATCATAGTGTTACTGATCATAAACTTCCAAGTATCTGGTTGAATCTTAATTTTCAATCATTCCTTCATCAGAGTATTTATGGCATCATTGACTACTAGAATGCTCACCACCTGTTCACTCAGGGGCCTTTTCGATAGTTCCTAGCTCATAGTACCTCACTTATAAAAATCAAGATGGAATCCTCGTTGAAGATCAGCAAGATCAACCAACAGATCCATATAAGGGAGGGCTAATTCCACTTTGTGGATACCTTGGGTTTTGGATTTACACAGAGATCGTGTGGACCAGCTTACAAGCTTTCCCTTTGACCTTGGTGCTACGGCAACATTGATATCGAGGATCTTTGATGTGTACCTTACCTATCCATTTGATCTTGGAGGGTACATGACTAGCTTACCTATCCATTTGATCTTGGAGGGTACATGACTAGCTTCACCATCGATGGTGGTTACTTAGCCTTTCCATTCGCACCAGATCATCACAAGACCACTGTCTTGGATTTAGTGTGCCTTGGATTTCCCTTTGATCTAGGGGAGAAGTTATCTAGCCTCATCATCAAGACGGAAGTCCACTGACCTTTCCATTTAATCTAGGCATCGTCAGAGATCACTTTTTGACGATAGGGTGGCATTACTTCACGTTTGACCTAGGTGGTTGCACATTCGTGAGGCGAGATACCACCTACCCAATCAACGCAGGTGGCACGAGATCTATGTCCTTGATCATGCAATTGTTTTTGGCTTTTGTATATAGCCTCTTGTATGTGTCTTTTCATGCATGACCACCCTTGGATTTTGAGGATGAAATCATATTAGGAGGGGATGGTTTGTAACAAAGTGTTTTGGGATGCACATGCACATGGGATGGGGACTTAGGATCATTTACATGTGGGATTAGGGTACATGGGCCTTGGGGACTATAAAAGGCATGTGCTCTAGGACTTTTGACCTTTTTGAACCTTTGGACTATCATTACACTTTACTTTACATATTCCTTAGTACTAATCTCTCAAGGTTTTCTTGATTCAGGCTAGGCTAATCCAAGGCTAACCTAGATGTTACTTTATTTCAAGGTTTTCTTGATTCAGGCTAGGCTAATCCAAGGCTAACCTAGATGTTACTTTATTTCAAGGAGTGATATCTGGGATTAATTTGGTGGTATGGGACATCAGATTCACTTCATGTACTTACACCAAACACCTTTATGTCTAGTATCTTTTACCATATTATGACTATGTGGAATGCGCCTCTATGGTATAGGACACTTACACTCGATTCACATATGATCATTTGATTGGTTTGTTTTTGAAAATATGCATTATGTGCTGATCAAGTTTTCCCTAGTGGTTTTTCTGCGCTTACGGCCTCATCCAATCTTACTTTCAAACACAAGCCAGTTGATATAATGAAACTGAGCACAGTTGCTATCCCAGGTAGGAGGCATGTTACGGTTTATCCATCCGTCCCTCTGTGGATAGTTGGGGGATGCCTAATTACCACTATGTTTGAAGCATGGAACTTAGGTGATTGTGAATATTCTGTGTAGAACATATGAATTTAGAGATGGTTGAAACTGTGTTAGATTTAATGTTGATGTGTTGTGTAAATTTAGCAGGTGCTGTTAATGTGTAATGTGTTTGAATGGAAAACCTGTAGGTTGGTGAGATCGACGAGCTTTGTGCTCGTAAGTCGCTATGGCTGCGACATGATTGCGGTGATCTAGCATGAGCAATTACCTAGAAAGTTTTCTTTTAGTATTTTGGCTTTTATGGGATAGCCAATGATTTTGGTATTTTAGTTGTGGTATCTACTACGAGATATTTTTGTATTTTGTTAGCCGTCTATTTTTTTTATATTGAATATGGACCTATTAATTGGTTGCACGTGAACTAGCCCTTGGGTGTTTATATGTATTTTTCCTTAGTGCTTTGGATAGGAAGGATTTGTTTTAGATTTTGGTAAAAGAAACTCCTATTTTATGTAAAGTGCAAGCCCATGCAAGAGCATGAAACTATTTTTGGCATGTGGGCTATTTTTGTGAATAAAGACATAAATACCCAAGAAGTGGGAGGATGCCGACACTTTTTTTTGGGGGGGGGGGGGAGTATTGCACCCAATACTGTGTTAAGGGTGATGTGTATTCTATCTCATGTTTTTATTTTATTTTATGCTCTTCTTGTTGATTTGGTTCAATTATATGGTTTAGTTCTTGATGTTTATGTGATTTTTGGAATTATTCTTCAAAAAGTATTTGAGATCCCATGTCAACATCTTTTTTTTATTCATGTTCGTGGTTTCCACTCACGTAAGGGATGAAGTAGATAGCTTTTTAAATTCACTATTTGGAGTCAGGGTAGATCTATCTTTTACTTGCCCTTGTTCTTCATTGTCATGCAGCAAGAAGGTTCTTGTGGCTTTCCTTGGTTGGAAAAAGGTTATTATGCCCTACTTGTTTAGCCTGTGGTTGGGAAAGGACCGGAAAAGGGACTTGATGCTACTTTCTTTGCTTTTAGTTGCTAAAACGTTTGTGGCCTTGGTGTAGAAGTTTAGATGGTAGTCAATGGTAAAGATCTATTTCTTTTATGTGGCTTGGGCAGGTCCATACAATGGTGTTAGTATCCTTGGGTGTTCAAAACATTCTTAAACACCCATCTTAGTTGACTTTGAGGAGCTTGTGGTTTTGGTTCCTTGGTGGTTATTGTTTGAGCTTATAGAAGGAGAGGGATTGTGTTTGGGTAGAAAAATGAGAGTATTTTCTTCATAGTACCCATGTGCTTCTACTAGTATGTGTTTGGGTAGCAAAATGAGACTATTTTCTTCATAGTACCCATGTGCTTCTAGTAGCCTTTCTTGGTGGTGCCCATGTGCTTCTAGTAGCCTTTGTTGGTCGTAACACCACCACCATTAATACCTAGAAGGGTTTAAGCATTTTTGGTTCTTTTTCCTAAGTTTTTGTCTCTTGGTTTGATTCTCTTCTTCTTCTTCTTCTACTTCCTTGGGATGTTTGTTTGAATTCCGTTTATTTGGCTTCAAGGGTCTCTTTGGGATCCAAAATTCACTATTTCCATCAAAGTAGCCTTATGCAAAGAGGAGAGGTTTTGTGGCTATCATAGTGGGTGAAATTTGGGGTGGAGTTGATTAGATATGCTTGCTTTTGGGAGAAGCTATTGGAGGTCAAGGCCTTATAGGTGGTGGAATAAAGCTGTTGGCTGTTTTGACATTCAAGGGGTAGTTGACATAGAGGATATGTTGTACAATGAGGCTCTTGATGGGGGGTTGGGATATAGAATCTTTTCTTCCCATTGGAAACGTTTGCCATTGAGGATTTTGAGAAGTAGAGGCTTCATTTCTTAGGAAGATTGTCAATGATAAAGATGAGTGTACTGAGTGTGCAATCTGGTTGAACACATTAGAAAAACACACTAAAATCACTCATTTTTATGTGTTTTCTAGGTGATATATAAAATTTGGCATGTAATAAAACCCATCAAAAATCAAGCATGGTTATGACCCACCACTCTACAAGTGCCCTGAGTCACATAGAACATTTCTCTTAGTCTTGCCAATGTCTTGTCAAAGTGACATGGGATCTTTAAAATACTTGTTGAAGAATATTATAAAAACTCACCAATACATAAAAAATTAAAGCATAGACTTGATTCAAATTGAGATGAAAAGAGCATAACATAGCGTAAAACAAGAGAAATAGAACATCACAAGAAAATAGAGTGGACATCACCTTGTACACTTTGTTGGGTCCAATCTCCCCCCCCCCAAGACGTGTCGACATCCTCCCACTTCTTGGGTATTTATGCTTTATTTAGAAAATTAGCCCACATGCCCAAAATAGATGCACGCTTATGCATGGGCTTGCCCTTTTACAAAAGTAGGAGTTTTTGGAGTTGCTTTAACCAAAAGCTAAGATAAATCTTTCTTATCTAAACCACTAAATGAAAAATATATAAAGAACCCCAAGGGCTTATTCAAGTGCAACAAAAGCACTAAGTCCACGCCCAATTATAACAAAGGTGGGCGGCCAACTATGATACAAAATCTTAAAGTAGAGATACTACGGCCAAATAACAAAATTGAGAATAACCTTCTCAATAATTACTCACGCCATATCACTGCCATCATGTCCCAGCCATTTCGGCTTACGAGCACAAAGCTCGTCAATCTCACCAACCTATACAAGGTTGAAGTTACACGACAGAACATAAGCAATAAATATAACACTTAGTTTCAACCATCCCTAATTTCATGTCCTACACATGGAATATTCAGAATCACCCAAGTGCCATGCTACTAACATAGTGGTAATTAGGTGTCCCTAATTAACCACAGGAGACGGATGGACAAACCGTGACATCCCTCCTACCTGGGATAGCAACTCTCCTCAGTTGCATCATATCAATTTGCCCATGTTTGAAAGTAAGATTAGACGAGGTCGAGATAGGTACGGAAAAACCGCTCAGGTATCCATTCAAGAATTGACAAATAGAGTTTAACTATTCTTGAAGGGAGTGTTTAGATTTTTATAAAAATAAAAGAAAATTTAATTGACTTTGCTGAAAATGTGAATGATTGGTTAAATGAAGTGAACACATACCTCCGTCGTTGTGGTGTGATTGAAATTATATGCCAAAACGATTTAAATACTCCAAAGAGATGCAAATCATTATGCTTTTTATGGATAGGCAATATAAAGTCTTGGACATAATTTGTGAGAAGATTAACATCATAAGATTAAAAGATAACTAGATTATGGATACAAGATAGTAGATACTAACCTTGAATTGAAAAGTTGTTTGAGAGGGTGTGAGGTTATAAATAAACAATAGATAGAATTGACTTTTCAATACATCAAAGGATTAAGCACAAATATAAATATGAATGAATAGTAACAATTCTAACAATCTTGTTTAATAAAATGAAAACTTGAATTTAACTATTTCATAATAACTCACTCTTATGAATGAAAATAACAAAGTTCAAGACATAAAAGAAGAATAGGTCAAATTAAATCAAACAAAATAAACTGGTATAAAATGTAAGGCATAATTTCATTGAGGTTTGTATAAATACCTTTATAAGATATTTATAGCAAGAATCTCTCAAATTTGAAGAAAGTAACCTTGTGTTTTGAAACAGTTCAAATAACAAGTCTAAATCTATGTAGTTACCTAAGGTTTGTATAAATACCTTTATAAGATATTTATAGCAAGAATCTCTCAAATTTGAAGAAAGTAACCTTGTGTTTTGAAACAGTTCAAATAACAAGTCTAAATCTATGTAGTTACCTAAGGTTTGTATAAATACCTTTATAAGATATTTATAGCAAGAATCTCTCAAATTTGAAGAAAGTAACCTTGTGTTTTGAAACAGTTCAAATAACAAGTCTAAATCTATGTAGTTACCTAGATGATGATGAAAGATTACTTTGCATTTGAAGTTAAAATAAACTTGAATAATAAATATGAAACTTGGAAATCATAAGATTGAGTCAAGAGTAAGAATATAGCACCTTATATGGATTCAATTACACAATGATGCTCTACATTGAGAATACCTTATTGGAATTTAGAAACAAAAAACGAGAAAGCAACGTGAATTGATGAAAAATTATATTTTTTAACTATAAATATTCAAAAGAAGGTTACAAAAATAATTGAAGTAAAGATTTGATAAAACAAGGTGCTAGTAAGGAATTTTTGCCTAGGGCCAAGGGTGCCAAGAGCCCTGCTCATACAATCTAAAAAGGTGACGAGGAAAAGTGTTCATAAGATTGGTAATGGCTATTATCACGAATTCTCCTATGAAATTAGAGATGTGGATGCGTATTTCAGACATCATATTAAAGAAAAATAGAATGTGCAATTTGGATAATGCATTTGGGAAAGATGTCAAAATCCATGACTTTTGTGTAGCCGAGTCCCAAGCAATTCCATGCGTCCATAAGATAAGAGGACCCCATCCAGCAAGGAAAGTCTAAGGAGGAGGTTCGTGGTCGATGAGTTTCTCCACCAAGAGACAAATGTGCGGGTTGTATTGTCTCTCTAAGGGCAAAAAGAAGTGTCCAGATCAAAGATGGATTAGCCATTGTCGATATAAAGTCCAAGCCAAGGTGGTAGAAGCTTCGTCTCAATTTCATGGTGGCAAATTAACTTGTGAACAAAAGTGTTTTTGTTGAAGATTGAGGAAATATTATTTAACAAAAGTTTCAATGACATAAATCAGAAACCTTTTAAAAAATTGCACATAAAGCCTTGAGTAAGTAAGAAACATAAATTTAACGTTGGATTTGAGAATTCTAGTCATTGATGAGACAAGGTCAACTAGAATAGAACTCTCTCTAATATGCATTACTGTCTTGAATTTTAACAGGGTTTCTATGGATCATCTCAATATAAGTTTATAAAGCTCTTAAGTTTTGAAAAGCTCAAGCTCTCTTTTTTTATTATAAAGAAAACGTGATCATGTTAAAGTCTTGTTGGCCCCCGTACATATACTTTTAAGTTAGAAACTTTTAGTAATTTAAGCTTAATCATTAAAGTTAGTCAAGGATTATTCAAGATTTTATAAAGGTATCCCAAATAAAGGAGTGCATAAGGCTCTCTCTCTCTCTCTCTCTCTCTCTCTCTCTCTCTCTCTCTCTCTCTCTCTCTCTCTCTTAAAAACATCCAAAGATTAAAGCTTTTTATAGCTTTAACTAAAGTTTTACGTAAGGTTTAAACTAAGCTTTAAGTAAGCTCTATAAGATTTAAGTAAGGCCTATTCTATAAAAGGCTTTAAATCTTTTAAATGCCTAAGCGAAAAGCTTTAACCAAAGCTCTCTTCAGGCTAGCTATTGAAGTCGACACACACACACACACACACACACACACACACACACACATATATATATAAAGCTCATAATTTTAAAATATCTTAAGCTTTAACTAAAGTTTTAAATGTAAGGTTTTAAATTTGAAGCTCGGCCCATGGCTTTTAATCAAAGCTTTATTTTTAATAAAAGAAAAAGAAAAAGGGCTATCCCCACGACCTGAGAACAGCGTGCAGTGCACCTTGGTAAACAATGAAGATGCAGGAATCCGTCATCACCGCCGTCGGTCGCTAGGGAAGGGTGGAGAGAAGAAGAAGAAACAAATAAAATTATATATATATATATATATATATATTATATAATATATATAATATATATAATATATAATATATATATATATAATATATATAATATATAATATATATATATATAAATATGGCAGCCATCAATCTTTTGAATATTAGAGAGTGAGGCTCTAAGGGTTTTGGGCTATGGTGAATCCATCCATATGGTTGGATTTGAGGAAGATAGTGCATAGAGTAAAACCACTTTCAATCTTCAAGTATGGTTTTCTACTTGTGCTTGGTGGTTTTAAGAAGAAGGTGATGATTTACTCCCATCTCTTGATCAAAACCTTCATCCAAGGGTCCACAATTGATCAAAACCTTGATCCAAGGGTCCACAATTTCCCCATGAACCTCCTAATTTTCGTCCAAAGGTCCTTAAGCCTTTCACTACTCTACCCCCTTGGATTTTAGAGAGTTTCCTCCATTCTTCAAATCAAGTATCCTATTCTCTCATACCACTCACACAGAATCTTGAAATACTTTTTGAAGAATAATTAAAAACTCACAAATAACACAAAGACTAAAGCATTGAATTGGAATTAAAATTGACAAGATGAGCATAGCATAGCATAAAACAAGAGAAATAAAACAACATTACAAGAAAATAGAGAGGACATCACCTTGTACACAATGTTGGGTCCAGGCTCCCCCCTCCCCCTCTCCCTCTCCTCCCTAAGAAGTGTCACATGCCAAAAATAGATGCACTCTTATGCATGGGCTTGCCCTTTTACAAAAGTAGGAGTTTTTGGAGTTGCTTTAACCAAAAGCTAAGATAAATCTTTCCTATCTAAACCACTAAATGAAAAATATATAAGAAACCCCAAGGGCTTATTCACGTGCAACAAAATCACTAAGTCCACGCCCAATTATAAAAAAGGTGGACGGCCAACTATGATACAAAATCTCGTAGTAGATACTACGGCCAAATACCAAAATTGAGAATAACCTTCTCAGTAATTACTCATGCCATATCACCGCCATCATGTCCCAGCCATTCCGGCTTACGAGCACAAAGCTCGTTAATCTCACCAACCTACATAAGGTTGTCCATTCAAAAACATTCACATTAGCAATGCATGCTAAAGTTACACAACATCACATAAACATTAAGTCTAACACTGTTAAAATCCTAAGATCTCTCTAGATAATTGTTATGCATAAACATGCATTAATCAGGCATAATCTCATCCACCCGACCACCACCGAGCCCAAGGGATGCACACATGAATTATAATGAAGTACATCATACCTTTACCTTGATGTCCCATACCATCAAGAGGTATAACTCCAATCCAGTAGCATGTAGCTATAGTGTGAAATGGTAGGTGAGTAGATATAATCCTCTATACAAGAGAACAGTTTATCATAACCTAGCCTCGAGATAACATAGCCTTAGCTTCCAAGATAACATCAAGAGACCATAGCCTAAGCTCCCCTTGAGTGTGCCCCATGCCCCTATTATATAGGAGGGCCCTCAAGTGTCAAGTGACTTGACTCTCCATCTCCCATGTGTGACCCTTGGATGCCTGACCCTAACCTTAACCCTTAAGGTTAGTCCTAACCCATGCTCCACTAGAGCTTGTTTCCATGCTCCCATGCTCACAAGCCTACTGTGAGTTAGCCTCCTAGTATATGCACACATAATGTGCATATAACAAACACTTAGTTCCATCCATCCCTAATTTCATATGTACTACACATGGAATATTCAGAATCACCCAAGTGCGATGCTATGAACATAGTGGTAATTAGGCATCCCCAATTAACCACAGAGAGATAAACGGGCAAATCATGACACACAAAGGCTGAACCCTGAGTTATCCTTTATTTAAATGAAGTCTTATCAAAGATATTATGCCTTAGAGAAATTCCCCCCTCTTAAGGGACTTCTCTTTTTGCATGCAAATCCCTCCCTAATAAATTCCCATAAGTGACAAAGGCCCAAGCTAATTGGTTAGTCTTGTAAGTAACTCTTCTGTCACCTCCCTTTTTTGCCTTCACTTACATTTTTTAGGTGACTTAGAACCTCAATTTTAAGGATTGCAATTGGGCTTGATTTTTAACATGGGTTTTTGTGTTTACTTTGAATGCTATTTTTTATTGGTGACAATTTCACTTAAGTATTAAAAAATATTCTCAAATGGCTTATTTTTATGTATTTTCTAGGTAATGTATAAATTTTGATGGGCAAGGTAGTCTATAAGAAATCAAGTGTGGTTATGACCCACCACCTTGCAAGTCCCCTATGTTAGTGTGGCACATTTCTCTTAGTCTTTCTAATGTCTTGTCCAAGGTTGAACTTGGAGGTATCCTCTATTTGTATGAAGTCTTGTTAAAGATGATATAGCTTAATGAGATGCCCCATGCTTAACATATTTTCTTTTTGCATTCAAGTCCCTTCTCCTAATAAATGCTTGCAAGTGAGAAAGGCCAAAGCTAATCATTTTTAAAATCAAAATTTATAATTTAACATCAAAAAATACACTAAAGTGACAAATTTCTATGCATTTCCTAGGTATTAACTAAATTTTGATGGACACGGTAGCCCATCAAAAACTAAGCCTGGTTGTGACCTACCACTCTAAAAATCCCCTAAGTTGGCATGGGGAATTTCTCTTAGTCTTGCCAATGTCTTATCAAAGGCTTACATTATTTAGGTGACTTAACCCTCTCATTCAATGGTTGTAACTCAGCTTGATTTTTAACAGGGGTTTTGCATTTTGCTTATTTTAAACATTTTTTACAAGTGACAATTTTAGTCAAACATAAAAAAATACAGCAAAGTGGCCAATGTTTATGCATTTTCTCGGCAATATTTTAACTTCAACGAGCAAGTTACCCTCTAAAAAATCAAGTTGTGACCCACCACTTTGCAAGTCCCCTAAGTTGAGTCTTGGGGCAATTCTCTTCATGTTGCCAATGTCTTGTCAAAGGTTGAACTTGTAATGATGTCTTGTCTCATGAGTCCCTGGGCTTTGTAAATGTCTTGTCAAAAGTTGAACTTGTAATGATGTCTTGTCTCATGAGTCCTTGGGCTCTTGAGTCCCTTTTAAAATAAAAATAAAAATGAGAGAGGTTATTCTCCAATACATGCCACAAGGATTGATTTGAATCTGTACCTCTCTTTTGAGAGGCAAGGGAGCAAAGGCTCTCACAAGTCCTTACTACATGTCTACCAAGTGCAAGGAGAAATGTACATAGGATTCCTATCTTCAAAGATAAAAGAACATTCATCCCATCTTATATTAATCCATTGCTGGCATACAGAATTGGCTTAGTTAAAAACCCTTTTGGAGTCTATTTCTCCATGAACTTTTTTCTCTTCTAGATTTTTACATCAAGTCTCTTCCCCACATGATTTGGAATAAAATATGTAAATGGCTGAATGAAGACTGAATAGTGTGCAGTGTGTCTGGTTTTGAAATCATCAGATGTATTGGGTAACTTTTGAGAGATGAAAGGATGGTCATGATGTAATAGCCCTTATATAATATAAAAGGATATTGTTTGACCATTTTAAACAAATTTAAAGGATTGAGGAACAATAAATTAAGGTTTAATTGTAAATAGTATACTCTCAAAATGCTTGAATATTTGAAATTAAAAAAATAGAGAGAGTATAGTAAATACTTAGCTAAGATATCATGTCGGTTAGCTGCAAAATAGTTGATTAGACAACACAAAATATGCATGTAATAATTTAATTACAACTGGTAAAGAGTAATTGTAACGAAGACTTAGCTCATGATTTGTGGGAGCCGAGTCTCGATGGTGACGAAGCAACGTTTCCCCCGTCATTGCTCCAAAGAACTAGCCATCTAAAAAATTTCTTCAAGGGGTCCAAACAAATAACAGATTCCAACATATTAAACATTGACATGGAAATAAACATGGAAGATAAACCATAGACTTGAAAACTGTGCGCAAAATAAACATCACCATCAATCAACAAGGATTGGGTTAAATCTCCTCCTCATGCGTGCTGGCTCCTTGCATGACATTGTGTTATGATTGCCAATGTCTTGTCAAAGGTTGAACTTGTAATGATGTCTTGTCTCATGAGTCCTTGGGCTTTGCCAATGTCTTGTCTAAGCTTGAACTTGTAATGATGTCTTGCCTCATGAGTCCTTAGGCTCTTGAGTCCCTTTTAAAATTTTTTTAAAAAATGAGAGAGGTTATTCTTCAATACATGCCACAAGGGTCAATTCGGATCTATACCTCTCTTTTGAGAGGCAAGGGAGCAAATGCTCACGAGTCCTTACTACATGTCTACCAAGTGCAAGGAGAAATGTACATAATAGGATTCTTATCTTCAAAGATAAAAGAACATTAATCCCATCTAATATTAATCCCAACTGCTTTGCTTGCGCATGGAATTGGCTTAGTTAAAAACCCTTTTGGAGTCTGTTTCTCCATGAACTTTTCTCTCTTAGAGATTTTTACATCAAGTCTCTTCCCCACAAGATTTGGGATAAATATATGTAAATGGCTGAATGAAGATTGAATAGTGTGGAGTGTGTCTGGTTTGAACAGTGTGCAGTGTGTTTGGTTTTGAAATCATCAGAAGTACTGGGTAACTTTTGAGAGATGAAAGGATGGTCATAATGTAATAGCCCTTGTATAGTATAATATATATTTCCAAGAAACGTAAATAGGATAACAAGCTACAATCAAAAAGTATTTGTTAAAGGAATATATCATGGGTGATTCAAGACCCCTTTTTTGTTCATTGGGAAGAGTAGGCGCTTTTGCATAAGGGAAAGCACGAGGCTGACGGTTTTCTGAACACAAGATCAGAAGGGTGTCTAGTACACTCGGAGCTTCAAGTGCTGTTTCGCTTGCAACAGGTGGGGCATGTGAGCTCTCTAGCTTTTTACATATCATCTTCTCAATTTGTAATGGTAGAAAAATTATCAGAAAATCCAAATGTTTTTTTTCTTTTCTTTTCCCTTTTTAAGATGGCAAGTTGGAATGGATTAATTGTCTGAGAAATTGAGCTCTCGTTGAGAGTACCTATTTGAAATTATGAAATTGAATTTGAGCAGAACTGCGCTGAGGGCAGGTGGGTTTAGTATCAAAGAGGCTCGCGAGGGGAAAGTCGACTGTTGGGATAGTGAATAAGGAGGACAAATTTTGTAGTGGGCGGTCGCCAGAAGGGGGAAACCCCTGGTGGGCGATTGGGAAATTTGATGGTGGGCGCCTGCTATAGAAAGGAAAGTTTAGGATAAATTTGCAAATGGGCTATGGAGGAAAGGACGATTTTAAAATGGGCGATGGAGAGAAGGATGTTTGAGGGATGTGGGTGTGCTGCAGATGCAGATTTTTGTGCTTGATGAAGGGGGGTGAGGAGGGAATGATGGTAGAGCATGAGCCTTTCCCGATGAAGGGGGTGAGGATGGAATGATGGTAGAGCCTTTCCTACCGCTGGGCTGTGATCATCATGTGTTGGATATATAGAAGCTAGGATGTATCCCTAAACCCCTCTTATACCCTTGCCTCCTCCGCTGCACATACACTGCCAAATCTCTCATGGCCGATCGCAACACATCTTGGAGCTTAGTGCCTTCCTTCATGCCCCATAACCCTAGCTCCAACTGTTTTTGAATGAGCCACACATGGAGCAACATAGCACACATGGTGAACACAGCATGCACAACCAAGCTCGAAAGACGGATGGTATCCTGCATGTGACCATCCACCATGCTAAGGACATCCATAACATTTGCATATATGGAAATCAAGATGTGTATGCTAAGTTTCTACTAACCCATTCTCAAAGTGTTGTGTATCCCACTCAGCTTGTCAAGGCAGGGGGGAAAAACCCAGTCTTCAATCAAAGCCTTCAGATTCCAGTTTGTGGACTAGATGCTGTTCTCAAGTGTGAGATTTGGATGACGAGCTGTGCTAGAAACTATCTAGAGGACCAGCTTCTCGGCTTTGTGCTGGTGCCTCTCAAGACCTTGTATGGAAAAGGGAAGCAAACTCATGAGTATTGTTTAACTTCCACTGACCTTTTCTACACTCCGGCAGGCTTAGTGCATCTCTCTCTTTCATTCCTTGACAATGTCGGCATTGAACTGGGTGGTAAAATGGTGCTTGAGGGCGACCGGACAGCAGCTTGTCTGTCATCCCCAAACTCTCATGAAGTCATGATGGATTGTGGACAATCAAGTGTTGCGACAGCCAGCTTGTGCAAGGTTGAGTTTCTGGACTTTGAATC
Organism: Cibotium barometz; assembly: GCF_041138505.1. NCBI lineage: Eukaryota > Viridiplantae > Streptophyta > Polypodiopsida > Cyatheales > Cibotiaceae > Cibotium > Cibotium barometz. Next base: position 12,569,836 of record NC_141088.1, on the reverse strand, counting down.
CACTTCAGAGGACCAGCATTTCGTTGCAATGTACAATAAAATGGCAGTCGATGCCACTCTTGAAGAGCATACTGAATCAAACGGCATACTTGTGCGTGGAGGGCATGGAGACTATTGTGAAAACTATCATGGAGGACATGGAGACCATGGGGTGTCTCCAGAAAACCAAGACCTGTATAGGGCTGTTGCATTGGGACAATTGTATGCATCTCCCATAGGGGATGTGGATTATGAAATGCTATTGAGTCCAAGGGAAGAAAAATGCATGGAGGATTCCCCTTTGGTAAGGGAAATTCACACACATCGGCGAGTTTTACGTCACCATCTGAATCGCATGAGGAGATCTCAGTTTCAGCTTATTTCAGTATGGCCACGGAGCACATATCTGGATCCCCCTTCTTTATAGGGGCACAACCTGCTACGAGCTTGTCTTCAGTAGAAAGCATTGCTGGTCGGTCTCCAATTGCATTGAGGGAGACGCAAGACAAGGACCACATCCTTTCCACCTGCCAAGAAAATGAAGCCTTATCATACATTGCACCTCTTTTGAACATCTCTGTGGAGCCGGAGTTGGCCATCAATCAGGAGCATTTTGTGGATTTATACTTTAAAAGCATGCAGCAGTTCACAGAGAAGCTTGCAGACAGGAAGTTCTCATTCAACATGGAGGCCCAAGACTCTGCTGTGTTGAGAGGCGTGCAAGCAGAGAAGAAAGTCAGGGAAGGGGGAAAGAAAGGGGGCTCCAAATTATACTATGGTAGCAGAGCATTCTATTAAGCTTATTATGCCTGCTCTTTGCATTTGAATTCAATGTTGTGTGGGTTAGATGCTTCCTGCTTTTCACAGCAAGGTTTTGTGGTTTCAGTCACAAGAGTGATCTCTTTATTTTGAGGTCTATATCAGATGTAGGTATGAGGTACCTTCCAAACATACTTAGATGTGTGTTACTGCTCTTAATGAATCAAGCATTGTTCTTTGAGAGGCAATGTCAAGGTATGTGCAGCTCTATGTTCCCCTTTCACATAAATAACCAAGTAAGGCCCCTTTCACATCACCCACCTGCCCTTGCTGTCAAGAGTATATGATTATGATGGGCCGGGGCGGCTGCTCATGGCCAGGCAATCATACCCATAGCCCACCCATTCATGTTTTGAGTACTATTGTTTTAAGGGCCCAAAAATGGTGGCAAATGCCATGATTTTGAAGACAAATTGCACATGACCCATTAGATATCTAAATACCTTGGTGACGAGGTACCATTAAAATGTGCATTTCGAATTCATATTTATTATGGTTTCATCAGAGTGGCCTTAAAGATTTTCAAGCTATGTACCATGACAATGAGCAGTCCATACATTTTCTGTGAACCTTTGCTCTTGTCTTTTGCCGGCAGCAGAGTCTTGATTCTGGGATTCTTGCACCCTCAAGAAGCCATTTATCATGATTTAGACCTTTGATTGGTAGGAGATATGATGGAGGTGATGTTACAAGCTAAGCTTTTCTTGTTTTTTCCTAGTATTGCTGGTTTTTTTCTTTTTCTTTGGAGATGGCTCTCACCTGATTCAATGCTTGAAAGGCATTTATCATTGAACTTCTCCAATACATGCACAAAGCAATCGCTCTGGTTTTCTCTTTTCAATTGGCCAATCTAATCAACAATTGACCTCCAATCGTCCGATCATACTTCTCCAATACCATTTCTACAATCCTTCTATTTTACTTTCTCCAATCAGTGATTCCTCCCAGATTTCAATTGGCGATTTGTCATCTCCAATCGTCCAATCAAAGCCTCCATCAATCGTCCGATTGCAGACTGCAATCGACGATCCGACTAATATTTTCCAACAGCTTTCCACCAGTTCAATAGTAGGCTCACATCCTTTCAATCTTCCTTTTCGCATCTTTTCTTCTCAAATTCTCTACCAACAATTAGGTATGACCAATAACTCAACAAATGATTTGTGTGGTATTCTTTCTAAAGAGGATAAATTAGATGGGTCGAATTACTCCCTATAAAGTTTTATGGTCAGAAATGTCTTTGTTGCAAAGGGGTGAGACCCAGCATCAAGCTCTATTGATCAAAGAAGATGAGATTCACATAATGCTCAAGCTTTGACATTGATTGCCTTGTCAGTTAAAAGCTCTATTGTTCCACACATTCACTCTTGTAAAGCATTCATGCTTGGTTGGAATACTCTAGAAATTATGTATCAAGTTAAAAATAATACAAGGAGTGTCTTTCTCAAAAGATAACTTGATAATGAAAATATATAAGAAAAGGGATCCATGAATGAATATTTAATAAAATTACAGGACTTAAAGAGAGCAACTTCTAAATATTGATAGTCATTCCTGAAAAGGACATGATAAACTTCACCCTTAACTCTTTGACTGAATCTTATTTGGGTTTCAATACTTCCCTCCATATTTCTTTAACAGGTAATGCAGCCCCTCTTGCCTATCAGGGGCTTGTAAGCTTACTATTGCAAAGCGGAACAATCCAGAAAGAATGTTTCTAAGATTTTTAATAGTGGTCAGGCTCTAGTGGCCAAGGATAAGGGAAAGAGATTTCAATGAAAAACCAATTCCAACAAAACAAGGGTGATTCAGAATAGCCAAAGAAGATGACTTGCAGATATTGCAAGAAGTCCAACCATACAATTGAAAATTTATTCAAGCTTCAAAATAAAGAAAAGAAGAAAAAGGAATCGAACAAGGGTTCTATTAGTTCTGTCTCAAACAATCATAGTTCAAAGAAAGAGGACTCTGCTAATGTCGTTGTTCATCAAGGCTTCTCATTATTTGTAGTTATAATCTTGAACATGACATATGTCTCAAACAATCAGAGTTCAAAGAAAGAGGACTTTGCTAAGACTTCTCACTAATGGCTATTTATAATAATAATCTTGAACAGAATGCATGTCTCAGTGAAACTATCATTGATTGTTTATTTCTTTACAGTGTGCTTCTAAGCACATAAATTCTCAACGAAGTTTGGTCAAGCATATAGAGACTACACAAGATGTTCACACTGTTACATGTGCCAACAATGCCTCTTACCCTGTCAAAGGTATTGTTGAAATAGTTCTCACTACTGTAAGTGGTGAGGATATTTGTCTTCAAAATGTACTTTTTGTTTCAAGAATTAAAAAGAACCTTCTTTCCCACTCTAGTAAGGGAGGGACTTAATGTTGAATTTACCAACAGGACAAATAGGTTGTGCTTACTGAATCTTTAACCACCAAGTGGTTTATACAAATTGGACATGTATGACAAGTGTGATGTTGCTTGTCTGGCAAATGCTTCTAATGCAACAAAAGATTCCCAATTGTGGCATGCTAGGTTCAGCCACACTTCTATTAGTGGTTTGATGCTTTTGCAGAAACATGGGATGTTAGAGTATTTTCTTTAACTTGATCCACCACCAATATATGTTTATCTTGGCAAACTTGCTTGTCAACCTTTCCCAAAGAATGCAACACATAGAGCTGGTCACAAATTGTAGCTGATACACAGTGATGTGTGTGGTCCAATGCGGACTACTTCTTTGGGAGAAAAGTTATACTTTGTTACATTTATCGATGATTACAACAAGTATGGCTAGTCTTACTCTATGAAGGAAAAATCACATTTTCAATACTTTGTTGCTATGGTTAAAAATGAAACTGGCTTAAAGATTTAAACTCTCCGTTCTAATAGAGGGGAATATATGTCCAATGCATTCAAAGATTTTTTTGACACAAAAACACATTAAACGTCAATGTATAACTCCTTATACACCACAACAAAATTGTATTGCTAAGATACAAAATAGGACTCTCATGGAGATGGTTAGATGCATGGTCAAAGGTTTGTACAGTAGTAGCTTCTACACAAGTTTTGGATGGAAGTAGTTTTTTGAGCTACCTGTGTGCTGAACAAGTACCCCACTAAATCTTTGAAGGATATCACTCCTTATGAGGCTTGGTTGAATAAAAAACTTAAGGTTTAACACGTGTGTTTTTGGTTGTTTGGCATATGCAACCTAAGGTTTGACACATGCTAGCACAAATCAGAACTAAGTTGGATGACAAGGTAGTGAAATATATTTTTATTGGTTATAATGCTAAAAGAAAAGGTTATCATCTCTACAATCCTCTTACTATGAAGATTATTGTCCATAGGGATGTCATTTTGGTAGAGGATTCTGTCTATCCAATGATGGAATTCAATAAGCATCTCTATGGCAATTCACCAGACATGTTTGATGGGCTATTACCTGTGCTAGTTTTTGTTGATTCTCAATAGATTTTTCCTATTAAAATTAATGAATCTAGGATTATGCCTAGATGGGTTAGAAGCAACTTGTAAGATAGCAAATTGTCTACTCCTTTGTAGAGAACAGAACCAGATCCGGTGCTTGAACCACTTTTACAGTAGATATTGTTGAGTTTGCATTTCTTAGTTCTCTACATGATGTAAATGAACCCGAGTATTTTGAAGAGGCTCAAGAAGATCCAAATCAGGTGAAAGCCATGCAAGATGAAATTCATTCCATAAAAAAAAAGGGTACTTAGAATTTAGTGGATCTACCACTTCGTAAGAAAGCTATTTTTAAACTTAAAAGAAAGGCAGATGGATCCATTGATAAATTCAAAGCCAGCCTTGTTGCCAAAGGTTATGCCCAACAGAAAAGGGATTGATTATGATGAAAGTTTTGCTCCCACTTCCTGTATGACCACTATCCGATTTTGACCAAAAAAACTTGTATTCTTTGTGGACCATCAAACATTGTTGTACCTCGTTAACAAGCCTTGCACAATAGGATGAATTACTCAATGGTTACTTTTACTTTTGTAATTTGACTTTATAGTCAGTGTGAGAAAAGGATCATGACATGTTTTATCTTATTATATGTCTCAAACTCCTAATGGCATAGATGCATGCTTGTTCAAGATCCGATTGGTGTCTGATTGGAGTGACGAAATACCTAAATACCTTGCCTATATTCCATATTAATATCGACCCTTGAACAACAAAGATAGGGTAGCTCATTAATCTAGTGGCCCCTTATCAATTGATAATGGGACAACTATATAAGCTACATAAAGATGGTGTTTACGAAGGTGTGTTCGAGAGGAAAAATTCATTATGTGTGTTGGAGGATGCACACTCTAGATTTACATGAGGAAATTTTGATGGGGAAGTGATAGTGCAAAAGGTCCTCCAAGTAGGACTATGGTGTCGCCAACATTTTTTGGCAACACATAGCAAAATTTGTCAAAGGTTGCGAGCGATGAGTGTCAAAGATTTGTCATTATACTATAGAGAGACAAGATTCCCTTCACTCCAGTAATATTATAGCAACCTTTTAAGAGATGGGGAATCAATTTTGTAGGACTCAATAGTCCTCGTAGACATAAAACCCAAGCCCACAGCCATGGATTATTTCGCTAATATGTGGATGGAGGAAGCCATGGTGGTTGCTGGCTGCTTGTTGCCAAGGTTGATGCTTGTACTGCTACCAAATTTTTGTATGAGAAAGTCCTTTCTAGTTTGATGACCAATATGGCTACAGTACTATTCCTGGAGGATGAGACCTAGATATTGAGCCTACGAGGATCAAAATTCAAGTACCTATGGTTGGAAACTATAATATGAGCATTTCTCTAAGCCATCCTTAAACGTGGGAGGCTCTAAGTAAACAAAAAATGGAAATAGCATATGCTAGCGCTGCTTCCATGCATAGCATTGAAGGAAGTTTAAAGGTCCAAATCATTGAACCTATGGTCGAAAAGGTTTATGTTATGCTTGTAGGAGTTATGGAAGAACATGTATCTCTGGGGAGAGTAGGAGCAACCAATTACTCCATTCAATGGAAAGAAAGAACAATCCAATTGTTGCAGATAAAGAGGTACATAATAAATATTCTACTCTAGACTCCAGCTACTGACAAATTCTAATCTTTTGCAAACACTCAAAGCTACTCAAGCTCAAAGAATGATTAAAGAAACAATGAGGACTCCACTAAGAGAAGGTTGGTTGTGGTAACCCCTCCACCCACTTCCAACAACCAGCATCATTCAAGCCAACAGACTAGGAAGTAAGGATATCATGTAGGAAATAAAAAGATCTCAATACCCAAGCCGGGAGTGAAGAAATCCAAAGCTCAGATTATTCAAAATAACCTACAACACCGATAACCAAATTGAGAAAGGGGAGTACAAAGAGGAAGCCATGGCTGCTGGGTACCTAAGGTCACTTTGACTGCACAAGGATACTACAAAGGAACCGCACAAATCTAGATATCAAAGAGAGACCAAAACATAGAGGAGGTGAAAGTTAAGACTATAAAATCAACAAAGGTCAAGTAGTAGCAGTAGAAAGAAGAAAGCAAGCCCCCAGCTAAGGAAAATTGACCTCAAAAAAGACACAAGAGTTTGCACATGTCTAGAGAAAGAAGATGCAAGCACCTTGCCTGACTAATATAGAGGAAAGCAACATATAGACGGGACATGATGAATGATCAATCCTATTGGTAACAAAAGAAAGAACAAAGTGGAGGAAGAAGTTGAACCAGATCCCAACATGGATACAATAACCAACTTCATTCGATGGCTAGAAGAGGAGATGTAACACTCAAAAAAGGAGCTAGAGCACTTTCCCCAGCAATATCCCTCAATGCAAAGGAAAACGTGGGTAATAGAGACTTGAAGTTGGAGGGGGATTAAGATTAAGAGGAAGAAAAGATAAGAAAGTTCCATATACCCCTAGAAGATAATCATAAACAAATAAGTTGGAATATTCACATGTGACTTTCCTCAGATAGTCACATCATGAGTATCTCAAGATTTTCACGCCCAAAAAAGTGATCCAAGAAGATCATAAATCATGCTTAGCACTTCATAATAACCAAGAGAACCATAAAAGCAACTCAAAAGCATGGCATTGAGAAACTCAGTTGTTGGTATGAAAAACCAATGGACATCTTCATGTTGCAATATACTCTAGTTTTTCATGCCCAAAAAGTTATTCCAAAAGCATTGTGAATCATAGCTAGCCTTTCTCAAGGATCAAATGAACCACAACACCACCTCAAAAGAAGAAAAACCAAAAGATTGTTTGACGTGAAAAACCAATATAAATGCATGAGTATCTAGGGTTTTTCATGCCCAAAAAAGTTGATTTAAAAGCAGCAAAAATCATGTCTAGGTCTTCACTTTAATCAAGTGCTTCACAATTTTAGCTCAAAAATGTGAAGTTCAAAAGATCGTGTGGCATGAAAAACCAGTGGAAATATTCATGGCATCAATATCTGGAGTTTTTCATGCCCAAAAAGTACTTCAAATTTATCAGGCTGAAGCCAAGAGCTTCCCCATGGTGTAAGAAGAGCCAAGATCATTCGATCACGATATCTAAACAACAAGATTTTCTCACCATGAATATCTAAATCATGCGTGATTATCTATCTATCAATATATAGATATAAACATCACATCTAATCCTAGCACGTGTTGTCTACCTTCTTAAGGAGTCAGTCACCCTTAATCCTGAATTAGTATATGTGCATTTATGCTATTCTCAACCTTTTTAACCCTCATCTTTTGCTTTTTTTTTTCCTTCATCACTTTTTTTTCGTCTTCTTACATCCATTGTCGTCGCCCATCAGCACTTAACCCCCCTCCCAGGCTTGCATCTGTGCGAGTCAATTGCATTTATAACACTAGGTAGGGGTGTTCTTGCTTGCATGTTCCCCTTTCAACTATATGTTATTGTGCGCATGACATGGTTACCCTCTGGCGCTATCATATAAAAGTTAATTTGAATAGAAACTTTCCTTCCCACAAGAATGTGAATCTAAAAAGATTTCCTTTTGTCATGGATAGTATCTAAGTCATTCTCTCTATCTTGTCATACTGTCCCCAAGTTCCATCATGAACGTGGTACTCCTTGACTAAAAGAAAGAGGCTATAGAGAAATTCTATGCCTTAACATAAATAGGGGTCCCAAAGAAGAACAAATAATGCATTACTATCATATGCATGTAACATTTGGAGACATGATAAATGCAACACTTTGGACCCCGCATCTATATTTCGGGTAGACCATTTGCAAGCTATATTTTAGGTGGACCATTTTGGACCCCCCATCTATATCTCAAATGGACCGTTTGCAAGCTTCAATTCAAAAGAAATCACTATATATGTAAGTTTAGCAACAAAGCCTTTTGGCCCTTAACAATGTTCAAAGGATGTCAAACCATTTTTGGGGCTAACAAAAGCACTCTCTACTATATATGGGAGTATAAATAAGTATAATGAAAAAGTACCGTAAAAGTTATAAATATTATGAGAGAAGATGTCCATAACCAAGCTCATGTAGTTAGTTCTTTAGTTTTTGAGCCCATTTTTATAAATTTATCCCAAAAAGTGAATTGAAAAAATACCTTATAGTGAACTCATGTGATACATTCACCTATTTTTATGTGCACCCCTTAAGATGCTAGGGAAGGTATGTCTGTAAAAAAGTATCCATTTCACAAGAAGAAAAAGCTAGGGGACCGAAAACGAGACATGATAATAAAGAAGATACACCATTAAGTCTTGGGGAACCACACCCCCCACCCATGTAAAACCACCTGCAAAGCACACAATAGAAAGAGATTATCCAATAGTAGAAAGGTACCTAATAGGAAGAGGCTCAAAAGAAGAGGAAGGAGAAGATAAGAGATGAAATTGTAGCTCTTTGTGGTTGGAAGTAGAAAATAACACATTAACATTGGAGTTGGTTCTAAAAAGAATGTGCAGCAACACTCTACAAAGACAACATGAAGACTTGAAAAGGGCCATGAGGTACATATACAAAAAAAATTGGATACCCAAAAAAGTAGGTAGATTATGAAACTTACAAGAGTAAGGATCCATTAGTTAAGAAATTCCTAGAGGTAAAGAAGGACAAAAATTATGGAGCTTGAGAATCAAATATTCAAGGTGGAAGTAGAAGGGCTATTAGTGTGGCCAAAAAGATACGAGGATCAACCAAAACCTTACAAAAGTTGCCTCCAACTTGGCTAAGATGTTTTTGTAGCCTTGATTACATTTGAGGCATTTTAATAGAAACCAAGGCGGCAACTTTGTATATATTACAATATGATATCATGTTCAAAGGGTCTTTAAACTCTTATCATTGGGATAGTCTATTGAACAAATATCACACATTTTTCATACCCTACATTGGTCATAATGTATTTTGATGGGTCACTAACACTAGATCTTACCACTTTGATTTACAAGCTATTACTCCACCCCATAGTGTACAATTTATAAAGCTAGTGTAGAACACTAGAATGGTTGACAAGCAAACAATATCGAGATGTGTGATCATCTTGGTGAAGCCAAGAAAGCTCATAGAATACATTGTAGATGTTGACTAGCTTGAGAAAAGCTTAGAACACATGAAGACAAAATCCTGGAGGCAAAATTTCTTATAATAACCTCAATAGATACCAAATTGAGTAGTAGTATATAAGCCTTGAGGCATTATGATACTATATATAGGTGTACATGCAACTTCAAGAAAAACATGCCCTCTCAGATCTTCATGTAGCATACTGAGATAAAAATGCATCTCCCAAAGATGTGTATTGGGCCACCTATGTTTTTAAGAACATGGAAGTATGACCACCAATATAAGCTAGACGACGTTGAAGATGAGGGAAAAAAGGATTAAGAAACAGGCAAGGGGATGAAGGTGAAACTTCAAGAAAAATACAATAAGAATGATTTCAAAGAGTTAAAGAAAAAATACTTTCTTTTCTTCCATAATCCCTAAGAAATAGAAGAGCACAAAATGCTAGAGAGAACAAACTATAAATTCATCAATGAATTCGATTCAAGTGTCCAGGCCACAATCATGTTCTTCTAGCTTATAATTATTCTTTTAGAGGTAGTACAAGACACATTGGTAGAGAGACCAAGCCCCAAGCTATATGGTTTTAGAATTAAACAAAGGGCCAACTCTTCCATAGGTGATTTCTTTCTTCTACAAGTTGGGTGTACTTTTAGGTGTACGTCCTTGTTCAAAAAACCCTTTGTATCAACTACTTCAAAGCAGGATCATGACCAAATACAAAGACGAAATTTGGGTGAGGAAAGGGAAAACGTTAACCACCACGACTAACATTCTTCCAATGTAGTTGCACATTGCTATATTATCTATACTAAGTGCTTAATGTAAAAAGAGATAATGGCTCTCCACACTCCAAACAATAAATCTGTGAGCCAAAACTGCTTTTGTTAATGAGATCTCTGACCATGGGCACCCTAGACACTTAGTTTTGGGAGGCCACATGTAGAAACATGGTCTCGTATATAATTAATACACTTTTACTAATGAGAAAGGACATAATCCCACTATCCAAACTTGTATATAATACACTGTTATACTAATGAGAAAGGACACAATCCCATTATCCAAACTTGAGTCTACTCTTATCTCTCTTGTTTTCTCCACATATCCTATCCTCCATGCGTTGCTCTACACTAGATAGATCAAGCACTCCAACAACAAAGGAGACACTTTATTTAAGCTACATTAGATGGAGTGATTTAGGCAATCGTCGCCTTGGTCACTACATAAAAACTCGATATGGCACGTGCATCAAAGCAATAATTGAAAAGATCGTGGGTGGTCACTATAAAAAAACTTTGTATAGCACATGTGTTAAGGGTAATAAAAAAACTCCTTATTTATGGATATTTAAAATTTAGATGCTCTCCTTCTTAACCGTTGAGATGATACAAATACCAATTCTCTATATGAAATTTCTCACTTTTTGGATTGCGTCACAATAAGGAGTAAAAAGTGAAAAATATAAGCTTTATTATGTGTGTGAAGCATGTGCTTCCATGACTCTACGAGATTTAAAAAATCAAATTTGAAAAAACAAACCAGGAAAATATTTCCTTTTTAAAAAGCATGTCCTTCCATGACTTCCACCAGAATATCCAAAAATCAAAATTAATAATTAAAAATAAATGAGATTTATGCACCGTTTTTCTTAGGGTGCCCTGCGTTAATCCTAGTTAGGGGGGATGGGGAGTCTAGAGAGAGAGTTACATGCTAAACATGGCTACTAACTAATGAGGTCCCCCAACGACCACTGAATTTGCTTCTTGGCATCCTTAAGAATGGGTTTAACATGCCAAAATCGAGATTAGCATGGTAATTGCGAGTTAGAGAAGGCCTAGGAGGACAAGGAAGCCGGCCAGCAGAAGCCAAAGGGTGTGGACAAGGAGGAAGGACTGCATGGCCACAGAATTAGCATGGCCTTGTCTTTGGAATTCACAGTAGCCAGGAGAGCCAACCTGGACGCCCGCGCATGCTGCATCTTGGGCGCCGCACCAATAAGTAACGCCATCCACACCACAAACAGGAGTTGGCCGGAAGCAGCTGGTAGGGCAAGAAGCTGAGGCCCTTGTGTCATGGTAGCCCCTGCTGCGTAGCTCAGAGAACTCCCCCCCCGCCGAGCTTAGAAGAAGAAGGTTAGCATTAGTGAGTAGTGGCTTTTGCTCATTGGAAGCAGAAGAAGATGCATGGCAAAGCACAAGAGCTGATAAGAGCAGCCTCTGCATGGTATGGAAGCAAGCCATTGCTTGTGTTGGGACCTGTAAACCCATCACAAGTCAAGCCAAGCTTATAATCTTATAATGAGGAGCAGAACAGTGGAAGCAGAAAGAGTCTTCTTAAGTCTTCCAAAAACGAAAGTCTGCTGGAAAGACCCACAAACGAGTCCTATATGCACTGCACCCAACGCGGCAACATTGCTATCAAAAATAATGTGCTCTTAGTACCCCACCACCCCACCTCCCCCCCCCCCCCAAACCCAAAAAAAAATAAATTCTTAATGCCTCCATGCACCTACCTGTCTATACTCTTTATTAAAACACGGCAAGTCAAAGATATTTCCTTTCCACGTGGCCAAAGGAGACCTCCCATAGCGCCCTACGAAGACACAAGGGAAAGTAAAGGCCACATATTGGAAAAGACGATATGTTGAGAGAAGAAAATTTAAATAAATAATATAATATCAAAATATAAAGATAAAAGATATATAATATATACATATAATATATATATATATATACAATACAATATATATATAATAACAATATACAAACATATAATTGTAAGGATATTAAATAAATATATATATTAAATCTATACTAATATATTGTAATATAATGTTATATATATATGTAATACATAAATATAAATAAGAAAAGTGAATATATATATATATATATATATAGTAAATATATAATAATATCATATTAATGCTATTATATATAAACACATTCACACACATATGCACGCATACACAGTCACAAACATGTGTGTGTGTGTGTGTGTGAGAGAGAGAGAGAGAGAGAATTTTTGTGTGTGTGTGAGAGAATGTGTATGCAAGACGAGTGTAAGAAGAGAGAGAGTACACGTGCACGTGTATGTGTGTGAGAGAGGGTCGTCGTTTTTGTGCATGTGAGAGAGACATAGAGAGAATGCATGTGAGAGAGACATAGAAATATGCATCTATGTGAGAGTGTCAGACATATACACATGCATACACACACGTGCACACAAATATATAGAGGTGTATTATTATAAATACACACGCATACATTCACACATACTCTACAAACACATATATACATGCATACACATACACACTCACACTCTCTCACACACACACACGCTTGCACACAGTCAAAAACTTACCTGTGCACGTACATATGTATGCACATATGCATACAAGAAAAAACTTCATGCCACAGAGAGCAACATGCAGGTCACCTACATGTAATAATGGAGGTAAAATAACATGTGGCAAGAAAACAATTCAAAGTAAAAAGCGAAACCCATACATAGCACATGCTTTATGTCAAGATACAAAGTCCCAATCAGTGCCTTGTAATCATTCAGTCTCTAATCTAAAAGAAGGAGCTTAGGAGTGCATGTGATGGAAATTTCTTCCACAACATTATACTTACAAACAACTAGAAGATAGTACAAGCTACTTCATGTGAAATTGATGCTAGAAAAAAGAGACATAATCTAGCACCTAAAGGACCAATGATGAGTATGAGAATATTGATATTGTGGAAAAACAATGCATTAAAAATATGTGCCAATTATGAAAATATATTATATTGATACGAATTGTGCCATCATTGTAAGCGCATCATAAGTATCTAAAGAGGAGACATGGGACACCATGGTTAGTGTGCATCATGATAAGAGAAGAGATGTGGCCCCATGGAAAGAAGGTATAGCTCTATAAAATAGTGTAAAGATATGATAATGTTAATTCATAAAGATACTGTAGTTCTCATGGGTAAGATTCTTTGTCTTTTAAAAGGACAATCTTTGCTTCTTCATAATTATAGGCAAAAACCCCCTACCTTTTTTTGTTCGATGATGAAGATTGGCATCTACTCCCCTTGTACCTTGTTGGATATTATAATGTACAACAGGTGCCTATCTAGTCTCCCTTGTGTCTACTAATGGTGCAAAGTAAACTCGTATCTACATACAACCACGTACAATGCACAAGCTAGTATAGAATAGTTATAGCATGGGTTTCGAATTTCACTTATACTAGTTGTGCTTGGTGTACAGACCCAGAAAATCAAGCATACCACCCTATACCATGTGTTGCACGATATGTGAGGGAGCGTGATCCTCTTGGAACATCCATTTTTCCTATTCCAATTGATGAAATGTTTGAAATTAATAATGTAACCTTTATGGTCCATTCTTCAACCATACGAAAAGCAGGCCCTGGACTTTTTTTATCCTCTTCTCTTCCAAGAGGTGTGACTATTCTTTATTATGGTGGAGACAAGTACTATCTCCATGATTGGATGGAGTTGTGCAAGTTGAATCCAAGAGCTTTGAAGTACTCATTTGAAGAGGATCCCAAGGTAGATAGTCTAGAGGATAGGGTGTACATCGTTGGTGATGTAGAGTATGGAAATGTAGCAGGATACATAAATAGCTGTCAAGGCACAAACATGAGACCAAATGTATGTTTTACACTTCACCCAGAATTACCCCCTTTTGGTGTACATCAGATAAGAATGTCAATTCAACATAGTATGGCTACATATGTGTGGAGACCTTATGAATATTCATGCTGGTGAAGAGTTGTTAGGGTAGCTGATTAAAGCTTTCTTTGATTCTATGTACTTCTTGATGATTGACGACATAAATATTAATCATTTACATTGTCATATTTAATTATTTTTCCAAGTTAATCTCTTTCATAGTTTTAGTATAAACGTCATAATTGTTGTACATAGTCTATTCGTGTAATTGTCATACATGGAAAGAATGGCCCTAGGCCATTCTTGAATGCCTCAAGTTAATCTCTTTCATAGTTTTAGTATAAACGTCATAATTGTTGTACATAGTCTATTCGTGTAATTGTCATACATGGAAAGAATGGCCCTAGGCCATTCTTGAATGCCTCAAGACACTCCAACATGGCCTTGAGGCTAATTAAGAATGGTTAAGGACCATTCTTTGATGCCTCGTGACAACTCCAGCATGGCCTTGGAGTGAAGCAAGAATGGCCTAGGGCCATTCTTTCTCCTCTTGTTTATGTGAGAACGACTCCAGGACTATTATTAGATGTGCCAAGGCCATTTCAACATGACCTTTAGGTCATTAGGGCATGTAAGAATGGCCCTAGGACCATCATTGCAATTGTTGTGCATGAGAAGAAAGAACCTAGGGCCATTCTTAGAAGCCCAAGGTCACTCCAACATGGGCTTACATTAGAGCATGCAAGAATCTCCCTAGTGCCATTCCTATTCCTATTTGTGCATTAGAAGAATGGCTCTAGAGGTCATGTTGGAATGGCCTTGGGGCATCATAGAATAGCCCTTGTGCATTAGAATAATGGTCTTGTAAGATTCCTCCCTCCAGCTTTTGAGGTGTGCAGGTGTAAGAACCTCCCCTTCTGATCTTATAATTATTCCCCTCTTTGAAATAAAAGAAAGATCATGTTTTACCCTGTTTTGGCCTGGAGAGAGAAAATGTCTAGAGGAAGGTAATTCAAAATTGAGATATTTTTGGATATAAAAATCCTCCTAGTGTCTAAAATGATTTTCCCTGGAATAGAAATTCAAAAAGAACTTTCCAATGTGCAATTGGAATTAATTAAAAATAGGTATAAAGGACCTTAGACTAAGGGTCCAGATTTTCAGAAATTTTTAGATTATGGTCCAATTAAGGTTCCTATAGACCAATAAGATTAATCCAAATAAAGGGAGGAGATAAATTGAAGAATAAAAGAAAGACCTCCCAAAAATGAGTAAATGCTCACATAAGATGAAGAGTGGACTAAGGACCAAAGAAAAGAATTAAAAAATCGAATTTGACACCTCAGTGTGGGGATCTCCCCTCATGAAGTAGGCGCCTTTTCTCATCATTACTCCCAATTTTTAATCAATAAAATGAGATATTTTCATCTCTCCTCTCTCCTATTTCAAAACTAGATCCAAAAAGTAAGCTGAACTGACCCAAAAATGGTCAAAAATTGACCAAACCGATCTGGAAAATTCTAGAATCAGTTTGCTTGGTTAGAGGCTCACTTTTTCCTATAAATAGAATCCTCCCCCTTTGTAAAAGCCTCCCCCTTTGTAAAAGCTTAATGGTGTTTATGCACTATTACTCTGCTCACTGTCCTGAGCCATCTACATTGAATTTTTTAATAATTCAATTGTTTTTGGCCTAATCCTCTTCAAAGTGAATTGGTGGCCACTCTTGCTTCAAACAAGAGTAGAACCCTCAATCCCTCAAGCAAAAGGAGAGCTTACAAGCTCCATGTAAGCTAATTTTCTTACTTGTTTAATGAAGAATCTATGGTTTTCTTAATTTTTATGTTTTGTAGATGTTGAATTAAATTCAAATGCTATGCCTTTGATAAAAAGGCCACCCCCTTCTCCTCTACATTCCAACCTTTCTCAATCCTAGAAAGATTCACTAAAGGATTAATTAAACTCTTTTTATTGTTTACTCTCTTGAATTTAGAAAATTGTGTGGATTAGAGTTCTATAAATCTAGTTTGGGTTAATTTAAGTTAAATAAAGAATGATAAAAATGAGAA
The DNA here is from genome assembly GCF_041138505.1 of Cibotium barometz. Classification (NCBI taxonomy): domain Eukaryota; kingdom Viridiplantae; phylum Streptophyta; class Polypodiopsida; order Cyatheales; family Cibotiaceae; genus Cibotium; species Cibotium barometz. Next base: position 12,553,689 of record NC_141088.1, on the reverse strand, counting down.
ATGGTCAGCCATACAAAGGAGGTTATGGCAAAATTTTCCACAATATTGTGGAAAAGAAAGTTTGTTTTTATGTTATTCCAAAAGAGTGATTCCCACTATTTTTGCATCTAAAAGAAATATTCTAATTACTCCATGTACATATTTACCTATGAAGATGCATGGATATCATTGATATTAATTATTAAAATTAATTTCTATGTATAGAAAGATGCATAAAGGAATTTTTTTAATTACAAAAGTGTCACTCATTAAATTTGATTTTTATGCATAGAAAGATGCATAAAGGAAATTTTTTTATTACAAAAGTGTCATTCTCATTTAATTTGATTTTTATGCATAAAGGAATTTTTTTAATTACAAAAGTGTCACTCATTAAATTTGATTTTTATGCATAGAAAGATGCATAAAGGAATTTTTTTAAATTACAAAAGTGTTATTCTCATTAAAATTGATTTCTATGCATAGAAAGATGCATAAAGGAGTTTTTTTTAATTACAAAAGTGTTATTCTTGATAAATATGATTTTTATGCATAGAAAGATGCATAAAGAAATTTTTTATTATAAAAGCGTTATTTTTATAAAAATTGATTTTTATGCATAAATAGATGCATAAAGAAATTATTTTTATTTTAAAAGTGTTATTCCTATTAAATTTGATTTTATGCATAAATAGATGCATAAAAAGATTTTTTTAATAAAAGAGTTATTCCCACTGAAGTTGATTTTTATAATTAGAATTCTATTAAATTCTATGAGTATTTGATAAATGAATAATTAAATACTCTAAGAGAGAAATTTCTATCGTTTTATATTCACATGGGTTGTAAAAAGAGAATTTAGGAAATCTATCGAGATCGAAATATTTAGATAAATGATTAATCTATTCCTCATTGGAATTCATAACTAATTTAGAAATCAGTTAAGTGAATATTCAAAGAAAGGAATTCAGTAAAATAGTAACTGAATTATCAAACCTTTATGAGAAAGATAGATCAGGAAAAATCTTATCCGACTCAAACATTGAATCAGACTATGACCAAGACCAAACTCTTTCGTCAGTTTTGAGGAAAGAAGGTGTGACTAGTTTAGAAAAATACACTCAAAACTCTCGCCAAATCTGAAACTAAGTTGAGACCCTTCAAATTGATATGTGGATCAAGGTTATAGATTTCGAGGAATTCTGGTATGAAATTGAGAATTCTGATCAAGGAGTTTTGGGGATACTGATTCAAGAAATACTCCTTGTATTCAAAAGAAAATCAAACTGAAAACTTGCACATAAATGAGATGTGATGTGATGTGAATAGATGTGATGAGATGCGATGTGAATCAGATAGATGTGAATGAAAGGATGGATGTAATGTGATGTGAATAGATGTGATGAGATGTGATGTGAATAGATATGATGTGAATCAAATAGATGTGAATGAATGGATGGATGTGGATGTGTATGTGAAGAATGGGTGTGGATGTGTATGTGAAGAATGGATGTGGATGAGTATGTGAAAGAATGGATGTGGATATATGTGACAGAATGGATGTGGATGTGTATGTGAAAGAATGTGATGTGACATGAATATATGTGGATATGAAGTGATAGATATGAATGTATGGATAGATGTGAGTAGTCGTACATGTGAACGATTGGATGGATGGATGAATGAGATGTGAGTAGTCGTACATGTGAACGATTGGATGGATGTGGATGAATGAGATGAGATATGTATGAATGAGATATGATGTGGATAGAAGTGATGTGATATAATGTGGATAGAATGCATGTGATGGGATGTTTATGAGAATGAATGTGGTGGATATGAATGAATGTGATGTGAATGGATGTGATGTCAATGAATATGATGGACGTGAATAGATGTGATGTGATGAGAATCGAGATGTGAATGAATGTGGTGGATATGAATGAATGTGATGACTTCAATAGCATTTAAAAAACCATACCAATTAAGCTTCTCAAGCTTGAGAGGGGTTGAGAAGAGAGAATCATTGAGAAATTATAGAAAAGATCAAAATTCACTATACTTATCTTATAATTTGCTTGATTCTTTGTTCACGGTAGAGGCCCCCAACCAATCAATTGGTTTAGTATGTTGATGGAACCACCAATGGGGATTGAAGAAAGAGAGAAGTGTCAAAAACTAGTGAATTATTAAAAAATTCACAGTTCTTGGCTTAGGTGGAGTAGAGTAACAATGCATAAGACACTATCTTTTTTTCAACAAGGGAAGGCTTCTATTTATAGGAAAAATTGAGCTCCTAACCAAACAAACTGATTCTAGAATTTTCCAAGTCAGTTTGGTTGAATTTGGACTAGATTTGGACCTAGTTTGGTTACTTTTTTATTCGATTTGGTTCCATTTTGATTTGGTTTGGTTCAAGAGAGATGAGAGATAAAAATATCACATTATTTTTTAGTTTAAAACTCATTCAAGCATGTGAAATATGTACCTCCCTTAAAGAACTCCCCTTCCTTACATATGTGTCAAAATTTTATTGCTCGTAGTTTTTTTTTACTAATAAACCTTGTACATTTTCAACTCTTCATCTTATGCGAAATATGCACCTTCTTTAAAGAACTCCCCTTCCTTACATATGTGTCAAAATTTTATTGCTCATAGTTTTTTACTAATAAACCTTATACATTTTCAACTGTTCATCTTATGTGAAATATGCATCTTCTTTAAAGAACTCCCCTTCCTTACATATGTGTCAAAATTTTATTGCTCATAGTTTTTTTTTCTAATAAACCTTGTACATTTTCAACTCTTCATCTTATGTGAAATATGCACCTTCTTTAAAGAACTCCCCTTCCTTACATATGTGTCAAAATTTTATTGCTCATAGTTTTTTTTAACTAATAAACCTTGTACATTTTCAACTCTTCATCTTATGTGAAATATGCACCTTCTTTAAAGAACTCCCCTTCCTTACATATGTGTCAAAATTTTATTGCTCATAGTTTTTTACTAATAAACCTTGTACATTTTCAACTCTTCATCTTATGTGAGCATTTACTCATTTTTGGGTATCTTCTTTTACAAATTGGATTTATCTCCTCCCTACACATGGATTGATGCTATTGGCCCATAGGAACCTTAATTGGACCATAATCCAAAGATTTCTGAAAATCTAGACCCTTAGACTAAGGTTCTTTATACCTATTTCCAATTAATTCCAATTGTACATTGGAAAATTCTTTTTGAATTTCTGTTTCAAGGGAACTTATTTTAATAAGATGAGATAATTTTCTATCCAAAAATATTAAAAATCTGAATATTCTCTCTCTAGGCTAAAAACAGTTAGAAGCAAGGTCTTTATATTTTTGAAGAGGAATTGATTACAGGGGAATATGCTAGACATCAAAAAGGGTTGGGGGAGGAATCTTACACACACACACTCTCTCTCTCTCTCTCTCTCTCTCTCTCTCTCTCTCTCTCTCTCAGCCAACCAAACATATCACCATAAATAACTCTCTTTATTTGGGCACACACAAAATACCATACCAATAACGATTATTAACCTACACAATTTATTTCTATGAAAAAAAGACACGGAGAATGTGTGAGGAGGTTCTATCCTCTCTCTCTCTCTCTCTCTCTCATGCATTTCTTATTAAAAATCAACTCTTCGACGTTGGCACACGTATTAAACTGCAAACACACAAAATAGATAGAGAGAGAAAGGACTAAAAATGAAACTAACCTCAAGTTGTAAGAGAGAATGATATTCCAAACCACCAACCTGCTGGCTCTATCAACCTTGTGCCTTGACTTTATACAATCACAACATACACAAACCAAAACAACAAATAACTTATGGTCTCTCTCCCTCTCTCTCTATTTCTCTCTCACACTTTCCCTACTATGTTTCACAGCAAACACACACAAAAAGCAAGAGAGACTATTTTTATGTTGCATATGAGAGAGAGAGAGAGAGAGAGAGAGAGAGAGGGAGGGAGGGAATATGTGTGTGTGTAATAGCAAGAGAGAGTCACAACAGGGAAAGAGAGAGTGAGGGGTAGAGATAGTGCGTGTGTAATAGCCAAAGAGAGAGAACTAACGTACTTGCTTATTTGTATGTGTGTGTGTGTGATATATATATATATATATAAGATCTACTAATTCTAATTAGTAGTGTATGTGTGTGTGTGTGTGTGTGTGTGAGAGAGAGAGAGAGAGAGAGAGAGAGAGAGAGAGAGACCAAGATAGAGAGAGAGGAGAGATATAGTGTGTGCAATAGAGACAATGAGAATGATAACTGCTGATTGAAATTTGCATGATGTGTTGGGTGAGTGACAAACAATTACAAAGAGAGAGAGAGAGAGAGGGAGAGAGAGAGAGAGAGAGAGAGAGAGAGAGAGAGATACAGTGATTAATGATCTCAAAGTTTAATACATCATTATCTTTATAAATTTCCTTGCCGGAATGCACTTCACTATTTCCTTGAAAATGTAGTGCTTTTCCTCAAAGCTCCTACATCTACTACCCACAATATAAAACCCATGGATCTAGTAATCCTAATGCCTCTTTGATTAAGAGGAGCTTAAGATTATCATCTAACCTATAGGATTCTAATGTTGTGTAATTATACCGTGGATTAGGATCATGCCATCCATCAACTTCCCATTTTGGAATGGGTTGATATACATGGTATCCAAGATCACCCAATTGTGGAATCTTGTCAAAAACCACCTTTAGAATGTCTAATGACATATCTGTGCATAAAACATAAACAAAACTTTATATTAAACAACAATCATGATCTGTTTATTAGTGGGCAAGAGAGAGAAAGAGAGTAAGGGAGTGAGAGAGACAGAGACAATATATATATATATATATATATATATATATATATATATATATATATATATATATATATATATATATATAAAACATTAAAATTACAAGCAATTCAAATGAAGCTGAACACCTGAAACTTAAAAAACCTTCTCACACCAATGATCACAAACACAAATGAAAGACACACCCTAACAAAAGGATACAAACCTTATATCCACTTCGCTACTATGAGCATCATATATCCACTTCGCTATGAGCATCATATATATCATCATGAAAATAATACATCAATTTAATTTCTAATGAATGTATCCTTTGGAATACATTTAATTACATCGTCACAAACACCCGCCTTACTTTATCTTTGTCTCTAGAGACCTCATAATCTATTTCATAGAAATCTATTAAACCTAGATTTTCTTTTTATATACATCAGGGCTATATTTTCATCTATTTTTTTTGCCTTAGCTCTATAGTAATTTCTGGATATTTATCATCCCATCCAGTTATTGCAACATTCCACCCTTTCCTCCGTGAAAAGAGTATTCTTCATGTGCTGTAAGAATACACAAGTCACCTATTCCATATGTGAAATTTACAATATATTTGAATACATATATGTGTGTATATATATGTATATGTATATGTATGTATACATACATACATACATACATACATCCATACATATACATATATATATATATAGTAAGATGTACGACATATGTATGTAGATGTGATATGTGCATGAATGCAACATATATATAAACACGTGATTTCAAAGAAAACATGAAAAATATAACTTTTTCAATTGAAATTTTATACATAGGCAAAATTTTAATTGTTTGTATGCTTATGTTTGACAAAGTAAGGACATATAGATTTTCATAACTATCTTTATAGTATGAATAATGTATATGTTAAAAAGATAATACTCTCTCTCACTTATATGCTTATGTTGGACAAAGTAATGACATGCATGCTTTTATAACTATCTTCATAATATGAAAAATGTGTATATTAAAAAACACTATCCTTTCTCTCTCTCTCTCTCTCTCTCTCTCTCTCTCTCTCGCTCTCTCTCTCTCTCTCTCTCTCTCTCTCCCTCCCTATATATGTATGTATATGTACGTATGTATAAGTATATATATATATATATATATATATGTATATGTATACGTATATATGTACAAACACACAAACACACACACACACACACACACACACAGATATATATATATATATATATATATACATATACATATACATAATAGCATGCATCATGAGAGCATTGGCATGTCACCTTTTGAGGCACTTTATGGGTACAAAGTGAATATGCCAATGATGATTCAAAAGCAAGAAGGGGTGAATCCTAATGAAAAAGAAGAGATGGAAAAGCTGGATGCACTCTTGCAATAATGCAAAACGAATATGAAGCAAGCTCAAGAAAGAATGAGGCATTATGTTAATACTCATCGGAGGCCATTGGAATTCATGGAGGGTGATTGGTTATTCTTAAGGATTCCCAAGACAAGATATGGTTCTCTAAAGGGAATGACAAATACCAAGTTAGCTCATCGCTACTATGGGCCATACAAGGTTGTGAGGCGTGTTGGTGAAGTTGCTTATCAATTGGCACTCCCATCAACCTCAAAGATTCATGATGTGTTCCATGTATCACTATATATAAGAGAGGTTATTCAGATTTTGAATATTTTTGGATAGAAAAATTTCTCATCTTATTAAAATAAGTTCCCCTGAAACAGAAGTTCAAAAAGATTTCCAGAAGGTGCATTAGAAATTAAGTATAATCTATTCAAGAGGCATTATCCTGAGGGTCAAGATTTTTTTGAAATTTTAAATTAAGGTTCCTATGGACCAATAAGATAAAAATCAAGATGGAATCCTCGTTGAAGATCAGCAAGATCAACCAGCAAATCCATAGAAAAGAGCCGTGGACTCATCCGTTTGAGGACCAGCAAGGTCAATCAACCAGATCCATGTCCGGTTTCAGAAAACAACTCTTACTCCTTGATTCAATATCTTCCACGACGCACATGTGGGTATCTTCGGTGACCCAGAGCCCGAGCACTGTATGGTCAGCACCCTCTAGGATCCTTCGCAGGTCACCTAGCGCTTCACTCATAGGCCGCTTCCTTGGTCCCTCGACCGAGGCTGGTCAAGACCTCGGCCGACCTTGCTACGCGAGATGTCCTCCGTTGACTCTCCGTCAGCTATTGCAACTTTATCAGGTAGGTCTCCACGACCACATTCTCAAGACAGTCAAAATGCTTCCCCAGCATTCTTGACATAAAACAATTATTTACAAACAGTTCACAAAATACAGTTTCTATAATGAATTCACATCTTTCCAGATTGTTCCACATCAATCCATATTACTTTACCCAATTCTAAATCATAAGTGTATCCATTCTTGACCAGATACATCATTTTCCATCCCATCTCATCAGATTCATTCACTTCACATAACATCCACTCCTATCTTTCTTAATTTACATTACGTCTCATCACATCCATTTCTCATTACATCTCATTCGTTCACATATTATATTATTCATTCACATTCTGATTCACATGACATCTCATCTCATCCATTCGTTCATATCGACTTCATATCCATTCACATGCATATTCGCACTCATTATTCCACATACACATCCACATTCGTACATCCACATTCACATCTACATCCATACATCCATTTTCACATCCACATTCATACATCCACATCCACATCCACATTCATACATCCACATCCACATCCATACATCCATTTCCACATCCACATCCATACATCCACATCCACATCCATACATCCATTTCCACATCCACATCCACATTCATACATTCACATCTCCATTCACATTCATACATCCATTTCCACATCCATACATCCATTTCCACATCCACATTCATACATTCACATCCCCATTCACATTCATACATCTACATCCACATCCATACATCCATTTCCACATTCACATCCATACATCAACATCAACATCCACATCAATACATCCATTTCCACATTCACATCCATACATCAACATCAACATCCACATCCACATCCATACATCCATTTCCACATCCACATCCACATTTACATTCATACATACACATCCATATCCACATTCATACATCCACATCCACATCCACACATCCACATCCATATCTACATCCATACATCCATTTTCACATCCACATCCACATCCACATCCGTACATCCATACATCCACATCCATATCCACATTCATACATCCACATCCACATCCATACATCCATTCCTAATCCACATCCATACATCCACATCCACATCCACATCCATACATCCTTTTCCACATCCATACATCCTTTTCCACATCCACATTCATACATTCACATCCCCATTCACATTCATACATCCACAGCCACATCAATACATCCATTTCCACATCCCCATTCATACATTCACATCCCCATCCACATTCATACATCTACATCCACATCCATATATCCATTTTCACATCCACATTCATACATCCACATCCACATCCACATTCATACATACACATCCATATCCACATTCATACATCCACATCCACATCCACACATCCACATCCATACATCCATTTTCACATCCACATTCATACATCCACATCCGTACATCCATACATCCACATCCACATCCACATCCATACATCCATTCCCACATCCACATCCACATCCACATCCATACATCCTTTTTCACATCCACATTCATACATTCACATCCTTTTCCACATCCACATTCATACATTCACATCCCCATTCACATTCATCATCCACAGCCACACCCATACATCCATTTCCACATCCACATTCATACATTCACATCCCCATTCACATTCATACATCTACATCCACATCCATACATCCATTTCCACATCCACATTCATACATCCACATCCACATCTGCATTCATACATACAAATCCATATCCACATTCATACATCCACATCCACACATCCACATCCATATCTACATCCATATATCCATTTTCACATCCACATTCATACATCCACATCCACATCTGTATATCCATACATCCACATTCATACATCCACATCCACATCCATACATCCATTCCCACATCCACATCCATACATCCACATCCACATCCACATCCACATCCATACATCCTTTTTCACATCCACATTCATACATTCACATCTCCATTCCATTTTTAACTCGGTATTCTAAAAAATGGTGACATAGAACGCTTGTTTTGCAAATGAGAACATTAATCCTAAATTGGGGATTCTAATTAATACAACATCGACACATGGAGACACTCAAGTACTTAATAACAGTAGTAGAAATGGTGCACAAAGAAGAAGAAGAAGAAGACTTAAAAGAATACATACATCTGATTTTGTTCTATCATTGAGTATACAACTTATTCTGTATAATCATGCATCGTACTTTACAATTGATTAGGGTTGGGAGGAGGTGGGCTTGATCTTCTTCAATGGTCTTCCTTCTTCTTCAATTTCATCTACCGTGGTGGGAGATCTATTCTTGGCAGTTGCACCTGTGGAGGCAACAATTTTGGAGGAACACACTGGCTCTTTCTTGTCCTCACATTAGATATCTTTTCCCATAATAAAGAGGCAATGTGCCTAGTTTATTAATTCCTATTGGAAGACCCTGAGCTGTGTATGATAGGTAGTAGGGGCATCTTAGCACTTGACATCCATGCCCCTGACCAAACACCCACAATGCAAATTGTTTCTCCACCACTTTCTCAACATTCAAAGGCACATCATATCCACCACAAAACCTGGAGAGTAATTTCAATGTGAATAAAGGAAATTTTACATTGTCTTTTGAGAACTCTTTATGGAATATAATGATCTGTGCATCAAAATTGTAAATAACATGATTCAAGTCAATTTACTATCAATTATAAGCAAGTGTCATAAATTTTATGAAACTTTTGATGATTCAAATGTCTTATATATTCAGTGAGACTAGCATCCTTTTGATGACTTGTTAATTTTGAACTGCTAGCACTGGATGATCTTGAGCCTCCTGCTTTCTTCAGGAAATCATCATCATATACCAAAACCTGGAAGCAATGTAATACATTTAATCAGCAAAATACACGTAAAATAAATACTAACATCTTAAATTTTTTTTAGTACTGTTACATGTTGATTTTCATCACCCTCAAGTCGGATCTCGTCCACAAAGGGATCGTAGACTTACTGTCTTCATGTATGGTAGGTGCTATATATTTTCCCATATCTGCGAAACTAAGATAGTCTGCAATTATTGCAGCCTCCTACTCGAAAGACAATTGGGTTTCATATGAAATAGCTTCATTGAACATGTCCTTTAATATCTCCTTGCTAGGTAGATACTCGGAGTCTTGGGCTGCAAAATCAACTAGGAGGTGTTTGTTAACTGCTTGCTCTACCCACCCCATGTCCGCTTCACTATAATTTGCTAAAGCAGCCAAGCAATAGTCTTCACAAATATTAAAATGATGCATAATGTCTATTAATAATACATAATCAAATTGGTCAGCCATAGTAAATCTGGGCAAAGAAGGAAGTGACAAGTCCCCCTTTTCTTTCTCATTATGTGGACTGGCTTCTAATGGGATTATACTCATAGGTGCTATTGCATCAACACCGACAACAAGGGATGTACTAGTGGGAAACGTTTCCTTTTCGCCCTCTGTCGTCTCCTCTACTACATCAATAGCAACCTCTTCCTCAACTCCATCATCCTCGGTTGGCATTTGATTGCTTGGTAGATCCACTGTCTAGGGCTCAAATTCTTTAGTAAGCAGATGCAAAAACAAAGAAATCCATAACTGTATTGGAGAAGGCGACACTTCTTTGAGTGTATTGGAATTTCTCCTCTACTCTACTGCCGCAGTTTTGGGATCTTTTCAAGACAATAATTGAGCCTTCTTTTCATGTATTTTTGTGTTGCAAAATCATATGGATGAACATATCGTTCACCACCATCAGATGTCACGATGTTTTCAGAATCTGTTCATAATGCTGCTCCGGGTCACCAAGAACAATCCTAGAAATCTTGATAATGTTCTCCAAAAGGAAATTCTGCATTGAACATTAAAGACAATTTAGGAGCACGGAGGTGGACATGTGCATTGTATAGGAACATATATAGCTTTTTTGTGAAGACTCTTCGGCCTCGTCATCCGATTCCAAGAGAATATCCAACTCATTTTCCGGCATGCCTAAAGAAACATTTTAGTCAATTAGGACAAGCACGCTTAATATACAAGGGGTCAGTACCAAGCGATAAGGGGCTTAGGCGATACATGCGAGCCCGTTGTCCATTGGTACTGACCCCAAAACAAAAGAAAACAAAAGGGGGTCAGTATCAAGTGATTAGGGGCTTACGTGATGCCTACAAGCCCCTTGTCGCTTGGTATTGACCTTGAAAACAAAAGAAAACAAAAGGGTGCATAAGTTTCATTATAAGGTCTCACGCATTTATAAGCCATTTAATCCTTCATATAAGGCCACCCAAAAATTGAAGGGTGAATTTTTCAAAATCCCCTTGTTACATATAGGGAAAAAAGGGCATGATAGAATTAACCCTTCAAATAAAAGTTTCATCCCATGCCTTAAAAATGAGCATGTATCACAGTTTACAAGGCTATGGTTCATTAAAACATCATATATTTTTTTTCTTTCTGTAAGGTTGTTGGAGACGGAGCAGAATGTTTTTCTTTCTGTAAGGCTGTAAGGTTGTGCACGTGCGTGTGTGCGTGTGTTTAGAATGAATATTGTGAGTGTTTTTGTTTGTCCATTAGAGAGAGAGAGATAGAGAGAAAAGCATGCTTGCATATTTGATTTTAAAAGCTTGAATTTTCTTGTGGAGATAGAAGAAGAAGAAGGGGCAATGGTGATGGCGATGCAGAGGAACGACACAAAGGGCGATAGGGAACTCGATGCAAATGAACGAAGCTCCCGAGGGAGATAGAGGCCGTTATAGACCAATGTGGTCTCATACCACTTGGTCTCAGCAACACTTTTGTGGTTTGTACTGATCATAAGTGACACTTGTAAGGTTTGATGCATGAATGACACGACGTCAATATGGTCAGCTTCTCACTCCTCTCCTCTCCTGCACGTGTTTGTTTTATTTTAGGAAACGTTATCACGGTGCCCTATTGCTTTAGCCTTGCGATTACATCTACCTCCTCATCAACCCCCCCAAACTCAGCCAACGCCATCACCTCTACATCCATCGCGTCTATAGGTATTTTAAAAGTTTTTGACCTAAACATAAGGGTTCATTCAGGCATCAATATTGTGTGATAAGGAGCTTGCAAGCACTCCATGATCTCTTTATTGCACTTGGTAACAAATTTACTTAACGTATTGTGGTCTGTTAGGGTAATGTTGTTAACAGGGTCTATACCAAGTGATAAGGGGCTCATTGGCATCCTGCTGGCCCCATATCGCTTGTACCAAACCCCCTTAGGGTCATGTTGCTAATAGGGTTTGCACCAAGAGATAAGGGGCCTATTGGCATCCTACTAGCCCCATATCGCGTGGTACAGAACCCCCTTAGGGTCATGTTGCTCACAGGGTCAGTACCAAGCAATAAGAGGGTCGTTAGAATCCTACAGGCCCAATATCGCTTGGTACTAACCCCCTTAGGGGCATGTTGCTCAACGGGGTCAATACCAAGCAACACGAGGCTTGTTGGCATCATACTGCCTCGTGTTGCTTGTTGGTACTGACCCCCTTGCGGTCATTTTGCTTATGGGATCAGTACCAAGCGATAGGAGGCTCGTGGGCATCCTACTAGCCTCATACCGCTTGGTACTGAATTACCTTAGGGTCATGTTGCTCATGGGGTCAGTACCAAGTGACACGAGTCTCAATCACTTTCTCTTTGCCTTTATGTGATGTACTAATCACATTTGCAGGACTAGTATTATGGCGCAGCCTGCCACTCCATGGTCTATCAATTGAACCACTAGATGAGGACTCTCCTTGTCCACTCAAAGACTGTGATTGCTGACTTGCATTCTATGCAACCACATTTCCACTCACATAAGCCCCAACATCTTCTTTTTCAAGAGCATACCAGCTGCTCATCTCATAAAAAACAACATCCCTGCTTACCCTCAACTCACGTGCAGCAGGGTTATAACACCTGTATCCCTTTTGCTCAAGGGAATATCCAATAAACACACATTTTTCAGCTTTTGGATCCAGCTTAGTTCTCAGCTCATCTGGCACATGCACATATGCAATGCATCCAAAGACTTTCAGATGAGACAAATCAGGTTTTCTCCCGGTAAACCTCTCCTTTGGAATTACATCATGTATGGCTACAGTTGGAGTCCTGTTCATGATGTTAACTACTGTAGAAATAGCCTCTGCCCAATAGATATGTGGCATATTCTTCTCTCCCACCATCAATGCTCGCGCAATCTCCGCAATGTGTCTATCTTTTCGCTCAGCAATTCCATTTTGCTGCGGAGTGTATTTGCATGTAAACTGTCTCCGAATACCATTCTTCTTCAAAAATTGAGAGAACTCATTGGAGAAGTACTCTCTCCCTCCATCTGGTCTTAGTAGGCACTTTACATATTTCCTTGTTTGCTTTTCAACCATAACTCTGAAATTCTGAAAATAAGTGAACACCTTACCCTTCTCCTTCATAAAGTATACCCACACTTTCCTTGTATGGTCATCAATAAATGTCACATAATACCTGCAGTCTCCCATAGACATGGTCTTCGTAGGACCCCATACATCTGAATGCACAACATCTAATGTATTTCTGCTCACATTTCTGTCACGTGGAAATACATGCTTTGTTTGCTTTCCAAATTGGCATGCTTCACATATTTTTTGCATACCTTCAACTTTAAACTTTGGCAGCCCTGTCACAATTCCTTTCGTCTGCATAGACTTCATTCTCTGCACATTCACATGTCCAATTCTTTTATGCCAAATGTCTATGTCTGCAATAATTCCCGAACCATTTGCAAACATCACAGCACTCACTTCAAGCATGTTTACATTCAATGTAAACATTCTACCCACTCTGTTGCCTTTTGCAACCATGTCTTTAAAGTCTTCAACATAATAACCATCAGGATTAAATAAACCGTGCTCAATCATTCGGCCAACTGAAACCAGATTCTTTGTTATGTTCGGCATATGAAGTATATCTGCAAGGTACTTCACTTTGCCATCCTGCAGACAATGGCACATCTCCAACATGGGCAATTAGATGAGCAGTGTCATTCCCTGTTTCCACAAAACCTGGTCTTTCAAGGTTTTTCATCTCCTTGAATCACTCCCATGACTTGTCATGTAGTTCGAAGCACCTGAATCAACGTACCACACATCATCTTTATGTGCTGCTTCAACATTTTCACACATGGCATTAACGACATGCTGCATAACAAACAACCTTTCATTATCCTCATTGTTTTTGCTCGAGGATGCATAGTTGTTTTGGTGCAATTTTCCATTTTGCATGTCAACCTGCTTCTTATAACAATCTGCCTGCACATGTCCAGACTTACCACAATAAAAGTATCCACGTGTATCATTATACTACCTTTGCCAATTTCCATGACCTCTTTGACTCCCCCTGCCTCTGAATTGGCTTCTTCCACTTATGTGTTGTTGTGAATTCTGGGACTGTTGTTGTTGTTGTTGCTGCTGCTGGCTATAATTCTGATTACCTGTTTGGCCACCTCCTTAGCTGCGTCCATGGCCTCCTCTACATCGTCCTCTTCTTAAACTTGTGTCGAAGGCCTGTTGCTCTAAACTGTTTTTGTTTCGTGAAGACCAACACTCTTCTCTTCTATAATCAACATAGACACTAAATCTGTGAAATTGGGAATGTTTTCCCGAGTCTAAATAGACGTCTTGAACGCCTTGTATTGTGGCCCGAGACCACGTAGACAGACTTCCACCTTATCATCATCATCTATTGAAATGCCAATAGATGCAAGGGATTCCACAATACCCTTGATCTTTAATGAATAGTCATTCATAGCAGACATACTCTTTTTCTCCACAGTATGAAGTTCATTCCTCAATTGTATCTTTTGTGCCTTGGTATTCGTTTTATAGAGTTTTACCAAGGTGTCCCATGCCTCTCCTTGGGGGACTTGGCATCCTGTATGTGCCCAATCATGGTGTCCTATATACTGATAGAGAGCCAATACATAACTTTTCTGGCTCCTTGGTTCCAATCCTTAAAGTCTTTCACATCTGTAACAGTTGGATTAATCTCCGGTATCTCTGGTGCCTCTTCATGCTCACCTTCTATGTAGTCCCAGTAAACCTTTCCCATTAGGAAATTCGTCAACCTGAACCTCCAAGCATGGAAGTTGTTCTTATCAAGCTTCTCAGTAAACAATCTGGTCTATGCCATCATTTGACATCTTGCCAGACACACAAATTTACCAGAAATAGCACTTTGGTTTGTCCTGCACAAACTGCTGTATTTTCTGCAGCGGTACTGTGTATTACACTCAAATGTCACAACCAGTGACCTCAATGTGCAAACATACACCTAATGGCAACTTTTGGCCTCCTGAGTAGCACACACAATGTCTGCACAACCAATCTGTCTTCCTGCAATTCTTAAAACAGAGCTCTATAGAGAATCGATGACTTACCCGCAGTGCTCGAAATCGCCTGCTTTCCAAAAAAACGGAGGTCCTAACGCCCGAAATGCATTTTCGATGGCCCGAAAATTTTTTGTCCAATAGGACAGTATAGTTGCCCTATACTGTCCTATAGCTTTACTGTCCAATAGGACAGTAAAGCTATAATTGCCCTATAGCTTTACTCCGGCGAAGAAAGCTCCTCAATCAGAGATTGTTTGCCGGTGTCTCCCGTAGAGCTCCCAACAACAAGGGTGTAGTCGCCAACACAAATAGGGAAGAGTAGATGAAGCTCTTACCCTCGTACCGCTTCCTGTGCTTCTCTTGCTTGCAGCTCAGCCCTTAGCATGAACCAGGATTTGATACCATGAAAAGATGCAGGGGAGAAGAGAGCTTGAGCTCTTGCAGGCACACACACACTCACAAAACCCTAAAAGAGAGCACACAAGGTGAGAGGCTGAAAATCTTCTTCTTCACACAACACTAAACACACCATATACAAAGATAAGAGTACACACCATATGAAAAGGTACTCAACCAAATACATACTAAAACTCAAATTTAGGAATTTTGGGAAATATGCACAATTTTGGGACAATTCTTTGTTAGATCCAATACAATGTTTACTGTGCGATATGCAAGATTTATTATTGGATGTTCTCAACAAGCATTCTTTGTTGTTAGATCCAATACAATGTTTACTATACGATATGCAAGATTTATTATTGGATGTTCTCAACAAGCATTTGAATAATGCGATATGATTTATATACTATTGTACATTTGTAACAAGTGTATATGATGTTGGTGGTGGGATGTAAATTTGCCTGCACACACACACACACATGCACACCAGGAATTAAGCTTGTTATATCACATAGCCTCCAGCAGTTGACCATCAAACACAGAAACTTTAACAAAGAAAGGATATTCAATGTAACTTTAAGTTGTAAGAAAGTCTAGGTGATAGAATTAAAAAGATCACCATCTGTATTGAATCAAAATTCTTGAACAATGGGTGAACCATAAATCTAAAAGCTTAAGAAAGCCTTACAATCTGAATAATGATCGAACTATGAGTTTGGTAGCTTCATACAACATTGCTAAAAGATTACGAAGCTAGTTGCCCATATGCTAACAAATCATTCTTGCTCAACTGCACTGACATGTTGATTCAATTGATTCTGTTTGGCCTTCAGTATTATAGCCTTTGGAATCTTGATTTTCTCTGGAAGTCGTCCACCCTTGGGCTTCCATGCCCAAATGATGCAGCTAGTATCTTCCCAGCGCTGAGGATCATTTCTGTTCTCTCGCCAATACTTGTTCCAGCAATCCTTATAAACCTCCACATCACTTGCATTCTTCTTCTTTGAAATTGGTGCCCAATATTGTATCTGAACTTGTAGGTAGTTTATCGAGTTGTTGTTTTGATCAACATCACTTGTTGTCACTCCCAACCATATTGGGTAATTTGCATCACAAGGTTGTACAAGTGCAAAATCTCCTTTAGACACATCAAGAGTCGGGTTGAACTCTTCAGCAGGTTTGTTGCGCATTGGACCACAATAATGGTCCTCATTTACATCAAACCCTTCATCTACATTATCCTCCACTTGAAGGTTAAGAGGCTCAGCTTTTTTGCATACACTCCTTGGCCAAAAGTCATAAAATCCAATGTCTTCCCTTGCACTAGGGGTTTGCATGTTTAGCATAAGATTCTCCCAATAGGCAAGGACCGGATTGATCCACTTAGCATAATCACTTTGGTCTCCTTTCTCTTGCAAGTGCTCTTTCCACCAATTGACATGTTTTTTAAAGCCCTCCACAACCTTCTCATTTTCCTTAACATACTCAAAGGGTGGCAATACTTTTGGAAAACCTTCAGGAAGCTTGGGTCCTCCCTCGTCATTTCTCTTCCATAACTCTATACCGCTTTCTGGTAACCAATCAACATTTTTGGGATGTACTTTGTATTGCATCAAAGGTATTCCATCACTCATATAAAACCTGAATTGCAATGGCTTTGAATGTCCAATCAAGCTATTGGCTCCATCATGTAAGCATCCCTTGACAAAGCCTTTGAAGTCTGCCACCTTTTGTAGGAGAAAGGGTGCTGGATGCATGCTAACACACTCATTAAAGATCTTCATCAAATGTGGAAATGTGAAAATGGTTTGTTTCCTTAACTTCTCAGAGAAGCGACTGAACAATGCATCAATATCTTCATGAGTATGACCAACCATAAGAAAACCAAGCTGCACCATGTCAAACACTCCTCGTGCAACCAATAGGGATAGATAGGCAAATACATAACGGTTCTTATTTTCAGAACCACAATTGTCAAGTTGCAACAACAACGTCCTTGGCAATCTCTTAAAAAATGTCCTTGAATTTGATGGCATTAAACTTGACGCATTTCCATTGCCCCTATCTTGCACATGTGTGTTAGTATGAAAGACTGACTGCATATGTGAAGAACAATTTTCCTCTATATCCACATTTGTTTCTGTCTCTGCATCTGCATCCTCAATGCTCTGCTTGCAATATGCATTTCTCTCCTTCAGTACTTCCATATGCTGATACAGGGCCATAGTAGACAAAACACAATCAAAAAGATCTGTTCGTGGTTCAGCATCTGAGTTTTGTGAGCTCAAGTCACCATACATGTGTTGCTCTCCTCTTTCTAAGTTTCTTAAACATTTTGAGAGAGATGAAATTGTGAAGTTGGGATCACTTGGCCATAACCCCAAGGCAAAGTGACCATAAGCTGTTTGTCCATGTCCATGAGTGAGCATTCCTGTTAAGGATACTGGAAGCCTCTCAACCCCATTGAGAGATTTAGGAACTGGTTTAATTTGTGGTATGGCAGTCTTGCTCTGGTCCATCTTATCATGTATAATACACAAATACCTGTTTGGGTTCATTTCGGAAGAGCTCCTCCAAGCATAGTATAGATTTCTACAACTCATTTGTTTCAACATGTGTGCCCTTCTTTGTGCCATGTATCTGGCACGCTCCTCTTGATTTTTTGTTGATTCCAACTTGACCTTGATTGCCGTACAAATGTCGCATTTTGAGAAGGTGCTGGTTTTTGATAAACTAACTGTCTTGAACTCTGTGTTCCACAATCTTGAGAATGATGGTTGTGACAGTGGCCGGTATTCGAACGAGACAAGTGTGTCATTCACTTCACGCAATATGTCCACCTGTTTGTACATTGTTGGTAGAACACGTTGGGTCTCGCGGGCTCCATGCATAGTTGTCCTTGACCTATGTGGCATTTGATCGGCATTATTATCTATGAAGCCCTGTATGATTGATTTTGCCATCTCAACATGTGTCATGCCCTTCCGTATTATCCCACTGTTGCCATGACTGACATTACATGCACCATTCAAGAACTTCTTTCTGAGCCTATAGAACGTTGACTTACCGATGCCATGCATTACATACCATGCTTTACTACAAACCTTCTTCCCATCAAATGTGAACTCAAAGCACTCGTCATCTTGACCTTGTCTATAGGCCATGCCCATGCAATCTAGTACAAATGTGTATCGTGTACTATAGCTCTGTCCCCAAAAGTGTACCCTAGCTTGCATGATTTTGGATCTATCTCCAATTTGACAACATCGGTTCTCGCAACAATCAATGGTTGCGACGTTGTGAATGTTTGCAACATCACATTTTTTGCCAGCTCCATGGGTTTTATCGTAATTTTTCATCACCCTTACCCTATGGACATAGCTCCTTTTCTTATTTGTCCCTTCAATGATATCATAGTCAGTGATCATGGCATCATAGTGTTTGTCATCAGAACTATCGCCATCATTGCCCTCTACATCATCATCCTCTTTTTCATCACTTGAATTGTTTAGGCTGTCAATATTTTTTTGCATGAAGTGATCTTGAATACCCTCATCAATAGAAGAAGATTCTGTGTCCTTCACTAATGGTTCACCATTCTCAAATGTGAGTTGCCTGATCGGCCAACTAACCAAATTCAAACCTGAAACACAAGTTGAACTTGGATGCAAAGATCCTTCTACAATGACACCCAAGCTACTCTCCCCTAGTTCTCTACAATTTATAGCCTCGTATGGGTGGACCAGCAATACTACTCCATTGCCAAGTTTTGTAGATCTGTTGTCATCCCAGAGGATGACACTTTTCTCTTTCCAGCTCTCCCTATCTATAAAGTGATCTTCTTGATCAACAAGAAGTTTCGCAAAATTATCCTCTTTGGTATTAGTAATGTCTCTGTCCATAACAAGGTTGACCAATGGCCATTTGATGATGCTTCCAACTGCTTGAGACATTGTTCTTGCATCCATTGTGGCAAATGGAATGAGAAATGCGTCATCAAAGCTTTGTTGAACATGTATTGCTGCACATGTCTCACCAATGAATTGAAAACCACATGTTTGAGATGCATCAATAGAATGAATAACCCCGCGTGCCTTTCTTGCAGAACCATCAATGAGAAACACTGAAGCACCTTGTTTTAGACCCTCCAATCCCTGAAAAAATCAAAATCTCAATAAGAAAGACTGAAGCGATGTTTTTGCGGTAGTACACAAAACTATAAATGTAATTCAATCTCAACATGAGTTCAGGCTCCAACCAAAGTTTGAATCTCACCTATCAATGCTAATTTGCTAAGAGGGAAGCTAGGATAATCCAATAGAACAAGTGGGGTGTGGGTGAAGATGGGTATATAACCAAAAGTGAAAGTAACTATAATCAAAAGACTTGGGACCTGGGCCTGTGGGCTTGGGCTTGGGGAATGAGCCATTGTGCATTATATAGATTTTAGTTGAATTTTTAATCGCATAGTTTATAAGTATATTTGGGTGTATGAGAAAAATAGGAAAGAAAATAAAAAATCTCAAGTTCAAGGTCAAGTTCAAGGCTCGAACTTGAGTTGGAGCCTTGTCTATTACACAAGTAAGTAAGAATAGAGAGGGAAGCTAGGATAATCCAATAGAACAAGTGGGGTGTGGGTGAAGATGGGTATATAACCAAAAGTGAAAGTAACTATACTCATGGGACCTGGGACCTGGGCTTGGGGAATGAGCCATTGTGCATTATATAGATTTTAGTTGAATTTTTAATCGCATAGTTTATAAGTATATTTGGGTGTATGAGAAAAATAGGAAAGAAAACAAAAAATGTCAAGGTCAAGGTCAAGTTCAAGGCTCGAACTTGAGTTGGAGCCTTGTCTATTACACAAGTAAGTAAGAATAGAGAGGGAAGCTAGGATAATCCAATAGAACAAGTGGGGTGTGGGTGAAGATGGGTAACTAACCAAAAGTGAAAGTAACTATAATCAAAAGACCTGGGACCTGGGCTTGGGCTTGGGCTTGGGGAATGAGCCATTGTGCATTATATAGATTTTAGTTGAATTTTTAATCGCATAGTTTATAAGTATATTTGGGTGTATGAGAAAAATAGGAAAGAAAACAAAAAATCTCAAGGTCAAGGTCAAGTTCAAGGCTCGAACTTGAGTTGGAGCCTTGTCTATTACACATGTAAGTAAGAATAGAGAGGGAAGCTAGGATAATCCAATAGAACAAGTGGGGTGTGGGTGAAGATGGGTATATAACCAAAAGTGAAAGTAACTATAATCAAAAGACCTGGGACCTGGGCCTGGGCTTGGGCTTGGGGAATGAGCCATTGTGCATTATATAGATTTTAGTTGAATTTTTAATCGCATAGTTTATAAGTATATTTGGGTGTATGAGAAAAATAGGAAAGAAAACAAAAAATCTCAAGTTCAAGGTCAAGTTCAAGGCTCGAACTTGAGTTGGAGCCTTGTCTATTACACAAGTAAGTAAGAATAGAGAGGGAAGCTAGAATAATCCAATAGAATAAGTGGGGTGTATGGGAAAAATAGGGAAGAAAACAAGAAATCTCAAGCTCAAGGCTCGAACTTGAGTTGGAGCCTTGTCTATTACACAAGTAAGTAAGAATAGAGAGGGAAGCTAGAATAATCCAATAGAATAAGTGGGGTGTATGGGAAAAATAGGGAAGAAAACAAGAAATCTCAAGCTCAAGGCTCGAACTTGAGTTGGAGCCTTGTCTATTACACAAGCAAGTAGGAATAGAGAGGGAAACTAGCCTAATCCCATAGAACAAGTGGGGTGTGGATGAAGATGAGTATATAACCAAAAGTGATAGTGACTATTATCAAAAGACCTGGGACCTGGGGCCTGGGCCTGGGCCTGGGCTTGGGCTTGGGCTTGGGCTTGGGCTTGGGCTTGAAACCGAAACCGAAACACCTTTCTGCCGGGCCGTCCCGGCGCTCCTCCGTCAAGATCCTCCTCCTCTCCCGGCGTCGGCGCACAGACCCGCCCCCCCTTCTGCGTCCTCCCGGCGGCGCACAGCCCCCCCTGCTCCTCTCCCGGCGTCGGCGTGCAGCCCCAGGCCCGCCCACAGCCCCCCCTCCTCCTCTCCCGGCGTCGGCGTGCAGCCCCGGCCCCGGCCCCGCCCCCCCTTCCTCGGGCCCGCCCAGCGCCCCCCTCCTCCTCCTCCCTCTCGGCGCACAGGCCCGACCAGCGCCCCCCCTTCCTCCGGTGCGCACAGCGCCCCCCTCCTCCTCTCCCGGCGTCGGCGTACAGCCCCGCCCCCCCTTCCTCCGGCGCGCCCAGCGCCCCTCCTCCTCCTCTCTCTCGGCGCACAGGCCCGCCCAGCGCCCCCCTTCCTCCGGCGCGCACAGGCCCGCCCAGCGCCCCCCTTCCTTCGGCGCGCACCAGCCCCCCCTCCTCCGTCCCCAAATTCAAAATTCAAAAATTCCCCCCGAATTCAAAATTCAAAATTCAAAAATTCCCCCCGAATTCAAATTCGAAATTCCCCCCAACGGATTTCCGCCCGCACCCCGAAATTCCCTGCCGACCCCTAAACTTTTTTCGCCTTCTCTCTCCGAAAAACTTTTTCGCCTTCTCACAGAACCGACCGACCGACCAAACTAAACCTGCGCACCCGCCTTCGCTCGCAGAAAGGAAAAACGGCCGACCTCGCGTTCCGCCCATACAAAAACCCTGCGCACCCTCGACCAAATCTCTCGCAGCGAATCTCTCCGCTCCTCCTGTCTCTGCAGCACTGCGTTTCAAGCGCGCCATCTGCAGCCCTGCGTTTCAAGCGCACCTTGGAGCAGATCCAGCCCTGCGTTTCAAGCGCACCCCGGAGCAGACCTCTCGCAGCAATAATCTCTGCAGCCCTGCGTTTCTAGCGGTTTCTTTTCCACGGATACCTCAAGCATCCGTCAAGATCAAGACTGTGCAATATCGGAGACTTCAGCAAGTAAGTCCTTCTTTAATTGATTGTCTACACTAATATAAACGCTTACTTGATTGCACGCTAAGTGTGTCATTTGTCGATCGTTGCTCGTCGTAGATGGTTTCCACCTCTTGCTGCTCTCTTCTGTATCTTCACATATGTCAAGAACCTGTAAAACTGATCCAAGATAGACTCCACAACTTGGATATAGACTCCACCTTAAGTTCGAGCCTCCTCTACATAGAACTTATGTGTTAATGCTCGACCTAGATTGAGACTTTGTTCTCCATACTAGTGCACCGGCCTTAAGGCTCGAACTTGAGTTTGAGCCTTTGCTCTCCATGCTAGTGTACCCCGCCCCAGCCTTAAGGCTCGAACTTGAGTTGGAGCCTTGGCTCTCGATGCTAGTGTGCTGAAGGCTCGAACTTGAGTTGGAGCCTTGGCTCTCCCCAGCCTTAAGGCTCGAACTTGAGTTGGAGCCTTGGCTCTCGATGCTAGTGTACACTGGCCTTAAGGCTCGAACTTGAGTTGGAGCCTTGGCTCTCGATGCTAGTGTACACTGGCCTTAAGGCTCGAACTTGAGTTGGAGCCTTGGCTCTCGATGCTAGTGTGCTTAAGGCTCGAACTTGAGTTGGAGCCTTGGCTCTCCCCAGCCTTAAGGCTCGAACTTGAGTTGGAGCCTTGGCTCTCCCCAACCTTAAGGCTCGAACTTGAGTTGGAGCCTTGGCTCTCGATGCTAGTGTACACTGGCCTTAAGGCTCGAACTTGAGTTGGAGCCTTGGCTCTCGATGCTAGTGTGCTTAAGGCTCGAACTTGAGTTGGAGCCTTGGCTCTCCCCAGCCTTAAGGCTCGAACTTGAGTTGGAGCCTTGGCTCTCGATGCTAGTGTGCTTAAGTCTCGAACTTGAGTTGGAGCCTTGGCTCTCCCCAGCCTTAAGGCTCGAACTTGAGTTGGAGCCTTGGCTCTCGATGCTAGTGTGCTTAAGGCTCGAACTTGAGTTGGAGCCTTGGCTCTCCCCAGCCTTAAGGCTCGAACTTGAGTTGGAGCCTTGGCTCTCGATGCTAGTGTACACCGGCCTTAAGGCTCGAACTTGAGTTGGAGCCTTGGCTTTGAGTTGGAGCCTTGGCTCTCGATGCTAGTGTACACCGGCCTTAAGGCTCGAACTTGAGTTGGAGCCTTGGCTCTCGATGCTAGTGTGCTTAAGGCTCGAACTTGAGTTGGAGCCTTGGCTCTCCCCAGCCTTAAGGCTCGAACTTGAGTTGGAGCCTTGGCTCTCGATGCTAGTGTGCTTAAGGCTCGAACTTGAGTTGGAGCCTTGGCTCTCCCCAGCCTTAAGGCTCGAACTTGAGTTGGAGCCTTGGCTCTCGATGCTAGTGTACACCGGCCTTAAGGCTCGAACTTGAGTTGGAGCCTTGGCTTTGAGTTGGAGCCTTGGCTCTCGATGCTAGTGTACACCGGCCTTAAGGCTCGAACTTGAGTTGGAGCCTTGGCTCTCGATGCTAGTGTACACCGGCCTTAAGGCTCGAACTTGAGTTGGAGCCTTGGCTCTCGATGCTAGTGTACACTGGCCTTAAGGCTCGAACTTGAGTTGGAGCCTTGGCTCTCCCGAGCCTTAAGGCTCGAACTTGAGTTGGAGCCTTGGCTCTCGATGCTAGTGTACACCGGCCTTAAGGCTCGAACTTGAGTTGGAGCCTTGGCTCTCGATGCTAGTGTACACCGGCCTTAAGGCTCGAACTTGAGTTGGAGCCTTGGCTTCCGCAGCCTTAAGGCTCGAACTTGAGTTGGAGTCTTGGCTCTCGATGCTAGTGTACACCGGCCTTAAGGCTCGAACTTGAATTGGAGCCTTGGCTCTCGCCAGCCTTAAGGCTCGAACTTGAGTTGGAGCCTTGGCTCTCGATGCTAGTGTACACCGGCCTTAAGGCTCGAACTTGAGTTGGAGCCTTGGCTCTCCCCAGCCTTAAGGCTCGAACTTGAGTTGGAGCCTTGGCTCTCGATGCTAGTGTACACCGGCCTTAAGGCTCGAACTTGAGTTGGAGCCTTGGCTCTCCCCAGCCTTAAGGCTCGAACTTGAGTTGGAGCCTTGGCTCTCGATGCTAGTGTACACCGGCCTTAAGGCTCGAACTTGAGTTGGAGCCTTGGCTCTCCCCAGCCTTAAGGCTCGAACTTGAGTTGGAGCCTTGGCTCTCGATGCTAGTGTACACCGGCCTTAAGGCTCGAACTTGAGTTGGAGCCTTGGCTCTCCCCAGCCTTAAGGCTCGAACTTGCGTTGGAGCCTTGGCTCTCGATGCTAGTGTACACCGGCCTTAAGGCTCGAACTTGAGTTGGAGCCTTGGCTCTCGATGCTAGTGTACACTGGCCTTAAGCCTCGAACTTCAGATTGAGCCTTTGTTCTCCATGCTAGTGTACTCTGGCTTTAAGGCTCGAACTTGAGTTTGAGCCTTTGCTCTCCATGCTAGTGCACCCCGGCCCCTTAAGGCTCGAACTTCAGATTGAGCCTTTGTTCTCCATGCTAGTGTACTCTGGCTTTAAGGCTCGAACTTGAGTTTGAGTCTTTGCTCTCCATGCTAGTGCACCCCGGCCCCTTAAGGCTCGAACTTCAGATTGAGCCTTTGCTCTCCATGCTAGTGCATCCCGGTCCCTTAAGGCTCGAACTCCAATTTGAGCCTTTGCTCTCCATGCTAGTGCATCCCGGTCCCTTAAGGCTCGAACTTCAGATTGAGCCTTTGATCTCCATGCTAGTGCACCGCGGCTCCTTAAGGCTCGAACTTCAGATTGAGCCTTTGCTCTCCATGCTAGTGCATCCAGGTCCCTTAAGGCTCGAACTCCAGTTTGAGCCTTTGCTCTCCATGCTAGTGCATCCCGGTCCCTTAAGGCTCGAACTTGAGATTGAGCCTTTGCTCTCCATGCTAATGCACCCCGGCCCCTTAAGGCTTGAACTTAAGTTTGAGCCTTTGCTCTCCATGCTAGTGCACCTCGGCCTTAAGGCTCGAACTTGAGTTGGAGCCTTTGTTCTCCATGCTAGTGTACACCGGCTTTAAGGCTCGAACTAGAGTTGGAGCCTTGGCTCTCGATGCTAGTGTACACTGGCCTTAAGGCTCGAACTTCAGATTGAGCCTTTGTTCTCCATGCTACTGTACTCTGGCCTCTTAAGACTCCAACTTAAGTTCAAGTCTCCCATACATGGAACTTCGCCTTAAGGCTCAAACTTGAGTTTGAGCCTTGTCTCTCTATGCTAGCGTACCCCTAGCATATGAGTACACAACTTGGATCTAGGCTCCAAGTCGAGCTTCTGTATAGATTAAGTAAATGCAAGTGAGGCTCTTGCTATTCAAGATAACTTTTTGTAGCATGCATTAAGTTTTTTAAGTTTGATAGGTTTTGATTTGATATGTAGCATTTAAATCCATTTTTTTCTAAGGTTTTGAAACTTTTTTTTTTGCTTCACAGGAATGGAAGCTAGCAGAGCGCCCACTACCTCGCAACCACATGGTGCACCAATCTTTACTCTGGATGCTCTCGAAACAACAACTCAAGCTAAAAGTGTCACTCCTAGAATTAAGGTGGATAAAACCTTCGAATTGAGTAACAAAGAAGGAGTAAAATGGTTTGTGGATAGCTACGATGCTAGTGCAAACTTCAAAGGAGTCCTCCATTTGTTTTTGTCTCAAGGTGATACATCATATGGAGATATGGGGATTGTTGTAGGCGCTAAGGATGATGTGGATGCAAGAGCAAATCCATGCTTCACATGCACTGTATTGCCAGAAGGAGAAACTACAAAAGCAAATAAGTTTTGCTTATCATTGGAAACTTTTCACCCAGCAGACATGACTGGCAGTAAACTAGGAAAGGACAATTGTATTGTAAAGTTAGGATTGAAGATCATTGACTTTTCCAATCAAGAAGACTCAGGGGTGGATAATGTGGAGGACCTGGTGAAAGCAGTGAGGCATGCAAAGAAGGCTTTGGATTCACGAAAAAAGTCCATACCTGAAAAGGAGACAACAACCACTCAAGTTAGGAAAATTGTGGAGAAAAAAGGCAGGGCCATAGTGAAGAGTGCACTTGAAGCATCTACAAATGCTGGTGCAACTTCTTCAAAACATAAAAAGGAGGATGACAAAATAAAAGTCCTTGATGTAAGCACAATAGCAGCTGAAGACATGGCAGGCTCTCAGGTGCAAGAAGAGGAGCAAGCACTTGCAAAGAAGAGAAAGGCAAAGCACTCCACAAAGGTTCAGGAAATCTCTTTAAAGAGGCAAAGGGCAAAACCAGCAAGTGGTTCAAAGGAGATAGATGCGTCCGAGGACGAGCTAATGGAGGTTGAGACTCTAAACAAGGGCAGCAATGCAATTATCTCATTAGAAATAAAGAAGGGATATTATCCCTTTGGTCTAAATGAGGTCTTCAGCATTGATGTGATGAAATGTTATCCTGCTCCTTCAAACTATGTGTATAGAAGGTTAAATAAGGATTGGGTTCGTATTTTGACCCAAGACTTTATTGAGGACCCAAAGCAAGAGGAGATACTTGCAATTTTGATGCCCTGTAATCGTGCTACAAAACAACCCCTTGATAAACTCGCAAAAGAAGATATTCATAAAGTTGAATATTGGATTATCTCTGGTCAACACTCCATTAGTGCTGCAAAAAGCTTGCAAGCTCTAAATATGGCTAAAGTGACCCCTCCACTGCGTCAGCAATTCAGGTTTAGGAGATGTAAGATAATTGTAAATTGCCCGCCCAAGATTTCTCGTGACATTTCCAAGGATGCGAATTTATCTGTTGCAAAGTCAATGCAAAAGGAGCCATTCCTCGATCAACTTCTACAAGCTCGAGCACAATGGCATGCAAACGGTCGTCCTAGTAAACCTTTGCCTGGTGTCAATCAACCCAAGATGGACGAGTCATGGAAGGTACTCTTTTGATTCTTTGCTATATCTTGGTAAATCATAGACCTACATTACTTCTTCTTTACTTCTTCATAGATCTATAGTTTTAAGTATAGCAGTAGCATAAGAAAGATGCATGTAAGGCTTCTTCTCAAACTACATAAACTTAATAGTTTGGTTTGAAATTGAACTTCGAGCCTCACCTCTCTGTGATGGTGTAGCACTTGCATATCTAATTATGGCTCGAACTTAAGTTGGAGCCTCACTTGCAAGTGCTAGATTTGCATACGGAGGTGATGCTCAAACCTAAGATTGAGCATCACGATTATATACTAGTTTAGCACTGCAAGTGAGGCTCAAACTCAAGTTTGAGCATAAGCTCCAAATGATTGAAAACCCATAGATGCATAATTCCACCTCATATTTAGTGATATCTATAGTGAGGGGGCTAACTTCTTACTTTGCAACTTTGCAGGCCTTTGTGGAGACCACGGAGCACACATTACATAAGAACTTTGTCAAAAATGATTTACACTTGCTTCTATGTGATGATGATGTATGGCAGAACTGGGTTAAGATCATGAGGCTTTATGCAAAAGGCTTGCTACCAAATACAAAGGGCGAAACTCCAACTAAAGGTCTTGATCAAAATCCCAGACTTCCAACTTTGAAGAGTGGGCAAATTCAGCAGGCACCAGGAACAGTCCAACTAGGCCCAACGCTGTTTAGGTGCATTTTAGGCCTTCAGAAGAGTGAAGTTTTGGACATTCAAACATCACTTCTTGACAAGAGAATACTGCTTAAAAAGGGAAAGCAAACCCATCAAAGAATGGATATGGAGGAGATGGCTTGGAAGCTAAAAACAGATCGAGTTCTCAAAGATGCAATAACCGCCTTCTATTTTGATCTAACAAGGGAAAAGATGACTTGGGAACAGGTGTGTGAGACATATAAGCTAGGGGAGTATGAGTATAATCAATTGAGGAGCTACAGCCAGTCCTTTGTTAGGGATGCTCTCAATCCTTCAAAAAAAAATCCTTCACTTTCAAAAAGTGTAGTAACTTTACTGAATCACCTATATAGAGCATCTATGGGTAATGTATCTCAACAAGAGTCTATTCCTTGGAAAATTAGGGGGGTGGGTTTTGATATGACAAAGATTATAGCCTTCTGTAGTGAAGAGCATGTACCATTTCAGCTGGCAATCATGGACCTACATGGTACAAAGGAGCAGCTCTCGTCAGAATTTTTCTCCAAGTTGGCACTTGCTTTGAACACACTAAACTCACAATATGAATATATTCTTGTGTGTTTTGTTGATTTCATCACCATTGGAATGCTTATCGAAGGGATTTCTAGCCAGTCAACAAAGGTGCACTATGAATTTGGTGTTATCCACACACAAAAAGATGATGCCTGGACATCTGGAACAGTTGAGATTGCAACTGTTATTCTTTTCATCAGCAAGGTTGACAAGTTTGAGGCCATTGATAAGGTTCTCACAAAAAAGGTATTCATCTCAGGATCTAGTGGCCAAAATAGAGAATTCATCGACAAAGGCTTTATTGATGGTCTCATCACAGGGTTTTGTCCTGAACAGAGCTATGTTGTAGAGATATATTGTGGTGGAGTTGTGCTAGAGGAGAGCTTGCTAAAGAAGAGACGATGTATTGCTTTATGCAAAGATGATTTGGAAGCGATGGCATTAGAATCAAAGTGCTCTGCTCTTTTAGATGGTCACCCGTCCTTGCAAGAGTGGTGTGGTGCAAGTGGCGGCACAAAAAAGCAAACACTAGATGATGCAGAAAAAGAGAACCTTCAAAATCTTCACATTGATGACCCACCAAGTACAGAGGACGAAGAGGAAGGTGATGATATTGACAACAAAAATGACACAGATGATGATAAAGAAGTTGGGGATGCTATAGACTTTGAAGATGCAAGGCAAAGGAATGAAGAGGACCAAGGGAATGATGCTCTATTCAATGAGGATGCCGAAGACAATTTTGAAGATATTGGAAGACATGAAAATGATGATGAAGGTGGGAATGGTGATGATATATTGGATTCTGCAAAAGCCATGGAAGCTACAAATGTTGGGGTTGCTATGGCCGTTGAGAAGATTGGGGATACAGATGTCAACAAGGCTTTCCATGCTCATAGCCCATCAAGCTCTCAACCAAAGAAAGGTAGAAAAGTGCATTGATAGTGCTTATTATGAATGTACAACGAATCATTGAAAGGAGCTTATCAACAACTAATATTAGCAAAGGTTTTGTTCAAAGTGTGGATTTGTTGAAATAATAATTTATCTTTTGATTAATACATTGGCTTTTTTGGATTCACTTTTAACATTTTTCTATTAAAGTGAATATTTCTATTCTATTTATCCTTTATTTCATGCCAACGTCTAGTACAAATGATGATGCACACTTACTATTAAGAAATTTCTCCATATCCTAGTGTAGCAGTGAGGCTCAAAATTAAGTTTGAGCCTAATACAAATGATGACGCACACTTACTATTAAGAAATTACACTTACTCCATATCCTAGTGTAGCGGTGAGTCTCAAACTTAAGTTTCAACCGTACCTCCACTTATGTCCAACCTTGGGGATGTCTTCCAACACAAGGCACAATCTCAAGTTGAGCAATCTTTACGTTGCCCTTGTAAGTGAGGCTCAAACTCAAGTTTGACTCTTATGTTATGGTTCCTAATTCATTATGGTACATCAGTCGAAGTTTAGTAATCTAAGTTTGGATACAAAGTATATGTGTAGATATAAAAATGACTAGTATTGTATTAGCCTTGTTGTATTATTTAAATCCTAAAAGTAATAGCATTTTATTTTAATCTTACAGATATATACAAAGAAGGGAAAGATGAAGATAACATTGCTCAACTAGAACATCATCATGAAAGCCCTACTAGAGAGATCAACTCTCATGATTTAAATGCTAGAAATAATGAAGACAACATGGTGGAGGTAGATCACATCAATGATTCAGCTTTGCAAACATCTTCAAGGCCTTCAAGTGATAGGACTAAAGAGACTAAGGACATTCCTAATTTGAAAGTTAATGTTGAGGTTAGTGAGAATAAAGATAAAGTCAATGAAGAGCTTCAAGACACTTCTGCAACCAAGGAGAGACAAGAAGAGATTGTTGAACAAATGGATGAGGCTACATATGCTACAAATAAAGGGAAAATAGTTGAAATCAAGGACTCTGTGGCAGAGGGTGTTGAAGAAATTGATGAGGCTACATATGCTACGAATAAAGAGAGAATAGTTGAAATCAAGGACTCTGTGGTGGCAGAGGGTGCCAAGAAAACTAAAGGTATATCTTTTTCAATAGGATGTTATTTAAGATGATTTATTCAGCAATTTTGTGTGTTAAAAAGTATGTTTCTCAGCGAGAGTTGTTTTTGCAGGTATAGCTGCTTCTAACAATCACAAGTTAAGTACGCAAGAAATAGAGCAACGTGTTGAGGAGCTACGTTCCGATACACAAAAGAGTAGGCCTCTAGGAAGTTTATATTCTTTTGAGAGAGATGGAGATAGATTAGTATTTCAATCTTCACCAATCAATAGGGAAATGCAATCACGTCTAGGAGCCATCGTCATAGATGAATATGGGAGCATGAAACGAAAGTAAACTTGTGGATGTTTTGTTGTAATTAGCTCTCATTGATAATATAGGATCACTTGTTTTAATATTGTTAAGTATGTAAACACATTAAAGTGTTATCATTCTTCTGTATTGTATGCAGAAAATATTCCTCGTGCAATCACCATAAAGAAACATGCACTTATACTTGATCTTAATGGAGTTTTACTCAACAAGGAAGAGAAGAGGCATCCACAAACAAATTGTATTCGAATTGATATTGGTCGCACCACAGTTGTTATTCGCCCCGGGTGTTTTGAATTTTTGGATGAGATTTGCCAGTACTTTCATGTTGGTATTTGGTCCACCATGCTACACAAGAATGTTTGTGCCTATGTAAACACTCTTGAACAGTATGCACATAAGAAATATCATTTCTTTATGGTGTGGGGACAAGAAGAATGTTATATCCATAATCTTCGAAAAGTGTATAGGCCAGATAAGCCTACTGTTGAGGCTATGTTTAAACCTTTACTCAAGGTTTGGAATCAGTTCCAAGATATTTGCAATAAGAAGAATACATTGCTTATTGATGATAGCCCTTTCAAGGGATGTGTTAATCCAAAAGACAACTGTCTCTTCCCTGAAAGTTTTCAAGGAGGGCACGACTACGTACTGTGCAATGACCTTCTACCCTACCTTTTAAATCTAAATAATACAAATGACATTAGGTCTATTATTTTGCTTAATCGGCTAGGTCAATCTCCTATCACACATGGCCATAATTTATTTATCGATTTTCAAGATGTACTGGAAGAATGGCTTCAATTCACCTCCCTATTTTTGCGAGAAGAAGTGGAAAACTCATCTTCTGCATCTTCACACTTACCATTATATGGTGATAAGCTAAAGTATGTCCAATCAAGAGGGGAAAAAAGAGAAGTAGAATCTATAAGCAAGGATCTAGCAATGTTGGCATCCAAAGCTGGAGTACCATTACTATCCAAAGACCAGCTAAGCTTGTTAAAAGTGTGTTACAAAAGAAGGATTTTGAGTGATCAACACGCTATTGCTTATGCTACTCGCTTGGGATATGATCGTGGTCATCTCATAAGTGGAGTTGCAGCAAAAGCATACATATCAAGGCTACAAAAGGCTTACTTGAGCTTATGGGTAGGATAATGTCTGGTTTCATTAAACATTGAGTGACAGTATAATCAGATTCCAACCTAACCCAAACTAGTTATTGCTGTGTAGGTCGAAGGAAACCATTTCTGAGGTCTAAACGTGCAGTTTGAAGTATGAGATCTGTACAAATATCAAGACTTGTTGGGTGCAGAATGTTTGGAGCCATTTTGTACCTAAAAGCCCATAAGATAGACTTAAGCTTTGGCCAAAACAATGTACTTAGATGGGTTTAATTTTTGGATTGTACGAGCCAAATCTTTACACTATTGTATCAAGAAATCAAATGCCTTCAAACTTACTGTCATTTGATTATCTCTTTTGTCAATATTTGCAATTCGATTGCAATAAAGATGTGTTTGTTTTTTATTGAATATATTGCCTTGTCAAGGTGTAAGGCTATGAATATCATAATAATTTAATTTGGATAGACTCAATTATCTCAATAGTGAAAATTTTTTATACATCATATTCAATAAATTTGATGAAATTTAGCATTGACAATATACTCGCTCTTTTATTTTTTTGGTTGAACTAATGAGGTTTTGGAGCATTTGTCTATGAAGGTTTAAGACCATCCATATCATGGATGAAAATTTTGAATGTACATTAACCAAACATTTTGTTTTCAACAGGATATGTTGAAGCATATAGCTTTGATTTCAAGTGTACAGAAAACTTACTATTGAGGTGGCACCAATCATTGGTGACTTATGTACCTAGAGGCAAAAGAGTTCCACCACCCCCAGATACAATAAGGAAACAAAGAAGAGTATTGATACTTGAACTCAATGGTGTTTTACTTAAGACCATTGAGATGCAACATGGTGATGTATGTCCAGACTGGGCCAAACATATGCATCTTGTGGAAGAGAATACAAGTGTTTGGCATTTGATTCGCAAAGATGCATTCACTTTCCTTGATTTTTGTATGCAATGGTTTGAGGTATGGATCTGGAGTACTAATAGACTACAAAGGACTCGACGCATTCTTGAGTTGTGCTTTCCTCGGCACCATCAAAAGTTTAAGGTCGTAGCAGGGCATGCAGCATGTCAAAAGACGGATCTTCTTATTGGATATCGATTTGTATACCACAAAAACTTAGATGTAGCATGGAGAATTTTTCATGACCTGGATGGAAATAACACACTAATTTTTGATGATACCCTCTACAATGTAATGTGGAATATGCCCGGAACCTACTTGATTTTTCCAAAGATGTGGAATCAAAATATAGAGGAGCTTCAAAGTTTTTTGGAGACAACAATCAGCGCATGGTTACTTGGTTGGATTTATGCAAAGAACAAACGGGAGTATACTTGCAACACTTTAGTAAATGAAGCAGCTTATGATAGAGAAACTTTGTATGTATTGGAGCAATACATGAGAAAACGCTATGTTTGAGATACAATTTGTACTCAATTATTATCTTGACGAAGGATTTTTGTCTTCGGATAAATTGTAAACTTGAATGTAACAATCTCATTGAATGTAACAAGTGTTCTTTGGCATTATCATCCCATGTTTTTACTTCAATGTCCCTCAAATTTGAGCATATATATCATGATTTATAATCTTGATATAGTGTCTAAGATGGGTTTTTATCTGTGGATCAATCGTAAACTTAGCATATTGTTACTGTCATTGAGATTTACTTTTTGTTTTGTTGTTTCTAACACCACACCCTTTAGAGATCTCTCATTTTTAAGGTTCCTTTTTATAATGATATTTAGAATTCTTTTGGCAAATTAAATAAACCCCATTTTTTTACTTCAATGTCTCAAAGTGGAGATAGTATTTAACATTATCTTCTTCATATGAAAGGTGTTGTATAATCTCAATTAAGTTTAGTGTCACGTATGTATATATACAACTACAAACAAATACGCCAAATAGTTGTGTCAAGATATAATCTATTGGCACAAAGAGTGCACCAACAAATAGATGTTAGCTCAAACTACACAAAAATACCGAGTTTCCAACCAATCCTATAAGAAATGGGACTCGAATAATTCCCAAAATTCCTAAATTTGTCTTCTAAGGTTCTCTATAGTGTGAACCCAACTAAATGAGCTGGCGCTATAACTATGCCAGTCTCTAGAATGGCTGTCACACAGCCTGTCATCCCACTTGCCGCATATCACCCATGATCTCACCAACCATGCCAGTGGTGTAAGTGTGGGGCCTATCCCCTAGGCGGGTCATCAGTGTCCACCGCCTCACTAGATGAGCTCGATATCTCAACATCATTGGCATCTTGCAGGCCCCATATCACTTGGTCGTGACCCCTTTTTGTGGTCATTTTTCTCACAGGTTCAGTACCAAGCGACACAAGTCTTGTTGGCATCCTGCAAGCCCCGTTTTGCCTGGTATTGACTCCTTGCAGTCATTTTGCTCACAGTGTCAGTATCAAGAAATAAGAGGCTCGTTGGCATCTTGTTGGTCCCGTTTTGCTTGGGTACTGACCCCCTTTTATGGTCATTTTTCTCCCAAGGTCGGTACGAAGCGATAGAAGGCTTGTTGGCATCCTATTGGTCCTTGGTGTACTAACCTCCTTTTGCGATCATTTTTCTCATGGGGTCAGTACCAAGTGATAGAAGTCTTGTGGCATCCTACAGGCTCCATTTCTCTTGCTACTGACCCCTTGTGGTAGTCATTTTCCTCACAAGGTCAATACCAAGGGATAGAAGGCTCATTGGCATCCTGTTGGCCCCATATCTCTCATGGACTATACAATAAGATCTTGTTTAGCGAGGATCATTACCAAGTAATTAGTTTCTTGTTGCGGGCATCCTGCTAGTCCTTGGTACTGACTCCAACAAAATTTTCACTGTCATCTTACCGAGTTTATTATTAGATGGTGCATACCAAGGGAGCTATTTGAAGACTAGAAACAAGTGAAAGGCTTATGGAGTCACTGCACGTGCAAGGTAGGAGGAGAAGATATCAATCCCACATGGCAGTTGTGCAAGAGCTTTGACAGATTGAGCAACATATGCAACATGCAATAGCCAGGCTACCATTTCAAAGGCTTGTGCATGATATTTGCGAACACTAGAGTATTGGCATGTGATGGCAAGCATTTGTAGTTTTGTGTCTCTAGGAAATTACTTAAAGACTGGCTGATTGAGTTTTTTGAAGACGCTGTGCAAGTACAATCGAGAACACCCATGCTGGTCACATGAAAGAGACACCTGCTCTAAGACTCAGAGAAGAGCAAAAGCACAAGACCAGTCCCACAGGAAGATTCCGCACAGCCAGAACCTCGTGCACAACCAGAACCAGAGGCATAACCACAACCGGAGACATAGCCACAACCACAACCACAACCGAAGGCTACTGCCGCACAGCCACAACCCTCCGATTCTGCCAATGATGGTGATAATTTTGGTGATGATCTAGCAGATGTTGATGCAGGCCAAGAAGCCAACAAGATTGGTAGAGAAATTAACGTTATTGAAGCAAAGAATATCAGAGAATTAAGGGATTTGGAGAGTATTGCGCTCGTCAATATGGCATTTACAATTCGGGGCAACAAGGCTTATTACCCGCTTAGATGCAGCTGATTTACGTGTTTTACGGTGTTGTAGGATACTGGAAGTCACAGACAGAGTCATCAATGTGGCACTATTGTATGATTCACGATTGTGTTGTATTCTATTTTCTAATTCTAATTCTATTTTTCACAAATCCTAATTCTATTTTCTCACAAATCCTAATTCTATTTTCTATTCATTGTTACCTTTAGGTATTGTTTATCACTTCTACCAGAAGAGGTACATAATAGTACATATGTTGTTGATCCCCTCATATTAGGCCAATTGCAAAATCAGGGGACATCCTTTTTAGACCTCATGGCCTGGTTTCAAATAGTCAACCTTGATCTGACAAGATTTATTATCACGGCTTATAAATCAACGAAGAGTGAGTCTCATGTTAAATTATAGATTGACAACATATATTGGATAATTTGTATGTGTTTTTTAATAACACAGGCTATGTCCTATTTGTTTTTCAGCCAACATTGGAGTTTGCTTCTGTATGACATTACCCAAAATATATGTTACTTTGTAAAATCTGTTCAAGGATATCATGGTCGTGTTAGAGAGTAAGTACCTATTGACATTTCCCTTGTAAGATTCCTCCCTAGCCCCTCAAGATGTCCAGTTTCTTCCCCTGTAATCAATCCCCTTTTCAAAATAATAAAAGATCTTGTTTCTACCCTAGAGAGAGAAAATGTTCTAGAGAGAGGTAATTCAGTTTTTAGATATCTTTGGATGGAAAAATATCCCTTCTTATTAAAATAAATTTCCCCGAAACATAAGTTTAAAAAGAAATTCCTAAGGTCAATTAGAAATAAATTATAATGTGCACAAAAGACCTTAGCCTGAGGGTCCAGATTTTTTGAAAATTTTGGATTAAGGTTCTTATGGACCAATAAGATTAATCCAAATGTAGGGAGGAGATAAATTGAAGAATAAAAGAACCCCCCCCCCCAAAAAAAATGAGTAAATGCTCACATAAGATGAAGAGTGGACTAAGGACCAAAGAAAACAATTAAAAAACTAAATTTTGATACCTCAGAGTGGGGATCTCCCCTCATGAAGTAGGCGCCTTTTTTATCATCATTACCTCCAATAAAATGAGATATTTCATCTCTCCTCTCTCCTATTTCAAAAGTAGATCCAAAAAGTAAGCTAAACTGACCCAAAAATTGACCAAACTGGTCTGGAAAATTCTAGAATCAGTTTGCTTGGTTTGCATAATGAATTTTTTTATTATAAAAGTGTTATTCTCATTAAATTTAATTTTTATGCATAGAAAGATGCATAATGAAATTTTTTTATTATAAAAGTGTTATTCTTATTAAATTTAATTTCTATGCATAGAAAGATGCATAATGGATTTTTTTTAATTATAAAAGTGTTATTCTCATTAAATTTGATTTTTATGGATAGAAAGATGCATAAAGGAATTTTTTTATTACAAAAGTGTTATTCTTATTAAAATTGATTTTTATGCATAGAAAGATGCATAAAGGAAAATTTTTAAATTATAAAAGAGTTATTATTATAAAAATTAATTTTTATGCCTAAATAGATGCATAAAGAAATTCTTTTTATTTTAAAAGTGTTATTTCTATTAAAATTGATTTTATGCATAAATAGATGCATAAAAGGATTTTTATATATATATAAAAGTGTTATTCCCATTGAAGTTGATTTTTATGCATAAACAGATGCATAAAGAATTTTTATATCAAAATTAGAATTCTCTTAAATTCTATGAGTAATTGATAAAATGAATAATTAAATACTCTAAGAGAAATTTCTATCGTTTTATATTCACACAATTTGTAAAAAGAAAATTCAAGAAATCCATCAAGATCGAAATATTCAGATAAATGATTAATTTATTCCTCATTGGAATTCGTAACTAATTTAGAAATCAGTTAAGTGTATATTCAAAGAAAGAAATTCGATAAAATAGTAACTGAATTATCAAACCTTTTCGAGAAAGATAGTTTAGGAAAAAGCTTATCCTACTCGAACCTTGAATCAGACTATGACCAAGACCAAACTCTTGCGTCAGTTTCGAGGAAAGAAGATGTGACCAGTTTAGAAACAAAATACAATCAAAACTCCCGCCAAATCTGAGACTAAGTTTGAGACCCTTCGAAGAATTGATCTATGGATCAAGGTTACAAAATTCAAGGAACTCTGGTATGAAATTCAGAATACCGATCAAGAAGTTTTGGGGATACTGACTCATGAAATACTCCTTGTATTCAAAAGAAAATCAAACTGACGCTTTTTTCCTCATTGAGAGGCACAGCCGTTGATTCTTTTCCATAGAACAATTTTTGTCTGGGATTTACTTCATCTATCGTACTATACAGAAATTGAGTCTCAATTTAGGGATCCATCAGTCGAGCCTAACGCCATCCAGTCCCATGGGTTAGCCAACCACCCAACCACTGTAGTGATGGGATCCAATTAGGAATTTTGGTTAGGTTTTGTCCCGGGTACCAGGGAAAGAGTTTCTAGGCCCCCTAGCCGGATATTCATGCAAACATAAAACTAGTCACACCACTTACACACCCAATATGAACTTGCCTTTTTCATAGATTCAACAATCTTTAAAACAATCATTTAATGAAACCATAGTGTTACTGATCATAATCCTCTAATTATTTAGTTGAATCCTAATTTCCAATTCCTTCCTTCATCGATGTACCTATGGCATCAATCCATACATCAGTCCACATCATCCACATCAATCCACATCAATCCATACATTCATCCACATCAATCCACATCATCCATACATCCATCCACATCAATCTACATTAACTACACATCAATCCATATCATCCATACATCAGTCCACATCATCTGCATCAATCCACATCATCCATACATTCGTCCTCCATATCAATCCACATCATCCATACATCCATCCATATCCATCCACATCATCCATACATCCATCCATATCCATCCATATCCATCCATATCCATCCACATCATCCATACATCCATCCACATCATCCATACATCCATCCATATCAATCCACATGTCAATCCACATCATCCATACATCAGCCCACATCATCCACATCAATCCACATTCATTTCATAAGCATTCCCATTCTCATCTAATCATATCTTTTTCTATCTCATCACTTATTTCCTCATTTATTCTCATCAGATCTCATCCACTTACATCTACCC
This sequence comes from Cibotium barometz, assembly GCF_041138505.1. NCBI lineage: Eukaryota > Viridiplantae > Streptophyta > Polypodiopsida > Cyatheales > Cibotiaceae > Cibotium > Cibotium barometz. The sequence continues at coordinate 12,514,504 of NC_141088.1, read as the reverse complement.
ATACATCTCATTACTTCACATATATTCAATTTTCATCGCATCTTATCACATTCATTTCACATCACATCTCATTCATTCACATTTCAATTCACATCACATCTCTTATCATTCATTCACATCCCGATTCATTCCTATCTATCCAATTTACATCACATCTCATCGCTTCAATTCACGTTCATATCCATCACATTTACATCCACATATATTATCCCACATACATCCACATCCATACTAATCATATACACATCTACATCCATCCTTTCTCATACACACATCCGCATTCATTCTTTCACGTTCATATCCATCACATTTACATCCACATATATTATCCCACATACATCCACATCCATACTAATCATATACACATCTACATCCATCCTTTCTCATACACACATCCGCATCCATTCTAATCATATACACATCTACATCCATCCTTTCTCATACACACATCCATCCATTCTTTCACATACATCTACTTCTATTCTTCACATACATCCACATCCATCCTTTCACATACATCCACTTCTATTCTTCACTTACATTCACATCCATCCTTTCACATACATCCACTTTCACATACATTCACATCCATCCTTTCACATACATCCGCTTCTATTCTTCACATAAATTCACATCCATCCTTTCACATACATCCACTTTCACATACATTCATATCCATCCTTTCACACACATACATCTACATCCATTCTTTCTCATACATCCACTTCTCTATTCATTTTCATCTATCTGATTCATATCACATATCATCACATCTATTTACCTCTCATTTTCATTACTTCTATTCTCATCACATCCTTTTATAGAATGTAAAAGAATTCTTATTTTTGATATAAAGATTCTTTACACATCTCTATTTATGCATAAGAACAACTTCAGTGGGAAATAACACTTTTATAAAAATCCGTTTATGCATAAATTCCATTTTAAGGAGAATAACACTTTCGAAATAAAAATAATTTCTTTATGCATCTTTCTATGTATAAAATTAAAATTGATGAGAATAACTCTTTTGAAATAAAAATAAATTTCCTTATGCATCTTTCTATGCATAAAATCAAAATTGATGAGAATAACTCTTTTGAAATAAAAATAAATTTCTTTATGCATCTTTCTATGTATAAAATCAAAATTGGTGAGAAAAACGCTTTTGGAATAAAAATAAATTCTTTATGCATCTATTTATGCATAAAATCAAAATTGATGAGAATAACTCTTTTGGAATAAAATAAATTTCTTTATGCATCTTTCTATGCATAAAATCAAAATTGATGAGAATAACTCTTTTGAAATAAAATAAATTTCTTTATGCATCTTTCTATGCATAAAATCAAAATTGATGAAAATAATAAAAATAAATTCTTTATGCATCTATTTATGCATAAAATCAAACTTGATGAGAATAACTCTTTTGGAATAAAAATAAATTCTTTATTCATCTATTTATGCATAAAATCAAAATTGATGAGAATAACTCTTTTGAAATAAAATAATTTTCTTTATGCATCTTTCTATGCATAAAATCAAAATTGATGAGAATAACTCTTTTGGAATAAATATAAATTTCTTTATGCATCTTTCTATGCATAAAATCAAAATTGATGAGAATAACTCTTTTGGAATAAAAATAAATTTCTTTATGCATCTTTCTATGCATAAAATCAAAATTGATGAGAATAACGCTTTTGGAATAAAAATAAATTCTTTATGTATCTACTTATGCATAAAATCAAAATTGATGAGAATAACTCTTTTGGAATAAAAATAAATTCTTTATGCATCTATTTATGCATAAATTCAAAATCTAATGAAAATCACTCTTTGATAATAATAAAAATAACCAATATGCATCTTTCTATGCATAGAATTTAATTTTAATACAAATAACACTTTTATAATAAAATTATTTCTACTATGCATTTTTATATGCATAGAATGAAAATAACACTTTTAGAATACTCAAACTATGGGGATTACCCTTTTTGAATAATAAAAGATAAAACTTATTTCATAAAATTTAAGAAAATTTTGCCATAACCTCCTTTGTATGGCTGACTATTTTTCAATTTTTCTATCCTAAAATTACTTAAAAATTATCCCCAATTGGTCTAAAGCATTCCAAACTAATCAAATTCTACTTTTAAAAGAGAAACAGTATGAAAAGTTTAACTCCAACAATTAGATTACTTAGCTAATTTAAGAAGAAGAGAGGGGGAAAGCCTTTCCAACAAGGCATAGCATCTGTTTATCATTTTAAAGATAACAAAAAAATCAAAAAACCATTAAAAGAATAAAGAAAAAGTAAGATTTCTTACTTACATGAATTTTCTGGGAGCTTTCCTTTGGCTTGATGGTTTGAGGAATCTACTCTTATTTGCAACAAGAGTGGCCACCAATCCTTTAGAAGAGGGAATGGTCAAAAACTAATGAATTATTATCAAATTCACAGTTTTTGGCTCTAGGGAGGAGCAGAGTAATAGTGCATAAAACACTAGTAAGCTTTAACAAAGGGGGAGGCTTCTATTTATAGGAAAAAGTGTGCCTCTAACCAATTCTAGAATTTTCTAGATCAGTTTGGTCAAATTTTGACCATTTTTAGGTCAGTTTAGCTTACTTTTTGGATCTAGTTGAAGCAGGAGAGAGGAGAGATGAAAATATCTCATTATTTGTGAGTTTAAAACTCACCCACACATGTGAAATAGGCACCTCCTTCATGAGGAAAATTCCCCCCACACCGAGGTGTCAAAAATGCATTATTTCACTAAATATCTCTTGTCCTTAGTCAACTCTTCATCTTATGTGAGTATTTACTCATTTTTGGGGGCATTTTCTTTATTTCTTCATTTATCTCCTCCATACATTTGGATGAATCTGATTGGCCCCTCAGAACCTTAATATAAAATTTTTCAAAAATCTGGATCCCCAGGATAAGGCCTTTTGAACAGATTATAACTGATTTCTAATGCACCTTCTGAAAATCTTTTTGAACTTCTGTTTTAGGGGAATTTATTTTAATAAGAAGAGATATTTTTTCATCCAAAAATATCCAAAATCTGAATAACCTCTCTCTAGAATATTTTCTCTCTCTAAGCTAAAACAGGTAGAAACAAGATCTTTCTTTTCTGAAGAGGGATTTGATTACAGGGGAAGATACTGGACATCCTGAGAGACTGGGGAGGAATCTTACAATACCAAACCCAATGACATTGTAGGGTAATACCCAATTATAATGTAGCATGAAACAATGTTATACAAAATGGGTATCATGCTTCTTATCATCAAAGATATAAAAGTGTATCGTTTTGTGGATGTCACCTGCAATGCAAAAGTATGTAATATACAAAAATATGGACACTTTGCTTGAATACCAGTGTATTGACTGTATCTCATTTTCTCCTTAAAAGAGTAATGCTCAGCAAAGTCTACAAACAGATATTACCACATCTTTAGGAAAATTGGACAAGCATTCTTTGTATTGCTTAGCTTTCCACCTGTACACAAAATTATGTTTGATAAACTTTTCGAGCTGATTGTTGAACATTTGATTTAGTGCCCTGCATGACATTTGATTTAGTGCCCTGCATGACATTTCCTTGTGTATTAACTCTTTCCTCTTCTTTATCTTGCCATCGTCAGTGGTTCCACATTCTATGTTCTGAAAGATCTTTAGGGTAACAAGCCGACCAACATATGCAGATTTAGCTGGACAAATTGCTATGTTTCGAGGACCACAAACAATGCAACTCCCCACAGACACTTTAAAGCATGGAACATAGTACCTTCAACTTTGGGACATAAGATTGACTCCCATGCACTTGTGATGCTCTTGTAGGACTTCTCTGCATCCTTGCACTCACCTGGTTGAGAACCCACATTATAAATGACACAATCACATTGACATGCTTTGCCATGAAACCCAAAAGTAGATCCTCTAATCTAGTTCAAGGCATCTTTGAAGAATGACATCTGAACATGTGTTATGCAGTAACAAGTGTATCGATCTTTAAGCTTGCGCACAAAGTATGGCTTTAATTTCTCGAAATCTCGTTGATGAACTGGTGCGTGTGGATGCATCTCCTTAAACAACAAATATAGTTCAACCTGCAATACAAAACCATCATAGCAAGTTAAATATTTGGTTTGAAACGAGTTTGTAGGTATATGTTCCTAGGTGTATGCAACTGGTTTACCAACCAGTTGGTTTTTGTAGGTATATGTTCCTAGGTGTATGCAACTGGCTTACCAACAACCAATATCTTATTAGTTTAACACCGATATCATATTGTTTCAAAACTGGTGTTGTCTTAAGTAAAGCTGATCTTTACCTTATATCTAATGCATATTGCATAGAGTGAATGTTCCAAATAGTATCATACCGGTAAAAAACACTGGTATCATATGGCCACCCCAAGTTCTCCTTCCGATATTTACATGGTGTCATACCAGTGTGCAACCGGTGTCATACCAGTGTTCAACCGGTATAATCCCGGTTAGGAAATTTGCTAAATACATAGTACATTAGAGGAGACCTTGCTCTTAAGCCAGTATGATAGTAGCATTTAACCGGCACAACCGGTCTTTTCCCTATCAATAGTGTTAGTTGTATACAGATATCATTCCACAACTGGTATCATATTGGTTTGGGACCGGTATGATACTGGTGAAAAGCCTGTTAAGCTTGTTTTTGCTATAGCCTAAGTGTATACAACTTGTTTTCCATCAGGTATGTAAATTCTTTATGCATCTTTCCATGCAATCCAATTTAGTAGGAATTACACTTTTAGAATAAAAGAATTTCTCTTATGCATCTTATTTATGCGTAAAATCATTTATGATGAAAATCACACTTTTAATATTAAAAAAATATCTTTTATGCATATGTTTATGCTTACAAATCATTTATGATGAAAATCACTCTTTTAATATAAAATAATTTCTTTTATGCATCTAATTTATGCATACAAATCATTTATGATGAAAATCATTCTTTTAATATAAAAGGATTTCTTTTATGCATCTAATTTATGCATAAAATCATTTATGATGAAAATCACACTTTTAATATAAAAAATATCTTTTATGCATATGTTTATGCATACAAATCATTTATGAGATGACAATCACTCTTTTAATATAAAAGAATTTCTTTTATGCATCTAATTTATGCATAAAATTATTTATGATGAAAATAACACTTTTAATATAAAAAAATATCTTTTATGCATATGTTTATGCATACAAATCATTTTTGATGAAAATAACTCTTTTAATATAAAAGAATTTCTTTTATGCATCTAATTTATGCATAAAATCATTTATGATGAAAATCACACTTTTATATATATATATATATATATATATATATATATATATATATATATATATCTTTTATGCATATGTTTATGCATACAAATCATTTATGATGAAAATCACTCTTTTAATATAAAAGAATTTCTTTTATGCATCTAATTTATGCATAAAATCATTTATGATAAAAATCATACTTTTATATCAAAAAATATCTTTTATGTATATGTTTATGCATATAAATCATTTATGATGAAAATCACTCTTTTAATATAAAAGAATTTTTTGAATGCATCTAATTTATGCATAACATCATTTATGATGAAAATCACACTTTTAATATATAAATGAAATTCCTTATGCATCTTTCTATGCATAAAATAAAAATTGATGAATAACACTTTTTGGATTAATTTAAATTCTCTATGCATCTATCCATGCATAAATCTAATGTAGTAGAAATTACACTTTTAGAATAAAAAAAGTAAAACTTATTTTTACCTAATTTTAAAAAATTTTGCCATAACCTCCTTTGTATGTCTGACCATTTTTTAATTTTTAACTTTCTAAAATCAACTAGAATTTCACCAAGACTATTTAATTCATTTTAATGTAAGCAATTTCTACTTATTTAAGAGAAACATTATGAAAAACTTGATTTTATCCATTAATCATTCATCTAGGATAAAGAATGGTTGGATTTACTAAAGAAGAGAGGGGAATGCCTTTTTTCAATGAGGCATAACATTATAATCTTTTTAGAGAAGACAAAAACCATAAAAACCATAAAAATTAAGCATACAAGAAAATTTATGTATTTCCTTACTTCCATTCATCAATTAACTTCAATAGCATTAAAAAGCCATTCCAATTAAGCTTATCAAGCTTGAGAGGGGTTGAGAAGAGAGAAACATTGAGAAATTATGGAAAAAGATCAAAATTCACACTTTACCCTACAAATTGCTTGATTATTTGATCACGGTAGAGGGCCCCAACCAATCAATTGGTTTGGTATGTTGATGGAGCCACCAATGGAGATTGAAGAAGGAGGGAAGCTCCAATTTCTTCAATTTGGAGAGAATTTTAGAGAATAGTAAAAATTATCATTATTTCAGCATAATTCTGGCATAGTATAATTCTCCTATTTTTTTACAAAGGACTCAGGTTCTATTTATAGGAGAGGGAGGCTCTAACCAAGGCCAACTGATTTCTAGAATTTTCCAGATTCAGTTTGGTTGAATTTGGACCAAATTTGGACCTAGTTTGGTTCCTTTTTTCGGTTTGATCCAAGAGAGAGGAGAGATAAAAATATCACATTATTTTTTAGTTTAAAACTCATTCAAGCATGTGAAGTAGGAGCCTCCTTGAAGGGACTCCCCTTCCTTACATATGTGTCAAAATGGAATCATTATACCCAAAATATATCTTTTTTTTATATTACTCATAGTTTTTTACTAATAAACCTTGTACATAGTCAACTCTTCATCTTATGTGAGCATTTACTCATTTTTGGGTATTTTCTTTTACAAATTGGATTTATCTCCTCCCCACACATGGATTGATCTTATTGGCCTATAGGAACCTTAATTTAAAATTTCAAAAAATCCTTGACCCTCAGGATAATGCCTCTTGAACAGATTATACTTGATTTCTAAGCCTCTTGAACATATTATACTTGATTTCTAATGCACCTTTTGGAAAACTTTTTGAACTTCTGTTTCAGAGGAACTTATATTAATAAGATGAGAAATTTTTTAATCCAAAAATATTCAAAATCTGAATAATCTCTCTCTAGAATATTTTCTCTCTCTAGGCCAAAATAGGTAGAAACAAGATCTTTTATATTTCTGAAGAGGGGATTGATTTACAGGGAAAGATACTGGACATCCTAAGAGGCTAGGGAGGAATCTTACACCCATGGGCCGGATGGGGTTAGGCTGCTAGAATCATTGGAGTTTTAATGATCAAACTGAAAAATCTTAGGATTACGCTAGGATTCGAGTAGCTAGTTAATTCCCTGATAAATTTCTCAATTGAGTGGATCAACGGTTGTGCCTGATCTTGATTAGGAAAAAAGCATTGAAATTACTCAGATGATCAAATTATATCAGTGATAGTTTCCTTCTATCTGGTTTATTCAGGTGAAGGATAGTTTAGAATTGATCTCGTTAGAAAAATTCGTTAAGAAAATTCAAAATGATGGAATCGTCCCCGCTTTTCGGGCATGGGAAATTTTCCCGGTTTTGGTTTTCGGAGTGACCACCAGCCTAGTCTCATGCCCGGACATTCGTGGGTGAGGCCTCGAGTGAGAAACCCTGCCCCGCACATGAGGGGGTTGCTTTCGTTGTCAGCCTACTGGGAGTCCGCCGGTGCGCGGAGGGGGCAGAGGGATCTCACAATTGGTATTAGAGCCTTGCTGAAAGCTAATAAAGATAAATAAATTCTTATCAAAAGTTGATAATAAAAACTCAAAAAAAGTATTTTCATAATGTATTTTCATTCCGTAAGCACTTTAACGAAGAATTTTTAATCAAAGAAATCATTTTTATAGATGGAAGTTTCCTCTTTATCTGGTATTCCCGACCTCACCCAGTCTCAAGATATGATTGCGTTCGCCTTCGAGCATCTTAATTCTTCCGCTTTAACTCGAACATGCCGAGCCAGGCTCGCACACCATTTCGAGGATTTATATTTTCCTAACCCAGTGGAGAGACTACAACATAAGTGGTTTGCAGGGCCTTATGTCCACACCTCTTGCAACCACCGTGCAATGCTGTGGTGGCAGAACCTCTCATCATTGGCTATGATTCTGTTAAAGCTGAAAATGGTGTGTGGCGTCATTCTATATCATTCGACGCCTCGGAATTTCAGACTTTCATGCCAAGTCTACAGACTCCTTAGTTGTTTTATTCCTAAGGAGAAAATAATAGCTCCCTTGTCAGTAAGTGAACGTTCGTATCAGGGCATGGCTAGGACCCAGTATCGTCGTCTTATGCGACTCCCGCGAGGAGATTTTGAATTCTGGAGCCAAGCTGCTCTATGTACATATTGCAACTTTTATATAAATAAAGAAATGTTTTCCGGAGAAAAATTCCTTGTTGTATAAGTGATTGTTAATGGTGGATGATCTGATAAAGAAAAATCTGTTATCGGACATATGTCATAGATCTCCACCAATAAGATCATTGTCTTGTTTAAAGAATTGTTTTTCGAACCTCTTAAGTCTTAGGATCTCGTGGATGATATCAAAATAAAAATTTAATAATACATAAAATTTTGACAGAATCATGAGATGAGGAAACCATGGCCGTCAGCTAGACCCTCTCTCTGAAGATGACGAGCTTGACCCTGATGTTCGCAAGGCTCTTCATAGGACTCAGCCACCAGGACCCTTCAAAGGAGAAGGGGAGAACCTGGGCGAGGCTGTGGAGAAATGGGTGGAAGCCATGGAAGAATATTTTGACATCACAGGCTACAATGAGCGGAGCGAAATGGCTCTTGCCCGGCTGAAAACGGCTGAAAATAGTGGAAACAGCCAGGGTAGCATGGAGGAACCACTGTGACACCAACCGTCTGGACAGAAATACTCAGACCTAGAATGACCTAAAAACCTATCTAAGAAAGAGATTTTGTCTCCCTGGATTTTTGAAAATCAAAATGAACGAATTCTTAGAGCTAAAGCAGGAGAGCAAAACCATCAAGGAATATCACCAGGCCTTTGCTCTTCTACTCAAATATTCACCACCTCTAGATGAAGAACAACTCATGGCCAGGTTCATTCGGGGAATGAACGAACCCTTGGACACACTAGTCAAAAATGCCAAGCCAGTGTCCATGGCTGAAGCAGTAAGAATGGCAAAGGATTTTGCCAAAGCCTTTGTAGTAAAGGTCCCGCCAAAGCCTGCACCCTCTAACTTTAAAAGATTCCAAGCCCAGGGAAGTACTTCAAACTTTCCACCCCCGAAGAGGCAGCAAGGCCCGAATCAGGATGCAGGAAGATTTCAAAGTGAAGGAAGACCCTTTCCCCAGAATACTTTCTTAGGAGCCCCACCTCTTTCTAGAAATCAGAAGGATGAGCTCAAAAGTGAAAACCGATGTTTTGGATGCCAAGGTTTTGGTCACCAACTGAAAGACTGCTCGACTCCTGCCATGTTAAGGGGACAGGGAAGTCAAGGACCCCGAATTCAGAGACCAACCCCTTCATACCAGTCTAATCAAGGTCCGTCTCACCCAAGCCAGGGAAACCCCAGAAGAACTCCAGCTCAGCCATCTGCCTCTGTCCAGAGTAGCCTCAGAACTCCTTCCCAACCATAACTGGGGCAACCAAAGAGAAAGAGTTCCACCTCAGACTGAAGCAGCCAGAGCAGTCACAATTTTGGATGTAGTAGAAGAGGAAAGAGGGCAGATCTTTGCTGCAATTGAAAACCAGGGACCTAACCCCCGTCAGTTCTCAGTCATCCATACTCCAGCAGAATCTCAGGGTAAGCCTTTTAAATTGATTCAGGCAGTTCTCATTCATTCATTTCCCCTGGATGCTTGCGTAAGCTAGTCTTAGAACAGAAATCAGGGAAACCTATGCAAGTTGAATTGGCCAGTGGGAAGACTCTTTTCACTCACCATGAGACAGATCTTATCCAGTTCAATCTAGATGGTAATGTAACTGATTGTCAGTTCAAAGTCTTACCTCTGGGAGTTTTTGACGGGATCCTTGGAATGCATTGGCTCCACAAAAATCAAGCTGACATAGCTGACATACACTGTCATAATGGAACCATTTCCTTCCATGACCTTCACACGGGAACAAAGTTCAAGGAACTGGAGTTTTGGATCCTCAGACCTTCAGTTAGTAAAAGCTTCTAGGTTGCTGAAAGGACTTAGGAAGAAGCAACAAATTTATGTTGTCAAAAATGAACCCAGTAGACTTAAGGCTTAAGGCTAAAGAACCAGAATGGATAAGTGAATTTGATGATTTATTCCTAGCAGAATTAACAGAGATGCCTCCAATTTGAGAAGTAGATCATGTGATAGAAATGCCAGTTCTTGAAGCCATCAAACTCAAGGAACAGCTTAGACAGCTATTAGAACAAGGGTTTGTAAGACCCAATGTTTCACCTTAGGGTGCGCCAGTTCTCTTTCAGAAAAAGAAAGATGAAACGCTTAGACTCTGTGTGGACTACAGAGGTCTAAATCAGCTGACAGTTAAGAATAAGTATCCTATCCCAATAATTGATGAGCTTTTGGACAGGCTAAATGGAGCCCAGATCTTCACAAAGATAGATCTCAAATCCGGGTATTACCAGATCAGGATCAATGATCAAGATATACGAAAAACAGCCTCAATACTTGCTATGGGCATTATGAATTTACTGACATGTCGTTCGGATTAACTAATGCCCCAGCTACATTCAATCGCCTAATGCAGGACATCCTCAGAGAATACTTGGATGATTTTGTTCTAGTTTTCTTTGATGACATTCTAATTTACTCAAAGAATGCAGTTGACCATGAGACTCATGCGAGAAAAGTTCTTGAGATTCTAAGGAAGCACCAACTCTTTGCAAAAAAGAGAAAATGCACTTTCTCTGCCGACCATGTTGAGTACTTGGACTTTCTGGTATCCAAAGATGGAATTTCTCCAGATTCTGCAAAAGTCCAAGCAGTCATAGATTGGCCTGAACCAAAGATAGTGAAAGAAGTCAGAGGATTCTTGGGATTAACTGGTTGGTATAGGATTTTTATACCAAAGTATGCTCTCATAGCTTCACCCCTGAGTAACCTTCTCAAAAAGAATACCCCTTTTCAGTGGTCTACCAGGTGCCAGAGTGCTTTTGATAAGCTGAAGACCGCCTTGGTAACCAGTCACGTTCTGAAGTCCCGTTCTGAAGCTGCCAGATTTCTCTCTACCCTTTGAGGTAGTAACTGATGCAAGTGGTTTTGCCCTGGGAGGTGCACTCATGCAGGAAGGTCATGCAGTGGCCTATGAATCTCGAAAGCTTAGAACGCATGAGAGGAATTATGCTGTCCACGACCTGGAATTACTTTCAGTAGTCTATGCCTTAAAGTTGTGGAGACATTACCTACTGGGAAAAAGATTCACTTTGTTGATAGATCATCAGAGCTTAAAGTGGATCTTTACTCAAAAGGACCTCAACATGCACTAAAGAAGGTGGATGTAGACCTTACAGGAGTTTGATTTTGAAATTAAGTACCACCCAGGCAAAGAATGTGGTAGCCGATGCCCTCAGCAGAAAAGCCTCCTTGCTTGCAATTACTGTAGTATCAAATCCTTTGATTATTGAAGCAAGAGAGAAGATCATGCAGGATAGATTCTTTGGCCCTATTGGTACCCTACTTATACAGGAAAGCAAAACTCCACAGGAGTTGAACACAGTTCAAGGTACAGCCTGGATGATGGCATTATGTATTATAATTGCAGGCTATGTATTCCCAATGATGAGGGAACCAAGGATCAAATTCTGAATGAAGCCCATGACAGCCTTATAGCAGAACATCTAGGTTTCATCAAAACCTACATGTCTGTAAAGAAAAGCTTCTTTTGGCGTGGTCTGAAAAAGGATGTACTGAATCATGTACGTCAATGTCTGACATGCCAGAAAGTTAAAGCTGAAAGAGTAAAAATGCCTAAGAAGTTACATCCATTGGACATCCCCCAGATGAAGTGGGAATGTATCAGTATGGACTTTATTACTGGATTACCTTCAGTGCAATCAGGTTACAACTCCATTTTCATGGTAGTTGATAGACTAACCAAAGTTGCCCATCTGATCCCAGTAAAAGAAACCTACACTGCACTGGTGGATGTGGCCAGAGTGTTCCTCAAAGAAATCTTCAGATTGCATGGCCTACCCAGGAGAATAGTAAGTGATCGAGATCCCAAGTTTACTTCAAGGTTCTGGACTGCATTTTTCGAAGCAGTGGGAACTTTCTTGGATCTCAGCACAGCTTATCACCCTCAGACCGATGGTCAAACTGAAAGGGTAAACCAAGTAATCGAAGATATACTTTGGTCATGCTGTGGGGCAGGGAACCCAAGAAGTGACTAAGCTATCTGCACCTAGTCGAGTTCGCCTACAATGCTTCTTATCACCGAAGTATCGGGATGAGCCCTTTTAAAGCTCTATATGGACAAGATTGCTTAACTCCATTAACTTGGTCCAACCCATTGATTAGGGTCGAGATGTCCAGACAGATGCTTGACGACATGGAGCAGCAGATGCAGTCAATTCGTAAAGATATTAAAGCTGCCTAGGATCGACAGAAGCAGTATGCAAATAAGAAGAGCACAGACAGAAAGTTTGAAGAAGCAGATATGGTCTTCAGTAGAGTACGGCCCAAAAGAAGTTCTCTATCTCTTGGGAAGCACAAGAAGTTATCCCCCGGATATTGTGGACCATATCTAATTACAAAGAAAGTAGGTGACTTAGCCTACGAGCTTTTTGTGCCTCCTCATCTCAAAGTTCATAATGTATTTCATGTAAGCCTTCTAAAGAAATATGTGCCAAGCCCAAATCATGTACTTGATGATGAAATCCTAACCTCTTCAATCCAAGGGCAGATGGAACTCTAACCTGAAGAAATTCTTGATGTTCGAGAAAAGATTCTCAGGAACAGAATTCTCAGAGAATTATTGGTAAAATGGAAGTTCTATCCTTTTGAAGATGCCACCTGGGAGAATGAAGCCGATCTATTGCGGGATTACCCCTAGTTTGCGAGATGAGGGCATCTCATGTTTTTCAAGTGGGAGAGAATGTAAGATTCCTCCCCAGCCTCTCAAGATGTCTAGCATCTTTCCCTGTAATCAAATCCCTCTTCAGAAATATAAAAGATCTTATTTCTACCAGTTTTGTCCTAAAGAGAGAAAATGTTCTAGAGAGAGGTTATTCAAATTTTGAATATTTTTGGATAGGAAAATTTCTCATCTTATTAAAGTAAGTTCCCCTGAAACAGAAGTTCAAAAAGATTTCTAGAAGGTGCATTAGAAATTAAGTATAATCTGTTCAAGAGGCATTATCCTGAGGGTCAAGATTTTTTCGAAATTTTAAATTAAGGTTCCTATGGACCAATAAGATTCATCCAAATGTAGGAAGGAGATAAATAGAAGAATAAAAGGAAAAACCCCCAAAAATGAGTAAATACTCACATAAGATGAAGAGTTGACTAAGGACAAGGTTAATAGTTAAAAAAGAGAGAGATTTAGATGAAATGATGCATTTTTTACACCTCAGTATGGGGGAATCGCCCTCATGAAGGAGGCACCTATTTCACATGCTTGAATGAGTTTTAAACTCCCAAATAATGAGATATTTTTATCTCTCCTCTCTCCTATTTCAACTAGATCCAAAAAGTGAGCAAAACTGACCCAAAAATGGTCAAAAATTGACCAAAGTGATCTGGAAAATTCTAGAATCAGTTGGCTTAGTTAGAAGCTCACTTTTTTCTATAAATAGAAGCCTTCCCCTTTGTTGAAACTCAATAGTATTTTGCACTATTACCCTGCCTCTCCCAAGTGCCAAAAACTGTGAATTTTACTCATAATTCATTAGTTTTTGACCTTTCCTCTTCTAAAAGATTGGTGGCCACTCTTGTTTCAATTGAGAGTAGAACCCTTAAACCATCAAGCCAAAGGAAAGCTCTCAAATTATCTATGTAAGTTGGAGATTCTTCTCTCAAATTATCTATGTAAGTTGGAGATTCTTCTCTTTTCTATTTCTTTTATGGTTTTTTATGATTTTTGTCTTCTCTAAAATGAAATGATGTTATGCCTCATTGAAAAAAGGCATTTCCCTCTCTTCTTTAGTAAATCCAACCATTCTTTATCCTAGATGATTGATTATTGGATAAAATCAAGTTTTTCATAATGTTCTCTTCAATAAGTAGAAAATGTTTACACTAGAATGATTTAAATACTCTTGGTGAACTTCTAATTAATTTTAGTGAGTTAAAAATTAAAAAATGGTCAGCCATACAAAGGAGGTTATGGTAAAATTTTTTGAAAATTTGTGAAATAAATTTCATCTTTTATTAATCCAAAAGAGTAATCCCCATTGTTAGAGTATTCTAAAAGTGTCATTTTCATTCATGCATAGAAAGATGCATATTGATTAATTTTTATAAAAGAATGATTTTCAATAGAATTAAATTCTATGAAAGATACTTATTAATACTTTTTTTATTATGAAAGTGTTACTTTCTTCATTATGGATTTTTATGTATAAAATAATGCATAAAAGTATATTTTTTAATTACAAAAGAGTTACTTTCATCATATTGATTTTTATGCATAAAAGTATGCATAAAAGAATATTTTTTATTATAAAAGTGAAACTTTTATCATTATTGATTTTTATGCATAAAAGCATGCATAAGAGAATATTTTTTATTATGAAAGTGTTACTTTTATCATTATTGATTTCTATGCATAAAAGAATATTTTTTTATTATAAAAGTGTTACTTTTATCATTATTAATTTCTATGCATAAAAGTATGCATAAAAGAATATTTTTTTATTATAAAAGTGTTACTTTTATCATTATTGATTTCTATGCATAAAAGTATGCATAAAAGAATATTTTTTTATTATAAAAGTGTTACTTTTATCATTATTGATTTCTATGCATAAAAGTATGCATAAAAGAATATTTTTTATTATAAAAGTGTTACTTTTATCATTATTGATTTCTATGCATAAAAGTATGCATAAAAGAATATTTTTTAATTATAAAAGTGTTACTTTTATCATTATTGATTTCTATGCATAAAAGTATGCATAAAAGAATATTTTTTTATTATAAAAGTGTTACTTTTATCATTATTGATTTCTATGCATAAAAGTATGCATAGAAGAATATTTTTTTATTATAAAAGTGTTACTTTTATCATTATTGACTTTTATGCATAAAAGTATGCATAAAAGAATATTTTTTTATTATAAAAGTGTTACTTTTATCATAAATGATTTTTATGCATAAACATATGCATAAAAGATATATTTTTTATATTAAAAGTGTGATTTTCATCATAAATGATTTTTATGCATAAACATATGCATAAAAGATATTTTTGATTTGTATGCATAAACATATGCATAAGATATTTTTTTATATTAAAAGAGTGATTTTCATCATAAATGATTTTTTATGCATAAATGGATGCATAAAAGAAATTCTTTTATATTAAAAGAGTGATTTTCATCATAAATGATTTGTATGCATAAACATATGCATAAAAGATATTTTTTTATATTAAAAGTGTGATTTTCATCATAAATGATTTTTATGCATAAATGGATGCATAAAAGAAATTCTTTCATATCAAATGAGTGATATTCATCATAAATGATTTTTATGATGATAAAAGTGTGGCTTTCATCAGAATTGGATTTTATGCATAATTAGATGCATATAGAATCTTTATAAATTAAATAAGGGTTCTCCTTAATCCTCTGTTTAATTTCCTCAAAATTGGAAAAATGAATAAGTAGATAATCTGCGAGAAGAAATGCTACCGTTTCATGTTCATTAAGATTGTAATGAGAAATTTCAATTAAACTATCGAAGTCGGAGATGGAGATAAATGATTATTTTATTCCTCCTAAGAAATTCATGTTTTAGAAATCTGTAAGCAAATATTCGTCGAACGAAATTTAGAAAAAGAGAAATTGAGATAGTACCTTTCGAGAAAGAAAGTTTAGGAAGAACCTTTCCAGACCCAAACTCTGATTCAGACTATTGACCAAGACCTAATTCCTTCGTCAATTTCAATCAATGACGATGTGCCCAATTCAGGAAAAATATACTCAAATCCCCCACCGAATCTGAAACTAAGCTAAGACTTTTGATTTTGATCTGAGGATCAAGTTAACAGAATTCGAGGAATTTTGTTTGGAATTCAGACCTGGATCTAGAAGTATCGAGATACAGAATTAAGATTATTCATGGTTTTCAAACAAAATCAAAACTGATAACTTGCATAGAAACCCTGTTTTCTTAAAGGACTGCCTTACGCCAGAATGCTGGAGGGAGCATTTGGCATATATGTTTATCTAAGGGAAGTTCGGTTGCAATAGCTAGCCGGGGGTGTTTGAGGGACAGCTCACGCGGCAAAAACCTACCTAGGTCTTGACTAGCTTGGGTATGGTGAAAATGGTGTGCTTCCGGTACGATGGGCGAGGGCCGACGAAGCGGTCCCTGAGTGAAGTACCAGGACACCTAAGGAGGATCCTGGAGGGTTCTGACCAAGCGATGCACGGGCTCGCGGTGCTTAGGACACCCATACATATGTCGAGGAAGATATATATATGTATGTTGACGAGATGATTATTGTAATCTGTTATTACTGGATCTCATTGCTGACCAGCTGGTGAACGGAGAGTCCAGAGTGGTACTATTTTTATGAAACAACGGATTGAATGGAAATTTTAAATGATCATATCTGTTTTGTCAATGGATTATTTTTATATTAAAGTTTTAAAGAGGAGTGTGTGCGTATTTGTTTTCTAAAGGTAAAGTTAAGAAAGGCATTTCAATTATGGGTGGGTGCGTACTTGTTTGGTTCCACCGATTCCAGTGGTAGGGTGGTGGCTAACCCATGGGCCGGATGGGGTTAGGCTGAAATCAGTGGAGTTTTAATAATCAAACTGAAAAATCTTAGGATTACGCTAGGATTCGAGTAGCTAGTTGATTCCCTGATAAATTTCTCAATTGAGTGGATCAACGGCTGTGCCTGATCTTGATTAGAAAAAAAGCGTTGAAATTACTCAGATGATCAAATTATATCAGTGATAGTTTCCTTCTATCTGGTTTATTCAGGTGAAGGATAGTTTAGAATTGATCTCGTTAGAAAAATTCGTTAAGAAAATTCAAAATGGTGGAATCGTCCCTGCTTTCCGGGCATGGAAAATTTTCCTAGTTTCGGTTTTCGGAGTAACCACCAACCTAGTCTCATGCCCGGACATTCGTGGGCGAGGCCCTCAGTGAGAAACCTTGCCCCGTGCATGAGGGGACTGCTTCTGCTCTGCTGTCAGCTACTACCGGGAGTCCCCGGTGCACGGAGGGGGCAGAGGGATCTACAAGGTGGATGTATTAGGGAATAAGAACAAGCTTGTTCTTTAAAAGCGCAAGTATGTACTCTAGGCTTGGAGGTATTGAGTTTGAAGATATATATTAATTGACTCAATGGTGTTATGAAAAAGATGAGATGTATGTTGGAAACCAAGGTAGTTGCCTAGAGATTTCATGAGAGTAATTACATTTTGTTCACCGCTTAAAAATTGATGTATTTGTTTAAGGGGAAAATTTTAAAAAAAATTCACCTTGCCTTCGTGGTGATATTTATGAATTTCCTATTTTCTCATTATCTTATATCACTTTATATTTATATTCTTTTACTCTCTCTCTTTCTATCTCTCAACATGTTTTATATTTCTTTGTTTTATTCTTTGTTTGTGTGTGTGTGTCTCAACATGTTTTATAGTTCTTTGTTTTATTCTTGCTCTCTCTCTCTCTCTCTCTCTCTCTCTCTCTCTCTCTCTTTGAAGGAATGCCTTTGTTAGCAAAGAAAGGTGAGAGACGAAGAGAGGTCATCACTTATTAGTGTTATACATAGAAATTAGAGATATTAATGGATTTTAATTTGTTAGATCTACTAAACTTCTTCTTTAGCTAGATAGATTTTTTTATTTTAAATTTCTCTAATAATTACACTCTTATTACATCATGTTTGCTGTTGTGCAGAGTCTATCCTTAAGAGTAGGGTCACATGTCGAGATATAGTCAGTCCTGTAGGATTATCCATGAGGATAACGTGGGCATATAAGAGTAGTTTTAGGTGCTTATACGATGGGTCTAAAACATCTTCTCAGTTATTGCATGGACTTTGTTTGCAAAATGAATCTTGGAGATAGAATAAATGTCATAAGAGAATATTTTTTCGTCGTCAAATAAGAAATTTAGTATTTGCTTCTTTTTTTTCCAAAGAAAATTGAAGATGTTTAGGAGTTGTATATACCTAAATTCTCCCTAAGTTCTCCCTACGTTTGAACCAAGTTTGTTGCCTTCAAATTTTGGATGCAACATGCGTACATCACCATAAATAATTGTTCGCGAACAAGGGCTTGCATTCAAAAGTAAATTTATGCTACTTTAAAGGAGTACCTTAATGTAAATTGAATTGGAAGGGTTGAAGGTGTGAAGGAGAATTTGGAAGAACTAGAAAATACAAACATAGACATAGATTTTCAAAGGCATAGAGAATTCTATGTTGGAATCCACTTAGATTCATGTAAAAAAGCAACTCCTATTGCTACGGTTATTTAAGAACCTATAAATGAACCTCCAAATGTTGGAATAGAGAGAGAAATAATAAGAGGCTCTATTTATTTTGATTTAAATGAGCTACCTATAGATAAGGTTAGTCATATGGATGATGAAGAAGATAATTTTCTACCTAGTTCCTATGCTGTCGATGATGTGAAAGGTATTAAATCCAAATGTCATTTTATAAGGTGTGTGTTTTCATTTCCTCATAATGTAAACACCTAGCAACTATGGGGTTATGTTCTAGCAAATTTACTCTTTACTTTTTATGAGCCCTCGTTTAGAAGTGTTATTTTTGTGCTACACTAATTTGGAAATGTGAGACGTCAAGAAATCTTTGACAATTTGTGGGCAAATACCATTGTGCAAGTGGGAACATCTCTTTACTGCCTTTGGAAAATCCTCCTCCTACATTGGTTAATCTGTTACTTGGTGATGTTAATGCAAGTGAGGAATATAGGAAGAATATACACTCTTATAATAATGCGTTAGCATTGGGTGCTCATTTGGATAATCAGTTCACTATAGGGAGTGTAGTTAATTTTTGAATACATGGCATAACGTATCATTGTGTTGGTTATGTAATACATGATAAAACACGAGACACGACTCCTCAATTTTTCCAATTATATGTGTATGATACAGAGCATGAATTGGAGAATAGAGTTCAGGGGATGCCTTCTTTAAATCACAATATGCTTGAAAGGTTACAAACAATGATGTATGAACACAATCCGTATGCATGCATATTTTGTACAATGAGAGAAATGTTACACTCCAGTCCACATGAAGATTTAAGAATGGTCATCTTACTGAAGCTCGATCAACCTCAAGGCAACACAATCCGTATGCGTGCATATTTTGTACAATGAGAGAAATGTTACACTCCAGTCCACATGAAGATTTGAGAATGGTCATCTTACTGAAGCTCGATCAACCTCAAGGCAATACTTGGTTCCTATAGGTAGTGAGGTAGTTGCTATCATGTTGGGTCAAGGGGATGATTCTCATGTAGGTCATAGAGATATTCAGATAATGTCTTGCACAGGCACTATAAAAAGAAGATCTAACTTGCATTATGACTGTATTATACATTCTTCTATTTCCTCAAGGAGAGGATGGTTGGCATGTTGGAATTGTTCTCTATGGTAGAAATAGACAAGGTTTAAATGAGGAGAACAATATTATGCATATAGATTATAAATAAGGGAAGATACAAATGTGTGCCTTCTACATGGTGGTCAGCTTTTGCAATAATACATTATTGATGCACATAACAACATGGAAGAATCAAGATTAGCATGGATACATAATAATCAGAAAGCATTATGTGCAGACGTATATCAAGGGCTTGAGGATATGGTTAATATAAGCGATGGGGTCAATAGAGTCTTTGGTGGAATTGCTAGATGTAGGATAGCTCTGCATGTTGAAATTTGAGCATTGTGATGAGCTATGGTGGATCAAACACTAGAATCAACATCATTAACAAAGTGATTAGTAAATAATTAAGACATAATTAGTGGATAATCAAATAGATTAATGTAGGCATCGATACTCAAAAACCAGCAAATTCTCATTAGGGCTATGCCTCAATTTATAGAGTTTACATCAAGCATCAAATCCCATTGATTTCTCCATGATTCACTCTACCTCTTTTCCCTTATTCTCTCCACCTCTTCACTTTTCCCAAAATATCTCCCAGAATAACTCCACACTTCCTAGAATATCTCCACACTTCCTAAATCTTCTCATGCTACCCTTTATTCTCTCCCAGTAGATTCTTCTCACCTTTTCACAGGTTCTTTCACATTTACTCATTCTCTTTTACAGCCTCTAACCAAGGGCTTGTTCCCGCACACACCTTATTCACTTATATTTTCAACACCTCCCCTCAAGTGAATACTCCTAGTACACCTAGACCCTATACCAAGTTTGCCTCCCCTTACTTGATAGTCCGCGACCAGTGTCTAGCACACCTCCCCTCAAGTTATCTTAGCACACCTGGACCCTATATCAAGTTTCTCTCTTACTTGATAGTCCGCAACCAGTGCCTCAAGTCCCTAAACTCCATAGTCCTTGACACACTCTCTCTCTATGTGTCCAAGGCTACTATAAGTGCCCGCGACCTTGACTAAAGTGCTCACACATACATCTACCACGTGGCCTACATCATCGGTGGCTCAGAGATGGTTTTATTTTGTTGGGGCAGGTTACATTGGGTTGTGGGGTCTCTCTCTCTCTCTCTCTCTCTCTCTCTCTCTCTCTCTCTCTCTCTCTCTCTCAGAGATTTTCACATGGCTCCTCACTCTTTGGAGCCTCACATCTTCTCTTGTCTTCAGTCTTCTTGTTGGCAGCTTCTCTCCACGCATCCATGTCTTTCTCTTCTTTCAGTCCTCTTATGGTAGCTTCTCTTCTCATGTCCATGTCTTCCTTTAATGCTTCCTTTATATTTTCTTGGTGTGGATCTTCCTCTTGGAAAGAGATATTCTTCTTCCTTCATGGCTGGGGCCATGAGCTTGTCCGTCAGGTCTTTTTGCTCCATGTGAGCAACATGTTCAAATGATTTGCTGACAATTCCTTTGGGTTTTTGATGTTTATCTTGTATCATTATGCAATGCAATCCCAAATTTATGTGGGAGGTCTTACCTCTTGCCTTATTTTGGACAAGGACAGTGTCTGATCCCATATTTACACTGATGCAATGTGCCCAATACATAATGCGTATAGCATTCATTCTCATACACATTCCAAATGCAACTCTGGCTGTAAATAATCTTGGATTTGAGTGAGATTTACAGGCATTAACCAAGGGTTAAATGCAAAATGATGATTATCTCACAAATTTATCAGCACAATTTTCCCAGAAATTACATTAAATCAAGGGTAACCAATTTGTATGGGATGGTTGGAGTATCAAACCAACTCCGAATTGCAATCTGAAGTTATAGGGATCTGTATCAGATACCTAATGGTTAATTTGAACCCTCAATTATTGCACCAAAATACAGTGATTAGCATTGATTAATCACTGATTAGCAAATTAATCCACTATTTTGTGTGCAAAAAACAAAGTATGAAGGGAGTCCAGAACTGGTGCCTTAGACTTCAAATGAGCTCAAATGCTTTCAAATGCATCAATAGCAATGAGTCTAGTAGAGGATTAAGCCAGGAAACACAAGATTTGACCAAATATTGAAAGCTTAATCTCTGTTTTACCAAAGTCACCTGCTGATTTGATGAAGAGCTTGGTTCTCACTGTAGACTTGATGAAACTGAATTCTGTCTTCACCAGCTTGTAGAGCATGCTTGAAAACACCTTGGGCTAAGAGGAATTAGAGACCTTTGATCTGTGGAAGCTGCAATGTCAAAAACTCCTCAAAAAATTGGTGCCAGCGAAAATGACGATTTCTCCTAAACGCTTTGGCAATTTTCGCTTCCGTTCGACTGGCTGCAGCTCAAGGATGTTGGCTACCATGTGCTAGAAGGGTTTTCCCTAATTGTGAGTGTGCAAGATAAATGAGATCCTCCACTGGTGGGGGGTGAAGGGGTGAAGTGAAAAATAACTAAAATTTTGATTATTTTCTAATTACCTACTAATCCTAATTAATTAGATAATGGGCTCATAAATCTGATGGATTTTAGGCATGGCTCTGATACCATGTTAAAATTTGAGCATTGTGATGAGCTATGGTGGATCAAACACTAGAATCAACATCATTAACAAAGTGATTAGCAAATAATTAATGTAGGCATGGATACTCAAAAACCAGCATTGTGATGAGCTATGGTGGATCAAACACTAGAATCAACATCATTAACAAAGTGATTAGTAAATAATTAAGATATAATTAGTGGGTAATTAGCAAATAGATTAATGTAGGCATGGATACTCAAAAACCAGCAAATTCTCATTAGGGCTATGCCTCAATTTATAGAGTTTACATCAAGCGTCAAATCCCATTGATTTCTCCATGATTCACTCTACCTCTTTTCCCTGATTCTCTCCACCTCTTCACTTTTCCCAGAATATCTCCCAGAATAACTCCACACTTCCCAAAATATCTCCACACTTCCTAAATCTTCTTATGCTACCCTTTTCACAGGTTCTTTCACATTTATTCATTCTCTTTTATAGCCTCTAACCAAGGGCTTGTTCTCGCACACACCCTATTCACTTGTATTTTCAACACTGCATATATTGGGAGGCCTTGATATATGTAGCAATTGTATCAAGATTCAATGGCAATTGTATCAGGATTCAATGGCAATTGTCTCACGAAGATGGGTAAACACGTCCTCTTTATCTTTACTTACAATCCTAAGTGGGATGAAATAAGCAATGCTTTACTACCAGGTCAGGCTACCCTAAGATTGACTTGACTTGACTACACAGGTCTTCTATGAGAAACATAAGGATACGATTCACTTATTGGTGAAAAAAGCATTATTTGGGAGGGCAAAGGGATTTGTTTCCATTACTGAATTTCAAAAAAGAGGCTTACCACATGTACATATATTATTGATATTGAAAAATGGATGTAAACCGTCTGAGATTTCTCAATATGATAAGTTGGTATGTGTTGAACTTCTTGATAAGGTGATGTTTCCTGAGTTACACAACATAATTAGACATTACAATGTCCATGGCCTATGTGGGGAACCAAATATACACTCTCCTTGCATGATTAATGGGAGTTGTGAACATCGTTATCCTTAAAAGTTTTCTCACACCGCTATCATTGATGTCAATGGATGCCCAACTTACATGCGGAGAGACGATGGTAGCTTCATACAAGTAAAGGATCATAGGGTGGATAGTCGATGGGTTGTTCCATATAACCCTTTTCTCTATATGAGATACAAAGCCCATATTAACATATAAGTATGCTCTACCATTACATCTATGAAATATTTATATAAGTATGTATACAAAGGACATGATAGAGTAACTATAGAGTTGCAAAATACAAATGGAGTTATTGAGTGATGAGGTTAGTCAACATCTGGATGCATAGTATATGTCTGCATCAGAGGCATGTTGGCGCTTATACCAATATGATTTGCATGATGAAAATCTAGATATACAAAGGTTACATGTTCATCGTTCAATGAAAAATCATGTTTATTGAATGAACATGATGATTTGTGTGATGTAATTAGTCATGATAGAAACCAAAGAACTACTCTCACCACTAAATGGTTCAGAGCTAATCAATTGCACGTAGATACAAATATCTTGCTATATGTTGATTTCCCTTGCAAGTGGGTGTGGAATATAGCTTCTCAATCATGGATTAAAAGAAAAAGGGGAAATATTATTAGACCTATGTATAATGTTAGGTGGAGTGCAGGTGAGCAATACTACTTATGCATGTTACTCATAGTGTGTAAAGGCTATAAATCTTTTGAGGATGCATGAACAATGAATGGAAATTTGTATCCTTGTTTTAAGGCTGCATGTGAAGCGAGAGGAATGATGAAGAGTGGTATATGTGTCTCCAAGAAGCTACATTTCAAAAAACATGATTTCAATTGCGTCTAACTTTTTTTTCCATTATTCTGGTATTTTGTGAGCCTATATATGCTTTGGAATAAATTCTCTATCAAACTTTCATGTGATTTTTTAATGGCTTACAGAGAACGTGTGCTTACATTGGTGTTTGTCATTTTACAGACAGCTAAGAATCAAGCTACGTTGCACATGATGCAAGACTTCTTACAACAATATGGAAAACATCTACATGATTTTGAAGGGTTGTCTCTTCCTGATAGATCAAGTGTTGCTATAGTCAACAATGGTCTATTGATGGAAGAGATGATGTTTGATTTTTGAAAAGCTTGAAAACAAAAACATAGTTACAAATAATTGTGCACTCATTTTGCCACCTCTCCCACCTCTCTCTCTCTCTCTCTCTCTCTCTCTCTCTCTCTCTCTCTGCCTATTTGCAGGCCCCTTACTGTCTCTTTCCATCTCCTCTGTACCCTAAACTTGCATCATTGTCGCCTTGCATCATGGTCGCCTTGTTGTTTACCTCTCTCTCTCTCTCTCTCACTCTCTCACTCTCTCTCTCTCTCTCTCACTCTCTCTCTCTCTCTCTCTCTCTCTCTCTCTCTCTCTCTCTCTCTCTGTGCCTATTGTTGCAGGCCCCTTACTGTTGTTTCACCAACACACATACATACGCATGGACCTTTCACCCATCATAGATTCCCAAGCATTTAGAGGCAGATGTAGAAGTTCAGGCTGTGTAGACGGTTGGAAGTCATGTGTAAAGTTTTTTGCCAATGCAATCAAGGATTATCATGCATAGAGGAAGCAAGAACAACGTGCAAGGATGAAGTCTAAGCTATAAGTAGAACATGAGCACAATGCAAGTCATGGTGCAAACAAGTAGAAGCGTCAAAAAATATGCAACGACATTGTTCAAGGGACCAAGGGTCTAGACCAGAAGACGAGGTTTGATATATTATCTTACATTCTCCAACATTGCTTCATGAAGGAAATTTCCAGCAATTTTCCACTATGGAACTAGACAAGTCTAATACAAAATCCACTTGAAGCAGTGAAAGTGCCTAGAAACTCTGAAGAGCTATTTAATCAACGGACCAAGGGTCTAGACGCGAAGACGAGGTTTGATATATTATCTCAGGTTCTCTAACATTGCTTCATGAAGGAAATTTCTAGTAGTTTTCCACTATGGAACCAGACAAGTCTAATACGAAATCCACTTGATGCAGTGAAAGTGCCTAGAAACTCTGACGAGCTATTTGTTAGAAGGTCTATTCCAATGATTCTTATGAATGGAACCGGCACAAATACATGTTCTCTTAATATTACAAATGCTTCAAGGTAGTTGAACATACACAGACGTAATTTCTATGTAGCTAGAGAGCATTTGCAAACCTCTGTTATTTTTCCATTATCTTCATGCCATCAGCAAGTCCATGTGCAGTAGGCATAATCAGTGAGATGAGGTGAAAGAGCTTGTTTTCAATTTTTGGTGAAGCCATAATCGTGTTTTACCCAACAAAAAGGATGTATGTCGCAAGCGCCTTGGTAGAAAATCTTATGTTAAGCATCCGACACACCTTCTCAATCAATCTCAGGGAACAGAAATAACCCGTGCTCCAACACTTGTGCTGATTTGGTGTATTTTTACACATTAGATATTCCTACAATATAGATTCAAATGCTTTTTGTGATGACGCCAAATACTAGATTATACAAACAAATGCCAAATTCTCTACTCTTCTATGATTCTATCATCCTTGTCTGTACATTATTTCCTTGTTTTATCCATGTCTATGTGTATTATGTTTGACTGTTAGATTTTCAATCAATCAATCTATAGCTCTTGGACTACTTAGGGAAGTTTAGGATTGGAAAATGTAGCATATAAAAAGAAACCGTCCTCCCTCGCAAGGCAGGGCATGGTTCTAAACGGTTTTCAACTTGGGGCTGCAATAAACAAAAACAAGAAAACCAGTGTAAAACTAGTAAGAGATTGTATGTGAAAGAATGGATGTAGTTATATGTATGTGAAAGAGTGGATGTAGATGTATGTATGTGAAGGATGTATGTGAAAGGAAAGATGTATGTGGAAATGGATGTATGAATGTGGAATGTGGATAAGGATATGGATGTGGACATGGATGTAAGAATGTAGATGTATGTGAATGTGAATGTGGATGTGTGAATGTGGATATGATTATGAATGTGGATGTATGAATGTAGATGTGGATGTATGAATGTAGATGTGGATGTATGGATGTGGGTATGGATGTGTATGTATGAATGTAGATGTAGATGTGGATGTATGAATGTGGATATGGATGTGTATGTATGAATGTAGATGTGGATGTGGATGTGAAAATGGATGTATGGATGTGGATGTGGATGTAGATGTATGAATGTGAATGGGGATGTGAATGTATGAATGTGGATGTGAAAATGGATGTATGGATGTGGCTGTGGATGTATGAATGTGAATGGGGATGTGAATGTATGAATGTGGATGTGGAAAAGGATGTATGGATGTGGATGTGGATGTGGATGTATGGATGTGGATGTGGGAATGGATGTATGGATGTGGATGTGGATGTATCAATGTGGATGTATGGATATACGGATGTGGATGTGGATGTATGAATGCGGATGTGAAAATGGATGTATAGATGTAGATATGGATGTGGATGTGTGGATGTGGATGTGGATGTATGAATGTGGATATGGATGTGTATGTATGAATGTAGATGTGGATGTGGATGTGGAAATGGATGTATGGATGTGGATGTAGATGTATGAATGTGAATGGGGATGTGAATGTATGAATGTGGATGTGAAAATGGATGTATGGATGTGGAAATGGATGTATGGATGTGGCTGTGGATGTATGAATGTGAATGGGGATGTGAATGTATGAATGTGGATGTGGAAAAGGATGTATGGATG
Source organism: Cibotium barometz (assembly GCF_041138505.1). Lineage (NCBI taxonomy): Eukaryota > Viridiplantae > Streptophyta > Polypodiopsida > Cyatheales > Cibotiaceae > Cibotium > Cibotium barometz. The sequence goes on along the minus strand of NC_141088.1, from coordinate 12,487,392 downwards.
TGGATGTCGATGTGGATGTATGGATGTGGATGTGGGAATGGATGTATAGATGTGGATGTGGATGTATGAATGTGAATGTGGATGTGGATGTATGGATGTACGGATGTGGATGTGGATGTATGAATGTGGATGTGAAAATGGATGTATGGATGTGGATGTGGATGTGGATGTGGATGTGTGGATGTGGATGTATGAATGTGGATATGGATGTGTATGTATGAATGTAGATGTGGATATGGATGTGTATGTATGAATGTAGATGTGGATGTGGATGTGGAAATGGATGTATGGATGTGGATGTAGATGTATGAATGTGAGTAGAGTTATTTTTAATTGTAATATTGGCCTAAGTTGTTCCTTCAAATCGTTGGGTCAGGATTCACATGGATGTGGCTGTGGATGTATGAATGTGAATGGGAATGTGAATGTATGAATGTGGATGTGGAAAAGGATATGTGGAAAAGGATGTATGGATGTGGATGTGGATGTGGATGTGGGAATGGATGTATGGATGTGGATGTGGATGTATGAATGTGGATGTGGATGTGGATGTGGATGTATGAATGTGGATGTGAAAATGGATGTATGGATGTAGATATGGATGTGGCTGTGTGGATGTGGATGTGGATGTATGAATGTGGATATGGATGTGTATGTATGAATGTAGATGTGGATGTGGATGTATGAATGTGGATGTGGAAATGGATGTATGGATGTGGATGTGGATGTGGATGTATGGATGTGGATGTGGATGTAGATGTATGAATGTGAATGGGGATGTGAACATATGAATGTGGATGTGGAAATGGATGTATGGATGTGACTGTGGATGTATGAATGTGAATGGGGATGTGAATGTATGAATGAGGATATGAAAATGGATGTATGGATGTGGATGTGGATGTGGATGTGGATGTGGATGTATGGATGTGGATGTGGAAATGGATGTATGGATGTGGATGTGGACGTATGAATGTGGATGTGCATGTGGATGTATGGATGTGGATGTATGAATGTGGATGTGAAAATGGATATATGGATGTAGATGTGAATGTGGATGTACGAATGTGGATGTGTATGTGGAATAATGAGTGCAAATATGTGTGAATGGATATGAAGTCGATATGAACGAATGGATGAGATGAGATGTCATGTGAATCAGAATGTGAATGAATAATATAATATGTGAACGAATGAGATGTAATGAGAAATGGATGTGATGAGACGTAATGTAAATTAAGAAAGATAGGAGTGGATGTTATGTGAAGTGAATGAATCTGATGAGATGGGATGGAAAATGATGTATCTAGTCAAGAATGGATACACTTATGTATTTATATATATATATAAGTGTGATTTTCATCATAAATGCTTTTATGCATAAATTAGATGCATAAAAGAAATTCTTTTATATTAAAAGAGTGATTTTCATCATAAATGATTTGTATGCATAAAAGATAGTTTTTTATATTAAAAGTGTGATTTTTATCATAAATGATTTTATGCATAAAAGAAATTCTTTTATATTAAAAGAGTGATTTTCATCATAAATGATTTGTATACATAAACATATGCATAAAAGATATTTCTTTATATTAAAAGTGTGATTTTCATCATAAATGATTTTATGCATAAATTAGATGCATTAAAAAATCCTTTTATATTAAAAGAATGATTTTCATCATAAATGATTTGTATGCAGAAAAAATATGCATAAAAGATATATTTGTTTATATTAAAAGTGTGATTTTTATCATAAATGATTTTTATGCATAAATTAGATGCATAAAAGAAATTATTTTATATTAAAAGAGTGATTTTCATCATAAATGATTTGTATGCATAAAAGATATTTTTTTATATTAAAAGTGTGATTTTCATCATAAATGATTTTATGCATAAATAAGATGCATAAGAGAAATTCTTTTATTCTAAAAGTGTAATTCCTACTAAATTGGATTTATAGATGGAAAAATGCATAAAGAATTTATTTTAACCCAAAAGTGTTATTCTCATCAATTTTGAATTTATGCATAGAAAGATGCATAAAGAAATCTATTTTTAGTTCAAAAGAGTTATTTTCATCAATTTTGATTTTATGCATGAGAAGATGCATAAAAGATTGAATTTTAATTCAAAAGTGTCATTCTCATTTAAAATGAATTTATGCATAGGAAGATGCATAAAAGATTGATTTTTATTTCGAAAGTGTTATCCTTAAAATGAAATTTATGCATAAATAGATGCGTAAAGAAATCCTATATAAAAAATAAGAATTCTCTTGTATTCTATAAATAGATATGAGGATGTGAAACGAATCAGATAGATGAAAATGAACGAGGAATGGATGTAGATGTATGTATGTGAAAGAATGGATGTAGTTATATGTATGTGAAAGAGTGGATATAGATGTATGTATGTGAAAGGAAAGATGTATGTGGAAATAAATGTATGAATGGGGAATGTGGATAAGGATATGGATGTGGACATGGATGTAAGAATGTAGATGTATGTGAATGTGAATGTGGATGTGTGAATGTGCATATGATTATGAATGTGGATAAGGATATGGATGTGGACATGGATGTAAGAATGTAGATGTATGTGAATGTGAATGTGGATGTGTGAATGTGCATATAATTATGAATGTGGATAAGGATATGGATGTGGACATGGATGTAAGAATGTAGATGTATGTGAATGTGAATGTGGATGTGTGAATGTGCATATGATTATGAATGTGGATAAGGATATGTAAGAATGTAGATGTATGTGAATGTGAATGTGGATGTGGACATGGATGTAAGAATGTAGATGTATGTGAATGTGAATGTGGATGTGTGAATGTGCATATATGATTATGAATGTGGATGTATGAATGTAGATGTGGATGTATGGATGTGGATATGGATGTGTATGTATGAATGTAGATATAGATGTGGATGTATGAATGTAGATGTGGATGTATGGATGTGGATATGGATGTGTATGTATGAATGTAGATGTGGATGTGGATGTATGGATGTATGGATGTATGGATGTGGAAATGGAAATGGATGTATGGATGTGGATGTGGATGTAGATGTATGAATGTGAATGGGGTGCTCTAAACCTTAATCTTACCCTAAAGTTGATTTTCTTGGAATTTGTACAAGATCTTTACATTTTGTGCAAAAAACTTCAACATCTTTACATTTTGTGCAAGAAAACTTCAATATCAAGTTTTATTTAGTCACAAATGCACAAGAAATGGAGACAGAAGTGAATCTTGGTATGCTGGAGTGCAAGAATGTGCAAATCTTGCAAGATAGCAAGATTCTTGACAAATTACATAGTTTGATGCAAATCTTGATGTATGCAAGTGAATATTGATGCAAACAAGGCATCCATGGTTATTTGAAGTTGAAAAATTCGCAGAAAGTTGATGTATGCATGTTAGGGATGACGTATACAAGACATGAAATGATGTATGAATGCACTATTGAATGAAAATTTCCTGCAACTGTTTGTTGATACTCGCCATTAAGCCCCACTTGGATTTGAACCCACTCCTCTGGCCATAGCCACTGTGCCCCGTACACCAAAGGACATTGTGGTTTCGGGATAGAAAGATTCTTGATGCCTTCAGATTGGGACACACTTGCAATTAATAGATCTATAGAAGAAAAGAATAAAAACACCATTGATTTAAGAAACTCAAAGCATTGCAAAATTGTAGAGCAAAATTGTAGAGCATTATAGATCTGGAGTACCAATACCAAGAAACAACACAGAAGGGAGATAAGCTTGGCCACTATAATAGGAAAGGGTTAGAAGTGTGGCTAGTAGCAAAGAAGGGCAAATATGCACTGTAGCATCAAATCTACATGTCTGTGGAAGCACATTGTGGAGATCAAATTGGCATATCGCTTCCCATCTGATTCCGGCGAGAAAGAGAGAAAGACAGCTAACACCTAAACCCTATCAACACAATCAGCAATAGCTAAGGTGTCACTCAATGCTTTTAAAATGAGCCAAAAAAATTTCCCATGCCAGAGTAAAGTGGTCCACTACTGTGGGCGGTTGATTGATGAGGGATGCTAAAATCCCTTCATTGATTGAAGGTTCCTTCCCAGACAAGCCATGTGCCATGCAAGCTTTAATTGTTTGAGCAAAGACAAAACTAGGGTTGGGGCTTGTGAGTTAGATCATATGGGCATGATCTTGATGGGAGGGATGGCAGCAAGCACATCAAGCATTGTAAGCATCATAGAGCTACCTATCTCTATTTCTAGATGACCATAGTGATGCATCCAATGATCTTGATGGGCATTTGACTAGTCATGATCATTCGTCTAGCCATACATCCCTAGTTACACATGGGGATGACACTTCACATGTTCATGAGCACATCATAGACCATGAGGAGCGTAGACCCGAGGTTCTAGTATTAGATGTATTGGGCTAGTCCTCTAGAGTTATCACATGTAGAGAGAGTTTGGATATGACCGCTACTTGTAGTTTTCATAGCATTCCTGGCAGCATTCGTGTGGATAGAGTTCATGTATTTGAGCAGTCAACAAGGATAGTGCATGAGAGTAGTGATGATTTCATTGATGTGAGAAATCGGAGTAGGTTTATGCATATTGCTGCCATTTTCATAGTAGATCATATGGCATAGATCTTGAGAGATTTGCATTTGATCTAGATATCTCCTTAGATCCTATATTGTTGGAGATAGATTTATCATGGGATATAGGTCATATAGGAACATCTTTAATGGAGATAGACCATGTTTATGAGGATGACCTTAGAGGCCTTGGGGATGCGATAGAGGATTATTTAGAAGATAATACCATTTATCTTTCATGTGAGGATACCTCTTCATTTTTCACTAATGATTATGATGATGCTAACGATTATATTGATATCTTATATCATCATACACACATAGAGGGTTTTGCGCATGATGAGGTAGTGCATGGTTGGGCTCATGCCCATATACCTATTAATGTAGTGGAGCATGTATTTGACATTTTGAGTGATGCTACATGGGATGACGACATTGGTTCACTCTTACCCTCACGTGATGCCGACCTTGAGATATGTTCTTTTGGCTCCTACGAATGTCAACATGAGCCTATGTTCTTCGGAGCCAGGACGTTTTCCTTTGGATGAATTCTTTGCCACTTGAGGAGCATAGTTTTTGGATATGTGGCTTAACATTTAGATGCATCTATGACATATCTCAGTCTTGTCCTACACAATGGTTCTTTTGCGCCAGGACCATTTGACATTCTGGCCAAGAGTTTTGAGCTTCTTCGATGGATACCTTTCATGCCAGATTCACAGTGTGGCCGTGAGGATGGACTTACAAGTTTTCCTTTTGACCCTGGAGCTACTATCTCTTTGGAGTCGAGCTTTCCTTTTGATCCAGGAGCTACCATTACTTCAACTTCGGAGTTGAGCTCTCCTTTTCACCCAAGAGCTATTACCATTTCAGCTTTGACGATTTGGGATGTATACCATACATATCCCTTTGATCCTAGAGGATACTCGACTAGCTTTGTCATTGACAATGTGGCGAGTCTTATGCTCTCCACTTGTACCAAATCATCGTGGAACCATTACCTTGGATTTTGCATGCCTCGAATTTCCTTTCGATTCGGGTAATTGCATAGATACCCTCGTCATCGATGGGATCCCTTTATCCTTTTCATTTGACCCTGGGGGTCATATGATTCATGTATAGGTCTTCCGCTACATCAACATTCAGTCATGGATGTGATTTTTTTTAACTTTTGTATATAGCCACTTGTATATGCCTTTTCTTTGGGCAAGACCACCCTTTGATTTCAAGGACAAAATCATGTTAGGAGGGGATGGTTTGTAATAAAGTGTTCTTAGGATGCACATCCACATGCACATGGGATGGGCCTCATCAAAACTGACCTATCATCATGTATCCATAAGCTGAAATAGTATGCGATATTAAGGTTACAGACCATGAGATTAGGATAAGGGGGGAAAGGGTTTTAAGCTTATTTCACCCATGATCTACCATCAAACAAAAAAGCTCTAAAGCAAGAGCTTAGGGTAAAACTATCAGAGCAAACGAAACAAAGGAATCGAAAAGTCAAAAACGAAACGAATCGTCCTCAAAAACCCGATTTTAGCTCTTGTCGTCTCAGAAAAAATTTTAGCTCTTGCCACATTGCTAGAATAAATGTCTCTCAATAATAGATAGAATAGATATATACATATATATATATATCAAACTCCGAAAAGAAGAGAAAAAAACAGTTTCTATCTCTATTGGCAAATCTCAAGCTCACACATTGGATGGTTCTCTTTCCTCCCCATTTTTCACGTTGATTTAATTTCTCTTCTCAAGCTTTAACTTTTTTCTTTAATCTTTAAAAATTACTAACCTTTAATTTACAAGCTTAAAACCCTTATAAGCTTTAAAAGCTCTCATAATATCCTTTCTACCAAAAGCTTTACAAAATTTATTTCAAAAAACTTCTAAACTTGAAACTCTACATGTCTTACCAGGCCTTACCTTAAAACTCTTTTAAAGCTCATTGCCACCCAAGTTTATTTTTTTTCCAAGCCTTATAAAACTTCAGGGATTATTTCTTCAAATTTTACAAGGGTAAGGCTGTTTTATCCTTATCCTCCAGAGCCATGCGCACTTGGTTGTACCCCCTGAATCCATTTAGGAAAAGGCTTACTTCCTTAATGTTGAACACAACGCAACAAATACTTCTAGGATTTTTCTAGCATTGCTTTTTGTAGATTAAATCAAGGGTTTCAAGAATAATACATCATCAAGGTTCTCCACGGTACCGTCTTCTTTGACATCTTTTTCTACATGACTCAATCATCAGGATCATAAATTTTCTCTCAAATAGGAGGGTAAATTTTGAACATGAAGATATTTTTTATGATCCAAGTATGCTAAAGAGCAAGTTTCACCTCATATGCTTCTAAAATAATAATAAATAAATAAAGAGAAAAATTTAAGGATAAGAAAAAAACATATGCTAGAATTACAAGAACATCTTATACCTAAATCTATCATTGAACATGAGACCATCATTACACACATAGTCAACACTTATGTCAAATATCATGAATCATCCTATTGATGAAGATGCCAAATGGATGCTAGAAACATTTTTACATTCTTACCAAAATCTCATCCATGAAATTGAGGTCAATTTCAACTCGCGCAAGAGGGAATGTAACCTCTATGGGGACACCCATTATTCTATTTCGGGATATTTTATTTTGGATGTGCCTTTTATATCATCTACCATGATTAATGTGTTTAATCAAGCTATGTGCACTGGTATGATGTCTACCAGGATTAGTGTGTTTAATCAATTGTGTGTGATGGTCAGGATTAGTGTGTTTAATCAATTGTGTGTGATGGTATGATATGGTCAGGATTAATGTGTTTAATAAGTTGTGTGCTGGTATGATATGGTTATTATTAATGTGTTTAATGAGCTGTGTACACTAAGTAATATTATTTTGGATGAAGGCAATAATTGAGTGGCGTATTATGTGTTAATTCATGGGCGGAACATGTGTTGGACCACTATGGGACATTTTGGAAGACATGTGAATACCTTTTGTGGTTTCATATCTAGGCATCAATATTTTTGTAGGGCTAAGGCCTCATACCTTTGTACATACCAAATAGTATTTTATACTTTTGGTAGACCCCCAAGACTTTATATTAATGCTTGCTATATTTTTATAGAGCTTACATGCTCATGAACTCAAAAGGACTTGTACTTTATTTTTGGAATTACTTAAAAAATAAATAAATGATTTTTCTAATACATATAAATATGGGTGAGATGTATAACGGACACACTCATCCCATTCTAGGAGATTCAACTCACTTTTGTGTCAACAGTGACTTATACTCTATTCTCCATCTCTCTTTGTTTATTTAATTTTGTTTGTTAAGGTTTATGCCTTTAATTTGTGCAAATATATGTTATGTTCTAATTTTTGTGTTGAGAAATTAGAATTCCTTCTCCAAGGGTCTTAGACGTCCTGACATATCTTTTCGTGAGTATGCACATGAGTGTGCATAGAGATCATCCTATAAAGATTTCCTTTTGTCAAGTAGTCCTTGAATGCAGTACACATTAATCTCTTAGAGGTCCTGGCATATCTTTTCGTGAGTATGCACATGAGTGTGCATACTCATGTCCTTGAATGCAGTACACATTAATCTCTTAGAGGTCTTGACATATCTTTTCGTGAGTATGCACATGAGTGTGCATAGAGATCATCCTATAAAGATTTCCTTTTGTCAAGTAGTCCTTGAATGCAGTACACATTAATCTCTTAAAATATTTTAAGAGCATTGGTTAGGCCAAATGGCATGACTTTGTAGGCAAATGTTCCTCATGTGGTTTTTAATACCATTTTATACTGATCTGCAAGGGCTATGGATACTTGGTTGTATCCCGAAAATCCATTCAAAAAGCTATAAGCTTCCATCCCTGGTTCTCTTTCTAAAGCATGCTCAATGTATGGTAATGGGTAATGGTCTTTCTATGTTAACCTTCTTTAAATCCACACACCTTGAGCTACTATTTTTTTTGCACAATGATGATTGGTGATATGCATTCCATATGCTCAATCTCATAAATGAACTCTGCAACAAGGGTTTATCAATTTCCTCCTTGAATATTTATAGTTCATTTGATAAGGTCATTGCTTCATGGGCCTTGATCCCTCAATGATTAGAATTATGTGCTGTGAATAACCTCTTGCGGCACACCTTTCATATCCTTATAGGTCCAAGCAAAGAAATCCTTCTACTCCTTCAACAACTTTATCAATTCCTTCGAAGTTAAGTGAGTGGCAATGTACACTAGTTTTAAGGATCCTCCCCAATGTCTACAATGTCCACCGCCTTAACTTTAGCCGAATGAGATTCATGAGTGCCCATCTTTTGAGCATTGTGCTCTTAAATGGACTATGCTCCTCTCATTGGTTTCAAAGGTCTTAAAGTGTGTGTGGGAACTTAAGTAAATATGGTTCCTCGGTATTCTTTTGAGCCATAATCTTTTTGGATTTTTTCTAAGCTCTTTCGGTAAGGCTTTTTTTTCATTTTCTGCCTTTCAGATCTGGACAACTTAGGCTCTTTCCTAGGTTTATGCTTTTTTTCATCGCCTGGTCATCTTTTGCATCATCACTCAACTCAATTCTTCTTCCCAGTTCTTAGATAACTCTTCATAAATCTTAATAGCATCAATGTATCTTAGCCATTGAGAATTAGTGGGTCATCTTCATAGTGCCTCAAAAAATCTAGCCTAGTAGTGTTCCTTCCTTAGCCATTTGCAAAGCTTTCATCCAAATACATTGGTCATGATGGCTTCATTCGATTCGCTACTAGAGACATCATCTATGACATGATGACATGCTTGTCAAGTGTTGATAACAATGGGCTCATCATTCTCACATTGGTAATCTCACTCACTCCCTTGAGATTCCTTAACATATTTCATTCCTACTTTGGTCATGATGGCTAGACTGCTAGAGACATCATCTATGTGACATAACATGCTTTTAAAGTGATAACAATGGGCTCATCATTCTCACATTGGTAATCTCACTCACTCCCTTGGGTTTCATTAACATATTCCATTCCTACCTTCCCCATCATATCTATTGTTGCCAAAAATTTGTTTTCTCTAAGGCAGATTTATCCCATTTTTCCCAGCAGTTTTTGGTAGCAATACTTACCCTCGCTCCTCCATCTAGGATAGATAAAGCTTAATAGCCCTTATGCAAGACCGGTAGTGTTGCATTCATATCATCACTCTCCTAATATAGTTCACCAAAATATACGCGAGTTGTAGTGGCACTTTTGCTTCTCCAATCATATTCAAATCCTGGTAGATTTTCATTAGACCTTGGTCAAGTTTGGAGTCTTCCTTCTACCATTCTTTTAAATCTATCTACAAGTGTACGGTTTCCCCTTAGCAATTCTCCTATTGGCATCATGATTTCTAAAGAAAGGAAGGCCATAAGACCTGCTACATCTCGTGGGGTGAATGGTTTGACTAATTATCAGGAATGGTTGATACCATGGGAAAAAGTTATCCCCCTTCAACAAACATATGATTGAACAGGTCCTTCTTCATCTCGGAGTCAAAGTAAGACACTTACATAATTTTTTCCAACAAGGATCCATAACTTCTTTTAGGTTCCCTTGCAATTTCCACACTCATACTATCTCTGTTGTAGCCCAACAACTGGCTCTTACTATCTCTTCAAATTTCTCATGGCTCGCTCGGACTAAGGCTCTTATCGCCTCCAATATTTCAATTTCTAGCTATGCATTAGGATATTCTCCAACTCTCTTTGTGAACTTCACCCTTCTTTTCTTGAGATTGTGGTTACTCTTGGCTAGACTGTGTGGATATGGTTTCAGTAATCCCGTCATCATTAGACCCATCCTATATCGTTACTAATGATTCACCTCTTCCTACCTTCCTCATCCTTCTTCTTCTTTCGGCCTTGAGTGCTCAGTTAGAAACAAGGTTCTCAGATTGGTCCCTTTGTAGCATTCATGCTTAAGCTTGTGTTAAGACCTTGAAAGGTACAACTACCAATCTGGGCTGCACACTCATAATTTTGAGTCATGTTGTAGGGTTGGCACAGAAGTGAACAATCATCTTGTTGTAGGGTTGGCAAAAGTGGACAGTTCATTATTTGTTCTTTAAGGGAAATCCTTAAATAGATGATCTAGTCTTTTTGTAGGGTTGGCAAAAGTGGACAGTTCATTATTTGTTCTATAAGGGAAATCCTTAAATAGATGATCTATTCCACATTTTACACAGCTTGCACTAAGGTTCCCAACATTTTGCATAGATTGTTGGCTTGTTGGGGCCAACTTGTGGGAGCATTCAACCACATGATGAGGACCTTATCGTAGCACTACAATGGGACTCTCTTAATCATAATATTCATGTCCCTTGCCAAAATTTTGCATAGATTGTTGGCTCATTGGGGCCAACTTGTGGGAGCATTCAGCCACATGATGAGGACCTTGGCAATGGTAGCATTGCAATGGGACTCTCTTCATCGTAATATTCATGTCCTTTCCTTTTCATTGTGTCGTGGTTTGAGACACAGGCATTGATGTTCCTCCTTGCATGATGTAATATTCAGGAGTGATCTCAAGAGTTTCATCATGTTGATCAACATTCTCCATTATCTCTTGGTAAATCCTCAATAACCACCTGATTAACTGGTGTCAATTTAAGTAGTGGTAGTTGTAGTCGTAATATTAGTGGTGGTATAGGTACATCAGGTATCCTATATTGGTTGACTGGTGTTAATTTAAATAATGGTGGTTATGGTGGCAATACTAGCCATGGTATAGGTACATCAGGTTGTCAATTTAAATACTAGTGGTTGTGGTGGCAATACAAGCGATGGTATAGGTACATCAGGTATCCTATACATTGTCCTAGACTAGTTTTGCACATTAGATACAGGAGTTCCTTAAACATTCCCATGGAGAAGGGGTATTCGGAATGCCAAAGGCAGTCTTGTAGGTAGTTGGTGGAAAGTGTGATTGTTGTTGTGGACATGGTATCATGGTTTCACAACAACCGCATATAATGTGCACTATATATCAAAGTTTGAGGCCTTAGATGCAGACATAGGCTATACTTGTATGGTTCTGCCTACTTGTATGGTTCTGCCTACAAATCAAGCACCAAACTAGTTCTCTCCTTCGATAGAGATGCGGGTTCATCAGACCTTCCCTTGTCTAATTTAGCATTAATTTGTGAGCCTAATTCTTAATCTTTTTTCCAAAATTATCTGAGTTGGTATGCCAACTCAAAGCCTATGAAGAAGAAACCGAGATCGTGGAAGAGGAATCATCTAGTTGGGAAAATTCCAACATGTTGTGTGCTTGACTACTCTTATGTATAGAAGTTTACTTGTAAGGAGCTTAAGCTCAACCTCTGCCCCGCATTCTTCTCAGTTTGTGGGCCTTCCATTTAGTGTTGTCCTCAAAATTGTGTGCTTGACTACTCTTATGTATATGTATGAAGAAGTTTACTTGTAAGGAGCTTAAGCTCACCCTCTCCCCCACATTCTTCTTAGCTTGTGGGCCTTCCATTTTTTTCTAGTGTGGTGTTGTTCCAGTGTCTTCTTTATGTTGGTCTGTGCACCTACAGCTCACACCATGGTCGTCAATAGTTGGGCTTACTAGTGTGTGTGTGCTCATGGTCATAACATTTGTAACGTTCGATAGGTGTTTCTTTTTATGTCTCCCCTCTCTCTTATAAGAGAAGGTTTGCTTCTCTATCTTCTATGCCATGTCCTCTTTATGGTTATTTGTTTTGGTTTTTAGTTTCCCTTAATAGGTGCCCCTTTCTCTTTGTCATAACTGGTGGCCATGGCAAGTTTACAACATTTGTCACAAACGATGCATGCACCTTAGAATCTCACACTCCTCTTCGAAAGCAAGGTAATAATTTCTCATCAATTAATCTTTCTATAGGCTTACACCTAGAGTTGAGATTTTTTAATCGAGAGACATAACCTCTCATTGGTTCATGTTCTTCATGTTTTATGTTATACAATTAAGCTACTGGACTCCATTTGTCACCGCTTTATACGAAACTTGATATGAACACATTCTAAATCTTGGTGAAGTTAACTTTATCCTCATGTTAGAGCTCTATTCCATTGATGTACTTTTCCATCCAAAGTTAAGGAAAAGGCATGTATTTTCGTTTGGTTTCTCAAAGGTCCATAGGTTTCGCTCAAAAATTATGGGGGGTTGAATGGCACACCATCACCTATAAATTTTTGCATGAACAACGTGAGCTCTATCAAAGCCTTTGGTCCTCCACACCTTGAGGTGTTTTGAATCATAGTATTCTAAAAGCAAGTACCACCACCATTGAAGACTCAAAACTATCATTTATGATGCATAGCAATAATCACAACTATGATTGTAATAATCATGGTTTGTAGTCTGATCTGTTTGAGTGCTCAAAAGTGATGTTCCCAATTATTCATCCCTATTATTTCTCTTTAAGCTTATTTTTTATTACGTGTATGATTGGCAATCACGGCCGTGATCATATGACAAGAGCACATCCACTAATCACGATGATTAGGAAAGATAAGATAATGCTATCACCTAATTAGCAACTTGTGTCAAAAAATCAAGTGGTAATCCTCAAGTTAACTCTGACACATTGACTTTTTAGAAAAATCTCAACCATGATCAACAATCACGGGTGTGATTCTGTAGCTCTATGCATAGAGCTTAATGCATGCATAAATCTTAACAAACATGCTTAAAGCTTAATGGAAGAAGCATGAATTATCATGGACGGATTGTGTACACTTTGATTTTCATCTAGTTTAGGAAAAGGGACTTGATGGTGGAGACAATGGTGTCTCTAAAAGGAGTAGAAAAATAACTCCTCGACATGATACCAAAAATGGTACAACTTGCATAACCCTTTGCAAGATTGCTCAAATACTAAGCTATGCTCACCTTAATGTATCATGGAGACTTGCCAATTCTCAAGCTAGTATCTCTTTAAGACTCCAAGCTTCACTAGTTGGTGCTAGCTTCTTCTCCTCCGAATTTCTCTCCTTGTCGTCACAACAGGGAGCTCCGTGTACACCCGCAAGGACTCTCACTCTCACACAATGAACAAGAGGCATAGGCACCAAGAATCCTACACTCTTACTCACTCTCATACAATAAACAAGAGGCACATACACTAAGAATCCTATACTCTCAACTCTATCTCACACAAGACTAAAACATGAGAGAGTAAGTAGACAAGCAAGACTCAATTGGCACAAAAGAAAATTGTGTCTTAGATTATAAGAAAAAGTAACTTATATACAATTGGCCCTTATTCACACTTGGGCATCCAAAAACTTATCGCAACTTGCTCATTGGCTACCTTTTCTCATAATACAATATTTTATAGCACCGTTCATGACACTTATTATTATAAGCAATCTCTTCTATGGAGAGAAGAGATGATGAGTTAACCGAAAATGGAGTTAACAGAATGTTTTCACAATCAAATAATCAAACCACTCAATCAGCTTTTTAGTTGGAGCTAACAGCTTGTAGGATACCTATGCCACAACAAGGACATTAGTAAGAAAGAAAACAACCAAGAGATGGAGACCCTTGCGAGTGGAAGCAGATAAAGTTCTGAAGCCTAAGTGGTGTATCATGACCCAGAGCTAAGAGGCTGGATGAAGACACATGGGCACTACTCGAGGGGAGTGGAGATGGACGGGGGAGAATCCCTATCCATGAAATTGAACAGGGGAGATCTCCCCCTTTTCCTGGCTTTTTACCTTTCTCCACTCTGTGTGCAAAGCACTTTAAGGTGAAGGTAGCAATGTCACCAAGTCATCAGGAACTATATAAGAAGCATGTTGTCAGTAGGAGTGAGTGAGAATACCGAGAATGACAACTATATTAAATTCCTATCTCCTGAAACCAAATACAACCTATTAAACCCAATCAACAATGGACAAGTGCATAGAAGAAAAAAAACAGATCATGTACATACAAGAGTAGATTGGATCAAGTGAATAATAAGTCCCAAATCCTTTCGTCTTATACATGCCTCTAGACCGGTTTATTCCAGTTCTTCAGGTATAAATAAGGTGCTAATTCATTGCCAACATCTAAACACTCCTAACACAGAAACAGTATGAACCATTAGCGTAGTTCTGCAAAGTTTCCAACACACACTTCAAGAAAGGATTGTCCCCACCATCACCAACACTTCAAATTGAGCAACATATTCAGCAATGCAGTAGCTGAAAATGAGCATGTATTAACTTGGCATAAGCACTCTAGTGAGCTCAGTCCACATCAAAAACTCATGGACTTCGCAAATCCCTCTGAATGGTCCAGCTGTGCTGAATGTTTCTCGCCTTGCTAAACGCACTCCACATTTTCCAAAAAGCCCATGTATACCGAGCTTCAGACCGTCTCATGAACACGTAACACTTCTCATACAAGTGTCGGTTCTGCCTCCTTTGCAGCTGACGGAGATTGCAGTGTGGGATCTGTGGGGAAAAGTTGGCATTGAGCATACTGCTGCAACAATTGATCCACTAGTACCAGTGCAACCATTGCTTCAACCATGGGAACAGCTGCAAGAGCATGGCATGGAAACCATCAAGGACTTGCAGGGTATCCTAAAAACACTTTCGTAGTGGCACAATTTGTATACGCATTCTTGGCTTTGGCCACAATGATATAAAAGGCATCAGAGGACCACAATGATCAAAAATTTCTAACTAAACAAACGAGCAAAGTGCACAAAAAGTACCCCGGGGAACAACGCACGGATCGTGCCGGCCTCGAGCTCGTAACTCCGTCTCGTGTCTATCTCTGGTAACAGTTTTCTGAGATTTCTGCAATATGAGAACTTATGTAAGCAAAGGATACACATGTTGAGAGCTTCATCCAAGAACAATGATGTGAAGAGAACTTACAGTAATTGTAGAAGTCGGTTTGAAGGCCACCCTCATCAATATAGTCTCACCATTTGATATACCCCCCTGCATGCACACCCCACACATTTTTACGAAGACATCATAAAAGGTGATACACATGCATTCACATCAGTGAAAGATCCGTCTCCACATTACTAACATACTTAGGAAACAAAATGGACACACCAGATTATACCTGAATCCCTCCCGAGCGATTGGTACGAGTCCGTACGTTCCCGGCATCGTCAATAAAGAATTCATCATTGTGTTCACTTCCGGTCAACAAAGAGCCTGGCAAGAAAGGCATGTATGCAACCTCATCTAAGCCTATCATATGCATACAACAAAACCCCACCGTACTCGTGATCTAGAAACATGAACCATGCATGAGATTTACAATGATCCTGGCATGCATGACTTGACAAACCAAGCAGCCACATGTGCAAATATAGCAGTATATAGGCACCTAGGTGTACACACACATGTGAGTGATTATATCCTTAAGATACTGGCCAAAAGTATAGTTACCAGCAAAACCACTGCCCACTTCGAACCCCTTGGTTGCAGGCAAGGACATCAAGGCCTTTGCTAATTCTGCTTCTAGCTTGTCAAATACTGGAGAGCCCAATCCCTGCAAGATCATTCCACAGTAGCTCCCTTACTTAGGAGTGCCAGCATGGAAAGAGAAGAATCCCACAATGCAAGGGGTTGCGTGCTGGTGTTTGCATACACAGTGCATGCGCACAAACACGGGTACAAGAAAACTAACAGAAATGATTGGGGATCGCTATAATGAGCACATAGAAAATACCCGTGGGACATTGCGTGCAATACAGGTAACTACTCCTCCCACTGAGTCACCTTTTACACGAACTTGGTCAATGGCCTCGATCATCTTTTCAGCCACAACAGGATCCGGACACCTTACGATGTTTGCCTCAACCTACCAACCCACACGCCACAGTCTAGGCATGATAAAGACACCTTAAGTTCATAAACCACCTCAAATAATATGGCAAACCCATTTCTAGCATGACTCCATGAAAATTATGAGTCTAGCAGCCTTATATTGCAAGCCCATCACAATGCAGCAAAACAGCTAGCTTTACCTGCTCCATGGACAGTTTGTCGAAGTCGACCGCATCTTCAGGCAGCTCCACACCATGAACCCTTGAAACAAAGGCAAGGACCTAAAGAAAAGAAAGCTAGTGTATATCCCTTGGAACAAAGGCAAGGACCTAAACAAAAAAGAACCAGAGTAAACCCCTACCTCCGTTCCAGATATTTTTTTCAAAACTTTCTTTGCAACAGCTCCTGCTGCCACTCTTCCTATCGTTTCTCTTGCAGAAGACCTGCCACCACCCTGGGGGCACACAGAATTTCAGCTTACAACAAACAGAGACTAATCATCTAGCCAAAAATTGAACTTATAATCATACCTGAATAGCTCGAACCCCATATTTGAAATCGTAGGTGGCATCAGCATGTGACGGTCTGTAGGCAAGTGACATCTCTTGGTAGTCCTAAAGCAAAGGAGAAAATCCTTCAAACTGAGGACCAAATAATTGTAATGCCTCCACCCGTCATACACAGCAAGGCCTTTGAAGGCATTCCTACCCTAGTAGCACCCAGCACATGGAATATCTAGTCATGAGGATAAAGAACTAACCCCTCCTCTCTGGTCTGTGTTCGGTACAACGACAGCAATAGGAGTCCCCAATGTTAGACCTGTTTAGCCAACATGCTGTTAGAGCTACCAGAGTACTAACGACTAGCATGAAACCCTTAGCATTTTTGCCAAAATCCAACCTTCTGCAACCCCAGATAGTATCGAGCAAGTGTCAGTCTCCTTGCGAGGAGTCGTAATGCGGCTCTGGCCTGGCCTCCTGCAATCAGCTCAAGTTCATACTAATTACAACACAACACGGGATTGCTTAAGCACCTTGACACAAACCATGGCTGTTGACACACCTCATTTTTTATTTACAGTATTTACATCCTCTTCAGCCAATCAATTCAAATTCTGCAATAAGGACCTGCCTTGCATGTGCACATGGATCACCTACTCACCTCACCCCAGCCATGGATGCAATCAGAGCCATGCAAAGAAAAAGTAGCACCTGAAAAGCCCGCAACCTAAGCATGCAAGGAAAAAGCCTACTTAAAAGACTTTTAAGTTTGAGTAAGCTGGGAATGTTTTTTTTATAACCAAGTTGAGTATACCCAAACTTGGAGCATTTCCTGGTTATCAGTGAGCACCGGCCTGGCTATCAGGTAACAGGCTAGCATCCACACAAGTGAACGGAAACATACAAGAGCCTAGAGTGCATTCTATGGAAGGGGAAGACTCATGGGTGGACATGATGAGTCACCCCACTGGCATGCCCCTTATGTGTAAGTAGCCTTACATGAACAAGAAGCCCATACATACCACATAGAGCTGTTACAAACAGGTACGTGGTGGCTGGGACAAGGACCCACCATCACCCTAAGACAAGTTCTTTAATAGCAACCTGGAAAGGTCAAGTGCTTCATAGGTTACATAACCTTCTCTAAAAAGAGGTGAAGGCATCTGAAATCTAGCATGTAATTAAGCTACAGGATAGTGTAGAAACCACCACCTTCCCCCAACACCATAGCACAGGGCAACACAAGCACTCATTGTCATCCCTGCCCCAAATATTTCAGTACAAGACGCCATGACTAACGAAAAGTGATTTTAAAAGACAAGAAACAGTAAAATGACCAACCTTCTATCGAGTTCAAATTGCATGTCTGCTTCAGAAAGGGGTAGCCTTGGAGGAACCCCATCAATGACGCATCCAACACCTCCACCATGTGATTCACCAAATGTGGTCACCCTAAACAAGTTTCCAAATGTGTTCCCCACACCTGCATACACCTCTGCAAAAACACCTCCCCAAAAAAACACAAAGGTTATCCACCTGCACTTTTGTGGGAGTCAATGATGGTTGTTGTATCTCACGTTCTCTCATGAAACATTAGGTTATAGCGAGCTCTCTTATGTTTTATTTGAGACCAATTTCTATGGTCATGCCCAACCAGAGTCTGCTGGCACACTTCACCTCCGAGTCTTCCTCTTTTAGGTCAATTGCTTGGGCCATGTTAACGGAGATGGAGCAATTACGAAACTTGGCTTTCCTAACCTTAACTTTTTTTTTAGCCTCTGCTAAGGATTTTTTTTTTAAATACAAGTGTTATTTCCATTGAAGTTGATTTGATGCATAAATAGATGCATAAATATATATATTCCTTTTCCCTGCACTTCGGTGCCTCTCTCCCTCTCACACACACGCACATTTGCACAACCATAGCATCGCATCTCGTAGAGATCAAACTAACAGCACGATTTTAGCCTCATAGGACAGTCGAATCCGATGTAGATCGAGCCAACTTGATGAGATTAGGTGCAAAATTGAAGACTGGTGAACTCCGACTACAGAGATTACAGTGCAGGGAAAGGAAATTACCGAGCCTTCTGCTAGATTGGGCTTGCAGAGGGCGATGGCAATGGCGGACTGCGAAAAGCCTGTTCAGATCAGCACGGGCGAGGCGAAGGCCAGAGCCATCCAGGAATCCAAATTGCTTCGAGCCTCTGCAGGAGGAGCCCGCCCAGCTCCCTCCAAGCGCTACAGAATCCATGACCTGAACAGCCAGGAAACCCTGGCAGAAAATCTGATGAGTTCACAGCTTTGAAAGCAGAAAAAACAGGCTCAAAGGGGCAGGGGGAGTGAGACCCTTAGAGGTGCGAGAAAGAGAGCGAGGGTGTTGGGGGGTCACTGCTAGGTAATGTGCGTGTGCGCGCGAGACTTGGTCGTTGTCTTAGAGGTGCGAGAAAGAGAGCGAGGGTGTTGGGGGGTCACTGCTAGGTAATGTGCGTGTGCGCGCGAGACTTAGTCGTTGTCTTGTGCGTTTCGCCTAATAGGTTGGTGCTTCCCTTCGGTGACTCGTCAAACATCACCCACCAATTTGAATGGAATATTCTAAGAGAAAAAAAATGAAGATTTACACCTTGAAACACATTAGATTTGTTAGGATTTTTGGTTTTTTGCATGTTTTTTTGACACTTGTCCATCTCAATTTGGCGTCCCTCTTTCTCTTTTCCCCCCTCTCTCGTTAACCAACCTCCAAGCGCTCCTCCTTTGGTGACCTCCCCACACTCTTCTGAAGCATATAAAAACAAGTTCTTTGATTAAAGAAGTTCCACAATGTTCCTTAAGATAGCCTTTAAAAACAACAATATTTGCATCAAACAATTTTTACAACAAAATGTTCACAAAAGAGACCCTAAAATCGGGTCAGCAACCAAATCCAAGCTTCCATATACATATCCAAACCAAAACCAAAACCACCGATGATCTAGAATTCGGTCTTCTAGCTTCAACCAACCGGGCATATCCCACGAACCATACTCCCTTGTCATCGACCAATCGATGAGGGCCAAGTCGGCCTGTCATCCCCTCAGACGTTGTCGCTTGTACCAAACCCTCTCGCTCCTCATAGGGGACGTCTACTCATGATCTAGAGTTTTGTGTAGTCGTCATAGAAGCCCTGAGCGACAAGAAGATTCTTGGGCACCCACCATTGATTGTCATGATAAAGATATGAGGTCGGGGTGCTTGCAGTGTGGGTGGTCGAGGTTGTATAGTTTAGGAAAATTGTCGACGACGAAGCTTGATTATGCTTGTTGGAGGGTGTCGACAATGCCCGATCAACCGTCTTTATGGAGGCATGGGATGTGTGAATAGGGGAGACAACCGGGATGATGACGATGGGACATAAGGGGAAAGGGCAGTTGGGGGTGAGGGTGTGTGGATGATTCCCTCTTGGGAACACAAGAGAATTTTGTCCTTTTTGCCATTGATATCCATGGTGGCCGTTTCTTCGCGCCAATTGATTTGGTAGTGAGTGGCATCAATTCACTCTTTTCCAACAATGATAATCCAGCCTTGGAGTACTCCTGCATCTATAACGTGAAATGTGCACTCCAACTGGTTATTTCCAATAGAAATTTTAGGAATGAAATACAACACTCATTAAACGCATTTCATGTGATATTTGAATATAAGTGTCTTCTTTTGTTAGTGTGAGTTTTCTAAGAGCTTTCCACGCCTCCAAGAATATGAGATTGGTGTGGACCATAGGATATATGTGGGCTTGCCACCGTTGTAGACCACAGGAGGCCAATCCATATTCTTGGTGGGTTTAGTTCTTTTGCTAGTTCGGGGGCAGTGGAAGACTTACCATTTATTGTGAGGGGAGGGGGATGCAGGTGGTGGGGGCAAAGGGTCGGATTCGATACACTCCTCATCCCAAAGGATCATTGTTACTTTGCCCTGGGGAAGCTTGAGAGTAACTATGTTGTCAGCTTGGTTGATAGTACTTGTAGCATTCTGGACCCATCTTCCTCCAAGGATGATTGCTTCTTTTATATTACTTGTGGGGGGAACCACATAGAACTTACAAGCCAAAGGGTTAGACACAGTATGTACAGTTTGTGTAAAGGACCCAAGGCTTTGTATGCATTTTCCACCTGGCAATTGAATTTTGGCATGGAAAGTTTTAAGAGATGGTTTGTTGAGAGAGACCCATGTTTCCCATGGCAAAAGATTGTGGCTAGCTGTGGGTGACAACAAGGCACATTTATGTTGCATGTTTTTGCCAAAGGAAAAATCTATCCAGACTCGTAGAGTGGTTGTTGCAGGTTGTGGAGCTACGCTTACACTCAGGGTGTTAAGCGAGGCAATGGCCTTGTAGGGTTCATGAATGGTCTGGATGTTTGGGAGCACGAATTGTGTGCTGAGTTTGCGATCTAGGAGGGTGTCAAGTGTAGCAAGGATTTTCAGCCAGTCATGTTCGACTTTGTCACTCTTGACAGAAGCGACCCTACATGGCACCCGCGCATCATTGAGGGCTTGATGGCAAGCATCACATACCAAGAGATCATTGCTCCCTGCAGTCGTCACTCACAGAGTCTTCAGCAAAGGGAGCTTTGGCCATGGGATGTGAGTGCCAGGTATATAAATTGACCTTAAGCGTTTGATACCCTTTGCGGAAGTAGACATGATGCAAGTCCCAATCATGGATCAGTCGGGTTTGTCTCATGAAGGGGCAACCCAAGATGGCATCATAGGCGGCATTACAAAAGTCCATGACTACAAATGTGAGGTGGAATGTCATGTCAGAGACTTTGACCTTGAGGTCATGCACTAGTCCCAAGGGTTTTGCAAAATTCCCGTCAGCAAGCTTGATCACCAATGTGGTGGGATTAAGGCGTGGTTGGCCCTAGTTTTCCCACCATGTTTGTATGAGGATACTTATGCCAGCACCTCCATCTAGGATGCCTTTGACCACTATAGGAAATGGGCAAAGCTGCGTTTGTGTCATCTCCTTCAAAGTATTGCCCCAGCGCATTGACGCAAATTATGGGTGCACCTTTGGATTGTGGGTGGTGGTGTGATGAAGTAAGTCTGGATGATGGGGCTCAGATTTGTCCGAGGAATCTGAGGGAGCTTCCTCCTCCACACAAACTTGTAGTTTGGGTTCCATCCAATCCCAAAGGTCAATCCATAAATTAAGACTACCTTTTAACAAGGGTCCAAATTTGGGAGGAAAAGAAGGCTAAGAGGCTAGCCAAGTTGCGTTGATGAGTAGTAGCTTCCTGAGCTGCAGGGCCATGATCATAAGGTGGACTAGCAATAGTATATGAAAGTTCAATTTGGTCCTTATTTGACAAGTGTGGAGGTCGAGAGTCGGTTGCCGTAGGAGGATAAAATACCTCAGTAAATTTGGTGTGCGGACCTCGTGAGTTGCTGTCAGACTTTGTGTCAGTGTTCGCATCGAATGGTTCGATGTGAACGTGAGATTTGGGTTGGGCCATTTATGGAATAGGCATTAGAGGATGAGGAGGCGCATGAGGGGCGAAATCGCCGTTTGTCAACATCATGTTGGCGAACAGATCGTCGTCCTCAGCTTGGAGTGTTTGCGGGGGATTCTGCCTTACTTGGTGCAGAAGTGCAAGTTCAATGGGGGACGGCACACACTCAGGCACGGGGTCAAAGGTTACAAAAATGGGTGGCGGTTCAAGTTGAGCCTGGTATTGCTCTACCATTGCTTGGGCCTCTTGAAGACGTCGCTTCTCAAGGATGGCATTAGGATAAGTGGCCAGCCATTTTTCCCGTTTGGTGAGTTTTTGCTGGGCTGCATGGGGGAGTGGCAGTTCGGCATGATCATCGCTCCCGAAGGAGGATAATGTGGTCTTGGTTGATCCGGTGTGCAGATGCTAACCCGATCTTCTCCGTCGCCAACATGCTTAGAGCGTTGTTTCTTTTTGGATGTGGCCTTCTTTAGCTTGACCTGTAACCGTGTGATGACATTCAATGGGATAGCAGATATCTTCCCGTGTTGAACACTCAACACGTTGAGGGATGGCATGCCTTCGACCGTGGAGTAAGAAACTGATTACAATGGGCAATCCTTGTAGTAATGGTCAATTCCACAGCCATGACATTGTGGTTGCATTGGCAGACATTTCTTTTGAAGGCATTCAACTACTCTATGGCGTTCATGACAAAGGAAACCCATAAGAGGTGGTTTCCCTAAGGGGGCGCCTATAGTGTGCATAAGTGGTTTAGGGGCCATGTGAGGCACCGGTAAAGGGAGATGAGGTGTTAGGGATGCCTCGAGGATGGTGGAGTGCATGGGCTCCACAAGTTTAGCAATGGACCTAATTGGGATCTTCCCATGAACAATGGGGTTTTCCTGGAGAGGCAATGGTTAGAGTGGAAAGATGGGCACAGGAGAAGGTCGTGATAGCGCCTTGTGTGAGTAGTTAGCTTGGGGTGGTGCCACCAGTAAGGCTTGGTGTCCTAGGAAAGTAATGTTACAAATGAGCTGTGGGGTGTCATTCGTGCAGTGGCCAATTGTGTGGAATAGCTTTCTCTCATGTTGTCATCGAGAAAAGATCGCCCATTTGCAGACCTGATCAAAGGTGGAGGGATCCTTGACCAACATGTGGTCGTGAAGCCTTGGATTGTGCAAGCCCATGAGGAAACAGTCCATTAATTTCTTATCACTCAATTTTTCCCTCTCTTCGCAATGCGAATCAAGGTACTTGATGTGTGCGATGTAGTCACGTAATGTTTCCTTTGGTTTTTGTTCCAATTGGAACAGTCGAATGACAGGGCTCCTTTTGGGCCCGTAGGGTGCAAAGCCAAGTATGAAGGCCTCTCTCACCGCTTTGAAAGCACTTTTGTGCCAAGGGTTCAAGGATTGGAATCAGTGTGCATGACCTTACCTTCAATGAGTCCAACGAGATGGACTTTGGTTGCATCGTCAAAAATTTCAAATGCTTTTGACAGATTTAGTTAAAGACCTCGACGTGGTATATGGGGTCTCTAACATCATGGAATTTTAGCAAAAGTTTGAAAATTTTTGCCCACATAGGTTTTATATGTGATGTTTGTGGGTGCAAGTGGTGTGAGACTCCCCTTCCTAGAGCTTATGCTAAGCTCGGAATGTTAAGTTGTGGCACCAAGGGAGGTGGTGCATGGGTGGGGGGTGGGAATAGATCCGTGGTGGATAGAGAAGAAGGTACATGAGTGTGCTTAGGGCATCCATCCATGTCAGGGGCAGGTATGGAGGGGCCCCACTAGATGAGGGCTTTTCAAAAATTGTTTCGCCCTTATGACCAAAAAGGTGTAGCGTGGCGACCACATGTGAATGTGCAATGGGGACCGGGGTGCCGCTGAATGAAATGGAAGCATTGGGGGCATACAACCATGATCTAAAGGTGTCCATGGTGTACGGGGAAGCTTATAAAAGCTTGAATGGTGCGTGCGCAGGCTCAAAATAAGAGTTTTAGCTCACTTTTGCCTTGAGAGTAACTATGTTGTCAGCTTGGTTGATAGTACTTGTAGCATTCTGGACCCATCTTCCTCCAAGGATGATTGCTTCTTTTATATTACTTGTGGGGGGAACCACATAGAACTTACAAGCCAAAGGGTTAGAGACAGTATGTATAGTTTGTGTAAAGGACCCAAGGCTTTGTATGCATTTTCCACCTGGCAATTGAATTTTGGCATGGAAAGTTTTGAGAGATGGTTTGTCCAGAGAGACCCATGTTTCCCATGGCAAAAGATTGTGGCTAGCTGTGGGTGATAACAAGGCACATTTATGTTGCATGTTTTTGCCAAAGGAAAAATCTATCCAGACTCGTAGGGTGGTTGTTGCAGGTTGTGGAGCTACGCTTACACTCAGGGTGTTAAGCGAGGCAATGGCCTTGTAGGGTTCATGAATGGTCTGGCTGTTTGGGAGCACGAATTGTGTGCTGAGTTTGCGATCTAGGAGGGTGTCAAGTGTAGCAAGGATTTTCAGCCAGTCATGTTCGACTTTGTCACTCTTGACAGAAGCGACCGTACATGGCACCCGCACGTCATTAGGGGCTTGATGGCAACCATCACAAACCAAGAGAGCATTGCTCCCTGCAGTTGTCACTCGCAGAGTCTTCAGCAAAGGGAGCTTTGGCCATGGGATGTGAGTGCCAGGTATATAAATTGACCTTAGGCGTTTGATACCCTTTGCAGAAGTAGACGTGATGCAAGTCCCAATCATGGATCAGTCGGGTTTGTCTCATGAAGGGGCAACCCAAGATGGCATCATAGGCGGCATTACAAAAGTCCATGACTACAAATGTGAGGTGGAATGTCATGTCAGAGACTTTGACCTTGAGGTCATGCACTAGTCCCAAGGGTTTTGCAAAATTCCCATCAGCAAGCTTGATCACCAATGTGGTGGGATTAAGGCGTGGTTGGCCCTAGTTTTCCCACCATGTTTGTATGAGGATACTTATGCCAGCACCTCCATCTAGGATGCCTTTGACCACTATAGGAAATGGGCAAAGCTACGTTTGTGTCATCTCCTTCAAAGTATTGCCCCAGCGCATTGACGCAAATTATGGGTGCACCTTTGGATTGTGGGTGGTGGTGTGATGAAGTAAGTCTGGATGATGGGGCTCAGATTTGTCCGAGGAATCTGAGGGAGCTTCCTCCTCCACACAAACTTGTAGTTTGTGTTCCATCCAATCCCAAAGGTCAATCCATAAATTAAGACTACCTTTTAACAAGGGTCCAAATTTGGGAGGAAAAGAAGGCTAAGAGGCTAGCCAAGTTGCGTTGATGAGTAGTAGCTTCCTGAGGTGCGGGGCCATGATCATAAGGTGGACTAGCAATAGTATATGGAAGTTCAATTTGGTCCTTATTTGATAAGTGTGGAGGTCGAGAGTTGGTTGCCGTAGGAGGATAAAATACCTCAGTAAATTTGGTGTGCGGACCTCGTGAGTAGCTGTCAGACTTTGTGTCAGTGTTCCCATCGAATGGTTCGATGTGAACGTGGGATTTGGGTTGGGCCATTTATGGAGCATGAGGGGAAAAATCGCCGTTTGTCAACATCATGTTGGCGAACGGATCGTCATCCTCAGCCTGGAGTGTTTGCCATAAGAGGTGGTTTCCCTAAAGGGGCACCTATAGTGTGCATAAGTGGTTGAGGGGCCATGTGAGGCACCGGCAAAGGGAGATGAGGTGTTAGGGGTGCCTCGAGGATGGTGGAGTGCATGGGCTCCACAAGTTTAGCAATGGACCTAATTGGGATCTTCCCATGAACAATGGGGTTTTCCTGGAGAGGCAATGGTTAGAGTGGAAAGATGGGCACAGGAGAAGGTCGTGATAGCACCTTGTGTGAGTAGTTAGCTTGGGGTGGTGCCACCAGTAAGGCTTGGTGTCCTGGGAAAGTAATGTTACAAATGAGCTATGGGGTGTCATTCGCGCAGTGGCCAATTATGTGGAATAGCTTTCTCTCATGTTGTCATCGAGAAAAGATCGCCCATTTGCAGACCTGATCAAAGGTGGAGGGATCCTTGACCAACATGTGGTCGTGAAGCCTTGGATTGTGCAAGCCCACGAGGAAACGGTCCATTAATTTCTTATCACTCAATTTTTTCCTCTCTTCGCAACGCGAATCAAGGTACTTGATGTGTGCGATGTAGTCGCGTAATGTTTCCTTTGGTTTTTGTTCCAATTGGAACAGTCGGATGACAGGGCTCCTTTTGGGCCCGTAGGGTGCAAAGCCAAGTATGAAGGCCTCTCTCACCGCTTTGTGAAAGCACTTTTGTGCCAAGGGTTCAAGGATTGGAATCAATGCACGACCTTACCTTCAAGGGTGAGTCCAACGAGATGGACTTTGGTTGCATCGTCGAAAATTTCAAATGCTTGACAGATTTCGTTAAAGACCTCGACGTGGTATATGGGGTCTCTAACGTCGTGGAATTTTAGTAGAAGTTTGAAAATTTTTGCCCACATAGGTTTTATATGTGATGTTTGTGGGTGCAAGTGGTGTGAGACTCCCCTTCCTAGAGCTTATGCTAAGCTCGGAATGTCAAGTTGTGGCACCAAGGGAGGTGGTGCATGGGTGGGGGTGGGAATAGATCCGTGTGGTGGATAGAGAAGAAGGTACATGAGTGTGCTTAGGGCATTCATCCACGTCAGGGTGCATGTATGGAGGGGCCCCACTAGATGAGGGCTTTTCAAAATTTGTTTCTCCCTTATGACCAAAAAGGTGTAGCGTGGCGACCACATGTGAATGTGCAATGGGGACCGGGGAGAGTAACTATGTTGTCAGCTTGGTTGATAGTACTTGTAGCATTCTGGACCCATCTTCCTCCAAGGATGATTGCTTCTTTTATATTACTTGTGGGAGGGAACCACATAGAACTTACAAGCCAAAGGGTTAGAGACAATATGTACAATTTGTGTAAAGGACCCGAGGCTTTGTATGCATTTTCCACCTGGCAATTGAATTTTGGCATGGAAAGTTTTAAGAGATGGTTTGTCCAGAGAGACCCATGTTTCCCATGGCAAAAGATTGTGGCTCGCTATGGGTGATAACAAGGCACATTTATGTTGCATGTTTTTGCCAAAGGAAAAATCTATCCAGACTCGTAGGGTGGTTGTTGCAGGTTGTGGAGCTACGCTTACACTCAGGGTGTTAAGCAAGGCAATGGCCTTGTAGGGTTCATGAATGGTCTGGCTGTTTGGGAGCACGAATTGTGTGCTGAGTTTGCGATCTAGGAGGGTGTCAAGTGTAGCAAGGATTTTCAGCCAGTCATGTTCGACTTTGTCACTCTTGACAGAAGAGACCGTACATGGCACCAGCGCGTCATTGAGGGCTTGATGGCAACCATCACAAACCAAGAGATCATTGCTCCCTCTGCAGTCGTCACTCACAGAATCATGGATCAGTCGGGTTTGTCTCATGAAGGGGCGACCCAAGATGGCATCATAGGCGGCATTACAAAAGTCCATGACTACAAATGTGAGGTGGAATGTCATGTCAGAGACTTTGACCTTGAGGTCATGCACTAGTCCCAAGGGTTTTGCAAAATTCCCGTCAGCAAGCTTGATCACCAATGTGGTGGGATTAAGGCGTGGTTGGCCCTAGTTTTCCCACCATGTTTGTATGAGGATACTTATGCCAGCACCTCCATCTAGGATGCCTTTGACCACTATAGGAAATGGGCAAAGCTACGTTTGTGTCATCTCCTTCAAAGTATTGCCCCAGCGCATTGACGCAAATTGTGGGTGCACCTTTGGATTGTGGGTGGTGGTGATGAAGTAAGCCTGGATGAGATTTGTCCGAGGAATCTGAGGGAGCTTCCTCCTCCACAAAAACCTGTAGTTTGTGTTCCATCCAATCCCAAAGGTCAATCCATAAATTAAGACTACCTTTTAACAAGGGTCCAAATTTGGGAGGAAAGGAAGGCTAAGAGGCCAGCCAAGTTGCGTTGATGAGTAGTAGCTTCCTGAGGTGCAGGGCCATGATCATAAGGTGGACTAGCAATAGTATATGATGGAAGTTCAATTTGGTCCTTATTTGACAAGTGTGGAGGTCGAGAGTTGGTTGCCGTAGGAGGATAAAATACCTCAGTAAATTTGGTGTGCGGACCTCGTGAGTTGCTGTCAGACTTTGTGTCAGTGTTCGCATCTCGAATGGTTCGATGTGAACGTGGGATTTGGGTTGGGCCATTTATGGAATAGGAATTAGAGGATGAGGAGGCGCATGAGGGGCAAAATCACCGTTTGTCAACATCATGTTGGCGAACGGATCGTCGTTCCTCAGCCTGGAGTGTTTGCGGGGGATCCTGCCTTACTTGGTGCAGAAGTGCAAGTTCAATGGGGGACAGCACACACTCAGGCGCACGGGGTCAAAGGTTACAAAAACGGGTGGCGGTTCAAGTTGAGCCTGGTATTGCTCTACCATTGCTTGGGCCTCTTGAAGACATTGCTTCTCAAGGATGGCATTGGAATAAGTGGCCAGCCATTTTTCTCGTTTGGTGAGTTTTTGCTAGGCTGCATGGGGGAGTGGCAGTTCGGCATGATCATCACTCCCGGAGGAGGATAATGTGGTCTTGGTTGAGCCGGTGTGCGGATGCTAACCCGATCTTCTCCGTCGCCAACATGCTTAGAGCGTTGTCTCTTTTTGGATGTGGCCTTCTTTAGCTTGACCTGTAACCGTGTGATGACATTCAATGGGATAGCAGATATCTTCCCGTGTTGAACACTCAACACGTTGAGGGATGGCATGCCTTTGACCGTGGAGTAAGAAACTGATTACAATGGGCAATCCTTGTAGTAATGGTCAATTCCACAGCCATGACATTGTGGTTGCATTGGCAGACATTTCTTTTGAAGGCATTCAACCACTCTATGGCATTCATGACAGAGGAAACCCATAAGAGGTGGTTTCCCTAAGGGGTGCATAAGTGGTTTAGGGGCCATGTGAGGCACCGACAAAGGGAGATGAGGTGTTAGGGGTGCCTCAAGGATGTTGGAGTGCATGGGCTCCACAAGTTTAGCAATGGACCTAATTGGGATCTTCCCATGAACAATGGGGTTTTCCTGGAGAGGCAATGGTTAGAGTGGAAAGATGGGCACAGGAGAAGGTCGTGATAGCGCCTTGTGTGAGTAGTTAGCTTGGGGTGGTGCCACCAGTAAGGCTTGGTGTCCTGGGACTGTGGCCAATTGTGTGGAATAGCTTTCTCTCATGTTGTCATCGAGAAAAGATCACCCATTTGCAGACCTGATCAAAGGTGGAGGGATCCTTGACCAACATGTGGTCGTGAAGCCTTGGATTATGCAAGCCCATGAGGAAACGGTTCATTAATTTCTTATCACTCAATTTTTCCCTCTCTTCGCAACGCGAATCAAGGTACTTGATGTGTGCGATGTAGTAATGTTTCCTTTGGTTTTTGTTCCAATTGGAACAGTCGAATGACAGGGCTCCTTTTGGGCCCGTAGGGTGCAAAGCCAAGTATGAAGGCCTCTCTCACCGCTTTGAAAGCACTTTTGTGCTAAGGGTTCAAGGATTGGAATCAGTGCACGACCTTACCTTCCAACGAGATGGACTTTGGTTGCATCGTCAAAAATTTCAAATGCTTTTGACAGATTTAGTTAAAGACCTCGACGTGGTATATGGGGTCTCTAACGTCGTGGAATTTTAGCAGAAGTTTGAAAATTTTTGCCCACATAGGTTTTATATGTGATGTTTGTGGGTGCAAGTGGTGTGAGACTCCCCTTCCTAGAGCTTATGCTAAGCTCGGAATGTCAAGTTGTGGCACCAAGGGAGGTGGTGCATGGGTGGGGGGTGGGAATAGATCCGTGGTGGATAGAGAAGAAGGTACATGAGTGTGCTTAGGGCATCCATCCACGTCAGGGTGCATGTATGGAGGGGCCCCACTAGATGAGGGCTTTTCAAAAATTGTTTTGCCCTTATGACCAAAAAGGTGTAGCGTGGCGACCACATGCGAATGTGCAATGGGGACCGGGGTGCCGCTGAATGAAATGGAAGCATTGGGGGCATACAACCATGATCTAAAGGTGTCCATGGTGTACGGGGAAGCTTAGAAAAGCTTGAATGGTGCGTGCGCAGGCTCAAAATAGGAGTTTTAGCTCACTTTTGCCTATGCACCTTTAAGGTTAAAAGTGGTCTTTTAAGGCATTTTATGCGTGTGAAAATGACCCTATTAAGTCGTGGTGGAGGTAGACCAAAATTACCTCAAGATTTAAAAATTTTAAATTTTTTAAATTATTAAAAAAAACTTTTTTAAAATATTTTTTTTGGGTACGACCGTACACTTTACAAATGTACGCTTGTGGCTTGAGTATGGAATGGCCGTGACAAGTGTGTAACGGTCATACGGATTATTTTTTTTTAAAGTTTTTTTTTGGGTATGGTCGTACGCTCGCCCATGGCTTTCATATGGAACGGCCGTACGGATTTTTTACTTTAATTTTTTTAAAACATTTTTTTGGGTACGGTCGTACGCTTACAAGCATACGCCCGTGGCTTTAGTATGGAACGGTAGTGGCAAGTGCGGAATGACCGTATGATTTTTTTTTAAAAATGTGGTACGGCCGTACGCTTACAAGCATATGCCCGTGGCTTTAGTATGGAACGGCTATGGCAAGTGTGGAACAGCAACGATTTTTTAATTTTTTAATTTTTGGGTACGGCTATACGCTTACAAGCATATGCCCGTGTTTTTAGTATGGAACAGCTGTGGTGTGGCAAGTGTGGAATGGCCGTATGGATTTTTTTTTAAAAATAAATTTTTTTGGTACGGCCGTACGCTTACAAGTGTACGCCCATGGCTTTAGTATGGAATGGCCATGGCAAGTGTGGAACGGCCATACAGGTTTTTTTTTGTTTTTTTTGAAAAAAAAAGTTTTTTTTGGATATGGCCGTATGCTTACAAGCGTATGCCTGTGGCTTTAGTATGGAACAGCCGTGGGTGGCAAGTTTGAATTTGAAATTTAAATTTTTGGATTTGAATTTGAATTTCAAATTGGGGAGAAGTGAGTGAGAGACAACTAAGACCCCCTCTTTAATGTTAGGTGGGATAGGGCTAAAGTTAGAGGCTACCTCTAAATTAGAGGATTTTGAATAATTTAGAGGCACTCTAACTTAACTAAGGATTAATTCTCTTAATCCCACAGTTAATGACTCCTTAACCCTTATCTTTGCTCTCAAATTACTCCTAATTGGTGAGGAGTTTAAGCATGGGGATTTGATAGACAGATTAGCAATGTTTATGCTAATCCAAAGATGTGATTACCTCAAAATAATTCCACTGATTAGGTCACTAATTAGTCCACTCAAAAGAGGAAAAATTAGACAAAAGAGACCAAATTAGTGTTAATTCTTGCTAATTAAGGCCTAATTAGAGTGATCTAACCATAGATTTGAGTTAAGTGTTTAGAACACTAATGCCACTCCAATTAGTCTAATTGCAAGCAATTAGGCTCATTTTTTTTTGGTTTTTTACTCTCTTTAAGTCTACTAATCACACTAACTAGTAGATTAGTGAAAATTAAGAGATAGTTTGATGATTAGTAAAAATTAAGAGATAGTTTATGGTTTTTTAAGGTTTTTTATTTGATTAGTATTCTATCTAGTAATGCTAATCTACCTATGCAAAGGGATTAAGCAAAAGAAAAAAAATTAAGCTAAAAATTAGGCAAAATGGTCTAGGTTTAAGAAAAAACCCTCTTGATTAGACTCTCTAATCACCCAAATCGCAAGGTTTTTTACTCAAACAAGTGTACTACTCTAAACACAAAGCTATACATAAATCTCAACAAAAACATAAAAAACAACCAAGAAAAACATCAAAATACAACAAAAAATAAAAAATCCGCATGCCAAAGAGCCTCTACCTAGCACCGGGCTATGGAGGCTCCATCGTATTCGAATCAAAGATGGCATAGACAAGTAACGGATGGTGCTCCTTGGCAACAACGCCAAAGATGTTAAGGAAACCCTACCCTAACGTGTCGTGGGAAGTTGCCTATCCCCCGCCGAGCTTGACCATGGCTCAAGAGCTCCACTGTAGTAGCCGCTCGTCATCGTCGTTCTTCCACACTCATTTTGTCACACCGAGGCGGTTGCTCTAATCCAACGGGTGATGCAAGCTCTCTCGTGAAGATCATGTGGGATGTCTGCAAAAGAGGATCACGTTGGTAGCCCTAATCACTTAAGAAAGAGAGAGAGAGAGAGAGAGAGAGAGATAAAGCAAGAGAGAACAAGTGATTAGAACTAATCACTCCCAAACCCTAACCCTAAGCATACCACACATGCTAGATTAGAGTTTCAAGAGAGAGGGAGAGAGAGAACACTCCACTTCTATTGCACAAATGGGAGAATGAGTTACAAACAAGAGAAATTAGCTTTTATAGTTCCAAGCCTTTTCCACTAAGCCGCCTTGGAGTAAGTGACTTGGGGCTCCCAAAAGATAGTTACAAGGCTTTTCTCTATGGTTTGGCCAATTGATCAAGATCCTCTTGTCTATCCTTCGAAGCTCAATACTTGGGAGCATCTTTATGGAATTTCCCTCATCAAATGATGAGATTTACAATATAGCACGGGCGCTCATTAAAAGTGTGCAAACATAGTTGTCATAGAAATGTGTACTAATATGTGGTTAATAGTGGTGTTCACATGGACCTTGATAGCTTTTATGACTTACCCACCATGACATCAACTAGCATCATCTCATTGATTCTCATTTACTTAGACCGACTCATTCATTGTATTATGATGGGGATGATGATTGTATATTGTATACACACACACATGATATTGATCTATTGCACACACATGCATATGATCATAGTGATATACGTGCACATGATATCACTGACACATATGCACATGATGATGATGTATGTGATAGAGCTGTGTGTGAGTTAGATCATGTGGGCATGATCTGGATGGTAGAGATGGAAGTGAGCACACTGAGCATCGACACTTCTATGCCTATCATCTTTCCTATGGATCATGAGGATATTCTAGTTGATCATGTGACATTCTAGAGGATAGTGTTCATTTGATTAGTGACGCATTCATTAGCACATTTGGGATACTGTATCCATTAGCACACTTGAGTATAGTGATACTTTGCATACGAGTGACAGAGACACCTATGAGCATAGACCTTAGATGCATTAGGCTATTCTTCTAGGATTTCTATATGTAGATATATCATTGGTCTACGACCACTA
Organism: Cibotium barometz; assembly: GCF_041138505.1. Lineage (NCBI taxonomy): Eukaryota > Viridiplantae > Streptophyta > Polypodiopsida > Cyatheales > Cibotiaceae > Cibotium > Cibotium barometz. Next base: position 12,453,730 of record NC_141088.1, on the reverse strand, counting down.
CTCCTAGTATTCATAGAATTCACAGTAGTGTTTGTTGGGATAGAGTTCATGTATTTGAGCAGTCAAGGTTAGTGCATGAGAATAGTGACGATTTTTCTCAGACCTTGTAGGAGAGGTAGGATTGTGCATATGGATTTAGAGAGCTTTGTATTTGATTTTGGGCTTTTTTCTAGATCCAATGATTAGAGAGATTGACCTATCTTTGGATATCGGTTATACATGGATTCCATTGGTGGACACAGACCATGATCATGATGATGATTTTAGAGATTGTGAGGATGACATGGTCAATGATGTTGAGATTTCGAGCTCATCTAGTGAGGTGGTGGACACTGATGACCCACCTGGGGGATAGGCCCCACACTTACACCACTGGCATGGTTGGTGAGATCATGTGTGATATGCGGCCAGTGGGATGACAGGCTGTGTGATAGCCATTCTAGAGACTGGCATAGTTATAACGCCAGCTTATTTAGTTGGGTTTACACTATAGAGAACCCTAGTATGTATTTGGTTGAGTACCTTTTCATATGTGTATACTCTTATCTTTGTATATGGTGTGTTGAGTGTTGGGTGAAGAAGAAGAAGAAGAAGAAGAAGATTTTCAGCCTCTCACCGTGTGTGTTCTCTTTTAGGGTTTTGTGAGTGTGTGTGTGCTTGCAAGAGCTCAAGCTCTCTTCTCCCCTGCATCTTTTCATGGTATCAGAGCCCGATTCATGCTAAGGGCTGAGCTGCAAACAAGAGAAGCACAGGAAGCGGTACGAGGGTAAGAGCTTCATTTACTCTTCCCTATTTGTGTTGGTGGCGACTACACCCTTGTCGGGAGCTCTACGGGAGGCACCGACAAACGATCTCTGATTGAGGATCTTCCTTCACGGGAGTAAAGCTATAGGGAAATTATACTGTCCTATTGGACAACATTTTTTTGTGCCAAAAGCGCGTTTCAGGTGCGTTAGGACCTCCATTTTTTCAGAAAGCAAGCGATTTCGAGCACTGCGGGAGTAAGTCATCGTTTCTATGCAGAGCTCTGTTTTAAGAACTGCGGGAAGACAGATTGGTTGTGCAGACATTGTGTGTGCTACAAGGAGGTCAACAGTTACCATTGGGTGTATGTATACACATTGAGGTCAGTGGTTGTGACATTTGAGTGTAGTACAGTATCGCTGCAGAAAATACAGCAGTTTGTGCAGGACAAACCAGAGTGCTCTTTCTGGTAAATTTGTGTGTCTGGCAAGATGTCAAATGATGGCATAAACCAGATTGTTGCTGAGAAGCTTGATACGAACAACTTCCATGCTTGGAGGTTTAGGTTGATGAATTTCCTGATGGGAAAGGGTTATTGGGACTACATAGAAGGTGAGCATGAAGAGGAACCAAAGATACCGGAGATCAATCCGACTGCTGCTCTGCAGATGTGAAAGACTTCAAGGATTGGAACCAAGGAGCCAGAAAAGTTATGTATTGGCTCTCTATCAGTATACAGGACACCATGATTGGGCACATACAGGATGCCAAGTCCCCCAAGGAGGCGTGGGACACCTTGGTAAAACTCTATGAAACAAATACCAAGGCACGAAAGATACAGTTGAAGAATGAACTTCATACTGTGGAGAAAAAGAGTATGTCTGTGAATGACTATGCATTGAAGATCAAGGGTATTTTGGAATCCCTTGCATCTATTTGCATTTCAGTAGATGATGATAATAAGATGAAAGTTTGTCTACGTGGTCTCGGGCCACAATACAAGGTGTTCAAGACGTCTATTCAGACTCAGGAAAACATTCCCAATTTCACAGATTTGGTGTCTATGTTGATTATAGAAGAGAAGAGCTTGGGTGAAGACTAACAGTCTTTATAAAACAAAAATAGTTCAGAGCAATAGGCCTTCTACACAAGTTCAGCAAGAGAACGAGGTAGAGGAGGCCATGGACGCAGCCAAGGAGGTGGCCAAATAGGTAATCAGAATTATGGCCAGCAGCAGCAACAACAGTCCCAGAATTCACAACAACACGCAGGTGGAAGAGGCCAATTCAAAGACAAGGGGAGTTAAAGAGGTCGTGGAAATTGGCAAAGGCAGTATAATGATACATGTGGATGCTTTTATTGCGGTAAGCCTGGGCATGTGCAGGCAGATTATTATAAGAAGTAGGCTGACATGCAAAATGGAAAATTGCAGCAAAACAACTATGCATCCTTGAGCAGAAACAATGAGGATAATGAAAGGTTGTTTGTTATGCAGCATGTTGTTAATGCCATGTGTGAAAATGTTAAAACAGCACATAAAGATGATGTATGGTATGTTGATTCAGGTGCTTCGAACCACATGACAAGTCATGGGGAGTGGTTCAAGGAGATGAAAAACCTTGAGAGACCAGGTTTTGTGGAAACAGGGGATGACACTGCTCATCCAATTGCCCATGTTGGAGATGTGCCATTGTCTATGCAGGATGGCAAAGTGAAGTACCTTGCATATGTCCTTCATGTTCCAAACATAACAAAGAATCTGGTTTCAGTTGGCCAGATGATTGAGCAGGGTTTGCAGGTTCGGTTTAACCTTGATGGGGTTGTTATGTTGAAGACTTTAAAGACAAGTGCAGGTTGGTTGCAAAAGGCAACAGAGTGGGTAGAATGTTTACATTGAATGTAAACATGCTTGAAGTGAGTGCTGTGATGTTTGCAAATGGTTCAGGAATTGTTGCAGACACAGACATTTGGCATAAAAGAATTGGACATGTGAATGTGCAGAGAATGAAGTGTATGTAGACTAAAGGAATTGTGACAGGGCTGCCAAAGTTTAAAGTTGAAGGTATGCAGAAAATATGTGAAGCATGCCAATTTGGAAAGCAAACAAAGCATGTATTTCCATGTGATAGAAATGTGAGCAGAAATGCACTAGATGTTGTGCATTCATATGTATGGGGTTCTACGAAGACCATGTCTATGGGAGGCTGCAGGTATTATGTGACATTTATTGATGACCACACAAGGAAAGTGTGGGTATACTTCATGAACGAGAAGAGTGAGGTATTCACTCATTTTCAAAATTTCAGAGTTATGGTTGAAAAGCAAACAGGGAAACATGTAAAGTGCCTAAGGTCAGATGGAGGGGGAGAGTACTTCTCCAATGAGTTCTCTGAATTTTTGAAGAAGAATGGTATTCATAGACAGTTTACATGTAGATACACTCCGCAGCAAAATGGAGTTGCTGAGCGGAAAAACAGGCACATTGCTGAGATTGTGCGAGCATTGATGGGAGAGAAAAATATGCTGCATAGCTATTGGGCTGAGTCTATTTTTACAGCAGTTTACATCATGAATAGGACTCCAACTGCAGCCATACATGATGTAACTCCAGAGGAGAGGTTTATTGGTAGAAAACGTGATTTGTCTCATCTGAAAGTCTTTGGATGCATTGCAAATGTGCATGTGCCAGATGAGCTGAGAACTAAGCTGGATCCAAAAGCTGAAAAATGTGTGTTTATTGGGTATTCCCTTGAGCAAAAGGGATACAGGTGTTATAACCCTGCTACACGTGAGTTGAGGGTAAGCAGGGATGTTGTTTTTTATGAGACGAGCAGCTAGTATGCTGCTGAAAAAGAAGTTGTTGGGACTGATGTGAGTGGAAATGTGGTTGCACAGAATACAAGTTAGCAATCACAGTCTTTGAGTGGACCAGGAGAGTCGTCATCTAGTGGTTTAGTTGATAGACCATGGAGTGGCAGGCTGCATCATAATACCAATCCTGCAAATGTGATTAGTACATCACATAAAGGCAAAGAGAAAGTGGTTGAGCCCCTTAGTATGCTTGACATTTCTGGAGGGCATTCTCATGTTGATGGAGAGTCTAGTGGCTCAGAGATGAGCCTTGATGAGGATCTTGGGATACCAGCTTTGAGAACACCTGGTGTAAAGAAGGCTATGGAAGCCATGAATACAAAGCTGCAAAGATCTGGGAGAGTGAAGAATCCTGTGCAGAGGTTTACCTATGATTGTTATGTAGCACATCACTATGCATACATGGCAAAAGTTGTGCAGGTTGTAGAGCCCACATGCATTGATGAGGCTATTGGAAATGTGTGTTGGGAGAAAGCTATAGATGAGGAGATGGATGCACTATATGGAAATGAGACTTGGGATTTAGTGCAATTGCCTGAAGGCAACAAAGCCATTGGATGCAAGTGGGTGTACAAAGTAAAACATAACAGTGATGGAAGCATAAGCAGGTACAAGGCTAGATTGGTAGCCAAAGGATATGCGCAGACATATGGCATTGATTATGAGGAAACTTTCAGCCCAGTTGCCAAGATGGCAACAGTGAGAGTTGTGACAGCAGTGGCTTCGTCAAAGCAATGGTCTTTACATCAAATGGATGTAAAGAATGCATTCTTGTATGGGGATTTGCAGGAAGAGGTGTATATGTTGTAGCCACCTAGTTATGAGGATGTGAGTCACCCCGAGCATGTTTGCAGGTTGAAGAAAGCCTTGTATGGCTTAAAACAAGCACCAAGAGCATGGTTTGACAAGATTTTTGAATATCTTGTCACTATTGGCTTTCATGTAGCCAATGCAGATTTCTCGCTATATGTGAGACACAGTGATAGAGGGGTTGTACTTGTTGTTATCTATGTAGATGACTTGATCATTACGGGGGACCATGATGCAGAGATCTTTGATGTAAAGATCTTGCTTAGACAGAAGTTTGAGATGAAGGATTTGGGGGAGCTCAGATATTTTTTGGGCATTGAGGTGATTAGGTCACCACATGGTATTGGATTACTGCAGAGACAGTATGGCTTGGACATGTTGTCCAACAAGTATGGTATGACAGGCTGTAAGCCTATATCAGTGCCATTGGATCAAAATGGCAAGTTGAGTGCAGATTCAGGAGAGATTTTGGAGAATCCTACTATGTATAGGCGCATAGTAGGAAGCTTGATCTACATGAGGATCACTAGGCCAGATTTGAGCTATGTTGTTGGGTTGGTGAGTCAGTTTATGTAGGTTCCTTGAAAGTCGCATTTGGATGCATTGAGACGCATACTGAGGTTTGTGAGTTCTACTTTGCATTGTGGACTATTTTATGAAACTAGGACAGAGATATGTGTACATGGATGGGTACACAGATGCTGATTGGGCTAGTAGTACCTCAGATAGAAGATCTACTAGCGGCTTCATGTTTTCTTTGGGGAGTGCTGTTGTGACTTGGAGCAGCAAGAAGCAACCTACAGTTGCTCTATCTAGTACAGAGGCTCAGTATAGAGGTGCTGCTATAGTAGCATCATGTGAGGTAGCTTGGTTGAGAAAGCTACTTTGCAGATTTGGGTCTATCAGTGGATAGATAAGTTGTCATTTTTTGTGACAACATTAGCAGTATACAGTTGGCCAAGAACCCTGTTTTTTATGCTCGCACGAAGCATATAGAGGTCCACTACCATTTTGTCAGAGAGAAGGTTTTGGCAGCAGGAGAGACATTGACCTTGTTTATGTCAGCACACTTTCCCCCAGATCATTGTGGAGCCATTGTCTTGGAGTTTACATGCCTTGGATTTTCGTATGATCTAGGCAAATATTTTGTTAGCCTCATCATTGACAGGAGTCCCTCATTGTTATATGTACATTATGTGTGCTATGTTATATACACATTATGTGTGAATATACTAGGAGGCTAACCCACATTAGGCTTGTGAGCATGGGAGCATGGGAACAAGCTCTAGTGGAGCATGGGTTAGGACTAACCTTAAGGGTTAAGGTTAGGGTCAGGCATCCAAGGGTCACACATGGGAAATGGAGAGTCAAGAGTCACTTGAGGGCCCTCCTATATAATAGGGGTATGGGGCACACTCAAGGGGGCTTGGAGGTTTGGGCTCCATGAGGCCAAGGCTATGTTATGCTCTCTTGTGTAGAGGTTCATATCTACTCTTCTACCATTTCACACTTTAGCTACATGCTATTGGATTGGAGTTATACCTCTTGATGGTATAGGACATCAAGGTAGAGGTATGATGTATTTCATTATTATTCATGTGTGCATCCCTTGGGCTCGGGGGTGGTTGGGTGGTTGAGTTTATGCCTGATTTATGCATGTTTATACATAACAATTATCTAGAGAGATCTTAGGGTTTTAACAGTGGTATCAGAGCAATCTCTATTTAATTATTGATTTTTTTAGTAAATTTTAATATTTACTAATAAAATATTATCTTTTGTTGATTTGTATTGATGAATTGCACGTGGATCATCGATATGGTGATTGGAACGTGTGTAACTACAATTCAATGGACAAATCGACGTTGCGGGGGAATACCGTGAGTTAATGCTATTTTTTCTTATTTTTTATGGTTAAAATCAAGCATTAAAGGAATTTTTTACAAAAATACCATAAAGTTTATGGTGGATATTTTTGTAGAATGGATTCCCTGAATTTTTTAGAATTTTTAGAAATTTTTTTCTATTTTTTAAGAATTTTTTGAGCATTTTTATGATTAAAAATATATTTTTATACATTTTTGCGGGTTTTTTCCGCGGGAATGCGATCAAATTTCTATCAATTTTCTACTGAAATTCAGTAGGGGACAGTGTGTTGATGCATAAATTACTCTCCCGTGTGCGCGTGGGGTCCTCTCCGCCTCTCAAATGTGATATTTCCTTCATTTTTCCGTGAAATTTCTCTTAAAAAGGAATTTTTTAAATTAAACATTAATCATAATTAATGTTAATTATGATTAGGAGTTTAATTAAAAATCTTAATCAAAGATTAAGCTAATCTCTATGATTAGCAGAGAGAGAGAGAGAGAAAAGATGGGAGGAGAATGATTTGGAGAGGAAAGTTATTGGAGAGGGTGGAGAGGAGAGAAGAGATTCTCTCTCACTTCTCCATGCGCAGGCGACGGGAGGGGGGGGGCTGCGCTGCAGCCGGGCGAAAAAAATCGCCCCCCCTTAGAAAAAATCAAATTGGCTAAAGCTAATTAAAGCTTATTTTATTTTATTTTTCATTTTTTTAAAAATGAGTTTTTTTATTTCAAAAAAACTTTTTGAATTTATTTCAAAAAAAGCTTGGAAAAAGCCTGGAAATTTCTGAAAATTACTGGATTTGAGTAAAAAAAACTCTGAAAATTCCTGAAAATTTCTTAATGAAAATTTTTGGCTTTTCATCTTCCGAAAAACCTTTGGCTTTCCGTTTTCCTGAAACCTTTTGGCTTTCCGAATTCCGGAAAAACTTTTGACCTTCCGTATTCCGGAAACCTTTGACCTTTCACATTCCGATTTTTTTTGTCTTTTCATTTTCCCAAAACTTTTGGCTTTCCGTATTCCGGGAAAACCGTTGGAATTCCGAAATTTTTTGACCGTTCGTATTCTAAATGCGTTCGGGGTAATTTAAAAATTTCAAAAAATTCCTGAAAATTAGTAGAAAATTAGACAAATGTTATTTTAAATTTCGAGAAAATGTGGGGTTAGTGTTTGGCATGTGGTGTGTCCATTCGGGCACCCGTGACCATTCAAATTCTTTTAAAAATATATTTTTTGATAGAAAATTTAAAAATCCATTAAAATTAAAAAATTTCATTGGATTTGAGAATTATCGGGCGGAATTGGAAATTTCATGAACGATGGGATTCTCGAGAAAATTTAGGAATATTCTAGATATTATTTTTAGAAATCCTAAAAATTGGTATTTTTTAAAATATCAATGATATTTTGGCAAAATTAATTGCTAAAAATTTTCTGAAAAAATATAGGTTTGGAATGCCATAAGATAGGTTTGGTGGAATTCAAAATTATCATATTTTGAGGCCCTAGAAAATTAGGAAAAATTAGGAAAAAAATCATGATAATTCTTTTTCTCGAGAATTTAATATTTTCGAGGGTTATTTAATGTTGAAGTACGTTTTCTCGTACTGACATTAGAGAGATGCGGGTTATTTGTATATTATTAATACGATTATACCTCGTATTAATGGATATTTATGTTTAGATTAATTCTAAACGATGTATTCATGATTTTTTACCATTATTTAGCCATTCTTTTTGGACATGTTCCTTAATTTCTTTTGATGGCTATAATTTACGTTCAAAGTGTGTTTCACCTTTGACACTTTTCCATGATAACTTATTTTGCACTTGTTTAAGTGTGGTTTGTGCTTATTAAGCCTAAGACAAACTCTATCATAGGTCAGTTGATCGGTTTGTTTTGGTGGATTTTTTTGGGATATTTTCCAAGTTTTATATGGACTCATCAGGTTCTGCCTAGATCACTTATGTCTAGGGTTTTCTTATTGAGTGCTACACACATGTGTTTCACTTTCTTACTTTGGATTTTTATTTGAACAACACAATGTTCATATACTCCGAATTGATGAGTTGGCCACCAATTTTAATGCTTCTTTTGACATGATTAATGTCCATTAGATGGTATGCATTGATTTTTATGATCAACTATGTTATTTATGGATTGAAGGAGCTTCTATGCTTTTATCCATGGTTTTATAAGGATCTTTTGATCTTTTGAATAATTACATGTGCTTTGAAGGTAGCACTTGCCTTCGTTTTTTGCACATAATTTTGGAGTATATTTCTTGTACTCTTGTGTATATTCCAACTCGAATACCTAGTTGCTTATATATCTAGGTGGAGTTATTTTTCTACCCTAACTTTATTGTGTTTTGGGTGGTTATCATTAGAAAGGCGCCAATAATACAATTTCTTTTCTAATGATGTACTCAGAAGGAGTTATTCCTTGATGTAGTCTCAAGTATATAGAGACAGGTTTAGTATGTGAAAGTCTGGATAAGGCTATCTTATTCCTTTTATACAGGATTTTATTCATATTTCCTAGACAGCATACTAGAGAGTTTCAAATTGTTAAGGTATGTATGGGTGGTATCATGGTGGAATGGGAGGCTAGGGATCCCTCACATATATTATCTTATGGGATAATTTGGGCTCAAGATTGTTGCTTTGCTTACATCACTTAGCATGTTGACCTCAACATTCAAAGATAATCTTATTTTCTAAATTCACTAGAAGTTATACTGTGGGCATTCTCTAGATAAATTTCTTTTATCTATAGCCTGCATGTTTTGATGAGGGTAATCTCGTCGACATTTTCACTTGTTGAAATCTCTTTCTTTAGAGTTCAAACAAGTTTATCTTGTTGTGTTCAGGTAAGGAAATTTGGATTCTTCCTTTATTGGCATTTCTTTCTCTAATTCTGTACTTTAGGTGATTTACACAATCAACCTGATAGGGTTACGGATGGACATATGTAACTCATCGAGACGTTGATGACTCTCTATGTTGATATGGGTAACTCGAGACGTCGATTATTCCATATGCAGATGTGGGTATGTCGGGGCGCCGATGAATCCCTAGTTTCTGCTATTATAATGCCATGCTTTCCTACTTTATTCCGAAAGGTTTACAAAACAAGGAAGTTACTTTGAATGTGAATTACTCTGATCTTCAGCAATCTGATGGGCAAACAGAGTGTACGAATCAGATTGTAGAGTATATGCTTCGTGCATGTCTCTAGAAAATCATCATATTGGGAAATATCTTCCAATGATGGAATTTGCCTATAACAGTTCTAAATTTACGACAAGGCACCTATTGATGTCAGTCTTTCATCGAGGGATTTCTTGCGAGATATGCAGGAAATTCTGACCGAAGCTCGGGATTCTATCAGGAGTGCTCATGATAGGGCACGGTTTTATGCTGATAGGGGACGCTCATCTCGGTCTTTTGAACCAGGAGCGTTGGTTTATTTTAATGTTCCTAAAGATTCTCAGACTTTGTCAATGGGAAAATGCTCGAATTTATATCCTAGATATTGTGGTCCATTTCGAGTTATATATCAGATTGGCACGGTTGCGTATGAACTAAAACTACCTCCAATTGTTAGAGTTCATCCAGTCTTTCATATCGAAAGATTGAAAGGGAAACTGGGAGGTGAGGATGACACATTTACTCCTCAAGAACTTGTTGAAGTCGATGTATTATCCTATGTTCTACATGAACCTGATAAGGTACTTGAATTCAGGGAAAGGAAACTTTGTAGTTGACTAATCCCTGAGGTTAAAATAAGGTGAAAAGATAGGGAAATTGAGAATTTGACTTGGGAGTCGGTTGAGATTATTCAGCGCAGTTCTCCTTCTTTTCATTGCAAGAGTGCAATGTTTTGAGAGAGGGGAAGTATGTTATATGTACATTATGTGTGCTATGTTATATACACATTATGTGTGCATATACTAGGAGGCTAACCCACATTAGGCTTGTGAGCATGGGAGCATGGGAACAAGCTCTAGTGGAGCATGGGTTAGGACTAACCTTAAGGGTTAAGGTTAGGGTCAGGCATCCAAGGGTCACACATGGGAAATGGAGAGTCAAGAGTCACTTGAGAGCCCTCCTATATAATAGGGGTATGGGGCACACTCAAGGGGGCTTGGAGGTTTGGGCTCCATGAGGCCAAGGCTATGTTATGCTCTCTTGTGTAGAGGTTCATATCTACTTTTCTACCATTTCACACTTTAGCTACATGCTATTGGATTGGAGTTATACCTCTTGATGGTATGGGACATCAAGGTAGAGGTATGATGTATTTCATTATTATTCATGTGTGCATCCCTTGGGCTTGGGGGTGGTTGGGTGGTTGAGTTTATGCCTGATTTATGCATGTTTATGCATAACAATTATCTAGAGAGATCTTAGGGTTTTAACACTCATTCTTTCCCTTTGACCCTAGGGGTAATATTACTTATGTTATGATATTTGGGTCTTCCATGATAGTGACTTATGTCATGATTTTTGGCTTTTGTATATAGCCTTTTTATATGGTGCATAACCACCCTTCGATTTTGAGGACAAAATCATTATAGGAAGGGATGGTTTGTAATGAAGGGATAGTTTGTAATGAAAGGATTTTAGTGAGCACATACATATGGGGGATGGGCCTATGCACATGGGGCTTAGGGACATTTACATGTGTTGTGTAGGGCATATGCGGGCCTTGGGACTATAAAAGGAACTAGCCCTAGGATATTGTACCTTTTATGACCGTTGATATCTTTTATGATATACATCACCTTGATGCCTATGGCTCAAGCTTCCATGGTGAGCTTCTTCCTTCATGAGATTCTAGGATGGTGACCTATACCCTTGTTGTCTACTCCAAGTATTGAGTGGGCCTCCATCTTGCACCTAGTAGCTTTAGAGAGATAAGCTCGATATGTCATTGTAGCCATAGGTTATTGCAGAGGCCTGAGTTACATGAAAAGTTAACGTTTGTACAACATCCAAATTCTTATATGAGCACCTAATTTCAAGATTTGGTTGGCCATTAGAATTGGTCAGGGATAAGATATCACACTTCATTAATGAAGTGGTCAAACATCTTCTGACGTGTTCCTTAGGTGCACCACAAATGTTCACCATACTATCTCACAGCTAATGGTCAAGCTGAGAGTACCAAAACAAGATTTTATGCTCCATAATGATCAAAATTGTGGAATCTAGTGAGAGTTATTGGAGCACAAATTAATAGCAACTCTATGGGCATACTGAACTTCATACAGGTAGCCACTAGGTAAACACCTTTTAAACTCGCTTATGAAGTGGAGGTAGTGATGCCCACGGTGTATCTAGTGCCAAGTGTAAGGGTGGTAATGAGGGAGAGATGAAGTGAAAATGCATTGGCTTAAAAGAATACTAGAATTGAAAAGGTTGGATACAAGGCTTGCATGGTATGATAGTTGGGAAGTATAGACACAAGTGCCATAACCTTAAGACAAATGAGCTTAAGGAAGGGGATTTAGTGCTGATGTACGGAGTTAGATCAAACAAACAAAAAAAAACTAAAATTTCCAAGGCTAGGACCATTTAAGACTATTGTTGGTGGAGATGGAAGGCTTCATCAATGGTGGCAGCAAACTAAGGAATCCCCTTAACTCAAGATATGCTAGCTCAGAAACATAAAAAGAAACATGAGAAAATAAAGTCTCAAATGAGAAGCCCAGGAAGAAGATAAGCCAAGTGAAATAAAAATTAAAACATCAAACCCTAAAAATAAACATGGCTACTCTTACCTTGATAGAGGAAGAGGATCTTGAAATTGAATGTGCAAGGCTATGGGAGGTAAGCGTGTCTATCTCAGGTAATTCTACACCCTACATTACATTAATGCCACAATCTTCTCTCGTATGAAACATGGGTAAAATTGGGACAACCTGAGCTAGATCCCAACAAGGGCAAAAGTTCAGAGCATGCACTCCAAAATAGTTAATTCTATTAGAGTTTTAAAATTTTATGTACCCACCAAAATAATCCCCTAATTGGGAAGGTATGTGTTATGCATATAGGTATGATGGGAGAAGAGATATTACTGGGAAGAGGTTGGATTAGTGCATCTGGATGCACCATCAACTAGGCTAACATGATGACACATCTTGAGCATGACAAGATGTCATACACCATGCCATTGTGGGAAGATAAAAAAGGAGAAATCAACCCAAGAATACCAAAAAGAGGTTACAAGTTCAATACTCAAGTTGCCTCTTCATCTCAAGAAGATGAAAAGGGAAGCCCCAAAACACCAAACAAAGAGAAGAAGCTGGAAGAAAAATCCACTCAACTTGGTAACAGTGGGTATCAAAAGAATGCCTTAAGGAGACAAGACTATGAAGGATGAAAATAAATACAGATTTTGAAACAGTGTGGGGAAGTGAATTGGGAGATAATTGCTAGGGGAAAGCCTTTACTATGATAGCCAAACCAAGAAAAAGACCCAATGGAAAGAATAAATATTGTTAACTTGACCCCACAACAGGTAGTATACTAGTAAGAAGTTTGGAATCCCAAGGATGCTATCAAGGGTGTACTTAGAGAAGAGTGAGACAATAAGGCTAGAAACATTAGGAAAGTGTTAGAATAAAAATATTAGCTCCAAAAATCCTAAAAGAAATAAGAAGACAAGAATAGTTCTATTAAGAGAAGTATCTCCAAAAATAGAAATTTGAATTTAGGTGATAAGAGGTCATATTTAGAGTACTTTTACATATTTAGAGTCCATGCATACTAAAAATGTGGAAAAGCAAAGCGTTTCTAAAGATGGCACATTTGTGGCTATATACAAACGTTTTTGCCTATTCTACCCGCGTTGGCTTGTAGAATAGATGGCTTCCAGTTCTTTTGACTGGTTATATGACCATATTCTAAGTTTTAATCAGAGAGTTATGGCCGAAACAATTTACTGATTCTGTCAGGGTCTCTACACAGGGAAAACTGTAAGAAGGCAGCAAGTAGCCTCAAGGTAATCCTAGAGTTGGAGATGTATATATCCCTTCATTATTATCTAATATCTTAGAAAAGAAGCTTAGATTGCTATGGTCTTTCGGAGGAAGAGACCAAAACTCCATAGCTTTTCTTTTAAAGAAAGAATAGTATGCCATAGCCCTGCAAGAGAAGGCTATTTTGCCATAGACCTTCGAAAGGTAGAAATGTCACAGTACGAGTAAGAGGAGAAGCTTGGGGATGATCGGATGATTTTAATCATAAGAGAAGGTATTAGAAGACTCTATTCTCATATGTCAAGTTCTAAAGCTCTTGTTATCGAGCAAAGGTAACGATAAACGACAAATTTCTATAAGGTATATACATATTTTGTTTTTCAAATACATATCATTCTTAGGGGTTGAGGTATGGCCCCGGCTTCTCTATTAATTGTTAATAGTGATCAATTTGATTGATTTACTAGTTAAAGTTTGTATTCTTTTAAACAATAGCATATGCCTTAAATAAAGAATGTCTTATCGCAATCTCAAGTTGAAATGCAAAAATCTTTGTGAAAAGGATTGTTTTCTTAAGAAGGTAACATGGATTCTAGTCCTATGGTTTAGTTGAGTAAATGGATTGTTATCTTGGTTTAGTAAATGGATTGTTATCTTGGTTAAATTAAGGTACAGGTATAACTTCTCCTTGCCTTGACGCTACCCCGTTCTTGTGCTTGTGTAGTCGGACAGTGGAGACGTTAGTAAGGCCCGAAGTTGGCCCATGGTATCCCTCATACCATTGGGAGAATGAGGTTCACCGATTGAGGCGAGTGATTGTGATGCTGCCTAGTTCTGAGGGCCCAGGCTAGTGCGGTGAATTAGCCCACCCTAGTGCGCAGACATCCCTCTGAGGGGCGGGAGGATCGAGCGATGGAGCCTGAGAGGGCGACAGGCTGGCTTGAGTCCTCGCCAAAAGCGGTGGCCGACGATGAGGTGTATGGTCCCGTAGGGTTTTGCCCAGCATGTAGAGGCTGGAAGGCCGAATTCTAGATCATCGGTAGTATAAAAGAAAAGAATAAGAGAGCCGGTTTGGCTTGTATGGAATTGATTCATGTATCAAATTTTTTTTATAAATCTTGTTTTTGGCATTATTGTATTGTGGAAAAATACTATTTTAACAAACCTTGTGAAAAGGGCCTTAATTAAGGAACATGATTATTTATGTCAAATAGTATGGTAGGATTAATTAGAAAACAAATTGATGCATGAGTAGGGTTGAAAGTGGGAGGATGGAATGCCCCCCGACGGTACCATCCTATGGACGGGTGGACCCGATTAGTCAGGTAGCTTTCCAACATATTAAGTGAAAGCCCTACGTTAGATAAACAGGTTCTCGGGCAATTCTATTCTAGAAGACTAGGCCAGCGGCTGTGCCTTGCATGGATGAGGAAAAAAGCGTTGTCTCTAGGAATCAAGACTAGTAGTTGCCCAAATTATGATCAATTACCCTATGGGCGATTTGATTTTTAGAAGGCCACGCTCCCCCTGCGGGTTAGAACCCTATGAATCGTATCCTTGAATCTTTGCATGGTCAAGGTGTCGATGAGTAGGAAATTTTCTCCAAGATAAGACTTAGTGGACTATCTTAAGTGTTTCTCCTATTTTTGGAAGGGGGGAACCTTACAACACACAACCCATCCACATCAAGGAAAGCCCACTTTTACAACCCGACCCACAAGACTCAAATTGATGAGTGTGGAGCCCAGATTGGTAGTTATACCTCTCAAGGTCTTAACATATGCTCAAACACAAATGCTACAAAGGAACTAATCTAAGAACCTTGCTTCCAACTCAGAACTCAAGGCCAGAAGAAGAAGAAGAGTGAGGAAGGTAGGAAGAGGTGAATCATTATTAACTATATAGGATGTGTCTGTTGAGGGGATAATACCCACTTAGTCTAGATAGTCTAGTTGGGCTACAATAGAGTCGAGACAAAGAGCTAGTTGGGCTACAACAGAGACATTTTATTTGAGTGTGGAAATGGCAAGGGAACCACAAAGAACTTATGGATCCTTGTTGGAAAACTTTCCCAATTGTCCGAGATGAAGGGGCACCTCTTCCAATTGTATGTTTACTTGACTTTATCCCATGGAATCAACCATTCTTGAACAAGGATCCATGGAATTTGATAACTACTCTAACCATTCACCACCACAAGATGTTGCAGGACTTATGGCCTTCCTTTCTTCAAAAATCAAGATGCCAATACGAGCATTGTTAAGGTTGCTAAGGGAAAAGCAATGCTTGTGGATGGATATAAAAGAATGGTAGAAGGAAGACTCTAAACTAGACCAAGGTCTAATAAAAATCTACCAATACCCATCGAGGAGTATTTGAATATGATTGGAGAAGCAGAACTGCTACTACAACTTGCACAGATTGTGGTTAACCATCTGGGAGACATTATTAGGAGAGTGATGACACAAATGCAATACTATTGGTATTGCATAAGGGTTATCAAGCTACATCTATCCTAGATGGAGTAGCATGAGTAAGTATCGTTACCGAACAATGTTGGGAAAAGTGGGGAAAAATGGTCTTAGAGAAGAAAACAAATCTAATTATAAAAATGGTAGATGAAATGATAGCAAAGCCCATGGGAGTTTTGCCAAACCTGAAGATTTAAGACCTTCTCATTTTTATTTTGCCATAATTTTATGGTTATTAACTTTTCTAGCCAAATCGACTTGTATGACATTATCATAGGCAGAACTTTCATGAGGGAGGCTAGGTTGGTGCATGATTGGGCTATTGACCACATATATTTGCAAATCCGCAAGGTTGATTTGCTCTTGTTAAAAAATCATCCTATGGATGGTGGTTTGTTTGGAAATAATTCTGATACCATGAAGAGAGCCATAACAATGCAACTTTGCAAGGCATTGGAGAAAACAGAGAAGAGTAAGGATGAGCACATGCTATATACTTCTCTTCCTATAGATATGATTTTTTTTGAAAACTAGATGCATTTTTTTGACAACAATAGATGTGATGGGGAAGGTAGGAATGAAATATGAGGAACCCTAAGGGAGTGAGTGAGATCTTGTTGTTATCAAAATAGTTGTTGTTGACGAACATGTTATCACGTTAATTAATAGATGATGACTTTAGCAATAGTGAATTGGTTGAAGCCATCATGACCAATGTCTTTGGATGAAAGATGTATTTCCTTCTTAACAGGGAAGTGCTTTATTGACAGTTGGTCGTTTGCTAGGACCAAAGGCTAGGTGGGCTTGTGGAAGTGAGGTTTGATGTGCTATAGTTGACTATATTTTCATTTCCATAGAGATAGAGAGAAATAGAGTTGGATATTTTTTTTTCTTGTATAGTGGAGAGAAACATGTATATATGTATGCATATATGTATTATATATTACATATGTATTATCTATTATATAATACATAATACATATTTTCGTAATGTAAATAGAAAAATAAACATTTGTGGAAAAGGATAAAGAAAGAGAGATAGAGAGAGATATATATAAATAGAGAGAGGAATAGACATAGAGATATTTTTTTCTTTTATATTAGAGAGAGAGAGAGAGAGAGAGAGAGAGAGAGAGAGAGAGAGAGAGAGAGAGAGAGATTGTTTTTCTTTTCTAGTAGAGAGAGCGAGAGGAACATGTATTCATTGTATACAATTTGCATTTATATATGTATGTATTATGCATTTATATGCATGATATATGTATTATGTATTATATATATAGATTATGGATTATGTACTTATATATGGTATACATGTGTTATGTTATGTATTCTTATATACATATATATGTCTTTGTGTTTTTATATTTGAAACAAACTTATATATAATGAATATCATGTGTTAGTAATAGATGAAGGAAAAAATCATATCCATACACACACACACACCCCCCTGTATGTGTGTGTGTGTGTGTGTGTGTGTGTGTGTGTGTGTGTATACATACATACACACACACACACATGTATGTATAGAGAGAGAGAGAGAGAGAGAGAGAGAGAGAGAGAGAGAGAGAGAGAGATTTCCTTTATAGAAAAAAAGAGAAAAAAAGAGAGCAAAACATGCATGTGTTTGTGTACACACTCACTTACTTTCTGTCTATCTCTCACAAATACTCACACACCCACACATGTATGCATGCATGTAGAGAAAGAGATAGAGGTAGAGAGAAATAGATAGAGATAAAGATAGAGATAGAGATAAAGAGAGAAATAGAGGTAGATATTTTTTTCTTTTATAGTAGAGAGAGAGAGAGAGAGAGATGTATTCATTGTGTGCATTATGTATTTATATATGTATGTATTATGCATTTTTATATATTTGGATTATGGATTATGTACTTATATATGTTATATACACACACTAACTCTTTGTTTGTGTACAAATTTTGCAAGAGGCAAGGAGGGAGAATAGATGTGTGCTTGTTTACTTGAAGCATGAAAAGGGTGGATTACACCAAGAAAAGCTATGGAAGCCTGTAATTGTATTAGTGAAAAAGTATCATGATTATGGAATGATTAGTGAATGGCCAATATTGGTCTCTCATAAATACTAGCACAACCATGTATATATGCATGCATGGATGTACGCACACCCCACACACATACTCTCTCTCTCTCTCTCTCTCTCTCTCTCTCTCTCTCTTCGTTGATTATGTTTTTTGTTGTAAATCATCTTGGGCAGGATTGAAAGAAGAGTTGATCATTTTGCTTTTCTTGGTGCTTATTCCAAATTTGAGCAAGGCGATCTACAAGGTGCTCATTTGTGAGAATCACTAATATTAGTTTCTTATTGTTTTAGAAATTTTTATCCTAGATATGTGTCATTTAATATGCTTTTAAGTATCTTGGTATGTTATCTTGTATAATGGATGCAAGTTTTTGTCTAATGTTGCAT
The DNA here is from genome assembly GCF_041138505.1 of Cibotium barometz. Classification (NCBI taxonomy): domain Eukaryota; kingdom Viridiplantae; phylum Streptophyta; class Polypodiopsida; order Cyatheales; family Cibotiaceae; genus Cibotium; species Cibotium barometz. Next base: position 12,435,527 of record NC_141088.1, on the reverse strand, counting down.
ATTTATAGCCATTATACATTGTAATCACCAAATTCATCTACTTTTAGGACTTATCCCCCATTGTACATTCATCTACTTTTAGGACTTATCCCCCTTGTTTGATGTTCAACTTGATGTTCAACCACATTTAGCATACTTGTCAAGTTAAAGAAAACCTTTAATATTTCATGGTCTTCTTAAATGGGACTTTGAAAGTAGCAAGACACGATATCTTATTTTCTGATATTCAACCACATTTGGTATACTTTGTCAAGTTAAAGAAAACCTTTAATATTTTATGGTCTTCTTTTGGGACTTCGAAAGTAGCAAGACACCATATCTTATTTTCTGATTGAACATTGAAATAACATGAATTATCTTTTGTAATGTTTGGATTGAAGGCTCTATTTTATCAGGGTTAAGTGGATTCTTATGTATAAGCTCTTATGCATATTCTATATGCATAATACTATATAATTATTCATCAGGGTCAAGTGGATTCTTATGCATGAGATCTTATGCATATTCTATATGCATAATATTATATAAATATACATAAAGAACTCTATGCATAATCTATGTGCATGAAGAATCAATGATAATGGTTTATTACTATGGAAAATATAAATAATGAAAGAAACCCAATACACACGAAAAAGGTGCCAATGTAAAATTGAATAAGAACTTAAAGGTTAACTCTTACCGCCAAGATGGCTTGAGGTTGGCACTCTACACACTCCTCTTTTTCCTTAGTATGGTTGCCATAAAATGTTAGAGAAGAGACATATCTACTTGAGCTCTCTCTAATCAATACTTACGTAGATCATAGAGCTTCAAAATGGAAGATAGGCTACTTCTTTATAACTTGTTATAATTTCCAAAGCACTTGTATTGAAAATGATGTTATTTATGCATAATGCCTTGCCAAGAACATAATACCCCCCAAAAAAAACTAAACCTATTCTGTTATTGAGAAAAAGAACAAAAAGCTCTCATGTATAGAGCTCATGCAAAATGTGTTATGCTCTTTAGCTCTCACAAGGCTACAAGTGACTATTACATAAGCTCATTATCTCATATGCATAGCATCTTATGCATTATCTCAACTAAATTGCATTGTGAATAAGAGCCTCACTCATAAGCGCTAATGCAAAATCTCTCTTATATGCATCTCTTATGCATATTTCATAAAACAGCTCTTATATGTGACCCATAAGAGAAAATGTAAGAACTCTTATACATAACACATAAGAGCTAATACATTAGCTTTGAGTTATGATACATAAGAGAAATGCATAAACATAAGCTCTTATACATTATGCATAAACATATGCTCTTATAGATTATGCATAAACATAAGAGCTAATGTATAAACATAAGCTCTTATACATTATGCACTAGAGCTAATGCAAAAGCTCGTATGATCTTCATTAGCTCTTATGTGTCACTAGCTTTTACATGATTAGTTTATGCAACTCTGAAAGAAAGCTATATCTAGATTATCCTATTTTAGCATGGATTTGCCTAGCTTAGAGAAATTAGCCTAGGTTTAGATAGAGAAATGGTAATTCTCCATTATTAAAGTGATTAGTGCCAATTAGGCTTATTTTGACTTATATACATGGCAACCCTTTCACATTACACTTTAATGTGTCCATGGGCATGGTACTTTTCCCATTCTCCAACCTCTTGGCCTTGGGCTCAAATTACACGAGACCTTTTAAGGTTTGTTACAAACCAACCCCACCCAAGAGGTTTCCTCGAAACCATAGATGTATAATCCGCATAATCCGCATGGATGGAATAATTTCACTAAGGACTCATGTCAACATCTTGCTCATGCTCATGTCATGTATGTGGTACCAGAAACATGTGTATGGCTGTAAATTGTCCCCAAAGCCTTCAAAACAAGCCATAACATTTACCCCATAATGGCATGAGAGCCTCGTGTAACTTCCTAGCACTATGCATTCAAAAGCCAAGGGTATAAGGCTGTCCACAGTGAATTTACAAGAAATTTCAGCAAGCTAATTCATTATTATTAAGCCTCGTTGGACCCCTCAAATGCATCCAATAACCCTTCAAACCCTTCCAATGTAGAGGTAGGCTGCCAAGAAGCTTCTTCCTTAGGTAATCCTCACCATTTGACCAAGTATTCCACCAAGGTTTGATTGCAAAGAACCCTTTCTCTTATGCTGCCCAAAATCAATTCCAACACGAACTCAATCATGCCCTCCTCATTCATTGGAGGTAGCTCATCTTTCACAAGAACTTTTGGCCCAAGTTAAGATTTAAGATGTGATACATGAAACACATCATGAATTCTTGTGGTTGATGGAAGGTAAGCAACTTCACCAACATGTCTCAAAACTTTTGTATGGACCATAGTATTGATGAGCTAACTTGGTGTTTGTGTTACCCTTAAGAGCTCTATATCTAGTCTTAGGTATTCTCAAGAAAACCCAATCTCCCTCCTTGAACACCAATGAGCATTTGTATAATGTCTCATCCTTTCTTAAGTTTCCTTCATATTATCTTTGCATTGTTGTAAGAGTGCATCTTCCTTTTCCATCTCCTCTTTTGCATTAGGAGTCACCCCCTCTTGCTTTTGAACCAGCATTGGCATATTCACTTTGTACCCATAGAGTGCCTCAAAAGGTGACATACCAATTCTCTCATGATGTGTACCATTATGAGCAAACTTGGCAAAGCGGCCGCAACTACTCATCCCAAAAACCTTGCGTGTCATGGAATTAATGCCTCTATGTCTCCACCCACTTGTTCACCCTCTTGGTTTGTCCATTAGTTTTAGGGTGCTAGGTGTCAAAATAGTCCCCATGATCTCAAACAATGTCCTCCAAAATGTACTCATAAACCTCACATCTTGGTCATTAACAATTTGTTGTGGCAATCCATGTAACTTGAAAACATGTTCCACAAGTTGTTATGCAGTCCTAGATGTTGAAAATTTGATGTGAGCATCCTTGAGCTCTTGGAAGCTCTTATTGGCTATGTCATCCCAAAAGAAATCCTCTTTATTAAGCTTGTATGTAAGAGGATCGGTAATATGAGCTTATCACTTGATGAACTTCCTATATAATGATTACAATCCCAAGAATCCCCTCAATTGAGTGCTATTTGTAGACATAAGCCAATTCTTAACACATTCCACCTTCTTTGGATCCACCATAATGCCTTCTTTGCTCACTATATGTCCAAGATACTCAACCTTTTATGTCATAAAAGGTACACTTGCTCTCCTTTTCATACAAGTAAGCATCCAAAACAACCCTTACATGCATTAAGTGATCTTTATCACTCTTTCTATATATCAAGATATCGTCAAAGAACATGAACAACCATTTATAAAAAAAGGGTCCAAGCACTTAGTTTGCTTGAAACACTTAGGGTTCATAGGATAAACACGTTGTTTGATCAGCCTGGCTCTATCAACCATTGAAATGGTGTGCTGGACCTTTTTTAGAGGTACACCCTTCATATCCGTGTACTTCCAAGCAAAACAATCTTGGAATTTTGTCAGGCGAGTGATGAGCTCGGCCTCTTCTTCCTTTGAAAGGTCTTCTGTAGTAAATACCGGCTTTGGGTCTTCACCTTGGCCTGCTAAGTTTACTTCCTTGAACTTAGCTGGACTGCCATATGAGGTCCCATGTTTCCCACTAGCAAACCTCTGAGCCAAGTCATATTGGACAAATTGGTCAGCCATTTGGAAGGTCTTGAAGTGCTTGGGCACCTATTTTGTCTCTTCTACTTTAGCACTTTCCTCATCAACTCTTGGCTTCTTTCTTAGCGAGTGCTAACTTTTTGTTGTGTGCCTTGTGCATGGAGCGGCAAAGCCTTTTGGGGACTGGCAAAGCCTTTTGGGGACTGGTTTAGGTTGAATGGGTTCAACTGGTTGTGAGACCGCAGTGCGGACCAAAAGAGAGCTATTTGCAAACTCTTTTTGCCACATTTCATTGAAATGCTCATGTGCTTCCACAACACCCACATATTTCAACCAATGGGTTTTTGAGTTGTCTGGGAAGACACACCTTTTCGGACGAGGGAATCCCTCTGGCCTATGAGTTTTATGGGAGCGTGTACTCCCCAATGGCTTTGCTCTAACAACTTGTTCGAGCTCTTGGGTGGCTATATTGGGAAAATATGCTGAACGAAGCATGTACAATGACATAAGCTCTTGCCCATCTGCTGTAGCAAACCTTGTACCAGTGCGTCGAGGTAAGATATCCAGGGTAGCAAGGATATGCAACTAGTTCTCAGAGTCTTCCAGCTCTGGAAGCAGTGCACAATCCTCACTCTCCTTTTCATCTTCTAGTCTTTTATGGCATGTCTGGCACATATGGACTTTAGTAGTTCGTGTTGTTGTGACCGAGTCCTCTGCAAATGGTTTGCCACTCATGGGATGCACCTTCCACATGCGTAGATTGATCTTGAAGGTAAGATCTTTTCTTCGAATGTAAATGTGGTCAGTGTCCCAGTCATGGATCATCTTTGATTCTCTCATAAAGGGTTTGCCGAGGATGCAATCATATGAAATTGGCTGACATCCAAAATTCATCACCTCAAAAGTGTGGCGATAGGTGGTTCCCAGAATCTTAATTTTAAGATCTCTTAATAGAACAATGGGTCTAGCGGTGGCTTCATCAGCGAGTTTAACTAGAAATCAGGTGTTATCCAAGGTAGGTTCTCCCATTTTTCCCAGCATTGTTCGGTAGCAATGCTCACCCCAGCTCCCCCATCCAAGATTGTAGTAATTTAGAGGCCATTGAAGGTTATGGGTAAAGTTGTGTTGAGTTCATCACCTTCGAAGTACCGCCCAAGCTTATTAACTCAAACCGTGGGGGTTCCTCTTACCTTGTGAGGTATATGGAATTCCTTTTCCTCGAATTCATTAGAGTTGTCGAGCTCTATGGTTTCATACATGCCTGCTTTGAGATGTCTCTCCATCCAATCCTTCATGTCATTCCATAGGCTTGGGCTACCTTGGAGCAAGGTGTCGATAGGGATTTGGACTTGAGACGAGAGGAAAGAGGAGAGACCTTCAATATCTCTTGGAATGGAGGCTGTCCTTTGAGGAAGGTTGGGTATGCTTTGTCTTAAGCTTTTTGAGGTGTATGGGATGGGAACAGGGATTTCTGCATTTGTTCCACTATGATGTTCCTCTCCCAAATTTCTAAAATATTCATCCACTCTGTCTCTGTGTTGGGGGGTAGCTTCTGCTTCTGTTAACTCTTGTGGGAGTGGTAGGTCTAGAAGCTTGCAACAAGGATATACCTGAGCATCATGTGCATGTCTCTGGTGTTTGAGACCAATGGGGCATAGTTCCAAGTAGGCAGTAGGAGGATCGGCTTCCAACTGAGTTTGGCACTCACGGACTAACTCTTGGGTTGCCAAGAGTCTCTCCTTTTCCTCAACAGGATTAGGGTACTTAGCGAGCTTTTGCGGTAGCTGGTGGGTGTCCATGGGTTGTCTGGCGTGGGCGGTAGCCCTTGGCAATTCTTCTTCAGAAGAAGAAGAAGAAGAAGTTGACGGATGAGTAGTTGTGCCAGAGTTTGAACCGCTTTTGATAATCACTTGGCTTTCTCCCTTTCCAACCTTAGTGGCTTTCTTTCATGAGCACCGAGTTGCTCGTGCTTTTTCAAGTGCTCTTATCATATGTCGTGTGGTGGGTCACAGCGTTGAGAGGGACTGCTCTAATGAAACCATCTCTCACACTCAGCAGGTTAAGGTTGGTGCTAGGATTAGCTTCATAAGCCTTTCCAAAGGATCTTGGTCTCAGCGGGACAATCTTTATAAAGGTGGTTAATATCGCACACCACACACAATGGAGCTCGGGCGGGAACACTTGTTTGCAGGGACACTCGCCATACTCTTTCGATTGGGACACTCAGCCACTCGGTGAGGTCCACCATAATCGTAGCATTGTATAGGTGGCCATTTAGTTGTCTGGTTCATGTCCTTAGCCCGAGGTATTGGGGCCACTAAGTATATAGGGTACATTTGATCTCCCTCCATGACTCAAGATTTCTGAAGGTGGGCTTGTTGGCTCTTGGTTTCATAAGTGGGAGTTTCAGAGATTTTTCCCTCATTCCCATCCTCAAAGAGTTTTGTCAGGGTTATCCGATGAACTAGTGTGACTCTGGGTAATGGGGGCTGAGGTGGGAGAATTGGGGTGGTAAGGGCGTTTCTGGTACCCTAAGGATTCCTCTTTGGGCCACTTCTTAGCTAGGTTGAGGTGCATTATGATGCATTGGAGTGGGCAAAGCCAACGGTTGCGTGGAATTGGTGGGTAGTGCCTGGGGCACAGCTCAAGCTAGAGCAGCCTTGTGGTGGTGATGGTAGTTGGAGATTTTATGATTGCCCCGTTTTACATAATATGTATAATAGAGGCTTGGACGGGGTCTTAGATGAGGACACCTGGTGCGAGTATGGTTTTCTTGACAGGTCGGGCACCATACAAGTTCCCTTCTAGGATAGAGATGTGGAAGGACCTCTCAAACCCGGCCTTGGTTAATTCTCCATTGCTGGGTCATTTGTTGCATTAGTGCAGTCGGCCAATTTCTCTACACTTTGTCTAGACAAAGACTCTTTTCCTTTTTCATTAGGCTTTGTGCTGGTGGTCTTGAAGGAGGATTCTAATGCACCTTCATGGAGTTTTCGGGAACATGTTCCTTTGAAGTTGTCCTCAAACTTCAAAGCGCTCTTGTAGCATTGTTCAAATGAGGTATGGTCTAAGGCAAACAAGGAGTTATGCAAGGGAATATCATAGAGTCCCTCCATAAATCTCCCAATTGATCTCTCATCGGAGAACTTGTCTCCAGCGCTACAATGTGAGTGGAGATATTTGACTCTATGAATGTAATCCCTGATGGTTTCTTCTTCATTTTGTTTGACATTGTTCAACTCCTTAACAGGGCTCCATCAAGTACCTTGACGAGAATACCCCACTTTGAAAGCTTCTTTTTTAAAGCTTCGCGAAGGAAGCATTATCTTCCGTTTTCAACGATCTGAACCATTGGCCAGCTTTGCTATCCAAGGTAAGGGCAAAAGCACTTATCTTAGTCTGGTCATCTATGTGGTCAAATGCTTCACAAATCTGATTAAGCATCTCTAAGTGAGTAATGGGGTCACTTGTACCATTGAATTTTGTGATCAATTTAGAGATGTTTGTTGGTTTGGTTTGTTCCTATCTGGGTTGAATAGGTGTAGGGGTAGCAATGCCTGCGGCTACTTCCCTCTCTATTTGCATGGCTAATCTTATAATTTCAAGTGTCAACCCTGTCGTGGTTGGTGCTGGTTGGGGAATAGGTTGTGGAAGAGCGGCCCTAGTGGATAATAAACTATCAGAGGTCTTTTCCCTCTCGGAGGACTAATCTCGGAGGACTAGGTTGTAGACCACGTGGTCCCGTTTGGTATATGGGTGTTCCCCTTGAGGAGGGTATTGCTAATAGACAAGCGGGCCTAGTTGTTGATGGGCTTGGGTAGACCCACCGCTTTGGTATGATGTTTTTGGCCTTTGGAAATATGGACATAGTTCTTGGGCTCGTAAGGTTTCTAGAGCTCTAAATGAATCAGCCATCCTTGAGACTGTCTGGCTCTCCAAATTGGTAATTGGGTCTGGTACTGATGGCTCTCGCTTTGGCCGACTTTCGCTCTAGGATCTAGAGGTGGAGTGGGCCCACTTTCTTGAGGTTGATCCATATCTCTTACCTTGGGTTGCGGTTCCTCAGACTGTGTGTTTCCCAGGATAAAATTACGGAGCCTTGATGCAAGGCTTTGCTCAGAATGAGTTGGAGAGATAGGAGTTGGTTCGTGGTAGATGGTCTGTCCATACACTGTGGATCGAGCTCTCTTGCCTCAGAGTCTGGAGTCCCTTATCCACTTGCTTTCACTGGTATTGTCAAATACAAGTACCGTTTGGCTCCATATACGGTATTCACCAATGGGTCCGATCTGACTTGCGAAGGGGCATCTAGAGAGCTTACTTCATCGAAGAGGGGGTTATTTCGCACCAACCTACCCGAGCGTAGGTTTATGGAAATATGGGAATGCTATGAAAAACCCCTCTAAGAAAGGAAAGGATTTTTTTTTAAAATGGAACGTTTGTATGTCTAGGAATGAACGGGTGTATGCTTTTAGGATGTAGTTTGAACGGGCGTTTGCTTCTTCGGGGGAGAAGGAATAGACTTTTGTTACTATTTTGGCATGGATGTGCGCTTCAGGGATGACGAAATGGAATGGACATTCGAATGGATGTATGAAATCATGTGATAATTGGAGCAAGTGTGGCAATGTGAAGCCACAGACGTGCGCTTCAGAAAAAGGAATGGAACGGGCGTTCACTCCTTAGGGGAGAAGGAACGGATGTACGAAGTTGTGTGCTGCATGGAGCGGGCATGGCAATGTGAAGCCACGGGCATTCGCTTTGAAGAAGGGATAGAACGGGCGTACGCTTCAAAGGGGAAGGGAACGGACGTTTTCTCTCAAGATTTGGAATCAGGGAAGGATGCGGGCATGGTAGATGCAAATGTGCACTTGAACGGGCATTCGCTTCTTCAGAATGAGAAGCGAATGGGTGCGGCAAGGTTTGGAAAGGACGTTCACTTGGGAGTGAATAGGCACAGCATTTTCGAACTGAAAATTTCTCAAAATTGAGTGGGCTTTATAGCTGCAGGTTTGACAGCCACCTTGGATATCCTCTGACAGTACAATATTCCCCTAGGTTGAATGCACTTCAATGCACATAATGCTCAATTAAATGCATTTAATCCAATTTTAATGCTTCTGCTAAATTTAGGTAGTAGCAGATCTTACTAGATTGGGTTGTAGGCAGAAGGAACGGGTATTCCAGATTTGGACGGACATTGCAAACGGACATGTGCTTTGCTTCTTAAAGCTGCCCTGGTAGAATGCAATTTCGTATGGGATCTTCTTCAATGAGTAGATTCAAGCACCTTCCCAGGGTTTTTTGATGTTTTTGTTTTTACAAGGAGCTAGAGCTACTCTCTAGCTACTTATTGATGCCTATAATGCATGGTTTAAGCTAATGAATTGAGATTAATTAGATGATTAAATAAAAATGCAAACATGAAGAAAAAACACATAAAATAGAAAATTAGAACTTGTTTGAATCTCAAGGGAAAAATTGAGGCACTCACTTGCTTCTTCCCGCTCTTGGTGAAGATTCGAATGCTCTCATGCTCGGTTAACAATCCAAACTCTGAGTAATCATCACCAAAACACAAAATAAAACAAGGTTAATCAACCTACCAGTGGATTTGCACTCCAACCGGGCTAAATAAAAAACTCTACCTAATGAATCAAGTGAAGGACCCTAAGCTAAATGCCTTCCCCGGCAGCGGCACCAAAAATGTTGATGGAGAACATACTTTCTTACACACACAAGATAAAGAAGAAGAGAAAGATGCAGGCAAGGGTCAAATCTAGTGAATGGCAATTAGCCAACCCTATGAGGGTTAACTCTTCGATGTGAAGAGAAAGATGCAGGCAAGGGTCAAATCTAGTGAATGGCAATTAGCCAACCCTATGAGGGTTAACTCTTCGATGTGAAGCCTCTAGGGGCTCACTCCACACTCTCCTTGTGTCACCCAAAGAGAGATCCAAGGCTAGGTAATGAGCAAGAGGGAGATAGCTATGGAGAGCTCAATCTCTACCTCATGCTAATTGTATGCAAATGGGGCATGGTAGATAGTAATGAAGATCAAAGAGAAGAGAAGGGAGAGCACTACCATTCCTATTCACATACACCAACAATCTGGAGCAAGCAAACCACAACACAAGTAAGCAAGCAACCATAAATTCAAATGAGAGAGAGAGAGAGAGAGAGAGAGGAGGCAAGACTCAATTTGAGACAAATGGGATTTTCCCTTTTCATATTTCATCAAATGTCTTATATGCATGAGCTCATATTTACAATGTTCGGCTTCCCAATTACAAGTGGGGGCCCAAAACTAGTCTTCCTAGTTTTACTAGCTCTATGTACATCAAATCCTCATGATGACTGGCATTACACATGCCATAAGCTCGGTCATCCCATGTCTCATTTACAATTAGGGCATTGCGTCGTACAAAAAGATGAGTTACAAAGGCGTAGTAGCTATGCGAATGTTATGTTAACCAGGGTGGTTAACAGTATGAAACTCACATCTTTGCAATGTGCAATCCTTCTTTGCCCATAAGCCACTTGAACTTCATGCCACATGAGGGCAAAGCTATGGGCTGTAATTTGAGACTACGTATGGATTTTGTATTGATGAAGCTATGTGTGCTCCCACTATCAACCAAAACATGTGTCACCCTCCCAATTATGCATGCCTTCAACCTTAATGTACTTGCACCCTTGTAACCTGCATAGGCATCACTAAAGATATTGCACAAGGTGGCCATATTATGTTATCATGAACACACATAGGCAATGGTAACCCATCATCATAGTCAACTTTACTCTTCTTTGATCCATTTTGGATCAAAAGGAAGTTCATTGCCATTCTCTATATCTTCAACTTCATTGTTGTGGCATCTTCAAGCAATCCTCATAATCATCCACATTGTTCTTGGTGTATTCATGGGCAAGGTTTGGTGAGAACCACCCCCTCTCTGAAATAAAAGAAAGATCCTATTTTACCCTGTTTTGGCCTAGAGAGAGAAAATGTCTAGAGGGAGGTAATTCAAAATTGAGATATTTTTGGATATAAAAATCCTCCTAGTGTCTAAAATGAATTCCCTTAAAATAGAAATTCAAAAAGAGTTTTTCAATGTGCAATTGGAATTAATTGAAAATAGGTAAGAAGGACCTTAGCCTAAGGGTCCAGATTTTCAAAAATTTTTGGATTATGGTCCAATTAAGGTTCTTATGGACCAATAAGATTAATCCAAATGTAGGGAGGAGATAAATTGAAGAATAAAAGAAAAAACCCCAAAAATGAGTAAATGCTCACATAAGATGAAGAGTTGACTGAGTACAAGGTTTATTAGTTAAAAATTAAGAGATATTTAGAGGAAATGATGCATTATTTACACCTCAGTGTGGGGATCTCCCCTCATGAAGGAGGCACCTATTTCACATGTGTGGAGGAGTTTTAAACTAAAAAATAATGAGAAATTTTCATCTCTCCTCTCTCCTGTTTCAACTAGATCCAAAAAGTAAGCTAAACTGGCCCAAAAATGGTCAAAAATTGACCAAACTGATCTCAAAAATTCTAGAATCAGTTTTCTTGGTTAGAGGCTCACTTTTTCCTATAAATAGAAGCCTCCCCCTTTGTAAAATCTTAATGGTGTTTATGCACTGTTGATCTGCTCCTGTCCTGAGCCATTTACATTGAATTTTTTAATAATTCAATTGTTTTTGGCCTAATCCTCTCCAAAGTGCATTGGTGGCCACTCTTGCTTCAAACAAGAGTAGAACCCTCAATCCCTCAAGCCAAAGAAGAGCTTACAAGCTCTATGTAAGTTAATTTTCTTACTTGTTTGATTTTAAATCTATGGTTTTCTTGATTTTTATATTTTGCAGTAAATTGAATTAAATTCAAATGCTATGCCTTGATGAAAAGGCCAGCCCCTTCTCTTCTTTACATTTCAGCCTTTCTTAATCCTAGAAAGATTAACTAAAGGATTAATTAAACTCTTCTTATTGTTTACTCTCTTGAATTTAGAAAATTGTGTAGATTAGAGTTCTATGAATCTAATTTGGGTTAATTTAAGTCAATTAAAGAATGATAAAAATGAGAAATGGTCACCCATACAAAGGAGGTTATGGTTGACCATACAATTAAGTCAATTTTGTGGAAAAGAAAGTTTGTTTTTAAGTTATTTCAAAAGAGTAATTCCCACCATTTTTTGCATCTAAAAGAAATATTCTAATTACTCCATGTACATATTCACCTATGAATATGTATGGATATCACTGATATTAATTATTGAAATTGATTTTTATGCATAGAAAGATGCATAAAGGATTTATTTTTATTTCAAAAGTGTTATTCTCGTTAAAATTGATTTTTATGCATAGAAAGATGCATTAAGAATTTATTTTTATTTCAAAAGTGTTATTCTCATTAAAATTGATTTTTATGCATATAAAGATGCATAAAGGATTTATTTTTATTTCAAAAGTGTTATTCTCATTAAAATTGATTTTTATGCATAAAAAGATGTATAAAGGATTTATTTTTATTTCAAAAGTGTTATTCTCATTAAGATTGATTTTTATGCAAAGAAAGATGCATAAAGGATTTATTTTTATTTCAAAAGTGTTATTCTCATTAAAATTGATTTTTATGCAAAGAAGGATGCATAAAGGAATTATTTTAATTTCAAAAGTGTTATTCTCATTAAAATTGATTTTTATGCAAAGAAGGATGCATAAAGGATTTATTTTTATTTCAAAAGTGTTATTCTCATTAAAATTAAATTTTATGCAAAGGATGCATAAAGGATTTATTTTTATTTCAAAAGTGTTATTCTCATTAAAAGTGATTTTTATGCATAGAAAGATGCATAAAGGATTTATTTTTATTTTAAAAGTGTTATTCTCATTAAAATTGATTTTTATGCATAGAAAGATGCATAAAGGAATTATTTTTAATTCAAAAGTGTTATTCTCATTAAATTAGATTTTTATGCATAGAAAGATGCATAAAGAATTTAATTTTATTTCAAAAGTGTTATTCTCATTAAAGTTGATTTTTATGCATAAATAGATGCATAAAGAATCTTTATATCTAAATTAGAATTCTCTTAAATTCTATGTTTAAATTCTATGAATAGATGCGAATCAGATAGATGTGAATCAGATATATGTGAATGAATGGATGGATGGATGTGATGTGAATAGAGGTGAATAGATGTGATGAGATGTGATGTGAATCAGATAGATGTGAATGAATGGATGGATGGATGTGATGTGAATAGAGGTGATGAGATGTGATGTGAATAGATGTAATGAGATGTGATGTGAATCAGATAGATGTGAATGAATGGATGGGTGGATGTGATGTGAATAGAGGTGATGAGATGTGAGGAGGAATAGATGTGATGAGATGTGATGTGAATCAGATAGATGTGAATGAATGGATGGATGGATGTGATGTGAATAGAGGTGATGAGATGTGAGGTGAATAGATGTGATGAGATTTGATGTGAATGTGTATGTGAAGAATGGATGTGGATGTGTATGTGAAGAATGGATGTGAATGTGTATGTGAAGAATGGATATGGATGTGCATGTGAAGAATGGATGTGAATGTGTATGTGAAGAATGGATGTAGATGAGTATGTGAAAGAATGGATGTGGATGTATGTGAAAGAATGGATGTGGATGTGTATGTGAAAGAATGTGATGTGATGTAAAGAGATGTGATGTGACATGAATATATGTGGATGTGAAGTGATAAATATGAATGTATGGATAGATGTGAGTAGTCGTACATGTGAACGATTGGATGGATGTGGATGAGATGAGATGTGTATGAATGAGATATGATGTGGATAGAAGTGTCTGTGATATAATGTGGATAGAATGTATGTGATGGGATGGTTATGAGAATGTATGTGGTGGATAGAAGTGATATGATATAATGTGGATAGAAGTGATGTGATATAATGTGGATAGAATGTATGTGATGGGATGGTTATTAGAATGTATGTGGTGGATATGAACGAATGTGATGGATATGAACGAATGTGGTGGATATGAACGAATGAATGTGATGGATATGAATGAATGTGATGGATATGAATGAATGTGATGTGATGTAAATGGAGATAGATGTGATGTGTGATGTGAACGAATATGATGTGATGAGATGTGGATATGGGTAGATGCGAGTGGATGAGATCTGATGCGGATAAATGAGAAAAGATATGATGAGATGGAAAATGATGTGATGAGAATGGGAATACATATGAAATAAATGAGAATTGATGTAGAACAATATGGAAAGACGAGAGTTCGTTATAGAAACTGTATTTATGACATGTTTTTAAATGACTGTTTTATGTTAAGAATGTTGGGGAAGCATTTTGATCGTCTTGTGAATGAGGTCATGGAGACCTAATCTCATAAAGTTGCAACAGCTGACGGAGAGTCAATGGAGGATGTCTCGTGTAGCAAGGTTGACCAGCCTCGGTTCGATTTAAATAGTGAGCTTCCGGTACGGTGGATGAGGAACCAAGGAAGCGAACTATGAGTGAAGCGCTAGGTGACCTGCGAAGGGTCCTAGAGGGTGCTGTGACCATATAGTGCTTGGGCTCTGGGTCACCGAAGATATCCACACATGCGTCAGGGAAGATATTGGAATAAGGAGTAAGAGTTGTTCTCTGAATTCGGGCATGGATCTGGTTGATTGACCTTGCTGGTCCTCAACGGATGAGTCCATGGCTCTTTTATATGGATCTATTGGTTGATCTTGCTAATCTTCAACGGAGATTCCATTTTGATTTTTATAAGTGAAAATATTGCCAGTTACTATGAGCTATGAACTATCAAAAAGGCCCCTGAGAGTGGACAGGTGGTGAGTGTTCTAGTTGCCAATGATGCCATAGGTACACCGATGAAGGAAAAATTTAAAATTAGGATTCAATCGGATATTTTGGAGGATTATAATCAGTGACACTATGGTTTCATTAAATGATTGTTTTAAAGACAGCTGATTCTCTCAAAAAGGCAATTTCATATTGGGTGTGTAAGTGGTGTGACTAGTTTTAAGTTTCATGAATATCCGGCTACGGGGCATGGAAACTCTTTTCCCTGGTACCCGGGACAAAACCTAACTAAATTCTTAAATGGATCCTATCACTACAGTGGTTGGGTGGTTGGCTAACCCACGGGACTGGATGGGGTTAGGCTGGACTGATGAATCCCTAAAATGAGACTCAATTCTATTATGGTACGATAGATAAAGTAAATCTCGGATAAAAATTGTTCTATGGAAAAGAATCAACGGCTGTGCCTCTCAATGAGGAAAAAAGTGTTGGTCTCTATGATCCAAGTGCAATCTTTTCCTTGATCTGACTGGGACTTATCAGTTTAGTTAGTTAAGGCTTTTGACTACATTAGAGTAAAATTATCCTAGAGGAATCGCCCGTGCCTTCCGGGCGAGGGAAGTTTTTCCAGGTTCGGTTTTGGAAGAACCAATGGATTAGTCTCTTGTCCGGATATCCATGGGTGAGGCCCCGAGTGAGGGACCCTGCCCCGCACAAGAAGTGCTACTTCCGCTGCTAGCACCCCTGAATTTGTTGCGCGGTGGGGATAGGGATCTTTGAGCAAACCTTCCAATGATCTTTTTCCACTTGCTTATCACCACAAGTGAAGCACAAGCTCTTGTTCTTCAAGTCATTAATGTGGTCTTCACCCCAATAACCTTTTCTCTCCCATCTCTTCCATAATGGCAGTTGGGAATCTAGGAGGACCCGTGTGAGATACAACACCACTTGAAGTCTTGCCCATAGTTGAAGTGACAAAATCAGCCCTAAAACCATGCCTTGCTTTGCTTCCATGTGTATAATTTGCCTCGTAGATCTCCACAAGAATCATGGCCTCCTTGATGGTTTTTCAGGTCTTTGAGCATCCACATCAACCCTAATGCACTTTTGCAACCCTTTAATGAACTTCCTCAATTTATACTCCTCACTCAAGCCTTCCACATGAAGCGAAAACTTCATGGACATGTGCATATAATCTTTGGCATTTCCTATTTGAGTGATATCCTCCAATTTCTCCACCATCGTTGATCTATTAAGGGTTCTCCTCATCTCATTCTTGAAGTCCACCCAAGTAGTAGTGATCAACTTTAGCCATGAGCATTCAAATGATGCCACCAAGAATGGGCATAAGCTCAAAGTAAAGCTCCATTTTATCAATCCATTCTTCAAACTCCTCTCATTAGCTAAGCCTTCACCTTTGAACTTAGTGAATGTAATCTTGTTCTTTACTCCCTTGAATTCATCTTCATCACTACCTCAATGACAATTATGCTCAAATTGTCTAACATGATTGACCCCAAAGAGACACCATGCATAGGGCCATGCAGAGGCATACCCGGCACCTTTGTTCCACCTTGGTGCATTAATGACAGAGGTAATTTCTCCTTTCCAAGCATAGATCCATGAATTCTATCACAATGATGCACACTAGCTTGAGGAGTATGTAATGCATTTGCATGTGAAGCTCCTACAAAAGGCCCATAAGATTGTGGTCCCATTGCTTGAATTGTATTTGGTGCATATGGATGCATCATAGGTCCACCATAAGCTTCTTTTCCCTTGCCCGCATCTTGCCTCAAACCGGTGAGTCCATCATGCAACTCCTTGATAATAGAATCAAACTCGTCCACCATAAATTAAAATCTTTGGTTCATTCTATCAAGAATGTTTTTCATGAAGAACATCATGGTATTCATGTTCATGTCCCCACCATCCTTAGGAACATTAGGCAAAGCTACAGTACTCTCTGTTTTAACTTTTTTATAGAAAATCACTATTTGACTTGGTCAAAGCTACAGTACTCTCTGTTTTAACTTTTTTATAGAAAATCAAGTGGTAGTAAATTGGCCTTTTGACCCTCAAAATGATATTCTATTTGGGAGAGTTCTTTGGCTCTATAGGATGGTCTAAGAGTGTACCATATAACTACGAAGTCAATTTTGGTTCAGTATAAGTGGATCAAAACTGTAAAAAATAGGGCACAATGCCAGTACCAAATGCAACCTACTTGGTGACTTGGGTGTCTGAATGGAGAGGTTAAGTGCTAGAATGAGAGCTTAAGGAGTGGAGAATTCAACCCTATATCCACTCTTTCCTCAATCCAAAACCTGTTCTAATGAATTAGGGTTTTGTCCTGTGTCTCAAAAACTATCAAGATTGCCAAAAACCATGTATCTGAAGTATCCCTATTTGTCATGTGGAAACAATCCATTACCTAACAATGCATCAATCAATGTGTTCCCAAGAAATTTTAGAAACATTTTGGCATGACCTTTGGGCATAAATTGTAAAATCTCAATAAAAGACCATGAACATTTCCATTGCATTGCCTTACATAATCATTGCCAAATTGATACCGATGCCAATACCAATCAATGAGCATCGATGAAATGTTACTTGCCAATCTCCCAACCAAGTCTCCCCACCCACTTACCAAAAGTTTAGAATTCGATGTGGGCAAGGGTTGAGGCCATGTCTTCACACCATGTGCCTAATGCCCTTTCGTACCGCTTTACCAAGGCACTCATGGCACCAAAGATTCAAGATGCACTCCCCTTTGGCCATTCCACCTAGTGCTAAAGGTACCCTCTCACCATACTAGATTCTACAAGAATTTTGGAATTCCAATTTGAATGTAGTTAAAGCTTGCAATCCAATTATGTAAGATATTTAAATTTTGCAATCCAAGTATGTAAGATATTTCACTTACAAAGATAGCATGTACTCATGCTCATTTCATCATTCCCATCTCATAAGGCATAACACTGTGCTTCCAACAAGCAATTCCAATTCAAAGTCTCTTGCACTATGCCAAAATGGCAAGAAGCCAATCCATACACATTGTGTTCAATCCCAAAGTAGCCATTGTTCATCCATTATGCATCAATTAACCATTCCATGCATAGTGATTTAATGGAAATCAATTAATAGCACATATGTATGCATATGGCTTCCATGGCTATGGAAAGCTTGCAAGAAATCCTCAAGAATCTAGAAGCTATTAATGAAGCTTTAATGGAGTGATTTCTTGATCAATAGGGCTCATGTAAAATCAAGGTTCTAGCCAAAAGCAATGCCATTTCCTTGCTTTCTTTATGCAAATCAATGGAAATACATGAAATTTCAGCCCATAGGCAACCAAGAAAATCACCAATTTGTCCAAGCTTTGGAAATGGAAGAAGATCACTTGATTGAAGCTTATGGAGAACCATTAGAGCTGGACATCAAGACTCACCTACTATGTCATTCCATGCTAGGACTTCATTTTCACTTGACCCAAAAATAGGTCCACCTGTGTGGGTGGTGGATAGCCTCCCTATAATAGCATTGCACCCAACATTAGAAGGAATGCCTTGAATTGTTTGTGGCACACACACCTTGTAGTGCATCACAAAGACGCCCAAATTCATCAAGGACTATATTATTTCTAAATCCCTTCCCATCTCAATAGGATTTCCAAGCACCGTTATTATTCTTCCAAAGTCAAATAACACTGTGAAATTCAAAACCACGAGAGTGGCATAAGTCTATGCAGCGGATTCAATACTAATAGTGTACAATTTAACACTAGTATTACCTGTGCAATCTCTAGGTGGCCCCTCCAATTAATGTGGATATGCTTGCACTTGTTTAGCCATGTGCACTTTGCTTGTTGTTATACAAAGGGATTCCTGAGTTCCCAAGAAAAACATGGTGCAAATTAATTGAGTTTATTACACTCACACAATCAAAGGACTACTTTTTAAGTTATACATAGTACCTTCAACTTTATCTTCTTCAATGGGTCTTTCCTCCACATCACCTATATGTCCTAGTTTGTTTATGAAACTACCTACACGATAAAGAAATAGCACCCTTCCACATGCAGTTGTTGGTGGTTAAGTATTTAAACAAAGACGTCGATTGAAGTTAAACGTTCAACCTAGAAACTTTATCTTTATTGGCGATAGAGGACCATGCATATGACCTAATTTTGTTTAGAGAGGAGCCAAGGGAGGCTTTCCTCTTTTCATTCCTTCCTTCTTTCTTCTCTGTTCACAAAGAACCCATATGTTAGTGATGGAGTATTATATAGAAAAATTCATAAAATAATTTTTTGACCTATCTATGTAGGTACCTCAGCTGCTCGAGACTGTAGTAAGGTATACAACCTCATTCCCACTATCTTTGCCCTCCTCACCATCACCATCCTCATCCTCATCCTCTTCTTCGTCTTCGTTGTAGTCACCCTCAAGATCATTCTCTTTGTCTTCATCACTTTCATTGCTTGATTCTTCCTCTTTGGCTTAAACAGGTATTTCCTTATCTTTTTCTTGCTCACTTCAAAGACTTGATCCCTTAACGTATCAATGTCATGTTGTATTAGTGGTCGACAAGCCTTGTGTATGAAGAATACTTCTGTAAGAAGACTACATTAAATTTTTTACATGTTTCGTCCTCCTTGTCCTCAATGCATGAGCATATAACTTCTCCTCCTCTTTCAAAAACTGATCTTTACGAAAAATCTAGGAAGAGTGGACAACTTCTATATATTGTAGACGACCACAAATCTCGCGTTTGTGCTTATGAGAGTACATGGTGTTCGCATGCTCAGTGTCACACCATCCCTTTAAAATTGGTGTGGTATCCATCTATGAAAGAATAGTTTAAAAACATTATTCATGTAACCATAAGGTAATCAATTTAATGCTACCGAAGTTAAGGTACTAGACATTGCACCTGTAAACACATCTTGTTGATGCAAGCTTGACATCCGAATGTGAGTCAACGCTCTGGTTTGGTCTAGTCTTCACTACGCACTCCTCAAACAAATTCTCTATGTGTTGGCATTTTAACTCGAAGGTCTCCATAGCAAAGGTGGTTATCATGACTACTATGTACGTGCCTTCTATATGTCTGACCAATAGACATCCGTACTCCACTATTTGATGCCATATCACCTCCCTCCGCACAGAATTGCATTGTTCCAGCTGTCATGCATTAAATGCAATTACAAATTATTCATATTGATGTCACATTCAATAATAATAACTTACACTTAGGTAATCTGAAAGACACAAGCCTGTGTGTGTCTCCTAAAATCATAGCGCCTAACACATTTGTCTTCTCGGAAGATGGCAAGGTCGAAGAAGCTAAGTTGTACAGCCTCTCCTCATTCAAGCAAGCAAACTTCTCCTCACAATTCACTTAAGATAGCAATCTTCATAGAAAGAGAAAGAAAATAAAATTTAGGGTTTATTTATGGGACTTAACTCTACAAAGCTTTATAGTACATTATACCTGAAGAACTCTTCTCCTTGTTTAGGACTAGTGATCTATAAATCTTTGAGCAGTTTTCCTCAACTTTGGATCAGGCTTGTAGTATGCAACCCTCCACTGTTCCTCGAATTCCTTTTGAGGTAGCTGATCTTTGAATATCTTAACTTCTCTTGTTGCTGGCAAAGTACTCATCTTGGAACATGATATAATATTTTTATGCATGAGTTTATATATGAATCAAACCATTGAAAAGGTGGTGGAGTTTTATGATTATATTGTGGTTACTTGGAACACTATTTGTGAGAGTACACCAAGCAGGCAATTATACCAGGATGGTTGACCAGCTCTTCTTTAGGTCTCAAAGTACTTTTCATTCCACTTCTTATTCAAGTCTGAAGCTTGTTAAAGTATTGTCTCCTTGTTGGACTGTCCCAATGCTCTTATCAGCACAATCTTGTCAATGGGAGAGGAAGGAACATATCCAACCTCATTCATCCTAACATAGCAAAAATGTTAATATTGGAACACCAAAAATGTGTATACACATAGAGATACATGGCATGCTTAAAACATGCATACCTATTCAAGTGGTAGTCCTCTCTATGTTTGAATGTTGTATTTTAAATTTGTACCTACATAACAATGTACCATAGAATGTCACACATTGACAATGCAAGATAGACAAAATAATAATAATAATGGCATAGGCACGTTTTTCTCTTCACAAGCATAGACATAAATGCCTACATGATTTTTAGGCAAAAGAACACGATGAACTCTATGTCGTCTAGCTTCCGTTTGCAATACCATACCGGAACCAGCATGTACATTGTTGTGACCAAGATTCATATGATCTCCTCTTGAAAAAGCCATATTGTTTGTTGAACAAAAAACAAACCAAAATTTTGAAAATCGAATTTTTATTTTTCATCATTAATGGAATCTATGAAAAATTAATGACTTATTAAAATTTTTATTGGATAATGGATAAGAAAGGAGCAACTAGCCTAGAGCGATTACAAGTTGTTGACAAAAGCTCTGGTGTACCTAATCCTTTGGCACATCAACAAAAGCAATAGTTAAGCATGGGATTAGTATGCTTATGAACTTAAAAAAACAATTTTTATGGATTTTTATGTCTTTGTGAGTTCTTCAAGAGAGGGTTATGTGATAGTGTGTGTGAGAGCACTGCTTATTAACCAAATTGAGCGCATCGCTCAATCGAATCGCTCAATCGAATCAAGGTTTTTTTTTTTGCTTCCTACTACACTCCATGACATTCAAAGGAACTTATTGATGTTTACAAGCTCTTAGTCCAATGGAGCTAATTAAAGAAACTAGAGACTATTCATCCAATTCCTTCTCCTATAGCATAGGCACTTGTTCCCTCACAATAACATCGTGTGGTGAGAAATCCTTCACAATAGGAGACAAGCTATGCCTAAGAAAACACCCGACTAGGGCATGAAAGCATCCCAAAGGGGCGAGCAAGTAAACAGAATCCCATATATGTAACACAAGAGACGCATTAGTTTCAATGCAATAGCATGTTAAGAGCTTAATGAACCTATTTAGGCTACACATACATCCTTAATCCATACAAGCATAGCATTATGGTAACGTACTCAATAGATTAAAGCAATCAAGAATGCAATAGAATACACACTCACCAATCCAACAAGCAAGTACACACAAGAATCTACATTGGAAAAGCACAAATCTAAGAGCACACAAATGTACTCAAGCACATACTATGTGAAAGAGAACATGTAGTAAGAGAGCATGAGAAACCATAGAAGAAAAAGAAGTGTTAGGTGAAAGCCTTGAGATGAAGAAGCATGAGTGCTAGAGCTCATGTTCATGACTAAGGCTATTTCAAGGGAAGAGCTACAAAAGGGAGTGGGGGAGCAATTTGGGCTATTTCAAATGGGGTGGAAGAACTATAAAAGGGGTTGGGAGGGGGGCGCGTATGGGCACCGGCACCCAAACCCCCCTCCCCCCTCTTCCCATTGAGAAAAAAATTACTCAATATCCTCCAACTTGAAGATGAAGAGAGGGTTTCAAAAGAAGCTTGAGGGGGAAGTGGGAGAACAAGGGGGACCATTGAATACAGGGAAGAGCCATAGCTGTGAGAGGTGTTTGAGAGGTGTTTTGTGTGTGCGTATGCATGCGCGCATGGGGGAAGCGGGGAACATAGCGATGGCCATGGCCGCGTAGAGGCAGGTAGGTGGGAAAATACACACACAAGAATCTACACATGAACATCACATAATCTAAGAGCACACAGATCTGCACAAGCACATACTATAAGAGCAAGAAGCTACATCTTACCGGTGGAGGCCTTGAGAATACTAAAGCAATGAAGAGGTCAAGGCTATTTCAAGGACACCACTATAAAAGGGTGTGGTGGGCGCATATGGGCACCAGCGCCTCTCAACAATTTATTTTTTTGAAAAAAATATTAAAATGACAGTTGGGATTTTCTACACAGCAGATGCGGTCGGTTTTATTGCTGCTTAGCGATGAGGGGGTGGGGGGTGTATATGGGCCATATGTGCATCTCAACAAATTATTTTTTTAGAGGGTGCCTCTCTACAATTTATTTTTTAGAAAAAACTATTTAAATGATAATCGCCATTTTTAGAAAACCCCCCCTCTTTATATTTTTAATGAAGTAAGTGAGCAAGCCATGTAAAGCCATGAAAAGGTCATGTACACTAACTAGGCTAATGTGTAAGTGTACACAATGGAAGTGTGTTGAAAAGAGTCTAAAAAAATGTTTGTTTAACTTATACAATGTGCTTCCAAATTCAAACCCACGAAAACTTTATAGCTTGTATATCACTAATACATGAAAAGGTCATGTACACTAACTAGGCTAATGTGTAAGTGTACACAATGGAAGTGTGTTGAAAAGAGTCCAAAAAAATGTTTGTTTACCTTATACAATGTGCTTCCAAATTCAAACCCACGAAAACTTTATAGCTTGTATATCACTAATACGTGGGAAGAAGGGGGGGGCATATGGGGACATATGGGCTTGTTACTCCCCTTACCCCTCCTTCCCTCCCTATGTTCACCCTTACTCCTTTATGGGCCCGTTACTCCCCTTACCCCTTCTTCCCTCCCTATCTTCACCCTTACTCCTTGCCTCTCCTGGCCTCCCTCCCTCCTTCCTTCTATCTTGTTGTCTGTCTCCCTCTATCTTGTTGTTCTATATTAAATGCAGAATATTCTTCATTAAATGTTCAAAATTCTTCATTAAATACCGAATATATTTGAGTTAATGTTGAATATTCTTTATTAATTTTTAAATATTCAACAACCTTTCTATTTTCTATTGATACATACAAAATTTTAATCTATTAGGTCATTGTCGATTGTATAAATATTTGAGAGGTTATTTTAATTAAGTGTATTAATATTAAATTATTTGTTTCATTTTTTATATACTATTCTTCATTTTGAGATTCTTCTTCTTGGATTTGGAGATTTAATCCAATTGTATCCAAGCAAGACCACCTCCCTCTCTACCGTGTATGTTTTTGATAGGGACTTGTCAAACAGATACCTAGTGATTCCGTCAAGTGAGTTTGAGAAATCTACTCCAATTTATTAAAGTACTTTCATGGATCTCACAAAGGGAGCTCCATTGGGGTCTCTAGAGGTGGTCGACGATCTCGCCCGATGAACCTTCGACAATAAGCCTGGATGTAGTGCCAAAGGTTGATGAGATGAATAGAATTTGTCAACCTCATTAATCAACTCCTACTCTCATGGTGGTATTTTGAAGAAAATTTTATCCATGAAGTTCTTGAAATATATATTAATAGCAACATTACTTTTGAGCTTGCGTGCACAAGTGATGATTCTCTTTCTCCCATGCATGGAATGGAACAAATTTATGACGACCATTTTTGGACCAAACCAGTGAAGACTACTGTGAAGTTTCCAAGCATTATGAGGAAGAGCTATTGTGGAGGGGTTTTGAATGCACCAATAGTCTATGTGGGAGCTTCAGAATCAATGGCCAAGCAAACAAGATGTTGACATGGTGTGGTGAGTGTTAGTTTATATTTAATTTAGTACTCACACAATATGATGCCACTAACTGATAAATTATAGGTAAATTATCGAAGAAAGTACCCGAAGTGGGGATATCAACCCATGGTATTGGATCATTGTCTGGTTTTTATTGCAAAAGCATGCCTATTTGCATTGCAGAGTGTGGGGCCTCTGTATACTACTGCTGCATACCTCACCTTGCTCATTCAATGAGGTTGATGATACACCAAGGTGTGCATTGAACATGCAGTCCAGAAAGGGACTTGTCATGCTGCCATCAATATGAATAAGGAGCTAGTGAAGGAGGAAGTATCTGAGCTATTGTCCTCCGGACCACGCAAGATTCAAATGACAATTGTGAAGCGCCTTGTCATTTTTAGATGAGGCCCAAAAATGAAATCGATAATCAAACCGGCCCAGTGGAGCTTGGGAGTCTTTTAGAAGAAATGCAACCTCTCATTCAAGCACACAGGTGCAGGGTTCTATAATGTATATATTTCGATCAAAATTCAATTAAAAAGTTTAAATAAAATTATGCCATATTTCATTTGTACTACTTAGGTTCAAGAGAATGGTTAAGGCTTTGAAGCATGTTGGACGCTCTAGTGGAGTAGAGTCCGGCATACTAGAGCTAAAGAAACAATGTGCGTATGAATTCTTTCATGGGAGTAGGTTCCCTGGAGAAGGGACCTAGGACCATGAGCATTTCTATGTCTTCAAGATGTCTACTTGACTTGATGAGTCTGATGCATTGCTCTGGAAATGGAGATATGAGACACGCATGACCCCAAGTATACTTCACGATTGTACCTATGCAAAGTCCATGCGTGTTAAGACTTTACATGTACTTATGTAAAGAAGATCATGCTTCAGTGTACAAGAGCTTATGACAATTGCCACTTGTGAAAAAATGAAGGAGGAAGACACCGATGCACAAGCCATGTTTTGGCAGATGCTTAAACGAGGTAGTGGAGAAAAAGGGGTTGCTAAAATCAGACTTTGCTAGCTTCATGTCGGATGAGGATGGGGAAAATTGGAGGGCTGTGAGGTCTATTTACAATGCTAGGCCAGACAACAAAATTGAAGGTAGAGAAAGATCATGCTTGTTCCATTGGGAACAAAGTTTCCACATACACACAACAGTACATGGTGAAGAATTATCAGGACGAGCATCAGCTTTTGTGTAGGCAATGGAGGTGTGTTGAAAGTGAGGAGGATGCCTTAGCTAAATACATATATATAAGAGCATGGTGGGGTAATGAAAAAGTGGCAGATGGAAATATTCTTGCTATGGATTGTTGGCTAATCTAGTGGAATGCATGAATGATACCCTCATCGGAGAAAATAACTTGTGGAGGTGAGACAATCATTTATTGGTTGGTGGTAGTTATATTTGTATGTGATATTATATTTGATTTCCTTGTTTGTTAACAGGTTGTGGATGGCTTTATATTGGTGTACGTTCCATTGGACAAACTTGGCAGAATCCAAGTACGCAAAATGGCTTGCTGGCGAGGGGTTTAAGGGTACCATCTCTCTTTACAATGTAGCAGTGTAGACCTAGCAAACACACTACTTCAAAGTGCAAAAAGGCAAGCATTCCAACAAGGGAAGCACTTAGGGTGTGGTCAAGCATCACAAAGTTATTAGAGAGGTGTGCTAACAAGAATGGATTATCACTAAGCCCAACCGTAAACAAAAGTGTAGGATGGTGGGAGAAATAGAGGTTTCACGTTCCTAATGTCATGGTGGGAAACAACAAGATAGTGCACCGGCATCCACAAACTATCATGGATGAGGATGGAAATGGCTTCCGTAGGCCTGAATATGTTACTAAGAATCAATCTCCAAAGGGTAAAGGAAAAAAAATGAATTTGTATAAGAGCAGCAAACAAACGGAGGTAAGCAAATAGAGGAGGAAGAGGAGGGAGTGCAAAGAGTATGGGAATCAGATATTCATGATACAATGTGGGCAATTCATCGTACAAAAATTAATAGCAAAGTCACTTGTCAAGCATGGCTAGGTGTCCACATAGAGAAATGTAGAAAACAAGCCAAGCAATCAAGAAGAGGGGTCCTGGTGCCAAGCTGTTATGGGATGCGTGAGTGGATAGGTCGGCTATGCAGACAGATCATGTGGTTCTACAATACAAGAATGGACCACACATGGTCCATATGCTCCACAATCACAAATACACCTGTGAAGCCTCCCAGCATCTGGCCAGTTCAAACAGGCATAAACCTTACGAACAATGAGGTGTAAGCTCTAGAAGGAGCGGGATTTGTTCTGCAGCAGAAGGAGAGTTTTCAAGAAGAGAACATAACAGCAAGCAAGACTCCGAGGTACAGGACAGGAGTGTCGTAAAATAGCAGCAAAGAGAATAGACAGTGCTCTCACTTTGTCAGCTTTAGTAATTACAGAATGGGTTGTCAAGAAAATCGAACATGAGGCGTTTCTAGTAGAGGTCGAATCTTCAAGGATGCAAGGTGAGAGGTATGATGTGATGATTACAAAGCTACACATGTATAGATTTTCAGATGAGAGCAAGTGTAAGCACATGTATTTTGTCTACCTACGTGTACTTGGGCTCGATGCAAAAACAATCACATGTTCATACACTAGCCACATGTACTTGGGCTCGATGCAAACAATCACATGTTCATACACCAGCCACATTTAAAGAAGGAAGACCTTGTCTACCTACGTGTACTTGGGCTCGATGCAAACAATCACATGTTCATACACCAGCCATATTTAAAGAAGGAAGACCTTGCCAGGATTTTGAGTGCTAAAAGGTCAATTCCAGTGTAAGCATACGGTGCCGAGGGATCATTTCTATGTCGCTCTCCTTGAAAATGTCATGATCATATGCCTTCAGATGGTTTTTTTGTAATCCTATTTAAGAATAGTTTCATAAAAGTTCTTCATTTCGTAAAATTCATGTCTTGCAACCATCTTTTTCAAGGAGGAAAATAAAAGTTTTTTATGATGTTAATGAAGATTACGACTAGCAATTGCGTTTCTTTCAAACAACCTTGTGAATTGGTGAAAGTTAACTTTTATTCAATTATCAAATAGAATGGAATTCAATTTTACTTTGTTGTGAATAACGAGTGAACAGAGTGGTGACAAAGAACTAATAAAATAAAAAATAAAGGTAATTTATTTAATCTTTTTTGAAGAATGAGTGAACAGTGTGGTGGTATTGAGCTTTGATTAATGTAATACTGAAAAGGGAAATCACTTTTTCTTTGCGAATAACGAGAGACACTTTATGCACACCCAAGAAAGGAGTGGTGTTCATTTTTGCATGCACCAAAAAAAAAATGAGAGGTACTCGTGCATAGGCAAACCATTTAAACGAATGGTGTTCCTTTCTACATGCACCTAGTCAATGAGAGGTAATCCTTGCATGGCCAAACACAAAAAAGGAGCAGTGTTCCTTTAATAAGCACTTTTTGTATGCAACAAAAAGGAGAGATCCCTATTGAAAGTGGTGTGCGGAGGCTATAATTAGACAGTTGTAATCCTTATGAAGGCCCCCCTCTCTCTCATTAAATGTGCCATAATTCCTCTAGTTAAACACATAGTCCCTCAAGAAGCTCTTCCTCATTCCTTCTCTATCTCTCAACCCCAAACCCAAAACCCTCTTTCTTTCTCCTTCTCATCACTCCAACATGTCTATCTCTAGCAGCATTGTGACGAACATGAAAGAAACACTCTCCAAGGTCTTGTCTAAGTTGTCGCTCGATGCAAGTCAGAGAGAGAGAAGAGCCTGAACGTGAAATATTTAAGCACATGCAACAGGGTCTAGAAGCACAAAAGCTATGGAAAAAAATCAATGAAGATGGTTTGTTTGAATATGGAGATGTATATCGATGTAATTTGAAATTGAGTAATGCAGTAGGAATTTGGCGGGCATTTGGATACATCACCGACAATGAAGAAACCATTCTTCAAGAGGAGCTTGGGAAGTTAGTGAAAGAGAGGGACACCTAGTTTAGTAGTGGTGCAAGCAGACCATGTAGTGTTGCCTGTTAATTTAATAAAGGAGAATAATCAGGGCAACTAGAATATGTATACATGTGGATTTGCTCTTTTTGGTAAGTTAGAGAACTCTCGTTTTTGTATTTTCCTTGGTGAACATCATTGTGTACATGAATTTATTTCGCTCTCCCTCTCTCTCCCGCTATTGCTCTCTCTACATACATAAATATAGAAAGGGAGAGAGGGAGGGCATAGAGAGAGAGAGAGAGAGGTGGACAGATTATGACGGTGTGTGTTGAAGGACAAAGAGAAATATGATGACCGACCCTTGTATGTTATAGTAGTTGAGTACTAACCCATATAGTGTGTACTCTTATCTTTATGTTATGTTGGTTGAGTAGAGAAGAAGAAGATAGAAGAAAAATCAGCTATCCATCTCTCTCTTGTGTCTTGCTCTCTCTTGTGTGTGTGTGTGTGTGTGTGTGTGTGTGTGTGTGTGTGTGTTTGCTTGCTAGGGTTTGAAGTTCTCCCTCTCCCCCATATTCTCTTTATGGTATCAGATCTTGGTTTGTGTGAGAACTAAGGAGGCAAGAAAGAGGTAAGAACAAGCAACAAGGAAGGAAGCAGTACTACACGGTGGGTAAGAGCACCATCATCTCTTTCCCCTTCTTGGTTTAGGTACAACACCCCCTCAGTAGCTCTGGGAGCTACACATCTCCGATTGAGGAGCTTTCTTCATGTGGGAGCGGAGCTACAGGGTAGGTATATAATCCTATTAGATAAAAATTTTCTGCCAGATTCACATTTCGGACGTGTTACAAGCCTCATTTCATCACTGTAGGGTATTTTCTAAAAGTTCTGGTAGAGAACTGTTTCTGCTCGAAATCTGGTTATTGCAGTGCAGCAATGCATTTTGGAAGTGCAGACAAGGTTTGCACAAGTATTATTGATACTAGGTGTATGTACATGTACTATGGTCACATTTGGTGACACACAGGTTGTGCTGAAGTACCACTGTTGCAACAGTTATAGGAGATATTGCTGTATTATAGGTTGCATACAGAAGTTGTCTGTTAACAGGTTATTTGATTGCTACTCAGGAAAACATGTCTGACGGAATTAATCAGATTGTTAGTGAGAAGTTGGATAAGAATAATTTCCATGCCTGGAAGTTCAGAATGACCAATTTCCTAATGGTTGGGTAAAGGATTTTGGGATTATGTAAAAGGAGACAATGAGGAGCCTCCAGAGTTATCTGAGGAGAATGCCACTCTTGTGTGCAAATATAAAGGCATTCAAGGATTGGAAGAATCAGGGTGCAAGAAAATTCATGTGCTGGCTTTCAATTAGTGTCATAGACACTATGATAGGACACATACAGGATGCAAACACTCCAACAGTTGCATGGCAGAATTTGGTTCAGATTTTCTAGACTAACACAAAGGCAAGGAAGTTGTAGTTAAACCAAGAGTTGCATACTGTGGAAAAGAAAAGCATGTCCATCAATGAATATGCCTTAAAGATCAAGGGTATTGTGAATCCCTTGGGTCTATCAATGTATCAGTGGAGGATGATGATTTGGTGAGTGTCTGTCTGAATGAACTTGGCAAAGAGTACAAGCCATTCAAGACCTCCATTGCAGTTAGGGAGAATATTCCCAATTTTCGAGACTTGATATCTATGTTGATCATAGAAGAAAAGGCTTTAGGTGAGGATTCTTCTTCACAAAGTAAGAACAAATTGAAACAGACCTTCTACTCTAATTCAGGTAGAGGCAGAGGTAGAGGCCGTGGTCGAGGCCAAGGTGGTGGCCGACAAGGAAATCAGAATTCTGGACAACAAGAGTCCAATGATTCACAACAGCAATTATACACAGGTGGAAGAGGCCAGTCTAGGTAGGGGGAGCCAAAGAGGCCGAGGTGGTTGTTTGGTAAAGAAATCAAAATGCAAGTAGCATAGAGTGCTATTACTGTGGCAAACCAAGACACATGGCAAAGGACTGTTACAAAAAGCAGAATGACATTAAAAGTGGGAAGTTGTAGCAAGGCAACTATGCATCATCTAGCAAACATGGAGGTGATGAACATAAGTGAGCAGCTATTTGTGATGTAGCACATGCTTAGTTCCATAACAGGGGATGTGTCAGGATCTCAAGATATATGGTATGTGGATTCTGGTGCCTCTAACCACATGACCAGTCATGCTGAGTGGTTTAGAGATATGCAAAAAATGGAAAAACTAGGTTATGTAGAAACATGTGATGATACTGCGCATCCCATTGCGCATGTTGGTAAAGTGCCATTGTTTATGCAGGATGGAAAAATGGAGTACTTGGCTGATGTAATTCATGTTCTGAATATTACAAAGAACCTGGTTTTTGTTGGACAGATGGTTGAGCAGGGTCTGTAAGTGAGGTTTAATCCTCAAGGATGTTTTGTGGAAGACTTCAAAAATAAGTGTTGATTGGTTGCAAAGGGTAATAGAAATGCCAGGATGTTTACTTTGGATGTGAACATGCCTGAGATAAAGGCAACCATGTTTGCACGCATGGAACATGTGTTGCAGATATTAACATATGACACAAACGCATTGCACATGGAACATGTGTTGTAGATATTAACATATGACACAAATGCATTGGTTATGTGAATGTATAGCACGACTGAAGTCTATGTAGGCCTAAAATATTATTTCAGGCTTATCAAAGTTTGAGGTTAATGGTATGCATAAGTTATGTGAAGCATGCCAACTTGGTAAGCAAGCCAAACATTCTTTCCCACATAAAAAGCATATCAGTGCAAGGCCATTGGATGTCATACATTCAGATGTATGGGGACCGACCAAGAATGCAACAATTATAGGTTGTAGATACTATGTTACATTCATTAATGACCACACTGGGAAAGCGTGGGTTTATTTCATGAAGGAGAAAAGTGAGGTGTTTGCTCATTTTCAGAGATTTAAAGCCTTGGACGAGAAGGAAAAAGGCATGTAAATAAAATGCCTAAGATCAGATGGTGGGGGAGAATATTTCTCTAATGAGTTCAGTGATTTCCTAAGAAAGCAAAGAATCAAGAGGCAGTTTATGTGTAGGTACACTCCACAACAGAATGGTGTTGCAGAAAGGAAAAACTTGCAGAAGTGGCACGTACCTTGATGGCTCAAAAGACTATGCCACATTACTTTTGGGCAGAAGTAGTAGCAACTGCTGTGTACATTATGAACAGGACACTCATTGCAGCTGTTCATGGTATGAATCTTGAACAAAAGTTTATAGGCATAAGACCGGATGTGTCTCACTTGAAAGTGTTTGGGTGTATTGCATATGTACATGTTCTTGATGAAGTGAAAACAAAGTTGGATCTAAAGGCAGAGAAATGCATCTTAATTGGTTATGCTATGGAGCAAAAAGGTTATAGATGCTATAGCCCTACCACTCGTGAGATGCGAGTAAGCAGAGATGTTGTCTTTCGATGAGATGAGTAGCTGGTATGCACCAGTAGTGAAGGCAACATAAGATGTAGATGTAAGAGGGGCTGATGTTGCACCACATGTAGAGCAGTAATCACAAGTGCTGAGTGGACCTGGGGAGTCCTCAAGTAGTGAATCCAATGTTAGCCCATGGTCAGGCAGGTTGAGGAATGGTCAAGCAGGTTGAGATATGATGCAGGCACACATGTATCTCACGAAAAGGGAAGGAAAAGGTAGATCTACCTTTTGTACCTGATCTGTTAGCAGGTCGCTCATATGTGGATGGTGACTCTAGTGGCTCTGATGAGCAGAGCCTTGATGAGGAGCTTGGCATTCCGTTTGTGCTTACTCTTGGTGTAAGGAGAACCAGGGCTATTTTGACGACACCTGGCAGTGAACCAGGTGTATGCAGGTCTACGAGGGTTAGATACTCTATTGATAGGTTAAGATATGATGGATATACAACCCATCATTATGCTTACATGGTAAAAGCAATATAGAAGGTTGAGCCCACTTTCTTTGAGCAGGCACTTGGAAATAAGAAATTTGAAGATGCCATGGATGAGGAGATGGCAGCATTGGATGCAAATGCAACATGGGAGTTAGTTCCTTTGCCTAAGGAAAAGAAGGCAATTGGATGTAAGTGGGTGTATAAAGTCAAGCACAATGCTGATGGTTCAGTAAGCATGTACAAGGCAAGATTGGTTGCCAAGGGCTATGTGCAGACTTATGGAGGGGACATTCAGCCCGGTTGCAAGAATGGCAACCATGAGATCTGTCATTGCTATGGCGGCAGTGAAGGGCTGATGGTTTAGTGAGCATGTACAAGGCAAGATTGGTTGCCAAGGACTATGCGCAGACTTATGGCATAGACTATAAGGGGACATTCAGCCCGGTTGTTGCAAGAATGGCAACCGTGAGATCTGTCATTGCTATGTCTGCAGTGAAGGGTTGGTCTTTACATCAAATGGATGTAAAGAATGCTTTCTTGCTTGCATGGTTATTTGCAAAAGACGTGTAGGTTATGAGAGTGATGCACATCCAGATTTTGTGTGTAGGTTACACAAAGCCTTGTATGGCTTGAATCAGGCACCCAGAGCATGGTCAAACAAGATCGGGGAGTATCTTGTTACCATTGGATTTTAGATATCCAATGTAATTTTTTCACTATATGTGAAAAAGACACATAGAGGGATCTTGCTATTAGTCATCTATGTGGATGACTTGATTATCACTGGTGATAGTGATGTAGACCTACATGATGTCAGGATGCTTTTGAAGTAGAAGTTTGAGATGAAGGATTTGGGTGAGCTCTATGATATTTCTTGGGCATAGAGGTGGTGAGATCACCTCATGGCATTTTGCTATTGTAGAGGTGGTGAGATCACCTCTCATAGAGATGGTGAGATCACCTCATGGCATTTTGCTATTGTAGAGGTAGTATGGCTTGGACATGTTGTCCAAGTATGGTATGACAGGCTGTAAGCCTATTTCAGTGCCATTGGATCAGAACACAAAGCTTTTGCTGATACAGGTGAGCTTTTGGAGGACCCCACTACATACAAGCACATAGTGGATAGTTTGATCTACATGACCATTTCAAGGCCAGACTTAAGCTATGCTGTTGGACTTGTGAGTCAGTTTATGTAGGCACCTAGGAAGCCACACTTGGATGCGGCTAGACGGATCCTCAGGTACATAAAGTCCATAGTTAATTATGGACTTTTCTATGAGGCTGGTACAGAGATACAGTTGCATGGGTACATAGATGCTGATTGGGCTAGTAGTATTGCAGACAGGAGATCTACTAATGGTTTTATGTTCTCATTTGGGAGTGATGTTGTGAGCTAGAGCAGTAAGAAGCAGTCAACAGTTGCCTTGTCGAGTACAGAGGCAGAGTACAGGAGTGCTGCTATGGCAGCTTTGTGAGGTAGCTTGGTTTCAGAAGCTACTTGGTGACATGGGAGAGCCCGTGGATAGGGTAGTTGTCATATATTGTGACAACATGAGCAGCATACAATTGGCCAGTAACCCAGTATATCATGCTAGAATGAAGCACATTGAGGTGCATTATCACGTTGTGAGGGAGAAGGTTCTATAGCCAGAGATGTAGATCTGGTATATGTCAGCACAGAGAATTAGGTGGCTGACATCTTCACAAAGGCATTGGGTAGAGAGAAGCTCCACAGGTTTAGGAGCTTACTTGGAGTGCAGTGTGTGGAGTTGAGCTTGAGGGGAAATATTGAGATATCGAGCTCAACTAGTACTACGACGAACATTGATGACCCACTTGGGTGATAGCTTCCGCATCTACACCAATGGCATGGTTGGTGAGATTATGGGTGATATGGGACCAGTGGGGGGATGACAGGCTATGTGACTGCCATTTTGGATTACTAGAGACTGGCATAGTTATAACGCCAGCTCATTTAGTTAAGTTCACATTATGGATTGACCCTTATATGTTGTAGTAGTTGAGTACCCATATAGTGTGTACTTTATCTTTATGTTATGTTGGTTGAGTAGGGAAGAAGAAGATAGAAAAAAATTCAGCTATCCATCTCTCTCTTGTGTGTGTGTGTGTTTTCTTGCTAGGGTTTGAAGCTCTCCCTCTCCCCCACATTATCTTTAGAGTGAGCCCCTAGCGGCCTCACAAAGGGGAGTTAACCCTCATTAGGGTTGCTAAGTGCACATCTTCGACTTGACCCTTTCATGGTTGATTCTTTTCTTCTTTCCCTCTCTTGTGTGCAAGGTTGTATGTTTGTATTAACATCTTTGGTGTCGCTATTGGGGATAGCATTAAGCTTAGGATCCTCCACTTATTTCATTTGCTAGAGTCCTTATTTAGCCCGGTTGGAGTGCAAATCGACCGGTTGTTTGCTTGTGTCTAAGTTGTTTGTTTGTTTGATGGTGTTCCATAGAGCTATGGAGGTTAATCGGAGCATTGGAGCATTGAGGTCTTCCACCAAGTGCGGGAGACACAAGTGTTCAATCTTTGCCCTTGACATTCATACAATTTTTAAAATTTTGTTTATCTTTCATTAAGTTTTTATCATAGTTTAATTATCAAATTAATCTTAAATTATTAGGTTTCTTTACACATTCTAGGCATCAATAGGTAGCTAGAGGCTAGCTCTAGCTCCCTATCAAAACAAAAATAAAAAAACAACATTGGGAAGATACCTGAATCTGAGAAAACTTGAGGAGGAAACTAGGCAAAAATCCCAATTTGGATGAACCTCTGAGAAGCGAATGCCCATTCCATTCACAGGACATGGCCATGGCAAGTTTGCCACGCCCATTCCATTCCTCTTGGGCAAATCTTGTGAAATCATCAGCCATTAATTTGGTAGTTAGCATTAAAAAGAGAGTATTTGCATTAAGTAGGCATAAATTCCATTCAACCAAGGGGTACAGCTGCAATGTTAGAGAATATTGTAGGTGACAATCATATTTGCAGCATTAAATTCTCTGAAAAATCTCTGAAAACTGGAAGTGCCATGGTCGTTCCATTTGTGCCACGGTCGTTCCTTCCCAAAAGCGTACGCTTGTTCAACATGTTCCCTTCAGTTGCTACGCCCATGTTAGTTTCGCCATGCCCGTGTCATTCTCTTTTGCCCCAGCTCAAGCAAGCGTACGTCCTTGCCATTTGTGCCATGTCCGTACCATTTGTCTCTTCTAAAGCATACACACATGGCAAACTTGCCACGCTCGTACCATCAACTTGCCATGCACGTACCTTCTCCATCCAAAAGTGTATGCTCGATCCTTCTTGAAGCCACGTCCGTGTTATTCAGGAAGTGTATGCCCGTGTCATTTGCTTCTTGATAAGCATATGCACGTTCCCTTCTGATGCATACACCCATACCATCTCAAAGTGTATGGCCGTACCATTCCAAAAAAAAGAGACTATTCACAGGGGAGTTTTGCATACACATTCATGCACCTACATTCGGGTAAATTGGTGCAAAACAACCCTCTTTGATGATGTAAACTCTCCCTCATCTCTCTCGCTCATAAGGTGAGACCCATCGGTCAATATCGTGTGGAGCCAAACGGTGCTCATCTTTGACAGCACCAATGAGAGCAAAGACCATCCAACATGGGGTGAAAAACTCCTGACCTCGAAATAAGAGAACCTGAAGCTTAGTGTGTGGACAGACCACCTGTCTAGGAGCAAGATCGTACCTGTCCTACACATTCACAGAGAAGCCTTGCTTTGAGGCTCCGCAACTTTATCATGGGGGTAACACATAGTTGGAAAGAGCCACATCCAAGGGTGAGAGGTATGGAATATTAGTAGGAAAGTGAGCCCATGTTGTCTCTAGAGCCTAGAGCAAAAATAGGGCAAAGCGAGAGCCATCAGACCCAAACTCAACAACTAGTCTCAAGAGCCATGCCTGTCTCTCAGGGGTGGTTGATTCATTTAGGGCCCAGATACCCATACAAAACCTAAGGCTACCAATGGTCTATTGTCTGCCTGGCCCCGCTCCCCATCATTCCCCAACCAATGGGTGCTCCACAGCCAATGGCAGGGCTAAAGGCCTTCAAGGTAGGATATTCTCGTCTGGGTACCAGATGGAGTCCTATTGAGCAGCTGCATAATGTTAGACAAAAGGATGGTGAAACCATCCAAGACTACATCAACAGAGTTAAATATCTCCACTCCCACTAGCAGTGCCAGAGACAAGTTCTCTGATGAAAGGTTAATAGGGAGATTTCTAGAAGGTCTAGATGACGTACCCCTACACAATTCCTTACACAATTCCTTGTATGCCTTGGCCCATACCTCCTTCAAGTAATGCTACATGAGTGCTATGGACTTCGAGGACAACTTCAAGGGAACACATTCCTGAGAACTTCATGAGGGTACATAAGAAGACTCATTCAAGACCACCAGCACAAAATATGATAAAAAGAGCAAGAAGGACAACAAGTTGAGCAGTTGGCCATGCATTAATGTAGCAAATGACCCAACATTGGAGAACCGACCAAGCTCGGGATCGGGTTGGCCAACCCTATCTCTATCTAAAGAGGGAGCTAGTATGGTGCCCGATTTATCAAGCTAACCATACCAGCACACGGAGTGTCCACATTTGCGACCCCGTTCCACCCTCTATTGCACATATTGCCAAAGATAGGGCAATCATGAAGTCATGAACTGCTCTCAGCAGAGGGCTGCTCAAACTAACGCTCTACCTCAAGCCCTGCCTGCTGTGCTGCCCAACCAATCCACCCTCCCAAATTCCAAGCCACTACATGATGGAGGGTGACCAAATGTTCCCACTATACTTAGCCACCCTAATGCCACAGGGCCGGGACATGAATACAATGGCAAAATGACCACCCATGTAATGCTATCATTGCACAGGACCTCACCAAGTGGCTGAGTGTCCAATCAATAAAGGGATAGAAAGTACCTCTGTAGGTGCTTCCACATTAACCCCTTTATGCATTGGTGGGTGTGGGATAGACCATATGTATAAGGATTGTCCACTGAGACCTGGGACAATAGGGAAGGTTCGTGAAGCTAATCCCAGCACCAACATTAACGTGCTAAGTGTAAGAGACAGCTTGATCCACATGGTCCCTCTCAAAACATAACCAGATTGTAAAACAGACAGAGGGCTGCAGCTCATGTTGAAGCAGAGGCATCAACCTTGCGAGATCAGGGACAAGCAAAGGTGTTATCTTCAAAGAACGTCCCTATAAGCAAGCACGAGCAACTAGACGCTCAAGAAAGAAAACCACAAAAATCGGCAAGAGAGATAGCTAGGTAGTTATCAAGAGTGGTTCGAAAGATGGCACGACCACACATTCATCAACCTCTTTGTTAGAAGAGGAAGATCTACTATGCTGAGCCACCTGAGCCAAGGAATAGATTTACTAGCTCCCTAAAAAGCTTACCGAATACCCTAACGCCATAGAGGAAAAGGAAAGACTCTTGACAGCCCTAGAATTGGTTAGGGTTCTCATATAGAAGATGAGCCTCCAACCACTTACCTTGATCCATGCCCTTTAGTCTCCAACATGAGACCCGCTGAAGAAGCTCAGGTATATACTAGAGAGCTCCCATACCCATCAACCCCACATAGGAAAACACAAGCAGCAACACCCACTGCAGCTACCCCCCACTAGGGAAATCAGGTAGCTGAATCTCAGAAACCAGGGGGATGACCATCTTAAAAGAACAGACACAGAAATCCCATCCAAATACCGTATACACATAAGAGCTTAAGAACAAGCCAATGAGACCTTCCTCACGGAACAGCCTCCACTCCTAGAGAGACATTGTTGGTCTCTCTTCTTAGATCTAGATACCCATTGGCACCTTGCTTCCACTCCTAGAGAGACATTGTTGGTCTCTCTTCTTAGATCTAGATACCCATTGGCACCTTGCTTCAAGGTATCCCAAGCTTATGGAAAGATTTGAAGGATTGGATGGAGGGAAGCCTCGAGGACAGGCATGCAAGAATCCATAGAGCTAGACAGCTCTATGGATTCAGAAGAAGATGAGCTTGTTGAACCACCCCACGAAATCATTAGCATTCCCACAATTTGAGTAAATAAGCTCGGACAATACTTTGAAGGTGATGAACTCAATGCTACATTACTCATAACCTTTGATGGCCTCCAGGTCACAACAATCCTAGACGAGGGAGCAAGAGTGAGAATTGTTACCAAACAATGGTGGGAAAAATGGGGAGCACCCGCCATGGATGACACAGCATTCATTACTAGCCAAAATTGATGAGACAGAACCACTGCTAGACCCATTGGTCTATTGAAGGATTTGAAAATAAAGATCCTTGGAACTACCTTCTACCATACCTTTCTGGTGATGAACTTCAGATGTCATCCAGTTTCATATGACTGCATCCTTGGACAACTATTCATGAGGGAAACCACAATGATCCATGATTGGAATACCGACGACATCTACATTTGAAGGAAAGATGAGACATTGAAGATCAACCTACGCACGTGGAAGGTACATCCCATGAGTGATAGACTCTTTGCGAAGGACTCAATAACAACTACAAAATCCAATGCAGTCCATTTGTGTCAAACATGCCACAAAACACTAGAGGATGAAAAGGATAGCGAGGAATGCGCACCTCTTCCAAAGCTAGAAGACTTTGATAATTGAATGTATATCCTTGCCACTCTAGACATACTTTCTAGGTGAACAGGAACTAGGTTTGCTATGGTAGATGGGAAGGAGATCACATCTCTCTACATTCTTAGCTTAGCATACTTGCCTAATGTTGCCACTCAAGAGCCCGAATAGACCAAAAAATTGGAACCATCACGAGAAACACGCTCACATAGAACTCACAAGCCTAATCGATTCCTTGGGCCAAAACACTATGTTTCCCCAATGATTAAGACACCCACTGGCTAAAATATGTGGGGGCGATTGAAGCACATGACCACTTCAAGCAAATATGGCAAAAGGCATTCACAAATAGCTCCCTTTTGGTCCACACAACCACCCCAAAGCCAATGGAACCCGTTGATCCCAAACCCGAACTCAAAATCTTTGCCACTCTGTGCGCAAAGCACATAATAAGAAGTTAGTGGTGCTGGCAGAAAAAGAAGCCAAAAAGCTACTAGAAGAAGAAAGCGCTAGGGAAGAAGAGACCAAACAAGTTCCAAAACACTTCAAGACATTCTAGATGGCTAACAGATTTGTGCAATATGACTCGGTGTGAAGGTCCCACAACAAAAAGCCAGGGACCTCATATGATTGTCCAGCCAAGATAAAAGAAATTAACTTGCAGGCCAAGGTGAAGACTCAAGGCCAATACATTGGAGATGACCTCTCTACCAAGGAAGAGATCAAGCTCATCGCTCCACTCATAGAATTCTAGGATTGCTTTTCCTAGAAGTACACAGATATGAAAGGTGTACCTCCCAAAGTAGTCAAGCACACCATTACGATGGTTGATGGAGCAAGACCAGTCAAACAAAGGGCTTCTCCTATGAACCCAAAGTCCGGGAAGAAATCAATAGACTTATTGACATCAGATTCATCTACGAAATAGAGCACATAGAATGGGTATCACCTATTGTGATAGTGCCCAAAAAGAATGGAAAGGTAACAGTGTGTGTGGACACCAATGACTACCTTGAGGAGAAAGCAAAGCCTTATATACTTTGCTATCTAGGAAATTGACGAATCTAGACCCAACTCTTTGAATAGTCTTCCCTCTTATTTGGATTTTGAAGAAGCAATCACTTCAATGAGAGCACCAATCTACGGGCAAGGAGACAAAAAGCGGTAATGTTTGCTCCTATCACAATCACGTTAGGTGAATTCCTGTGTCAAGATATCTAGGTCTTTGGCAAGATATACGAGAGTGATGGAAGAGAAATTTGACTAGAGCACTATAGATGGATGAGACACAGAACCTGAAGAGAATACTGTTGTTGTTGATACTCCTAGTAGAGTCCCAATATCACCTGTAAAAACATACTTGTCTACAAGTTTGGCAAGTACTTTGATGGTGAGGAGCTTAACGCCACCTTGCCATTGAAACTAAAAAATGAAACATCTACAATAATCCTAGATGGGAGGGCTAGCGTCAGCATAGCCATAAAAAAACAGTGGGAGAAATGGGGATCACCAAATTTGGCTTCCACTATCCTAAAAATAAAACTGGCTAATGGAAATCTTACCATGCCCATGGATGTAATTAGACTTCCCATAGGATCAACAAGTTGACCTCATGTAGACTTCCCTTTGATCATATCTTTGCTATTATGGACTTTAAAAACCCACAACATATGTTGTGAGAGGAAGGCCATTTATGAGAGCTTCGAATGGTCCATGACTGGGGAAGTGACCACGTCTATCTATGCAAAAAAGAGGTCATTATTAAGGTCAACCTTAGAAATTGGAGTCACCAACAATAAAATTATTAAGTACATACATTGGGAAGTTGCATTCAAACTAAACATGCAGGGTGTGTGTGTATTTGCATAGGAACCCTCCTTAGTCAACAATTATGTGAGAAGTTGTCAAAAAAATAAATTTACAAACGACGTGATAACACAACCATTAAGATTTTTTGATGCAATAATTGGGTCTTTTTCATGTCCAACTTAAAAGGATGGGAAAAAGTTAAAATGAAATACCTAGAGAGAGGTGGCATGCTATTGTAAACACATAAAGTCATATATATAAACTATAAAGTCATATATATACAAACGACGTGATAACACAACCATTAAGATTTTTTGATGCAATAATTGGGTCTTTTTCATGTCCAACTTAAAAGGATGGGAAAAAGTTAAAATGAAATACCTAGAGAGAGGTGGCATGCTATTGTAAACACATAAAGTCATATATATATATAAACTATAAAGTCACATATATATAAATACCTAGAGAGAGGTGGCATGTTATTGTAAACATAGAACGTGGGCATATATATAAATACCTAGAGAGAGGTGGCATGTTATTGTTGTAAACATAGAACGTGGGCATATATATAAACTATAAAACTACACAAGAAATATCCAAATTTTGAAGATGACTAACCAAAGTTCTAATTCCTAATACATTTAATGTTAGAATTATGTAATGGACCACTTTGATGTAATAACTATCAATTATATCTTTATGTGTCAATTATAATATACTCAAAGGTTATTTATAGTGCTCTAGTCTTGCTACCATAGGGAAAGAATATACCTCCAAAAGAGCCACACAAAGTAATCTTTCAAAAGAGTTTTTAAAATCTTAAAAAAAGAAGGGGTACATTCTCATTATTGCCTTAATAATTTAGATTTTTTTATCTTCCTACTTTTCCACCTCCCTTCTCTTACATTTTCTTCCACTCACTCCCTAACCCCACTTGTTTATTATCTATAACTGGAGGTGTAGTGATTTCAATGACAATGTAGTACGTTTTTCCTAATAAAAAGTGGTGGTTTCCCTGATCGTAAAGTGCATACGATCGACCTCCTTACAAAGATATCTCCTCATTATCAAGAATGTTAGTGAGATGAAATTATTGTTCTTCCAAGGTAAGGCAAGGGGAACGAGTGTGGCTCCGTGTTCCACCTCACAGAGGTTTGGTTTGTTCTTTCTCCCTTTCGTGCCTGTGTTTCTCTCTTGTTTTTTTGTGCTTTTTATGTGAGTTTTTGCTCGTTATGCATGAAATACAATTAAGTTAAATGCATATGCAAGTGTGTTTCCTTCAAAGTAGGGTCTTATGCCAGCATCAAGAGTCATAGATTTTTAATACAGATTTCATCACTTCAGTCAATATCACAACACAAAGTGTAAACCTAAAAATAATGGTGCCAAGCTATGAATAAATGAATAATGAAACCAATGTGGCATGTAACTTCTCCGAGGACATTTAATTTATAAATGGTGGATGTATGTGTGCGTGTGGATGCAAGAAAAGTAGAAAGCAGATGCAAAGAGTATTCAAAAAAGAGGAGTAGTTGAGTGCAATCTAGATCACTGTGTCCTAGATCAATGTGTAGTTTAGTCACTAGATTCAATAGTGGATGTGAGTGCTACAAAGGTGGATCTATGTTTGTGAAGCACTTATGAATGTATTGTGCACTTGGCAAACTCCGTGAAGCTTCATGCCTATGAGGTTCACGCCCGTGAGGTTCACACTCATGAGGCTCACGGTTGTGAAGGTTCATGCCTATAAGGTTCATGCTTGGTTCACGCCTATCAGGCTCACGCTTGTGAATTCATACCAATGACTACCTTGAGGAGAAAGCAAAGCCTTATATACTTTGCTATCTAGGAAATTGACGAATCTAGACCCAACTCTTTGAATAGTCTTCCCTCTTATTTGGATTTTGAAGAAGCAATCACTTCAATGAGAGCACCAATCTACGGGCAAGGAGACAAAAAGCGGTAATG
Organism: Cibotium barometz; assembly: GCF_041138505.1. Classification (NCBI taxonomy): domain Eukaryota; kingdom Viridiplantae; phylum Streptophyta; class Polypodiopsida; order Cyatheales; family Cibotiaceae; genus Cibotium; species Cibotium barometz. The sequence goes on along the minus strand of NC_141088.1, from coordinate 12,393,129 downwards.
TTTGCTCCTATCACAATCACGTTAGGTGAATTCCTGTCAAGATATCTAGGTCTTTGGCAAGATATACGAGAGTGATGGAAGAGAAATTTGACTAGAGCCCTATAGATGGATGAGACACAGAACCTGAAGAGAATACTGTTGTTGTTGATACTCCCAGTAGAGTCCCAATATCACCTGTAAAAACATACTTGTCTACAAGTTTGGCAAGTACTTTGATGGTGAGGAGCTTAACGCCACCTTGCCATTGAAACTAAAAAATGAAACATCTACAATAATCCTAGATGGGAGGGCTGCGTCAGCATAGCCATTAAAAAATAGTGGGAGAAATGGGGATCAACCAAATTTGGCTTCCACTATCCTAAAAATAAAACTGGCTAATGGAAATCTTACCATGCCCATGGATGTAATTAGGATAAACAAGTTGACCTCATGTGGACTTCCCTTTGATCACATCTTTGCTATTATGGACTTTAAAAAACCCACAATATATGTTGTGAGGAAGGCCATTTATGAGACAGCTTTGAATGATCCATGTGACTGGGGGAAGTGACCACGTCTATCTATGCAAAAAAGAGGCCATTATTAAGATCAACCTTAGAAATTGGAGTCACCAACAATAAAATTATTAAGTACATACGTTGGGAAGTTGCATTCAAACTAAACATGCAGGGTGTGTGTGTATTTGCGTAGGAACCCTCCTTAGTCAACAATTATGTGAGAAGTTGTCAAAAAAATAAATTTACAAATGACATGATAACACAACCATTAAGATTTTTTGATGCAATAATTGGGTCTTTTTCATGTCCAACTTAAAAGGATGGGAAAAAGTTAAAATGAAATACCTAGAGAGAGGTGGCATGCTATTGTAAACACATAAAGTCATATATATAAATACCTAGAGAGAGGTGGCATGTTATTGTAAACACATAGGCATATATATAAACTATAGAACTACACAAGAAATATCCAAATTTTGAAGATGACTAACCGAAATTCTAATTCCTAATACATTTAATGTTAGAATTATGTAATGGACCACTTTGATGTAATAATTATCAATTATATCTTTATGTGTCAATTACAATATACTCAAAGGTTATTTATAGTGCTCTAGTCCTCCTACCATAGGGAAATCCAAAAGAGCCACACAAAGTAATCTTTCAAAAGAGTTTAAAATCTTAAAAAAAGAAGGGGCACATTCTCATTATTGCCTTAATAATTTAGATTTTTTTATCTTCCTACTTTTCCACCTCCCTTCTCTTACATTTTCTTCCACTCACTCCCTACCCCCACTTGTTTATTATCTATAATTGGAGGTGTACTGATTTCAATGACAATGTAGTACGTTTTTCTTAATAAAAAGTGGTGGTTTCCCTGATCGTAAAGTGCATACAATCGACCTCCTTACAAAGATATCTCCTCATTATCAAGAATGTTAGTGAGATGAAATTATTGTTCGAGTGTGGCTGGACCGTGTTCCACCTCACAGAGGTTTGGTTTGTTCTTTCTCCCTTTCGTGCCTGTGTTTCTCTCTTGTTTTTTTGTGCTTTTTATGTGAGTTTTCGCTCGTTATGCATGAACTACAATTAAGTTAAATGCATATACAAGTGTGTTTCCTTCAAAGTAGGGTCTTATGCCAGCATCAAGAGTTATAGATTTTTAATACAAATTTCATCACTTCAGTCAATATCACAACACAAAGTGTAAAGCTAAAAATAATGGTGCCAAGCTATGAATAAATGAATAATGAAACCAATGTGGCATGTAACTTCTTCGAGGACGTTTAATTATAAATGGTGGATGTATGTGTGCGTGTGGATGCAAGAAAAGTAGAAAGCAGATGCAAAGAGTATTCACAAAAGAGTAGTTGAGTGCAATCTAGATCAATGTGTAGTTTAGTCACTAGATTCAATAGTGGATGTGAGTGCTACGAAGGTGGATCTATGTTTGTGAAGCACCTATGAATGTATTGTGCACTTGGCAAACTCCGTGAAGCTTCATGCCTATGAGGTTCACACTCATGAGGCTCACGGTTGTGAAGGTTCATGCCTATAAGGTTCATGCTTGCAAAGGTTCACGCCTATCAAGCTCGTGCTTGTGAAGGTTCATGCACGTGAGGTCTACGCTTGTGAGGGGCACACCTCCAGAGCCACACTGAGGAGGATGAGAGGTGAAGGCACAACCCCACTTAGCAACACCTAACAAGTATAAATATGAGGGGATCAACTAAATGAATCACTGTGGATCTAGAAGCATGATAAACACACCTCGGCAGGGGTAACACTAAGGAGGTCGGGAGATATGAGGCTCACACAAAACCAAAAGTCGAAGGACAGAGAACTTACACCTCAGAGATGCAACACAAAGGAGGCCAAGAGGCATGAGGCTCACATGAAGGTAAATAGGACCCTCATAGATCCACATGAAGGTAGATAGGACCCTCATAGATCCACTGTTATATGCTAGTTGTTATGTCAATAAGGAAATTGAATGCATAAACATAACACCACCAAATATTCCTTCACCTCAATGCAATAAGACAAAGTACCAACCGCAAGAAACTAATGCATATGTGCAGCAATCAACTGCCACTGTAATAAATTAAAACTCCCTATCAATGGATGGGTGACTCTGATCTACTCCCATCCCCAATTTTGGCAGAATGTTAATAACTCTTCACCAACTAGCCACTCAGTATTTTCAATGGTTGTGTGGTGTAGGAGACAAGTGTCAATCTAACCACCCCCATAGATCTTAGCCAGTGAGTTGGTGAGTCTCATTAACTCCCACTCAAAATTTTGACTTAGATCTAAAAGACCGAATTCCCCTAGATGCTCATAAGCTCACACATCAATAGTACAACACACCTTAAAAAGCACTTAGCAAAAGCACCACAGTAGATAAGGTGGTGATTAAGGAATTTAAGAATTCTTTTTAGCTTGGTTTGCTCTAATCACATGTGCATGTGTCCCACAATTAGACTCAATAAGAAATTGATTTGTGTTTATGGCCCTTGATACTGATGAGCTTTCACGAGGAGAGAGAAAAAAAGTAAACCTTAGGGAATCGACTGAGAGGGGAAGAATGAGAAAATTTTGGTGGTGAGAGTAGTGCCCCTTTTTGTTTTCCATGAGCCTCCAAGAATTGCTGTGAGCCTCCAAGTATTCCTTCACTGGTTGCCCTCTTCTTTGCTAGGGTTAGGGTTTACCTTGCTGACTCCCCTTTACAAGGCAATATTTCCTTTTCTCTTCACTGAGCCATGTGCTTCTCCCTTGTCTACCTCTAACGTGCTTCTCCCCTTGACCCTTTCCACGTTCGCCTCTAGACCTATGCCTCTCCCAACCCATTTAGGATACATTTCAGGCCATTTAGGATACATTTCAGCGAGGTTATTTTGTAGGGGCTATATTCCATGACAATAAGTGCCACGGGATGTGAGAGAAGGGATCAAGGGCCACAAATGCCCGTCGAATCTGGGCCGTTGGATGGCCGACCGCCAGCAATAAGGGCCCGATTGGGACTAAACATGGGCAGCCCAAAATTAAACATGGGTAGGCCCCACACTAAACATGGCCAGCCACCGGATTTGATCCCGGGTGGCCCACTTGGGCAGGTGAGCTATCCAACACACCCGCGCAACCATGGTGTGAAAGCCCTTGTGGCGTAGTGCGTTTTTGCTTTATTATCCAAATCCCTCCCAGACACCTTACGCTGCTTTTCTCTCACCTTTGCTGGCTGCTCTGCCGGCGCTTCTTCTCTTGACGTGCGCCCCTTACACACCTGCCTTGCACTGGTTCCCAACAGCCTTGTGTTGGCTCCCAGCCGCCTTGCGCTGCGTGGCCTAGCTGCCGCTGCCTTGCCCAGCCTCTCCTTCGTCTATGCGCGGCTGCCTTGCTTTTTTCCCCCTAGTCTAATATTTACTAACATTAAATATTATCCTCACTAACCTATTTACCAAAACTAATAATAATACGAACAATTTTAACACTAACTAACACTAAATAATAAAGAAAAAAACACCAAAATGCTAGAAAATCCACCCCCCCCCCCCAAAAAAAAAGCAATCTATCCTAACCTAATGCTCCAATGTAACCGGGAATCAATCAGATCTTCAAAGAAAACCACTCAAAATGACCAAACCTATCCTCTTCAATTCAAATCAACACCACACACGGATCTTGCACCATGTGGCCAAAGAAAATAAACTCCACACAAGAGCTTAAAAAATGTTGCGGAATGGCTACCATTCCCCGACAACAGTGCCAATGGAAAGCCCAAATACACCACACTCACTAACACAAAGCTAACCAAGTGAAGAGTACTCACCTTTCGCGTGTCGTGGGGAACTTATTAGTAGCTTACCCGCCACCATCTCATGGAAGAGGCAACTGCACGAATGCAAGCTAGCACTTGAGAAGACCCACCTCCCATTATCACCATGAAATTTGTCTATGTAGAGCTTGGCAATCCCCGTTATTGTAACACCATGCTCGATCGTGCAAAGACAATAGGGCAATCCCTCTCCGAAAATCTGTCGGGTATACAGAGTTTTTAGTGGGTGAGCCTGAGGGCGAGTCCCACAGTACTTGGGCTCCTCCGAGAGTTCTTGGTCGCTGTCGTGCCCACTTCATGGGTCTTTTGGGGTCATGCCTTAAGGAAGTAGCAAAACCGTCGATGTGATAGAGACGACGAAGCTAATGACAAAAACGTTTCTCTATTCGAGTCTTGGAACGAGCTTGCTCACTTCTGACCCCGGCTCAAAAAAAAAAACAAGACATGGCAAGACCAAGAGGGCAAGAGGGTAGAACACTCACACACACTCACTCTCACATAAGCACTACCAAGAGAACTACAAAGAGAATAAGAGGACAAGGTGACGTTTTTATTTAACTACTCGAGTTCTAGGCGTATTCCTATTATTCAATTTCATTATTAAAACTCTATTGATTCCAGCCTAACCCCATTCGGCCCATGGGTTAGTCACCCCCCAACCACTGGAATTGGTAGAACCAAACAATTACTTACCCACCCATAATTGAATGCCTTTCTTAACTTTTGCTTTCGAATACAGATACGCACACACTCCTCTTAAACTTTAACTAATAAAATAATCCATTGAACAGTTATTGATTACAGATGTCATAACTCAAAATTTCCATCCAATCCTGGTTTCTAAAAAAAAATAGTATTACTCTGGACTCTCCATTGAGATGAGCTGGTCAGACAACGAGATCCAATTACGATAATCATTGGTCCATCATACAATATCTTCCACGACATACGCATGGGTGTCCTAGGCACCGCGAGCCCATGCATCACCTGGTCAGAACCCTCTAGGATCCTCCTCAGGTGTCCTGGCACTTCACTCAGGGAGCGCTTTGTTGGCCCTCGTCCATCATACCGAAAGCGCACCATTTTAATCATACCGAGACTGGTCAAGACCTAGGTAGGCCTTGCCGCGCGTGAGCTGTCCTTTGAACACTCCCCAGCCAGCTATTGCAACTGAACTTCCCTTAGAAAAACACATATACCAAATGCTCCCTCTAGCATTCTGGCGTAAGATAGTCCTTTAAGAAAACAGGGTTTCTATGCAAGTTTTCAGTTTGATTTTCTTTTGAATACAATGAGTGTATCTTAAATCAATATCCCCAAAACTTCATACTCGTAATACTGAATTTCAAAACAGAATTTCTCGAATTCTGTAACCTTGATCCTCAGATCAATTCAAAGGGTCTCAACTGTTTCAGATTTGGTGGGAGATTTGAGTGTATTTTGCTGAACTGGTCACATTTTCTTTCCTCGAAACTGACGAAAGAGTTTGGTCTTGGTTATAGTCTGATTCTGGGTTTGAGTCTATCTTTCTCAAAAAGGGGTGATATTTCAGTTACTATTTTACTGAATTTCATTCATCGACGAATACGCACTTAACTGAATTCTAAATTAATCACGAATTTTGATGATGAGGAATAAATTAATCATTTATCTAAATATTTCGACTTCGATAGATTTCCTAAATTTTCTCTTTACAATCCGAGTGAATATAAAATGATAGAATTTTCTCTCTCAAAATATTTACTTATTCATTTATCAAATATTCATGGAAATTAAACATAAAATTAAAGAGAAATCTAATTTTGATATAAAAATTCTTTATACATCTATTTATGCATAAAATCCAACTTCAATGGAAATAACACTTTTATATAAAAGAAAATCCTTTTATGCATAAAATCAATTTAATAGGAATAACACTTTTAAAATAAAAAGAATTTCTTTATGCACCTTTTTATGCATAGAAATTAAATTTAATGAAAATAACACTTTTATAATAAAAAAATTCTATTATGCATCTTTCCATGCATAGAATTTGAATTCAATGAAAATAACACTTTTATAATAAAAAAAATCTATTATGCATCTTTCCATGCATAGAATTTGAATTTAATGAAAATAACACTTTTATAATTAAAAAAATTTCTATTATGCATCTTCCCATGCATAGAATTTGAATTCAATGAAAATAACACTTTTATAATAAAAAAAATTCTATTATGCATCTTTCCATGCATAGAATTTGAATTCAATGAAAATAAACACTTTTATAATAAAACAATTTCTATTATGCATCTTTCCATGCATAGAAATTCAATTCAATGAAAATAACACTTTTATAATAAAAAATTTTCTATTATGCATCTTTCCATGCATAAAATTTTAGATTGGATGTCCACACCTTGGACATATTGACTAGTCTAGGAAGGGGGGTGGCCCAAGGACTCAGTGAGTCTCTTCCAACAACAAGAGCACTCACATACGGCCTCAATGACTCATACAGAAATAAGGTTGTACAAATTTTTAAAATTATGGGCAAATACGACGAAAAAACAGACCTTGTTCAATTCATTCAAATGTTTGAACAGAGATGTGAAGCCTTTGGAAATCCCAACTACCCCACTAAGATACATGCGTTGAACTTATGCTTAGAGGGAAAAGCTAGTCGATGGTTCATCGCATTGATGCCGGCGATCAAGACCAACTTCAAAACCTTGAAATCAACCTTTATACATGGCTTTTCCAGACAAGGTGATCGATGGAGTGCAGTAACAGAACTCTATTCAATTGAGCGTGAGCGTCAACCAAATGAATCCTTTAGAGAATTTATCCTTCTTCAGATAAAACTCTTGGACTCACGTTGTGAGTCATGGGAAAAATTAAACGATGTTCAATTGAGGAGATGTTTCATGATGGGCTTGAAGAATAACAGCTTACACAACTTGATCATTGTATCCAATCTGGAAACATTCGATCAATGTTGTAAGGAAGCAATACGTTTAGATAACATGCTAGAAGATAATCATGCTACAAGGTGTTCCTCATCTAAACCAAGTGAAGCAATGGCAAAAGAAAGATCGATCTCGATTGACATTCCCCGAATTTTATGCAGCCTTGCTTAAAACCTTACAGCCAACATCTCTAAGAAAGGATGAAAACTTTCAAAATCAAATATCCTTAATGCCTCTAATAGTGAGGAGCCAAATGCCTTGTGTTGAATGCAATCAATACGACCATCCCAATCCTCATTGTGCATACAAGGCACCTGTTCTTCTATACTGTATATATTGAAGCGAGACACTATATATGCTTCATCCACAATTGACTCAAAACCTCCATCTCCTGTGTACCAAACAGAAACAGTCCAAAGGGTAGAAACTGTAGGAAGCAGTTAATCGGTCACTTCAGTGTTTCTATTGTCATGGACCTCACAAGGTGGCAGATTGTACAGTTCGGAATACTTCCATATCCATAGTCACTGACACCTTGCGACCAATGTGTGAACGATGTGGCATTGATCACATGCTCCAAGATTTTCCAAGACGAGTTGCTTCAATGCAACACCTCATAATGCCAAACCTAAAACAGCAACCAAGATACAAAGCCTAGAGGAGTACCGCTTTCCCTTTTAAGAGGAAGGCATACTCTCTACACAGAAGAGTCATTTGAAACAGACTGTACGAACTATAGGCTTGAGAAAGCACGTGAGGAATTTGATAATTCCCTTACAAGATTAAAACAGTCTCTCAAAACCTCATTCGGAGGAATACTCTTCTCTCATGAGATAAAGCCAGCATCACATCAACACTTGCACCTTTAATGACTCAACCTGAGTTATACAAGGAACCAATGAACAAAACATTGAAGTTCCAGGTTACTTTAGATACACTACTTGAACAATCGATGGTGATATGGAATTTACATTTCATGTTATCCTAGATTTCCTTGAGTATGATGTCATGATTGGCAGACCTTGGATAAGTGAATCGTTGTATTCACTAGATGAATCCATGCAAATAGTGACCTTGAACACTCTTGCATACAATGTACAATTGCCTATTAACGGGAGGAAGAAACCTTGCAGGAGCTAGAACTTCCAACATATCTTACTGAAAAAATCCCTAGGATCTTGGTTGGATTGGAAATTTCAAATAAAATCACCATAGCCCAAGCATAGCTATATCCAACATGAGAACACACTCTTATGACTCTCGAGCTATGGGATTTATTAGGTCAACCAACACTCACGGCACATCCTGAAAGGATTACCTTTACACAAGACTTGAACATGCCATGTTTGGGGTACTTTGAACATACAATGTATATTGAAACTAACCCCCTCACTTGCAAGTTTTCTGTGGTTGAGTATGTGTTGGAAGCAGATTTGATTTTGGGGCATAAATGGACTATTGCTGCCCAAGCACCACTGTGCTTTGCCAGCACGATAGAGTCATCATGTCGATCAACCAACAAAAAGTTAACAATACCATACTACCAAGAAGAGAATCCAACTTTAATGGATATCTATGATGCTGAACGCAAAAGGATACAAGCCTCTTCCACAAAAGCCCCTCTACACAATGACCTACCATCTGCGCCACAAAACGACTGACTTGAATAAAGCATCTACTCCTTCAATCCCATCCTCACCTATGAAGTTCGATGCCAAAACCTTGCAATCAACATCTATTCTTGAAGAAGTTCCCAGAGCCCACCAACCATCTATCTCTAACAGGGAACTCAAAGGAAAGACCCCGGAGCCTATGCATTTTCATCGACAAACCTCAACAAAGGAGACAACCACATGCTCAAAGGCCTCGTCATCTCGACAGCCACTCCACAAAAGACTGTAACCTCATCATCATTAGCAATTTCCATGAGTCTCAAACCTGCAGCCTTAGCGCCAACCAAAGTCAAGGAGGGCCCCAAACCTTCCACATCAACCCTAAAGAAAACTCCACCAAGACTCCCACAATCACGATCTCTTAATAGTATCAAAATGTGGGTGGAGAAGTAGCTACTTGTAGCTCAAGACTACTATGAAGGTGCCAATCAAGTTTGGGTACCTCGACAGTCAAAACCTCTTCCTCAACGAAGCACTCAAAATCCAAGGAAAAAGAATACTCCACAACACTGTCCACAAAAGCCTATGTGTGAGTTCCTCAAAGAACTCAACCAATGCAACAAGTGTGGGTACCAAAAACATTGCTGATTGAGCACAAGGGTACTACCAAAGAAATACCAAAGCTTGGGTCCCCATGTGCATCACAAAGTCCCCTAAGTTTGCACGAAGACGAAAGCCTCAGAACCAAGCACATCGGCTACCAAATTACAGTGTTTATCAAAGATGGGTGCCTATGCATGTACTTCAACAACAAGGATACTATGATGGTAATTCCGTCATATGGTTACCAAAATCGAACAATGTGAAGAAAACCTCATCACCGACTTCATCCCCAACAACTTCACCTATAGTTCAACAAGAATGAATCCCAAGCAATAGCAAGCAAATCCCTCCACCACTCTCGTGCATTCAGCACCAACATAAGAGCTTGTCTGTTCAAGTAAACAATCATCAGTCTTCCCTACTGCCTCGACATCATTTTAGCAACAAATTCAAGATCAAATACGGAGACTTAGGAGCACATCAAGAAAAAAATAACAATGCACTTGTCACCCCTCTGGTAGTGAGAAATGAGCACACAAGAAGCTGTTGCTTGCAAGTCATGACCTAGAAGACCAAAAAAAACACACCTCCAGGTTAAAACCTACAAATTCACGGAATTACAATTCACGGAGTTCCATCTCATGGCTTAAGAACTTGCTCTTTCACGATTTGAGCCTTATCACGGATTAAGCCATATCACACAATAGTCAGTATATATTTGTTAAGCTTATCGCTTACTATTCTAGTGGCTAAATTAATGTAGCAGCTGCTCCATGAGTACATATCCATACTCATGCACTGGAGAACATTTGCATCAAAGCCTCACCATCAACAACTTTCAGGTACATCTCTGGATGGGGGGGCCATGGTGGGTGAAAGTCTGGTCAATGGTACAACCCATCACCTGGAATTTTCCTTCAAATTACAAACCTCTCCAAACGACGCCACAATCTTCACAACTCAATGATTTTCAATCCTTAGTGAAGATCTCTATATTAGCCTCGCAAGTCAACGTAGTTCTTTTAATCCTTACCAACAAGTGGCTACTTCAACATAGAGCAGTTTAATAAGAGTCTATATGACTCAATTCTTGTACTTCATGTAAATATGCTTTATAAAAGCACTTAAATATGCATAAAAACATAAAAAGCACATGGACAGAAGAAGACTGGATCAAGTCCTACTCACAAAATTTAACAAGAATCCTGCCACACAAAGGGACATCATCACAAGCCAATTACTTCAAATGATGAATGTCACTTCAATGAATCAAATGAGGAACTGAGAGAATCATCATCTCATTCTGATGATTAAGTCTACGTTCCTCCGGATCCGCCTCTCTCTTCTCTCCCATTATTAACATCTCTTAGTGTCCCCACTAACAAAAATCACATGTAACCTTGCCAATGATTGCCAACAACAAATTGAGCCAAAAAGGGGGGGGGGAAGGGCTCACACAAATATAAAAATGCAATCATTCGCAAAATCCCCCCCCCACCCCATTAGGAATTCCCAATACACCACTAACCTCTTCATTCATTAACTAGCTTTTCTTATTCCTTCTGGAGGAAAAAAGACCATTGAATGTCATTCAACATCAAAGCCATCGACAAAGCTTGTTTATTCTCCCCACACAAAGGTCTTCAACGCGATCACGCGGATGCGATCGTCATCAAAAAGGGGGCAATGTTAATCCAATTCTAGGATTAACAAGAGCTACCGCCATTATCTTACATCAAGGATTCATGGTAGATACACCAAAGGGTCATACATTCAAGATATAAAGCAATAGTGTCCAAAGCTACAACTTGGACGGGCGCTCGTAATGGTGTGACGGGCGATTCCCGCTTCAAGAGTGTGTGGTAGCAAGTTAGGATGAAGTCCTAAGTGATATACTTCATGGATATATTATGAGAGTAGTCATTGTAATAGCATTTGGCCTTTTATGAGCCTAAAGTGCCCGGCCGGCCATAGTTTAAGTGAGTGTGAACACTTATGGCCATGTATATAAGTGAATTTCTCTCATAATACAACATACTCTCCCATTGTGCAATTGAGTGTTGCTCTTCCTAATCCTCTTGCTAATCTCTCTCTCTAATGCATGCTAATGAGTGTGTGAGTGAAGTGAGGTGAGAGGAGGGATGAGGACCCGTAGTGCAATGAGGTGGTGTGACAACGCTCGTGGGAGACGTGGTGGAATTGCTTCTCAAGGAGTTGTAGAGCTTGGAGACCTCAAGGGTTACGAGCTCAGCCATTGGAAAGATCCTCACGAAAGTTGCGGTTCACTAGGTCTCTTTTTGGATGTGTTTCAGGGAGGGTTAGGGTGAGCCATAACAGGCCTACACTTTCACGACTCCAAACCATTTCACGGAATAACAATTCACGAGTTTAGATCATTTCATGGCCTGCACTTTCACTGGTTTAAATTGTTTCATGGAATAACCCTTCATGGCCTAAACACTTGCACTTTCACGGTGTTTAACCAACTCACGAGTTTTGGACCCTATCGTGTCACAGCACTTGTACCCTCTCAATTACTCACACCACTAACACACTTTCCATTAAAATTAACCTTGACACTTCCCACCAAAAAAAAAGAAAGAGAAAACAAGGCATGGCACATGCCCTCACCAGTACAGATGTCAACCTTAGCTACATCTGACCTAGAAGCCGCAGAGACCCCGACGGTGACACAAGCCAGTGCAACGGGATCCCCAGTGAGAAAAAAGAGAAGACCCACATGGGGCCCAAAGCTGAGCTACGTGGGTTAGTATGCCCAGGCATTCCATGGCGCGATCATCAGCAAAAGAACTCCACATTGTGCATGGAAAGGTAGCTCTACAGTGCCACAGCCCTGAGTGCCTCCAAATTTTGGAGGATGCTAAAGTCAAAGAAAAGCTGGAGAAAGTGGGCCTAGGGCGGATGGCACAGAGTCTCCCCCGAAATATTGATATAGAGCTGTGTGTGGAATACATCAAGACATACGACAAGGCCACCAAGAGGGGAATAGTAACTAAAGTGGATGGCACTACAGAACAGGTTTTGATCACATAAGACTTGATACATGAGGCTCTGCAATTACCACCACTAGTTAAAATACACACCCACAACTCTAATGGAGCAGAATATGACAATATCAGGGATGAAGTAATAGAAAAGGCGTACAGGGCAATGTCACTCATCGTGCAAGTAAAACCAGTAGACAAATATAACATGGTGCCCCTAAACAGGATAGAAAAGGCGTACAGGGCAATGTCACTCATCGTGCAAGAAAACCAGTAGACAAATATGACAATATCAGGGATGAAGTAATAGAAAAGGCGTACAGGGCAATGTCACTCATCGTGCAAGTAAAACCAATAGACAAATATAACATGGTGCCCCTAAACAGGATAGCCAAGGTACATGAGGAAAAAGAGGATGATTGGGCTTATTACATCCACAGAGAGATGGAAAATTATCTAAAGGCCCACCAGTTAAAGATCTGCAATCCTTACCTAATGACGTAGGTGCTGAATTACATAGCTCAGAGGCCTCTTCCAAATCCAGAACTAGAAGAAAGGATGTAGCTGGCACTACTGATAGAATAACCACTGCTTACTACTGCTAATAAAGAAATGTAGGAAGGAGACAGGCCGTACTGATGGAAACAAAAGAGAGCATGAAGGAGATCAAGAAAGGGAGAAAGAAGAGTGAGAAAAAGATGAGAGGCATTATATCGGATGTCACTGAAGAGACACAAAGGACCGAGGCCGAGCTAGCCCAGGAAATAGTGTCATACCAAGAAGTACTGGGGCAGCAGGAAGCAAGTCTCAGCGATAGCACCTCAAGAGAGGAAGTACATCATCTAACTCCCCCTCAAAGTTTGGCACAACTAATATTCAAGAATCTTTCTCCCCTCAAGAATTCAACAATGTCAGATACACCTACTTTGGCTACAGAAAGAGTTTGAACCGGAAGCATTGCCAAAAGCAGAGCCCCAAGGACACGAACAAGCCACATCACTCCCAGTATGACTCAAGAGCCATTGGATATAGGAAAATGACCAAGGGCTAAAGAGACACCAAGTCCCAGTAAAAGGTGACGTCTAGAGGATGAGGAGGAGATACCAGAGACATCTTTCCTCCATAATTTGGATTATGATAAATTCTTTCAAGAGACTGTGGAGGGACTAGAAGAACTCTTACACTTGCCACACGTTGGACTGGAACGGGCCGCAGCAACAAGTGCTTCCCTTTGGGAACAAGAGAAACGTGTATGGCGATGCCATCTCCTTACAACCCACATGCTTCATGACCAAAATGCAACGTTATGGAAGCAGGTCCAAGAAGCTACCACTCAAGTTCAGACATTGGAAGAACATCTAACAGCAGGCAGAAGCAACCCACAAGGATGTTATCCTAAAAAGCCAAAGGCGGTCGAGGAGCAGGAAGCCAGATACCAAGCCCTCAAAAACAACAATCTTGTTTTGAGTCAACCCACAAGGATGTTATCCTAAAAAGCTCAAAGGCGGCCGAGGAGCTGGAAGCCACATACCAAGCCCTCAAAAACAACAATCTTGTTTTGAGTCAAACCATTCTGCAAAAAATCAAGGAGAATACAGATTTGAAAGAGCAGTTGAAACAAGCCAAGGAGAAAATACAAAAGGAAGTCACACATAATAAGGAACATGCGACTATCCAGGCTCAACAAGAGCTAAAGAACACCTCCCAAGCCAAGGAAGAAGAGCTACAAGGACAACTACATTCACTATCCTTAACTCTGAAGGAAGCAGAACAAATAGTGCTCCAACTAAAACAAGAAAGGTATCAGAGCAACAAAGCAAATGCAAAAAATAATAATTTAAAGCACTCAATGAGACTATCAGCACCAATAAGTTTGATGCCATGAGGAGGTGTTACCTAAGTACTACTCTGACAATGTCTGTCCCCTTACAAATTTTATGCTTTGGAGTACTAACATAATGAAAACAAGATAAGCAATGCATAGGATCTACTCTCCCTCTCTCTCAACTTGTGGGTTATCTTGCAAATGCTCTTCTTTCTCTTTATGGCGTAATGGAGGGAGCATAAAATCACTAGGGATTGAGAGCTTCAAAGATCTCAACTAGACACTTGCTAGAACTAGCCCTAAGAGAGTGCTTGAGGTATAGCTAAGAAGGTTTTGGTAATGGAGCTTAGCAAGGCCATAAAGGGGGAAATATGGATAAGAAATGATTAGTGTTGCTAATGATGAAATTAGCAATGCAAGAGTTTTATACTAATGTGCATCTAATGAGAGGGCTCAAGGGGCTAGGGGAGGCTCTGATACCATGTTAATATTCATGATATCTCCTACACATAGCTATGGAGATTAGGGTTTATCTAATGACTACTAATGATACATTATCTAGGGTGGATTGTGCCTAAGTACCCTCATAATGATGAGTAGGTGCAATGGAATCAAGAACAATTAGGTTACAAGATTAAGACTTCTACTCATAAAGAGGCTTGAGATGTGTGCAAGTGATATATTTCATTTCTTGAAATGGGCCCCTTTTTTATGAGGAGGTACACCCTTGAGCTTACACATCAATGTGGGATAAATCCCTTTGCTCATATGGCTGCATGCTATGCTTTGCACTTTCTTAGCTACTCATTCTCACTCCCTACCTCTTCCTTGTGCTCTTTGGCACAACATTTCTCAACAGATCTTAACACATATGATTAGCATAATGTTCATCTTTTAGCATTAAAAATAAGTGATGATATTGTACATTCTATATAAGACAATCATCTCAAAAAGAAAGACCCTACATAAATATTATCAACATATTGAGCAAAAGTTTCTTCAAAATTATTGTGATTCTTTCAAAAGAGATATGTTAAAAGTTGTAAATTGCCGCAATAAGAAGTTAGTTACTTAAAAACTATTATGTATACAAGCTTTAGAAAAGAATAGATGATGTAATTTGTAGTCAATGCACAAAAATGTCACAATCGTAAAGAACATATGATAAAAGTTATAGCCGGTTAATACACAAAATTGTCATAGTAAGAAGTTAGCTTCTTGAAAACTCTTTTGTGTTAGAAAAGAATATATGATATAATTTGCAGTCAATACACAAAAATGTCACAATAGTGAGCTACAATGGTGCCCCATCATCTTTAATGTCACATGGCTTATTACAATATATCAAAGGGTATGCATATGACACTTTCAGACTCTCAAAGGGTTTGCATATGACACTTTCACTCTCAAAGGAGCGGGCATGCTAGTTATGCATTTATAGGAAAGCTTAGAGCATTAAATAATTGAGGAATATTTCCTTGCTTACTATATCACCTTTAAGAAGACAAGCATTTTGAAAGGGGAAAACCTTCTTCAATGGACATGGGTTGATGTCCTTGCTTATGAACATTCTTAAGCAAACAAAATGGTTTAAAAGGTTAAAACCTTCAAAATTACTTCAATGCACATGGGTTGGTAAAGGCAAATAAAGGTTTGCTTCAAAGTAATCAACGCTTAACTTTTCAAACTTAACAAGGCAAGGTGCTACAACACTCCAATATACGTAAGCAAGGTCCTTACCACACTCCAATATAAAGTAAAGAAGGTTTGGTTGAATGCATTTGATAAGTCAATTCTATACTTTTACGTGGATCTTGACATGGATAAACAATATTAGTTAAACATATGCTATTTGACGAAGATTCTTCTACTCTAACTCGCTTTTGTGTAGGTTAGCAATGCAAAGAAAGTTTGTTTCTTCTTATCTAATTCACTTTAGTGTAGGTTAGCAATGCAGAGGTAAATATGTGCTATTTAATGAAGATTCTTTTACTCTAACTCACTTTGATGAGGTTAGCGATGCAAAGAAAGTCTCGTAAAACTTGTTTAACAAGTCATACAAAGATAGAAACATTCAACAAGACAAACATGTAAAGGAGGCAAAAAAGTTAAGATTAATCATGACAATACCATTTCTAGCCAATTAGCAAGCTATCAAATAAAGTTTTGTGAAAACTACTATACTTTTGTAGATGGCAAGAAGGTTTGGTGGATTTTATTTGCAAAGTTATAAAAGTTTAACTTAATATGGACATAGATAAAAGGGTCGCTTCACATATGACTACCCCATCCGAAAACACTTAGAGATTGGGCATTCTTTGTGAAATCGCTCTAAGAAACACATGCACCTTCTAATATACATGTTTGGGTATAAAACTCGAGTAGTCAAATTAATAGTGGGTTGTTGCAATACTACTCTAGAAAAATCTTGAAGACATTAACTAGATGATTGCATAAGATGTGCTTAAAGATATTAACTAGATGATTGCATAAAGCATGTTTAACTACGAGCTATAACTACTGCCTTCAAATGATCTTTCAAGCATATACATGCACACGAGCACTAAGACTACGTTTCTAAAATGTATGTTGCCCCAAGCAAATGTGGAACTATGCAGTGTTGGATGAGGCTAAAGGCGTCGACTTTTTTGCATGCCGTGTCGACAAAAGTACCAATATATCTTGCTATGTGCTAGTAAAGCAATTATGTCATATGGTAGAGTGGTTGAGTAGGCATGTATTGAGAGGGGTTCAATAATAATTTCCTGCTAGTTTTACTTTTTGTCAGAATTGATAGTTGTGGGCAAATGTAAAAACCCCTATAGGAAAGATGTGGCATCATCTAATAGAGCTTAGGGACACGCGTTTGCCTTGTGAACGGGCGAAACATTTGCGGCCTTTCCATCATACGAATCAAAATAAGCCCACTCATCAGTTTTTTAAGGGCACCTTTGGCATCTTTGTAAACCCGACCTAGCAGTAAGATGTATGCTAATAGCTACACAGGGAGTACATGTATTGGAAGACATTGATGAAATAGTAATGAATTCTTGATAGCAATGTTTGTTGAAAAGAACTAGCTCAATGGTTGTGCCCACGAAATTAAATGTGGAGGTTTTGGGTTCAAAACTACCCTAGTGGCAGTACCTACTCACACATTTAAAAAAAAATTTGAAGCTAATGTTGACGCATCCATTACTTTCCTTCCAACTCTTTATCCTCATCTTATATGATAAAGCTTTCGGTTCCTCTCCAATGGTAGCTTCTCATTTCGCTATGGCAACATAGTCTCTCTCTCGCGCTCTCTCTTCGCAGCCTGCTCTTTGCTTGCTTTCGGGCGCTTGAAAAGCAGCCTGTTTCTTTGCTTGCACAGGAGATTTTAATACCTTCATAAGATGAGAAGAAGAATACAGTCCCGATTGTTCCCTGGGCAAGATTTGGAGCTTTTCGTTTGAAAAATCACAATTGGGTTTCCCTTGTCACCCACAGATCTCGCCAACAATCATGTCTGCTGCTGCTGAGAATGCAAACGAAGGTTCCAACCCTTCTTCTTGCAAGAGCCAGCCCCTGGTCTTCTGCTCTGTCTGCCTTGATGCAGTGACAGAAGGGGCGGAGAGATCAATTGCAAAGCTAAAATGTGGTCACCATTTCCATCTAGGTAAGCTTATGCTTGACTTAACCCTCAATTTTATTCAATTATATAGATTCTTAACTGTTTTTCTGGGGTTTCATCATCTCCATCTCTACTTTTATTCACATAAATATAGTTATTGGAAGAAAATTCATATTCTTTTTATAAAGCAAGGGGCATTACCTACTTAATCCTATGGTTAATTCTTCCACGAGGGAAACTGTGCAAATCACTGCAATGTAGGCACATGAGTGCAAGGGCAAAGAAAATTTGGGGTAAGGGGCCTGGCCTGTTTACTTTATGCTAGTTTTGCAGGGGCTGCAATTTCAGGGAATGAAGGGGCACATCAGGAAGCAGGTTGGGTGCGAAGGAGCAGAGAATTCACCTATGGCCTCCGTCTCTGTCCAGAATGTGTGAGGGCGGGTGGGAGGTCTAGCCCATTTAGTAATACGGAAGAGAGGCCTAGATACATTCCCTTCTGCTACAGATTTCTTTGAAGGCAAAATATCTCCGTCTAGTAGCTGTCAAATTCCGTCATGTAAATTTTCTTGCAAGCTGATTGGAGTGATTGTCCTTGCAATATGATTGGAGCGTCGAGATTGACGGCATCAGAGCTTCAAATTCCCAAGTAGGATCAGGAGCACGTCTCTGTCTGATTGGTCCAAAACTGTGGAAGTCATGGCTGGGGGAAAGATGACTTGGTTTTGGTTTTTGGTAATTCTTTTTGATAATTTCCATATCATATGCTTCTTGTTAATTGCAGCCCATCATATTGCCCCACACATCGCGTGCATGGTGTGACATATTTAGGCTAAGATGGATCTGTGTTAATCGTGTCCTCTAGACTTTCATAATGTCTTTCCCTAGGAGCTCCACAGTGTTCTGTAGGTATTCATAGGTTGTGGAAGTTAATCGTTTTCTGGAATCTGCATGTTGAGGTGCAGCAAGCTTGAAGGTTCATGTGGAGAACATCCCTGTCGCAACGTAGCTCTAGAAGATAGAGGCCTAAACATCTCAAGTCTTGATAATCCATGACTCGGGGAAGTGAATCAAAACCTCTTTCAGAAGAGGCAATGGAATTGGCATTGTATGTCATAATATAGCAGACATCTGAATAGATAGTGCTCTTTTGTCTCTATCTTCCCTGTGATAGACACTCTACATATTCATTCTTCTCTAGGGATGTCCTCTGCCCTCCCTGTCTCTATCCTGAGCCAATGTGAAGCCACTCTCTACTGGGGCCAATGTCTATCTGCATGGCATGTGCTATGTATCCAGTGAGATACTTGGCTTTCTCAATGGATCCATTGCTACCAATGAAAAACTTGGGACTACCTGACTCTACCTCTACTCCTCCAGTAGTCTCAATGACTCCAATGGCTACCAGTCTCTATCCAAAATGTAGAGATGATAAATGTAGTTGACTGTGAAAGAGTCTCTAACATCAACGGGATTCCACCAAACTCTGAATTAGGAACTGACGTCTAGATCTGGATCATGCATGAGGACATCACCTGTAATCTCTCTGTCCTCCTCCAATCCTCTTTTCCCCAGAACCAAGTTCCATACATGCTGTGGGCCTCACTAAAATGTCAAAAAGCCAACTCTTGGTGCCTGGTTTCCCAGAAATGTTCCCACATACACTCCAAGAGAAAGAGAGAGAGAGAGAGAGAATGCAATGTTTGGGCCTCCTTTTGTAGAAAACCTGTCTACTTAAAAAAATTATTTCACACTGGCTATTAGTCCAGCTTCTTAAGCTACCTGTTTGGGCCCGTTCAATACAATGACTCTATAGCACATGCAATTTTAGGCCTCCAAGTGGACTGAGTGGTGTAATGGCCCCCCTGCCTTGCATTGCTGCCTGTAACTTCCTCCTACATAGTGTAGCATGATGAGTCTCATGAAAACCTCCTTGCATACTGTGTCCAACAAACATTGTGTTTTATCGTTGCTGTTATAGATCTAATGTGGATCTGCTTTGTGTTGCAGATTGCATCGGATCCGCTTTTAATGCAAAAGGAAGAATGCAATGCCCAAATTGTCGACAAGTGGAGCAAGGCCAGTGGCTCTATGCAAATGCCTGCTTCTTACATGAGGATTTTGTTGATGACCTCACTTTTGAAGAGGATGCAGAGGTCTACAGTGCAGCAGACCACTTGGTAGGAGTCAAGTCTAATTTTATTTTTTTCTCTAATCATTACAAGTGTTTCCATTGATTGCTGGACCTGCATTAGACTGCTGCGCATCTTTGAGGTGTCAGCCTAGGAGAGAAATGCAGCATGTGTCATGACCCCTAGAAGCTGGTTGGTGTCAGGCAAACCCAAGGGGAGGGTTTCATGAGAGTTGGTAGCCAGTTGGGGCTGCCCTAGAAGCTTTTATGGAGCACTCCAAGGGATGAAGTTCATCCAAGGGGTGGAGCCAAGGGTGCCAAGATCAGTTTTCAAGAAGAAGGATTCATGTTTGTGTTCAGGGATAGGGAAAAAAGGCAAGGGGACAAAGTGGAACAGATGCACAGATCTTTACATGAGATTTGGAGTGGATTCAGAGACCTAAGGCAAGGTTTTTAGCGAAAAGGTTGCCAGGAAGGGAAGGATGACAGGTATGGGAGACCATATGTGGAGACAGGGGATGATGACAGTCATCCAGAGTCAGAAGTTGGAATCCCGTCATCAAGTTTAGTAGGAGGGGATGTCATGTGCATGCACATGGACATGCCTAATCCAAGGCTAATCCTTGAAGGGAACTAGATAAACACTAGATTCAAGGCATGGCTTGCTGCGCCCGTACCATTGCTGGCTGCGCTGGTTATCTGTGTGTGCCTTCTGCGGCGGCGGCTGCATGCTGTGCCACTATGGGCCTGGGCACAACCTCCCTTGGGTGGCTTGAGCTAGCGTGGCCGCCTGGCCTAGCTGGCCCACCTGCCTAGTCTTGGCGGCCCCATGGCTGGCTACCTAGCCGGCCTAGGGTTGGCTTGCTGGCCGCCACCAACCTTGCTTGGCTGGTTGGCTAGCCGGCCCTCCTTGCCTCGGCAGCTTTCAAGCCATGGCCTGACTACACACACAACTCTCGACCAACCTTGCAGTCGCTCACATGCACGAAAAAGCGTGGACACAAAAACACGAAAAAATGACGATCTCATCATCTCTGTCCCCTTTTTCGATGTTCACTCATACACGTGTAACTACTTGATAGCAACACCTCGAAATTCAGACTTCAATAAAGCATAACCTTTATGGAAAGAGTACGATGAGGAGAATATCTGGGATACGACAACCCAAGCCTCACTTATATAGTGATAACTATGCCATAAATAGCCAAAAGCATGTTTTATTAATCTAGGAACCCTAGCCAAGTATCAGCCTACTAATCCCTAATCTTGGGGCCCCCTTAGCCCCACCAGACTAGTCCCTAATCCATAGATTAGTGTCCAAGTACATAACATGCATGGTCGTGGTCTCATTGCAAGGTGGTCTAGTGATTTGAAGGCCTCATGCTATGGTGGTGCATGTCTAAGCTCAGGGGTGGTTTGGAGTCGTGGGCCTTTGGTTGGGAAGTGAGTATGCCTATTGCTTTTGTCGTGTGTTCTATGCATGCGCGTAGATGTAGGACGATTGTGGGTTGCCATTGCATGGATGCCACGATATTAGTTCCCACCTTGCATTCTGAAACAGAGCTATGAAGTTCTCATGATAAAAAATTAAGGTATGTTGTTGCTGATTTGCAGATAGGAGATCCGTTTCACCACCTCTTGTGGAAGAGAAGGTTAGAAGAGCCTCTTATTCCTCCAATTCTCGTGAAGGAGAATAAGTGAAGAACAGCTCTAGCTATAGTGAGAAAAAACATCATTGAATTAACGTTTCATGGCATAAAAAAATTGCGGGTGGACAACACTTTTGAATGCCTTATTTTTGAGGTTTTTTTCCTCCTCAAACTAAGATTAAGGGAAATCAGCCTTAACAATGTAAGTGCGGAAAAGTGCCTTGCCGGCAAGCTGTTGAAGGGCACTGATTGGAGGCGATTGTTGGCGGCATCAAGGGTGGCAGCAAGGCATTCCCTGAGACCCTAGCTGTGTGCAGGGACTCCTGCAGCGGATCTTGACTCGGGCCTTAGAGAGCTCAGCTCGCTCTTAGAGAGGACAGCCCAGGATAGATTCATCATGTTCTGGGAGCAGTAGAGGAGCCTTCGCAAGAGTCTGGCCTTGCTTCAGAGACTGCAGGAGCAGACCCCAGACAGCTCGTGGCTGGAGTCACCGATGGAGACAACTCTGACGGAGATCCGTTTGATAGAGGAGAGGAGGGTTGAGTTCAGGTACCAGGACCGTGTATCTTTCTGGACCCAGGCAGGAGACAGGATCACGAGGGATTTCTTCGAGATTATAGGTCCTCATCAGCGTTCATTGGCAGTGGTGATGCAGCTTGACACTTGAGAAGGGTGACCTCCCTTCTGATCGAAATGGTTTGAGCGGTGGTTGGGCCACTAACATCGCAGTAGGTGGGGAGAACTACAAAAAGAACACAATTAGGCTTGGTTTGCCATTGGACTCGTAGAGCCTTTTGTTTCAAACGATTGTAGAGCTTTTTGTTTCAAACGATTCTAACAATGGGCGGCCAGCTAATTTTTAGCAGCCGTGGGAGTTGTCATTCGAGTGGGCTGGGACATGTCAGGCACGAGCTACGTAGGTCACATATAAAGCCTTAGGTGTCCGTATGTTTCACTTAACCCACTTGGAGAACATAGCAGTTAGGTTATCTTAGGGTAGAAGCATTGTAGAAGCTTTTTATTATCTTTTCAGCATAGCATGTGTGCTAGAGTCTCTTGACTTGTGCATATATCTTTTCAGCATAGCACTTGTGCTTCAGTCCAAGGCAGCAAAAGAAGTCATCCTCATCATTCAGCCATCAGTCCCACATTCCCTCAGCAGATGTGGGTGTGCATATTGGCTCTTGAAGTGGCTTCTAAGTTGTCTACAGATTGCTTGAGGATTCAGCCGACATTTTGTCTACTTCGTTCTTGTGTTTGGCATTCCACAGTCAACCATCGTCAAATAAGTTTCTTGGTAAAGCTTGCATTGTAAAAGTTTTCCAAAGTAATAATAAAGTAAATATTCCTACCTGTGGGAGGGTGCCCTTAAATGGGTAGTTGGGACCAATTGGTGTTGACTATACATCTCTACAGATCTATTTCTTGTGTATAAGCATTAAAGGACCGCTTAAACTCACTAAAAGAAAAGGTACCAAGAAGGCCTTGTTGCATGTTACATGATCATACCGGTGGCATGTACCAGAGGTTCTGGTTGTAACTTGTGACGTAGCTTCGCTACCTTAAGTGAGAGTATTCCGTGGATGGTAAAACTGATGTTGGGAAAAACCACTAGCCATCCACCATGTCAGGAGAAGAAGAAAGAAGCTTTAAAGAAGACACCAACACAGAAGATAAGTGTCCAAGAAGACACCACTAGAGAAGAAACGCTTCTTCAAAGCACTAAAGATTTTCTTCAACGTGCAAAAGTGGCAGAAAAACCTAAAGAGCAGGTTCCCACAGAATTTGAAGGCGTTCTTCTCCTAATGGAGCAACAAAGACGCTAGGAACTCACTGAGGAATGGAAGGCCTAGGAAGCCAAACAACAGGGTTGAAGAAGATTGGCGCTATGCAAAGTTTGCAGCTCTGGAGCATCAACAACCTGGGGTTAGGGACTAATAGAGCAGGGTTAGGGGAGCCCTAGGATTAGGAAAACTAGGCGGATTCAGGTGGCTAGGGTTCAGATTTAATAAATCCAAGGTTATTGGTTATTTATGATTGGACTGTTATTTATAGCAGTAGTAAACACTATATAAGTGAGTCTTGGGTTATTATTGATTCATTGTGGTCTGAACCTGGATCAAGAGGCTTACTCTTAGCAGTGAAGCATAGTAGCCAGCATGTGTGCTTGAGTCTCTTGACTTGTGCATATATATTGTCAGCATAGCACTTCCTTGTGCTGCAGTCCAAGGTAGCAAAAGAAGTCATCCTCAGCATTCAGCCATCAGTCCTGCGTTCCCTCAGCAGACGTGGGTGTGCATATGCAAGACATGTGTTGCCATGGCAGGTTACAAGGGGCTCCAAAGACAAGGTTGACCAAGGAGCTGAAACCATGCTTGACTTGGCACAGTCACTTAAGATACAAACCATTGTGATGTGTTGCTGTCCACTCAGCCCTTGCTAAGAACTCCTTTTGTTATAAACTTCTGACAAGCAATAAGTTGTCTTGAAGGGTGGGGTCCTCTATTATGCCCAAGTTGGGGGGGGGGATTTTTAAAATTCCTGCATTGTTATTATTTCAGTTATGCAATATTCAAACATGTTTTTTCTTGTACAGAAATGAGAAGATCTGTCTACCCTCTCTCTCACCTGTGACCTATTCAAAAGGAGGGTGCAACGTACATGCATTCAAATCTTTCTTAGATTGTACAGACCCACATCACTCAGGCCCAGGTACATGCATGTTGTATGATTGAGGGTTGAATGGGTGACCTTTATAGCTGGTAACGTGGGGACTGTATGAAAGGAGCAGCATGGGCCAGGAGGACTGGTACATGCAGCCAAGCTATTGCTGTAAGAGGAAGGGAGGCGGGGGTGGGGGGGATTTTGTTCAGATTGTAAAAAGTCAAGGTATAATGTAGTGGGGGGTTGAGCTCTGGTGTGGTGTAGAGGATCTACTAGCACTAAATACACGTGACAAATTGTTCATGGCATTCTACTTGCATGACAACTTGCAAGTGTGCTGCTATAGGGTGGACACACATGCAGCATCAATCAAACGTAGCTACGTAGCTCAGGAATCATCTAGGTTGGCGTAGTCTACGCAGATGGTTCGAAAGCTTGATTTGGTTTGCTTAAGTAATTTCTTGATGGAATCCTACAGGATCTCATATTGGATTGTTCCATAGAGTTTGTACCACATTCGCATGTATTCTAATCTAGGTCAATACTTGTGCTTCCTTTGAATATCTAGATTAAAACTTACACATTCCTCTTTTTGTTTGCAGCAGTTTGGCCATACACCATGGTGTCCCCATCAGGGCTCATTTGAACATTTTTCTTTAACATTCGAGTAAGTCAAGGAGACACAGTTGATAGTTTTTAATATTTATTGGGCTTAATTTTCTCATTAATGAAATTTAAATTGACTGCACTAGGCATTGATGTATCTGTGTCCATGCAGGGAGCTGGATAATTTTGCAAATGGCTGTAAGTAAATGTTTGGCACATAGTGTTGCTATTGGAAAAGCGGCTTATAAATACATCAAGTCCAAGTTTCGAGCCTCTATCATATGCCTCATTTATAATGACATTGTTATAACTGCAGATTTGGATCCATTGCAGAATGTCATACATGGATTGAGAGCCCCTGCTGCGGGTAGCGGACAGATCTGTCCTTATTTTGTTGCCACACATGGTTTTCCGTTGGGAGGGCCCTTAAATTATGCTGAGGATTTCATTGCTTTGCATGTGGACCACCTCCACCGTGCCAACAGGGATACGAGGGGTACAAGTCATGGGCCACAAACAGCGCCGGCAATGTTGACTTCTAGTAGGTTGCTTACATCATATGGAGGGTCTTCTCAGAGCTACAATCTAAATGGGCGGTTTACGCAGCCAAGTGCTAGAAACCTAACTCTAGGTTTTCTGGGGGGGAGCTCCCAGTCGGCTCATGCAGGGTGAGGACTCATAACTCCTAGAGACTGCATCGTGGCATTGGATTTTTGGCCTGCCTTAGTATAAGGCAAGTCCAAGTGAGTGATAGTCCCTTTTTGCCTAGCGACTGCTTCAAAAAATTATCTAAAAATAGGATAATAGTAGCATGCCTCTCTCTCTCTCTCTCTCTCTCTCTCTCTCTCTCTCTCTCGTTTTACTTCTCTTTTCTCCATCTCTCTCCCTTTGGCCAGCAAAGGCAGGCCCTCAGATGAATTCTTTCCCTCATTTATACTCTTTGTTTGTGATGATACAATGCTTTTGCCTCTATGTGCATTTAGCATGTAATCATTTATGATGCTCAAGCTATAGTACATGCTGTCTGCAGGTCCAGTCAAGGAACAAATTTTGGTGGTCATCCTGGGAACTTCTCTGGCCAGCCACCACATATTCATAATGCACAAGGGAGCTATGGAAACATGCATCCCCATCCAATGAATCTCTCTCGAAACTCACACATCAACACCAGGAGGACCAGACATGCTGACATACTTCCTACTCAAAGAACTTCACAAGTCTCTTCTTCAGAGAGGGCTCGGATGAATGAGCCGGTGCGAGATTATCGCCCTTGGGCTATTCCCAATTCCTTGGGACAAAGCCCAAACCAGGTTTTTCTTGTAGACAGAGTCGGCTGGGCAGCTGACGGCGGTCATGTCAATCCTTGGACAAGGGGAGCTTTTTCTTCCCAGATCTCCTACGGAACTTCCAGCCAGTGGTGGGCATGGGTTCCACCTGAGACAAACCATGGCCAGAGGGCCATACCGAACGTGGCACCGAATTCTTATCATGAAGGTGGCCGATTGTTTGGAGCTCCAAGGCCTACAGCTTCATTGGGGTTCTCAGAACAGGCTTCAGAAGGTTCTTATGCTTGGGTATTTTCTGGGTTTCGATGAGATGGAAGCAGGTACACATATATAAGGCATGCTTTTTTGCTAGCTGGATGACTCATTTTGGCTGGCTTCTGTCATACTATTTGATATGCATGGGACATACGCCTCTGCCTGCCATGATTGGGTGGTGTCTTGGAAAACTCTTCACAGGCATGTTCATGGACAGTGTGTACATAAAGTTTTTTAGTGCGGGCCCTCAAGAATTGCGTCTATTGTGCTCAGTTGTCCTGGCACTGCTAAAACCTTTACTCCTGACTTTGTTGATTAACTCTGAAATTCTCATGTCAAGATTTTTATTTGATTATAGCATGCCCACTATCTTGGTATAGGCCAGTTATGGAACAGCCCCTCCCATTAGCCTGGGCCCGGCCCCCATCTGGGCCGTCCATTAGAGATGGTCAGGCAATCTTGCCTGCCCAACTCTCTGCCAGGTGGGAAATGTTCTGTAACCATTCTTAACATTCTAGTGGTATGATGTACTTGTTGAAAGCAAGCTTTATCTTGTAACTGACCAACACATTCTTAGTAAATTTTTCTTGCATATAATGTTGCATGCCACCTCATACATTCCTAGTAAAAATTGGTAGCCACAGTAAGGTGCAGGGATGATGCAATCCTAAGAACACATTCAGTATCACAACCATGGTTTTTCTCTCAATTCCATGATGGATGAGCTCATTAAGAGACATTGAAACACGTCTTTCCAAAAACAAATAATATAACCTACTTTGAAAGCTCTTGAAAATCATGGAAGCGTCCTTTTCAGAGAAGCAGTATAGTGATTGAACTGGAGTCTTTTCATTCCCAAGCTTGTAAATAGTTTACAATAAAAGCATGTGTGCTTTTGCCAAATGTCTCCTTGTTTTGCTCAGTATTTGTTAAACTTGTTAATCTGGTATTCAATATTGAAGAGTTGAATGCAAATGCATCAATTGTTGTCCCTAGTCTCTCCCAAATGTTAACAATTGGATCCCTATGTGACTCTGAGCCACAATGTGCTTAAGCATGCCAAGCATTGTCAAGGGTTGACAAATGTATGCATGACTCTTGGTACTTAGTGTGAAGTTAATCTCTTTCATTTCAATCTTCGTGATAGCGCTGGTGATGTTGGGCATTAGAAACATATGACTTACTTAAGTTTGTCTTTGTTAAAGGCTTTAAACCATAGTCATGAGCTTAGGTGTGGCAACATGGTAGAAAGAGAAAAACACCCACCACATGTTCTTACCTCCTATCATGCCTAGAATCCAATTGTGATTGAGTTCTTAGAAAGCTTCGATTTGTGAAAAGGATCTATGTGGGAACATACACAATCTTCTTGCCATGCAACCAAAACCTTGGGATTAAGAAGAGGTCACTGGGAACTTTGTGTAATGAGTTGTCTTCTAGGAAGTTGCTTTTTTCAAGTTGAGCATGTCTTCTTTATCTTTGATATCCTTGAGGATTTAAAACCTCCTTTTCAAAACCTCAGAGCCTTCAAACTTGTTGCTCTACCAAGTTGTTGAGAGAACCCTTGATTTTGGTTTCTTGACTTTTCTTAGTTGCTCTTGCTTGTAAAGCTTCACATTGTCTTGTAGATTCGAGTTGGTTTGAAGTCTGTCTTGTATAGTTGAAGCTTCTACCAATGTGTAGTTTGTGACTAAAGCATGGCAAAATTCTCCTTTATTTTCTGTTATGGCTCACCCTAACCCTCTTTGAAACACATCCAAAAAGAGATTACTTGGTGAACCGTAACTGTCATGAGGATCTTTCCAATTGTTGAGCTTGTAACCCTTGAGGTCTCCAAGCTCTACAACTCCTTGAGAAGCAATTCCACCGCATCTCCTGCGAGCGTTGTCACACCGTCGCGTTGCACTACGGGTCCTCGTCCCTCCTCTCATCTCACTTTACTCACACACACTCACTAGCATGCATTAGGGAGAGAGATTAGTAAGAGGATTAGCAAGAGTAAGACTTAATTGCACAATGGGAGAGTGTCTTGTATTATGAGAGAAATTCACTTACATACATGGTCATAAGTGTTCACACTTACTTAAACTGTGGTCGGCCGGGCACTTTAGGCTCATAAGAGGCCTAATGCTATCACAATGACTACTTTCATAATATATCCACGAAGTACATCACTTAGGACTTCATCCTAACTTGCTACCACACGCTCTTGAAGCGGGAATTGTCATAAATACTCCGTCATACCATTACGGGCGTTCGTCTCCAAGTTGTAGCTTTGGACACTATTGCTTCATATCTTGAATGTATGACCCTTTGGTGTATCTACCATGACTCCTTGATGTAAGATAATGGCGGTAGCTCTTGTTAATCCTAGAATTGGATTAGCATTTCCCCCATCCTGATGACGATCGCGTTGAAGACCTTTGTGTGGGAAGAATGAACCAGAATTGTCGATGGCTTTATTGGGAATTCCTAACGGGGTGGGGGGTTTTTGCGAATGATTGCATTTTTATTTGTGTGAGGCTTTTTTTTTTAACCCACTTTGTTTTTGGCAATTATCGACAAAGTTACATGTGATTTTTGTTAGTGGGGACACTAAGAGATGTTAATAATGGGAGAGAAGAGAGAGAAGGATCCAGAGGAACGTAGACTTAATCATAAGAACGAGATAGTGATTCTCAGTTCCTCATTTGATTCATTGAAGCGACATTCACCATTTGAAGTAATTGGCTTGTGATGATGTCTCTTTGTGTGACAGGATTCTTGTCAAATGTTGTTGAGTAGTACCTAATTCTGTCTTTTTCTACCCATGTGCTTTTATGTTTTTATACATATTTAAGTGCTCTTAGAAGTAGATTTTCATGAAGTACAAGAATTGAGTCATATAGACTCTTATTGAACTACTCTGTGTTGAAGTAGCCACTTGTTGGTAAGGATTGAAAGAATTACGTCGACTTGCGAGGCTAATATAGATATCTTTACTAAGGATTGAAGATCATTGATTTGTGAAGATGGTGGCATCGTTTGGAGGGGTTTCTAATTTGAAGGAAAATTTCAGGCGATGGGTTGTAGCATTGACCAGACTTCCGACTACCATGGCCTCCCCATCCAGCGATGTACCTGGAAGTTGTCGATGGTGAGGCTTTGGTGCAAATGTTCTCCAGTACATGAGTATGGATATGTACTCATGGAGCAGCTGCTACATTAATTTAGCCAAAATAATAGTAAGTAATAAGCTTAACAAATATATAGTGGCTAGTGTGTGATATGGCATAATCCATAATGAGGCTTAAATGTGAAAGTGCAGGTTCTTAAGCCGTGAGATGGAACTCCGTGAATTGTTATTCCGTGATGGAATTCCGTGAATATGTAGGTTTTGACCTGGAGGTGTGTTTTTTTATTTGGGTCTTCTAGGTCATGACTTGCAAGCAACAGCTTCTTGTGCGCTCATTTCTCACTACCAGACGGGTGACAAGAGCATTGTTATTTTGTTCTTGATGTGCTCCTAAGTCTCCGTATTTGATCATGAATTTGTTTTGCGAAAATGATGTCGAGGTAGTAGGGAAGACTGCTGATTGTTTGCTTTAACAGACAAGCTCTTATGTTGGTGCTGAATGCACAAGAGTGGTGGAGGGATTTGCTTGATGTTGCTTGGGATTCATTCTTGTCGAACTATAGCTGAAGTTGTTGGTAGTATCCTTGTTGTTGAAGTACATGCATAGGCACCCATCTTTGATGAACACTGTAATTTGGTTGCCGATGTGCTTGGTGTTGAGGCTTTCTTCTTTGTGCAAGCTTAGGGGACTTTGTGATGCGCTTGGGGACCCAAGCTTTGATATTTCTTTATTAGTAGTACCCTTGTGCTTTGCAGCAATGTTTTTGGTACCCACACTTGTTGCATTGGTGGAGTTCTTTGAGGAACTCGCATAGGCTATTGTGGACGGTGTTGTGGAGTACTCTTCTTCTTCCTTGGCTTTCAAGTGCTTCATTGAGGAAGAGTTTTTGACAGTCGAGGCACCCAAATTTGATTGGCACCTTCATAGTAGCCTTGAGCTACAAGTAGCTACTTCTCCACCCACATTTTGATACTATTAAGATATCGTGATTGTGGTTGTTGTGGTGGAGTTTTCTTTTAGTGTGATGTGGAAGGTTTGGGGCCCTCCTTGACTTGGGTTGGTGCTGAGGCTGTAGGTTTGAGACTCACTGGCATTGTTGATGATGACGTTAGAGTCTCTTGTGGAGTGGTTGTCAAATGACAAGGCCTTTGAGCATGTGGTTGTCTTCTTTGGTGAGGTTTGTTGATGAAGATGCATAGGAGCCGGGGCCTTTCCTTTGAGTTTCCTGTTAGAGTTAGATGGTTGGGCTCTAGGAACTTCTTCAGGAATAGTTGCTGATTGTGAGGTTTTGGCATCGAACTTTGTAGGTGAGGATGGGGTTGAAGGAGTAGATACTTTATCGGAGTCGGTCATTGACGCAGATGGTTAGTCCTTGTGTAGAGGGGCTTTTGTGAAAGAGGATTGTATCCTTTTGTTTGCGTTCAGCATCCATTAAAGTTGGATCCTCTTCCTTGCAGTATGGTATTGTCAACTTTTTGTCGTTGATCGTCATGATGATGACTCTATCGCTAGTAAAGCAGCACAGTGGTGCTTGGGCAACAATAGTTCATTTATGTCCCAAGATCATATTTGCTTCCAATACATACCCAACCACAAAAAACTTGCAAGTGAGGGGGTTAGTTTCAATATACATTGTATGTTCAAAGTACCCCAAACATGGCATGTTCAAGTCTCGTTGTAAAGGTAATCCTTTCAGGATGTGCCGTGTGAGTGTTGGTTAGCCTAAAAAATTCCATAGCTCAAGGGTCATGAGATTGTGTTCTCGTGTTGGATAAAGCTGTGCTTGAGTTGTGGTGATTTTTTTTGCAATTTCTAATCCAACCAAAATCCTAGGGATCTTTTCAATAAGATATGTTGGAAGTTCCAGCTCTCCTGCAAGGTTTCTTCCTCCCGAATAGCAATTGTACATTGCATGCAAGAGTGTTCAAGGTGACTATTTGCATTCATCTAGTGAATATAACGATTCACTTATCCAAGGTCTGCCAATGATGACATCATACTCAAGGGAATCTAGGGTAACATGAAATGTAAATTCCATATCGCCATCGATTGTTCAAGTAGTGTATCTAAAGTAACCTGGAACTTCAATGTTTTGTTCATTGATTCCTTTTGTAAGACTATTTCTTGTCGGGGTGAGTTGAGGTTGTCCCAATGACACCCAAGTGTCTATTGTCATGATGTTATGACTTGCTCGAGGGTTAATCACTGTGCGTTTGCACTGAACATCATTGCCTGTAGGGAAATCCAACCATACCATGATAGAATCTTCCAAAGGAACCATGGGTGTTTCGGTTATTGTTTCAGCTTCAGATCCTGTGTCTGTTTCATATTCCCATTCACTTTCATCCTCTGTTTGGGTCTCAGCTTTTTTAAGAGTATCCATTGCGTACAATGGCACACTTGGCCCTCTGACAATTCTTAATGAGGGATGTTTAGAAACTTGCGAATCCTGACATTCCTGTTTTATGTAGTTCGTTATGTCCTTGTATAACTCAGGTTGGGCTATTAAAGGTGTGCAAGTGTTGATGTGATGCTGGCTTTATTATGAGAGAAGATCATTCCTCCAAATGAGGTTTTGAGAGACTGTTTTAATCTTGTAAGGGAATAATCGAATTCCTCACGTGCTTTCTCAAGCCTATAGTTCATACAGTCTGTTTCAAATGACTCTTCTATAGAGAGTATGTCTTCCTCTTCTTGAAAGGGAAAGCGGTACTCCTCTAGGCTTTTTATTTTGGTTGCTGTTTTAGGTTTGGCATTATGAGGCTCAATCACAACTGGTGACCCTGTAAGACATTCAACCAAGCTAAGCATGCTCTCCTGAGCTTGTTTTTTGCTTTCTACATATGTCATCATTATCCATTTGGGATGGTTGGGTGGGTTCTAGTTTATTGATTGGTCTCTGTGGTACACTGAGTGAAGAGTAAGAACTTGTTTCATCCTCATTTAGTGATATACTAGAACTTGTTTCATTCTCTGACTTTCTTTGGTTTGTCAGTTTTTCATTATGTTTACCCATACGACGAGATCGAATTTTCTTTTGGGTTTTTGTATCCTGTGTCATACATATGGGTGTTGAGGTTTGTGTGGTGGTCTTTGAGGTGGATGCTTTTGCATCCTGTATAGCTTTTGGCTCTTTCGTGTTTGTCTCTTTTTGGGTTTATATCCTCTACAGGCTCCTTTTCTCTGTCTTTTAACTCGACCTTGGTTTCGATAATTTATTGTCTTTTGTTTTTCTTGGGTTTAGAAGGTTTTGTTTTCTCTTTTGGGTTCTGTTTCAAAGCATGTTCTTCTACCCATGTTGAGGTATGTCTTTTACATTCTTTTTGACTGTTTGTCATGCCTTGGCTTGTAAATGTGTAAGCACATTCAATGGCACTGTGGACAATTGTCCATTTTGTACACTTAAGATGTTAAGAGTTGTATTTTGTGAGACAAGTTGCATTGAAGTAACTTGTCTTGGGCAATCTTGGAACATGTGCTCAATGCCACATCTTTCACACATTGGTCGCAAGATGTCAGTGACTATGGGCATGGAAGTATTCTAAACTGTGCAGTCTACCACCTGTATCTTGGTGGGGCAGTTGGGGTTTCCAAAGGTTTCACATCTCTGTTCAAACATTTGAATGAATTGAACAGGGTCTGTTGTTCCGTCATATTTGCCAATAATTTTAGAAATTTATACGGTCGTATTTCTGTATGAGTCACTGAGGCCGTATGTGAGTGCTCTTGTTGGAAGAGACTCAGTGAGTCCTTGGGCCACCCCCTTCCTAGACTAATCAGTATGTCCAAGGTATGGGCATCCAGGAAAGGGTTGGTACTTATAGGATTTGCGGGAATGTTAAGCAAGGGACCAAAGCCTGGTGGGATCGAGGTGACAGGGGATGTAAAACCCGATGATATGCTTGTTATAGGCATGGCCAATGGCATTGGGAGGTGAATTTGTGGCATGGATCTCTATGGCTCGAAGATGTCAACCATTGGGTTTAGTCCTTGTGTGATCCCTGGCAATCCCTCCATCGTGGCCATGTTGGAGTGCCTAAATACTCCTTAATGAGCAATCACAAAATTTTTAATTATTTTTTTGCTTTTTATACTTTCCCACAGCCCGTTATTACAGCCTTAAGAGGCTTGGCGTACTCTTCGTTGGATCAAACGGGTATCCGTTTGCCCTAATTAGCTTAGGTGCTATATGTACGTGAACGGTCTTAGAGATATTTTTTTGGAAAAAGCGTATGCTAGGAACTTCCTAGATGGAAGAGGAGGTCCTAAAACCTATTTTTCATCACTGTCTCAAGACGAAAAAGTTTTCAGAGAATTTTTTCCTTGTTTCGCAGCACGTTTTTGAGGGTGTTCTAAAAGGAATTTTGAAAAACTCTGTATGAGGGAGTTGTAGTATTTTTGGAGTACTACAACTTTGTTTCCCTGAGTTGTCAATGATTTTGTTGTTAGACCCTAAAAAATTAGCCCAAATATGGCTCGTCATCGTTTTCACGCTGTTTTTTTATATGATTTTTCATGGTTTTTAGACTGTTTTTTGCCTCGATTTCTGGGTTGAATTTTGAAACTACTGGTCGGAGGCCAAAATGGTCGATTTTGACTTCAGACGACGAGGTCCAAATTCGAAGAGCTCGATGACAGCTTTTCGATGAGCCCTAGAGTGCCTTCATCGGATATATGGTTTAGGAGATACTGGCCTCCAAATAGGGGTGTTTTTCAGAGCCTTTTCCCCCCCCCATGTGATTGGTGTTTCACGTCGTGAAATTGAAAAGATGCAAGGGAGAAGAGAGCTTGAGCTCTTGCAAGCACACACACACACACTCACAAAACCCTAATAGAGAACACACAAGGTGAGAGGCTGAAAATCTTCTTCTTCTCTACTCAACACTCAACACACCATATACAAGATAAGAGTACACATAATATGAAAGGTACTCAACCAATACATACATAGGTTCTCTATAGTGTGAACCCGACTAAATGAGCTGGCGCTATAACTATGCCAGTCTCTAGAATGGCTGTCACCCAAGATCTCACCAACCATGCCAGTGGTGTAAGTGTGGGGCCTATCCCCCAGGCGGGTCATCAGTGTCCACCGCCTCACTAGACGAGCTCGATATCTCAACACTCCCCCTCGAGCTCAACTCCATCTCATGTACACCAAGCGAAGCCCTGAATCTGCGGAGCTTCTCTGTACCCAATGCTTTGGTGAAGATGTCAACTACCTGATCCTCTGTGCTGACATAAACAAGGTCAAGGTCTCCTGCCAAGACCTTCTCTCTGACGAAGTGGTAGTGGACCTCTATATGCTTCGTACGAGCATGAAAGACTGGGTTCCTGGCCAACTGTATACTGCTAATGTTGTCACAGAAAATGACAACTTGTCTATCCACTGATAGACCCAAATCTGCAAGTAGCTTTCTCAACCAAGCTACCTCACATGCTGCCATAGCAGCTCCTCTGTACTCGGCCTCTGTACTCGATAGAGCAACCGTAGGCTGCTTCTTGCTGCTCCAAGTCACAATAGCACTCCCCAAAGAAAACATGAATCCACTGGTAGATCTTCTATCTGAGATACTACCAGCCCAATCAGCATCTGTGTACCCATGTACACATATCTCTGTCCCAGTCTCATAGAATAGTCCACAATGCAAAGTAGACTTCACATACCTCAGTATGCGTCTCACTACATCCAAATGCGATTTCCGTGGAACCTGCATAAACTGACTCACCAACCCAACAGCATAGCTCAAATCTGGTCTGGTGATCGTCATATAGATCAAACTTCCTACTATGCACCTATACATAGTAGGATCCTCCAAGATCTCTCCTGAATCTGCACTCAACTTGCCATTCTGATCCAATGGCACAGAAATAGACTTACAGCCTGTCATACCATACTTGGACAACATGTCCAAGCCATACTGTCTCTGCAGTAATCCAATACCATGTGGTGACCTAATCACCTCAATGCCCAAGAAATATCTGAGCTCCCCCAGATCCTTCATCTCGAACTTCTGTCTAAGCAAGGTCTCTACATCAAAGATCTCTGCATCATGGTCCCCCGTAATCACCATGTCTCACATACAACGAGAAATCTGCATTGGCCACATGAAAGCCAATAGTGACAAGGTATTCAGAAATCTTGTGAGACCATGCTCTTGGTGCTTGCTTTAAGCCATACAAGGCTTTCTTCAATCTGCAAACATACTCGGGGTGACCCACATCCTCATAACCAGGTGGCTGCAACATATACACCTCTTCTTGCAAATCCCCATGCAAGAATGCATTCTTTACATCCATCTGATGTAAAGACCATTGCTTTGACGCAGCCACTGCTATCACAACTCTCACCGTTGCCATCTTGGCAACTGGGCTGAAAGTTTCCTCATAATCAATCCCATATGTCTGCGCATATCCTTTGGCTACCAATCTAGCCTTGTACCTGTTTATGCTTCCATCACTGTTATGTTTAACTTTGTACACCCACTTGCATCCAATGGCTTTCTTGCCTTCAGGCAATTGCACTAAATCCCAAGTCTCATTTCCATATAGTGCATCCATCTCCTCATCTATAGCTCTCTCCCAGAACACATTTCCAACAGCCTCATCAATGCATGTGGGCTCAACAACGTGCACAACCTTTGCCAAGGCATGTCTCATTCAACGTAAACATTCTGCCCACTCTGTTGCCTTTTGCAACCAACCTGCACTTGTCTTTGAAATCTTCAACATAACACCCATCAGGGTTAAACCGGACCTGCAAACCCTGCTCAATCATCTGGCCAACTGAAACCAGATTCTTTGTTATGTTCGGTACATGAAGTACATCTTCAAGGTACTTCACTTTGCCATCCTGCATAGACAATGGCACATCTCCAACGTGGGCAATTGGATGAGCAGTGTCATCCCCTGTTTTTGCAAAACCTGGTCTTTCCGGGTTTTTCATCTCCTTGAACCACTCCCCATGACTCGTCATGTGGTTTGAAGCGCCTGAATCCACATACCATACATTATCTTTTTGTGCTGCATCAACATTTTCAAGCATGGCATTCACGACATGCTGCATAACAAACAACCTTTCATTATCCTCCTTATTTCTGCTTGAGGATGCATAGTTGTTTTGCTGCACTTTCCCATTTTGCATGTCAGCCTACTTCTTATAACATTCTGCCTGCACATGTCCAGGCTTACCACAATAATAGCATTCACGTGCATCATTATATTGCCTTTGCCAATTTCCACGGCCTCTTTGACTCCCCCTGCCTCTGAATTTGCCTCTTCCACCTGCGTGTTGTTGTTGTTCTTGATTCTGGGACTGTTGTTGTTGCTGCTGCTGCTGGCCATAATTCTGATTACCTGTTCGGCCACCTCCTTGACCACGTCCACGGCCTCCTCTACCTCGTCCTCTTCCTAAACTCGTGTAGAAGGCCTGTTGCTCTGAACTGTTTTTGCTTTGTGAAGACTGTTGGTCTTCACCCAAGCTCTTCTCTTATAGACACCAAATCTGTAATGTTTTCCCGAGTCTGAATAGACATCTTGAACGCCTTGTATTGTGGCCCGAGACCACGTAGACAGGACTTCCACCTTGTCATCATCATCTACTGACACACCAATAGATGCAAGGGATTCCACAATACCCTTTATCTTCAGCGCATAGTCATTCACAGACATGCTCTTTTTCTCCACAGTATGAAGTTCATTCTTCAACTGTATCTTACGTGCCTTGGTATTTGTTTCATAGAGCTTTACCAAGGTGTCCCACGCCTCCTTGGGGGACTTGGCATCCTGAATGTGCCCAATCATGGTGTCCTGTATACTAATGGAAAGCCAATACATAACCTTCCTGGCTCCTTGGTTCCAGTCTTTAAACTCTTTCACATCTGCAGCAGTCGGTACCGGATTTACCGGATTTATATCCGGTATCTCCGGTGCCTCTTCATGCTCACCTTCTATGTAGTCCCAATAGCCTTTTCCCATCAGGAAATTCGTCAACCTGAACCTCCAAGCATGGAAGTTATTCTTATCAAGCTTCTCAGCCACAATCTGAGTTATCCCATCATTTGACATCTTGCCAAACACACAATTTTACCAGAAACTGCACTCTGGTTTTTCTGCACAAACTGCTGTATTTTCTGCACAGTGGTACTGTAGTACTCTCAAATGTCACAACTAGTGACTTCAATGTGCATACATACACCCAATGGCAACTGTAGACCTCTTTGCAGCACCCACAGTGTCTGCACAGTCAATCTATCTTCCTGCAGTTCTTAAAACAGAGTTCTGCAGAGAATCGATGACTTACCCGCAGTGCTCGAAATCGCATGCTTTCTGGAAAATGGACGTCCAGACGCGCCCGAAACGCGTTTTCGGCCCAGAAAATATTGTCCGATAGGACAGTATAGTTGCCCTTTAACTTTACTCCCGCGAAGAAAGCTCCTCAATCAGAGATCGTTGCCGGTGCCTCTCGTAGAGCTCCCGACAAGGGTGTAGTCACCAACACAAATAGGGAAGAGTAGTTGAAGCTCTTACCCTCATACCGCTTCTTGTGGTTCTCTTGCTTGCAGCTCAGCCCTTAGCACGAACCAGGCTCTGATACCATGAAAAGATGCAGGGGGGAAGAGAGCTTGAGCTCTTGCAAGCACACACACACACTCACAAAACCCTAATAGAGAACACACAAGGTGAGAGGCTGAAAATCTTCTTCTTCTCTACTCAACACTCAACACACCATATACAAGATAAGAGTACACATAATATGAAAGGTACTCAACCAATACATACACAGGTTCTCTATAGTGTGAACCCGACTAAATGAGCTGGCGCTATAACTATGCAAGTCTCTAGAATGGCTGTCACACAACTTGTCATCCCACTGGCCGCATATCACCCAAGATCTCACCAACCATGCCAGTGGTGTAAGTGTGGGGCCTATCCCCCAGGCAGGTCATCAGTGTCCACCGCCTCACTAGACGAGCTCGATATCTCAACAGAAATGGTTTTCACGTCGGACTTCTCAAAAAATTAAATATCGTTCTTTTTTGGGCCGCGTGAACTGGTGTTTCATGTCGTGAAATGGTTTTCACATGGAAATTAAATTTCATTTGTTTTGGGGCCATGTGAACTAGTGTTTCACGCGTGAACCAGACTTCACGTGGAAATTAAATTTTGATTTTTTTTGGTGGCCGCGTGAACTGGTGTTTCACGTCGTGAAACGATTTTCACGCGTGAATCGAACTTCACATGGAAATTAAATTTTAATTTTTTTTGTCGCGTCGTGAAACTAGTGTTTCACGCCATGAAACGGTTTTCACGCATGAATCGAACTTCACGTGGAAATTAAATTTTGATTTTTTTATTTTTATTTTTATTCGTCGGATTTTCGTTCATGTCATTTTTCTGTTTACGTCGGATTTCCGTTCACATCATTTTTCTGTTCACGTCGGATTTCCATTCACGTCGTTTTTTTTTGGAGTCTAGTGGGAAATATAAATTTTTCTTTTTTGAAAAAATATTTTTTGAATTTAGAATGAAAGGGATATGGGTATTTTTTCAAAAAATATAAAAAAGTCAACCTTTTAACGACACACCTTACACCCTTCATAAATGACCCCCAAAATGGACAAATTGACAACTCATGAGCATCTTCTCATTGAATGCTCATTAGCCTTCATGAGTTATGTAAAAAAGTGATTAAGTATTAATTCAAGATTAATTTTTTCACTAATCTTTTTCTCTTTTACACTAATCAAGGACTCTAATTAACTATTAATCTCTAATTAATTCACATAATTGAGCATATCATTGGATAGAGCAAGGAAATACTAATCTTTGTGCATCAATAATTTTTTAAATTAATCTAATTTAGGAGATTAATTAGACTCTTAATTATGGTCTCCTCTTTGAGGTAAAATTAAGCAAAGAGAGTCAAATTTCTCCAATTGATAAAAAATTGATGTGATTAGATGTTTTGATGCATCTAGATGTTCTCAAAACACTCAAAAATCTCAATTTTGACTACTCATACGATCAATTTTGACCCCGATTTACACATTTTTTAAAATTTTTACCTCTTGAACAAGATTGATTATCCTTAATGACAAAAATCAATCCATTAAGAGAAATTAGTAAAATTCAAGGGTTTTTTTATGGTTTTAAGAAATTTTTTGAAAGATTAAGCTCCTCCTAATGCTTGCTAACACTCTTATCGAAACAATTTCAATAAAAAACACACAATTAAACTAAAATTAATGATCTTAGATCTATGTTTAAACTAAAGAGAGTTAACATTCACTAAGAAATGCATTCTCTTGCATTGTTTGATGCAATGGATATAAACTAAGCCTAATACAAACTATGTTCAAGATATAAACTAAGCCTAATACAAACTATGTTCAAGCCCTATGAACATGAAAAACCACAAAAACAAAAACAAAACAAAAAATTAGTCTAAAAATTAAGTAAAAAGCATTCTTTTCAAAAACAAAAAAGAGAGCTATTCTACACCAAATCTCACACAAATCACCATCAAATCCTTATCTTTTTCATAGGAAACCACTAATCAAGATAACGGGCAATGGGTTATACATAGATTAGAGGCAAAACGATGGAAAAAGCCAAGGGATGGCTCCCCGACGCGACAGGCGGTGCCAAAAATGTTATGGCTCACCCTAACCCTCCTTGAAACACATCCAAAAAGAGATTACCTAGTGAACTGCAGTTGTCGTGAGATGAGGATCTTTCCAATGGCCGAGCTTGTAACCCTTGAGGTCTCCAAGCTCTACAACTCCTTGAGAAGCAATTTTACCGCATCTCCCGCAAGCGTTGTCACACCGCCGCGTTGCACTACGGGTCCTCGTTCCTCCTCTCACCTCACCTCACTTCACTCACACACACTCACTAGCATGCATTAGGGAGAGAGATTAGTAAGAGGATTAGCAAGAGCAAGACTCAATTGCACAATGGGATAGTATCTTGTATTATGAGATAAATTTACTTATATACATGGCCATAAGTGTTCACACTCACTTAAACTGTGGCCGACCGAGCACTTTAGGCTCATAAGAGGCCTAATGCTATTACAATGACTACTCTCATAATATATCCATGAAGTACATCACTTAGGACTTCATCCTAACTTGTTACCATACACTCTTAAAGCGAGAATTTCCGTAAATACTCCGTCACACCATTAAGGGTGCTCGTCCAAGTTGTCGCTTTGGACACTATTGCTTCATATCTTGAATGTATGAGCCTTTGGTGTATCTAACTCCTTGATGTAAGATAATGGCGGTAGCTCTTGTTAATTCTAGAATTGGATTAACATTTGCCATCATCTCTTCAACATTATACCAAGTTTCATCTATCTGACAATATACGGCTTAGCATTAAGTAATGCATGCTTTATTGGTTTATAAGAGGGACTTATAAAATACCTTTTGTGAATTGATTGTGAACATTATGAAGGTCCATAAGAGCCTTCCTCCATGAGAGACACAGTAGTAAGAAGCACTATCACATGTTAAGCCACCTTTTGCAATGAAGCATAAAGGGGAATTATATCGTGTGGGATAGGTTTGTAGAACCTTTAGTGTTTTTAAAATTTGGTTTTGAGGCCATTTTAGGACCTCTTTTTGGCTCTGTAAGTTTTTTATAGCACTCTCTGGAAGTGTTAATTTGGATTGTGTATGCCTGATTTTTGGTTCCATGTAGAGTTATGGCATAAATGTTGTTGGCAAAACATTTCGTGTAGAGAATCATGAGATTTATAAGTTGTTGGCAGATGTATGATGGTATGATCGGTTATATATACAAGATGTACTGACACCTAAGGATACATGGGATACCTTGATTAAGTAGTATAGCACAAGTACTAAGGCAAGAAAGATGTAGTTGGAGCAAGAACTGCATAATGTTAGAGGAACATGTTGGGTATTAATGATTACTCATTGAAAGTGAAATGACTTGTAGATGCACTTACCTCCATTGAAAGTGAAATGACTTGTAGATGCACTTACCTCCATTGGAGCTCTAATTGATGACAACAACTTGGTGTTGGTCACATTGAATGGGCTTAGGAAAGAGTATGATCAGTTTCAAACAACTATCCAAACTTGAGAAAACTTCCCAAACTTTGAGGACCTTATATCCCTTCTTTCATTGAGGAGATGAATATCAGGAGTAAGTTATTTTTTAGAAATACATAGGAGCAGGCGTTTTACATGGACAAGTGGAGGTAGAGGCAGATCTTCATCTAGAGGCCAGGTGCAAGCCGTTTTGGAAATAGAAATCATTGCTAGCAAGAATAGGAATCTAATGTACAAATAAATGCAAGAGGCCACGCCACTCTAGAGGCATGAGAGCTAGAGAGGCCAAGGTGGATGGCAAAGAAATCATAGTGGAAATAGCTTGGAGTGTTATTACTATGGCAAACCAAGGCACATAGCAAAAGACTACTATAAAAAGAAGAATGATATCAAAAGGGTGAGACTCGAGGTACTCTATTGTTAAAAGGATCCTGTCCTAGAGGTGTTATCTCAAGTGTACTTGCCAAAAATATTTTTCATTCTCAACATATCTTTATGTAGAAAAAAGAAAAATTGGTGGAAGAATATGTAGTCTCCTCTAGGGCATAGCAAGGTATCATGGGAAATTACACCAAGGAAACTATGCATCTTCAAGCAAGCAAGCAAGCCAAAGATTGAAGTGAGCAGCTTTTTGATGCATCATATGCTTAGTTCCATGGGTACAGATGCAAAAAATCTTGGAGATGTATGGTATGTTGATTTAGATGCTTCTAACCACATGATTAGTCATGGTGAGTGGTTTGGAGATATAAAAAATGAAAAAACCTACGTATGTGAAAATAGTTGATGATCCTATACAATCTTCCTTGTTGATGTTGTGCACACCTCGAATTCATCATGGATCGATTGCGAGGATGCTTCATCTACACACCTCTAAAAAGTTGTTTGCTTTATAGAGAAGAACTTCGTTTGGATAGGTGGCTAGATGACAACAATCCCTGGTATTTAGGAAGTGCTATTGGTGGACTATTTTTTCACTTAAGAATTCAACTCACTAAGTGATGATAAATAGTAATGATCCAACCAAGATGATTCATGGACCATTACTCTCCACATAATGATTCTCACACAGAGATATGCACAAACCAAGAATAAGGCTAACTAAAGCAAGCAAGAAAACTTGGATTAGAGTAATGATGATAAAGTATAAACACATCTCGGGGAGTGTACTTTTAGAGGAAGACCTTCATACAACATGTATTCAAAGGGTATTAAAAAAATATAAAATGACTCTTTTTTCTTTATAAACTTATGGGTTTTTTTTTCTTTAAAAAATTCCATT
Source organism: Cibotium barometz (assembly GCF_041138505.1). NCBI lineage: Eukaryota > Viridiplantae > Streptophyta > Polypodiopsida > Cyatheales > Cibotiaceae > Cibotium > Cibotium barometz. Next base: position 12,350,118 of record NC_141088.1, on the reverse strand, counting down.
TAAAACCCTCTTATGTAAGTAGATTTCTATAATTGTTTCTCAAAATCTTGGTTAAAAAAACCCCTCCTAATGATCGCATGTAGTAGACATATATATTTTTAGTGGCCCTCAGAAACACATTAGCACATGGGACAAGAGCAAGTTTCTCGAAGTAACACAAAGCTATATTAGTCACACCAAGAAATTACACATGAGCTAAGATCTTACACACTTAAGTGAGTGTGCATAGGTTATATATACAGGCCACTTAGAGGGAGATGCCTAGATCCACAATCTTCTCATGTCTCCTACATTTGCTCCACCTCCCCTACATCAATGGGAAGTGCCTATGATCAAGGGGATTCCTCCTAGATTTTCACCAAGTCTACACTAGCAAATAAGCAATCTAATAACCTTATACATATGAAACCTTCACTAAGCCTCACATTAAGGATCACACTAAAGATATATGGATGCTAGATCACCCATATTTCTCAACACTCTCTCATGATCAAGGGTGTGCTTGACCAACGATATTTCTCAACACTCTCTCATGATCAAGGGTGTGCTTGACCAACGATACACAAAGAACATAATGCCCACTCTCTAAAAGAACACAAATCATAAACACTAAGATGATTACAAGGAACATCAAAAGAGATGATTACTAAAGTTGGCCTCGTGCTTGGCTTTGTCCTTTTCTTCATTTTTGTTATTGTTGCCCTCCTCATCCTTTGAAGCAGTCCTTGATGACATGTCCCTTATTTTTACAGTAGTAATAGATAATCGAGGGTTTCTTACTCTAAGTTTTCCATGGCCACAAAAGCTTGCTCCCTAGGTGGAGCATGGGTAGATGATGACGCCTTGCTAGCTTCCATCCTTGTCTCCTCAAGGATGAGAGATGATGCCACTAAGGCGAGGGTGAGGTTAGGTTAATTGGAAATCACAGGCACATTGTTCATAAGATGGAGGCATAGTAGAAAGTAAGACAAACACAACTTCCTCATCATAGCATCACTTAATTGATCAATAAGACACCTTATATCATTTACATGATTTGCAACACATTGGGGTTTCTCTTAAGAAGAGTCATGTGACAACATTAGTTTGGCCAAATATGGATTTGAGCCTTTTCCATACCTCATGTGAGCTTTTAGCAGAGCTCACTTGGTGGACTTGATTATCACCTAGAACATAAATGATAAATGAACTAGTCCTTTTAGCAAATGATCCTTGATCATGGTTGGGTTTCTTCTTAGTGCCATTAACTATTCCCCACATATCTCTATCCACGAATCCACATGTCTCTATCCACTAATCCCATGTCTATCCCCACGAATCCACATGTCTCTATCCATGAATCCACATGTCTCTAATCCCACTTGCATTTTGATGCACCAAGTATGGTACTTGGTCCCATCGAATTTCTCACTCTTATCAAAGAATAATCCCATTATAGTTTCCATGGTTGCACACACACAAAGTTAAAGATGTCCCTTATAGATGGAGGACTACAATGGAGCTTGGTCACAAAGGTTTGATTTTTGATCACAAAGGCTTGATCACTCACACAGTATGCACATCTAGATGGAGGACTACAATGGAGCTTGGTCACAAAGGTTTGATTTTTGATCACAAAGGCTTGATCACTCACACAGTATGCACATCTAGATGATTATCCTTTCACACACAAAGAAGGAGGAGGCTCTTTTTTTATAACATCAGGACATTACAAAGGAGCCTGTAGTTTCACAAAGGATGATCGCACAATGGAGCTTGTTGCAGTTTCACATAGATGGAGGACTACAATGGAGCTTAATCACAAAGGTTTGAAGTTTGATCACAAAGGCTTGATCACTCACACAATTGCAAATCTAGATGATTATCTCACACACAAAGAAGGAGGAAGTCCTTTATAACATTAGGACATTACAATAGATCTTGTAGTTTCACAAAGGATGATCACACACAAGGGTTTTTCTTCACACAAAGTATTTTAACTCTTTACATAGAAAGGTTTGGGAACCCTTTATATCTTTAGGGTATTACACAAAAAGGTTCTTTCCACACATGCCAAAGATTAAAGGAATAAAAAAGGTGTTTTAAAAGGTCCACAAGGTGAGAGGTATCCCTATTTCCAAGGGAGAAAGGGAAATTTATTAAAAAATATGCACTCTTATCATGGAGTTCTACATTGCTTTTCTGGAAGGTTGCTGCCACCTTTTTTTTTGGCAATTTTGTGTAGATACCACCACCTCTAGTTTTTGTCTCTATGGTTTTTGAGGTTGCCTTGTGAGCTTGAAGAAAAGCCCAAGTAAAGAGCTCAATACTACTAAGAGCAACATCACCAAGAAAGGGTTGGTACTTATAGGATTTACGGGAATGTTAGGCAAGGGACCAAAGCCTGGTGGGATCGAGGTGACAGGGGGTGTAAAACCCGATGATACGCTTGTTATAGGCATGGTCAATGGCATTGGGAGGTGAATTTGTGGCATGGATCTCAATGGCTCGAAGATGTCAACCATTGGGTTTAGTCCTTGCTTGGGTGATCCCTGGCAATCCCTTTATCGTGGCCATGTTGGAGTGCCTAAATGCTCCTTAATGAGCAATTACAGTTTTTTTTGCTTTTTAAACTTTCTCACAGCTTGTTATAGCCTTAAGAGGCTTGGCATACTCTTCGTTGGATCAAATGGGTGTCCGTTTGCCCTAATTAGCTTAGGCGCTATACGTACGTGAACGACCTTAGAAATATTTTTCCAGAAAAAGTGTATGCTAGGAACTTCCTAGATGGAAGAGGAGGTCCTAAAACCTATTCTCCATCACCCTCAAGATGAAAAATTTTTATGAGAATTTTTTCCCTGTCTCGCAGCACGTTTTTTAGGGTGTTCTAAAAGGAAATTTAAAAAACTCTCTTTGAGGGAGTTGTGGTATTTTTTAAGTACTACAACTTTGTTTCCCTAAGTCGTCCGTGATTTTATTGTCTAGACCCTAAAAACGTAGCCCAAATATAGCTCGTTGTCATTTTCGTGCTGTTTTTATACGATTTTTCGTGGTTTTTGGGCTGTTTTTTGCCTCAATTTTTGGGTCGAATTTTGAGGTTGCTGGTTCCAAAATGGTCGCTTTTGACTTCGTACGACCAAGTCCAAAGTCAAAGAGCTCGATGTCAGCTTTCCGATGAGCCATAAAGCGTCTTTATCAGATATACGGGCCTCCAAACAGGGGTGTTTTCCAGAGTTTTTGTTTCCCTGCGCAACTCTGGTGTTTCCGCCGGACTTCAAAAAAATAAATTTCATTTTTTTTTGCCGGATGAACTGGTGTTTTATGCGGGAACCGGACTTCACGTGGAAATTAAATTTTGATTTTTTTTTTTGCCGTGTGAACTGCTGTTTCACGCCATGAAACGGTTTTCACGCGTGAACCGGACTTCACGTCGTGGAAATTAAATTTTATTTTATTTGGCCGCGTGAACTGGTGTTTCACGCTGTGAAATGGACTTCATGTAGAAATTGAATTTTGATTTTTTTTTTTGCTTTTTACTGCGCACTAGTGTTTCATGCCGTGAAACGGTTTTCACGCATGAACTGGACTTCACGTGGAAATTAAATTTTGATATATTTTTTTTAGTCTAGTGGAAAATACGATTTTCCCTTTGGGGGGGAATATTTTTTGAATTTAAAATGAAAGAGATATGGGCATTTTTCCAAAAAAGGTAAGTAGAATAAAAAAGTCAACGTTTTAATGACACTCCTTACACCCTTCATAAATGACTCCCAAAATGGATAAATTGACAACTCATGAGCATCTTCTCATTGAATGCTTATTAGCCTTAATGAGTTATGTAAAAAAGTGATTAAGAATTAATCCAAGATTAAATCTTTGACTAATCTTTTCCTCTTTTACACTAGTCAAGGACTCTAATTAACCACTAATCCTTAATTAATTCACACAATTAAGCACACCATTGGACAAAGCAAGAAAAAAATAATCTTTGTGCATCAACCATTGTGTAAATTAATCTAATTTAGGGGATTAATTAGACTCTTAATTATAGTCTCCCCTTAAGGCAAAATTAAGCAAAGAGTTAAATTTCTCCAATTGATCAAAAAATTGATGTGATTAGGTGTTTTAATGCATCTAGATACTCTCAAAACACTCAAAAATCTCAATTTTGACTACTCATATGATCAATTTAGACCCCAATTAACACATTTTCTAAATTTTTAGCCTCTTGAACAAGATTAATCACCCTTAATGACAAAAACCAGTCCATTAAGAGAAGTTAGTCTAATTCAAAGGTCTTTTGATGGTTTTAAGAAATTTTTGAAAGATTAAGCTACTTCTAATACTTTCTAACACTCTAATCTAAACAATTTCAACAAAAAACACACTATTGAACTAGAATTAATGATCTTAGATTTATGTTTAAACTAAAGAGAGCTAACATTCACTAAAAATTGCATTCTATTGCATTGTTTGATGCAATGGATATAAACTAAGCCTAATACAAACTATGTGCAAGCCCTAAGAACATGAAAAACCATCAAAACAATAACAAAAATAACAAATTAATCTAAAAATTAAGCAAAAAGCATTCTTTTAAAAAACAAAAAAGAGAGCTATTTTACACCAAATCTCACACAAACCACTATCAAATCCATATTTTTTTCATGGGAAACCACTAATCAAGATAATGGGCAGTGGGCTATGCATAGATTAGAGGTAAAACGATGGAAAAAGCGAAGGGATGGCTCCCCGACAGTGATGCCAAAAATGTTATGGCTCACCCTAACCCTCCTTGAAACACATCCAAAAAGAGATTACCTGGTGAACTGCAACTGTCGTGAGGATCTTTCCAATGTACGAGCTTGTAACCCTTGAGGTCTCTAAGCTCTACAACTCCTTGAGAAGCAATTCCATCGCGTCTCCTGTTAGCGTTGTCACACCGCCGCGTTGCACTACGGGTCCTCATCCCTCCTCTCACCTCACTTCACTCACACATACTCACTAGCATGCATTAGGGAGAGAGATTAGCAAGAGGATTAGCAAGAGCAAGACTCAATTGCATAATGGGAGAGGATGTTGTATTATGAGAGAAATTCACTTATATACATGGCCATAAGTGTTCACACACAATGGATCCACTCAATCAAGAGAAGAGAAGGATCAAGCGGTCAAACCAAATGAGCCTGACCAAGAGATGCAAGGGGAAATATCATCAATCCCTAAAGGAGTCGGTGAATACCCAAATGCAGAAGAGGAGATAAGGAAGCTTGAAGAAGCCAGGTCCCTAGTAGAAGAGTGTCAATGACTTCACGAAGCCAAAAATGAACCAACAAGGGAAAGGGAATTGGACGTACCTACTCCAATTCCAGAAGAGACGAAAGAGGGATCTCAAGGAAACACGATGTCAAGAATGTTTGAGGAAGATGCGCAAGATGAGTCCATTCATTCATTCCCTAGGGATGGATATGAGACGCACACATGGAAGGGACTCTCAATTGCCAGAGAATCTAAAGACATAGGCAACCTCGCGGCTGTACTATCCACTTCTGTGCAAATTCCATTGGGACAATTGCTACGCAGTTCACCAACATTATGGGCAGACATAAAGGAATGGGTAGAGGGCAAACTAAGGGCACCTGACACTACAGAGAATGTTCTATCACCTTTGGCAGAAAGAACCTTAAAACACACAAGGGAAAGAACAACCAGAGTCGTCAAGATACCGATTAATCAATTGGGGCGTTATTATGAAAGCGACGAAACTAATGCTATGCTCCCAATTCATCATAATAGATACCAAACAAGCACCGGCTATCCTGGATGGTGGGGCGGGGGTTAGCAGCATTACAAAGTGATGTTGGAAAAACTGGAAAAAACCCGATCTGAAAAGTGTAGATCTTATCGTTAAACTGGCAGATGGAACATCTTCAAGACCTATTGGGCTTTTAGAGAATGTGAGACTCAAACTCTTTACGTTTTGCTACCATCATACATTTGTAGTAATGGACTTTCTACGCCAACCAGACTCATATGACATAATATTGGGGAAACCCTTCATGATGAGTGAGGGAATCCAAATTGGTACACGATTGGGCATTAGACCATGTGTATGCTTATAGGGATTCGCAAATTCTAAAGATAGATCTGAGAACATGGAGAGCACACCCCATCGAAGGGAAACTATTTGGTAATGATTCGATCACAACTAATCAAGCCACATCCGTAAAAATATGCTAGCCCATGATCAAAATTTCCAAAGAGGAAGAGGAAATGGAAATGTATGCATCACTTCCTCCTCCGGATTGCAGTGAAAACTGGATTGTTATGCTAGCTACCATAATGTGATGCAACCTCGAGGAACCCAATATGTGAAATCTGGAACTATTTCCACTACCTCTGCATGTATGGTCAATTGGAAAACCATTCATGAGAGGAATGAGAAGAGAAGGTCTCTAGCATAGAAGGGACTGGATCACAAGGACGTACCAGTGCCCCAACGCCTTAGAAGACAGCGAAAGCAAAAATGATACATCACTCAATGAAATGCCCTACTACAAAGAAAACCCACGAATGCCCAGTGGGCTGAGATACCTCGAAGCTACTAAGGTACACGATAAGTTTTCTAAGGATTGGGGTGAGGAATTGAGTAAGATATCCCTTGAAGGGAAACATAGGGAGGAAGTCATCCTTTGAGAACCAGAAACACCTAAGCTTACGAAAGTTGGGCGCCAAAATTGAAACAAAGCTTTGGCAGAAGATGAGCAAGAGGCCATGAAAGTTATGGCTAAAACAAAAAAGTGAGAATGAGGATAAACCAGACCTACTTTCAGTACCATACCATTTCAAAACCTACACAATTGATGAACGAAAGGTGGTTTGACTGACGGCAAAAATAGTTAAGGAAGATGGGTTAGCCACATCATACGATGGCCCAGCAGCTCAAGTCAAAGAAGTTGATATTGTAGAACCAGGGGAGGAAACCAAACCTATTTGTATCGCTAAGGACTTGACTCTGGTTGAAGAAAATGAGCTTGTCGCTCTCCTTAAGAGTTTAAGGATTGTTTAACCTGGAACTACAAAGAGATGAAGGGTGCACCACACACCTGATGTGGTGCAACATACGATCCCAATCATGGATTGCAGATCAAGACTAACCAGGCAAACGAGATGAATCCTAAATATACAACAATTTAAAGGAGGAAATTGATAAACTCATTGCTGCAGATTTCATCTATGAGATAGAACATACGAATTAGTTGTCACCAATCATAATAGTGCCAAAGAAGAATGGGAAACTTAGGATATGTGTCGATCTTAAAAAGGTCAACGCAGCTACTAGGAAGGGCCATTACCCATTGCCTTATATGGAACACGTTTTGGAGAGAGTAGCTAGTGAAGAAGCTTACAGCTTCTTAGATGGATTTTAAGGCTGTATACAATCAAGTGTCTATAGAACCCGAAGACCAGCAATGTGGGGGACGTTTGCTTACAAAGTCATGCCTTTCGGTCTCACCAATGCCCCAGCAACATTCTAATGATTAATGTGCACAGCCTTCAAAGACTATGTTAAAACCCTAAGATCTCTCTAGATAATTGTTATGCATAAACATGCATAAATCAGGCATAAACTCAACCACCTGACCACCCCCGAGCCCAAGGGATGCACACATGAAATATAATGAAATACATCATTCCTTTACCTTGATGTCCCATTCCATCAAGAGGTATAACTCCAATCCAATAGCATGTAGCTATAGTGTGAAATGGTAGGTGAGTAGATATGATCCTCTACATAAGAGACCATAGCCTAAGCCTCCAAGCCTCTAAGCCTCCAAGCCTCCCTTGAGTGTGCCCCATGCCCCTATTATACAGGAGGGCCCTCAAGTGACTTTTGACTCTCCATTTCCCATGTGTGACCCTTGGATGCCTGACCCTAACCTTAATCCTTAAGGTTAGTCCTAACCCATGCTCCACTAGAGCTTGTTCCCATGCTCCCATGCTCACAAGCCTAATGTGGGTTAGCCTCCTAGTATGTGTACACATAATGTGCATATATCATACTTCCCCTCTCTCAAAACATTGCACTCTTGCAATGAAAAGAAGGAGAACTACGATGAACAATCTCAACCGACTCCCAAGTCGAATCCTCTATTTCCCTATCTTTCCACCTAATTTTAACCTCAGGGATTAGTCAACTACAAAGTTTCCTTTCCCTGAATTCAAGTACCTTATCAGGTTCATGTGGAAAATAGGATAATTCTTCCACTTAAACGAGTTCTTAAGGAGTAACTATGTTATCCTCACCTCCCAGTTTCCCTTTCAATCTATTGATATGAAAGACTGGATGAACTCTAACATGTGGAGGTAGTTTAAGTTCATACACAATCGTGCCAATCTGATGTATAACTCAAAATTGACCACAATATCTAGGAGATAAATTCGAGCATTTTCCTATTGACAAAGTCTGAAAATCTTTAGGAACATTTAAATAAACCAACGCTCCTAGTTCAAAAGACCAAATTGAGTATCCTCTATCAGCATAGAACCATGCCCTATCCTGGAGCACTCTTGATAGATCTTCGGTCTCAGCATTTCCTGTATATCATGCAAGAAATCCCTTGATGCATCAAGCTCGATGTCCTTAAGACTGACATCAATAGGTGCCCTAGGTTGATACCCATACATAAGTATGCGCACGGACTAAAACCAATAGCCGTATATTTAAAATTGTTATAGGCAAATTCCATCATTGGAATATATTTTTTCTAATTTGATGCTTTTCCAGAGACACATGCACGAAGCATATCCTCTATAATCTGATTCATACACTCTGTTTGCCCATCAGACTGCGGATGATCAGCAGAGGAATTTATATTCGAAGTAGTTTCCTCGTAGTAGTAAACCATTCAGAATAAAGTAGAAAAGCATGGCATTATAACAGTAGGAACCAGGGATTCATCGACGCCTCGACGTACCCACATCTGCACATGGAATAATCGACGTCCCGAGTTACCCATATCAACATAGAGAGTCATCAGCATCTCGCTGAGTCACATATGTCCATCCGTAAACCATCAGGTTGACTATATAAATCACCATCAAATACGAAACTAGAGAAAGAAATGCCAACACAATAAAGTTGGGGTAGAAAAATAACTCACCTAGATACATAAGCAACTAGGTATCCGAGTTAAAATATGTACAAGAGTACAAGGAACATAGTCCAAAATTAAGTGCAAAAAACGAAGGCAAATGCTACCTTCAAAGCACATGATATTATCCAAAAGATCCTTATAAAACCATGGATAAAATCATAGAAGCTCCTCGAATCATGAAAACCATAGTCAATGCATGCCATCTAATGGTCATTAATCATGCCAAAAGAAGCATTTAAAATTGGTGGCCAACTCATCAATCCGGAGTATATGAACATAGTGTCGTTTAAATAAAACTCCAAAGTAAGCAAGTGAAACACATGTGTGTAGCACTCAATAAAAAACCCCTAGACACAAGTGATCTAGGCAGAACCTAATGACTCCAAATAAAACTTGGAAAACATCCAATAAAATCCACCAAAACAAACCGATCAACTAACCCATGATAGAATTTGTCTTAGACTTAAGAAATTAAGCATAGACCACACTTAAAAAGTGTAAAATAAACTATCATGGAAAAGTGTCAAAGGTGAGACACACTTTGAACACAGCTTATAGCCATCATTGAAAAACTTAAGGAACATGTCCAAAAAGAATGGCTAAACAAAGGTAAAAAATCATGAAAACATGTTTAGAATTCATCCAAACAAAAATAACTACTAATACGAGGTACAATCGTATTAATAATATCCGAATACTCCAATATAAGTGTACATGACTCCAATCTTTGAGAACTCTACCCTAAAAGCATTCTTTAAGGCAATGTAAGTGGCCTTATGAGGAGGCTCTAGGGTTTGGAACCATCATTCGCCTAATCCATATAGAGTCAGTCCAAAATCTAAGATCTGAGTAGGCTCATCATCACTGACACCTACTCCCTCGCACATTGTCCTCTAAATGATCCAAAGCATCTTGTGTACCATCGTACCATCATACTTGTTCATGAGTCTTTAGACTTACTAGGCCTTGGATCAAAATTGTTCATGAGGTTCTCAGTAGGGAACGAAAGGTGTCATTCCCATCCTTAACCCTCTTCCCATAGCTTTGGCAAAGGCCAGTATCTCCAGAGATATCCCCATTACTCTCTTCAAAGAATCACCAATTTTTTCAGAGAACACCAAGATGTGTTTGCATGGATCTACAAGGATCTCCCAAGGATAGATCTGGTCATTTGCACTCACAGAATTCCACTAAAAGAAGTCGGCCAGTTAGGAAGGACATCTACTACATGAATCCAAAATATTCAGCGGTGGTGAAGAAAGAGTTGGACAAGATGGAAGAGGCATGTTTCATTGTTCCCAATGAGCACTCCAAGTGGTTGTCACCTATAGTGGTGATTGCCAAAAAGATGACCAACAAGATCAGGATATGTGAAGACTTCCGACCCCTCAATTAGTACAAATCAAAGATGGGTTTCCCTTGCCCTTCATAGAGTGGTTTTTTAAAGTCATATTGCTAATTTTAAGGCTGATTTGAATGCCTCTTTTGAGATGTCAGATTTGGGGCATTTGCATCATTATTTGGGGATACAATTTAAGCAGTGTGATGGAGGTATTGCTTTGTGTCAGACAAAGTATATTGAGACATTGTTGCGGAGATTTGGCCTTGAAGACTACAAGCCTATTGCTACTCCAATGGAGACAGGTTTGAAGTTGAGTCTTCATGATACTGGAGATCACTTTGATGTCACACTCTATCAGACAGCTGTTGGTTGCCTCATTTATGTATGCATTACGAGGCCAGACATTTAGTTTGCAGTCTCACAGGTGAGCAGGTTTATGCATAGCCCAGGGTCTCAGCATTGGAAGGCAGTTAAACGCGTCTTTCGCTACTTGAGTGGCACCATACATCTTGGGTTGTTTTATCCCAAGGGGGGATCGTTGCCGCCAGATTTACATGCTTTTTCGGACTCAGATTGGGCTGGTTGCTATGACACAAGAGTGTCCACAAGTGGTTTTTGTTTCATGCTCGGTAGCTCATGCATATCTTGGTTGAGCAAGAAGCAACCTACTGTGGCCACTTCTAGTTGTGAAGCTGAGTACAGGGCAGCTTTCACAGCTACGGTTGAGTGTGTGTGGCTCAGACGGCTTATGGCTGACTTGGGTGTTGGACAGGAGTCTGCCACCTCTATCTTCACTGACAGTCAGAGCGCATTGGCAGTTGCGAGAAACCCAGTTTTTCATGCTCGCACAAAGCACATTGAGGTGCATTATCACTATGTCAGGGAGAGACTCTCAGCAGGAGGGATCAGCTTGGCCTATGTGCCAACACAGGATAACCTCCCCGATCTTTTCACAAAGGCGCTTCCTCGTGAGAAGTTCGAAGCTTTCCGCAAAGCTTTGGGCTTGCTCCCCTTTGTGGATTGATCTACTTCGGGCATGGCACTCCCCTATACATGAGTGCCAGCTCTCGTTCACGCCATCACTCCCAGGGGGGATTTGTTGCCATATATATAGGCAGTGATGTGTGTGAACACACTTAGGACCGCCGGGGCACTTTTTCCCTCTTTAGGAGGTTTTTTCCCCCGGCTTGTATATACGCCCATCCTTCTAGGGCTAACTTATCTTTGTACATTGACACAATCTAATACACTTTGTGTTGTGTGCATTCTTGCTTCTTCTTCTCCAAGCTTTGTGTGCTTTCCTGCAACCCTAATTCCAACAAAGACAATAGCTCACTCTCACTCTCTCACTATGAAGACATGGCAAGACTACAAGGGCAAGAGGGAAAGACTCTCACACACACTCACTCTAATACAAGAACTATAAAGAGGGCAAGAGGACATGGTAGAGAGCTATAGAACACACTCTCTATCAACACTCAAGGGAATGTCCCTTTCTCAAGAGCCTAGCTTACCTGCCATCTCATGGAAGAGGCACCAACCACATGAATGCAAGGTAGCACTTGAGAAGACCCACCTCCTCTATCATAGCGAAAGTTATCTATGTAGAGCTTGGCACTCCCCATTGTTGCAAGATTGTGCTTCATCACGCAAAGATAATAGCTCACTCTCACCTTCTCACTAGCAAGACATGGCAAGACCAAGAGGGCAAGAGGGAAAGACTCTCACACACACTCACTCTCACACAGTCTACGAAGAGGGCAAAAGGATACGGTAGAGAGCTAGAGCACGAGGAATAAGAGCACACTCTCAGTCACAACAATCAAGAGAATGTCCCTTTCTCATTAGTTAAATTCACTTATATACATGCCACTTATTGGCCATAGGCATTTACACACTGAAGTTGGTCATCCAACATTTAAAAAGTTAACTAATGAGAAGTAACTAGAGATTTGGGTAGACATTGCATGGTTTGGGTGACCAATTGATAGTTCTTGATGTCCGTGGGGTGTGGCCACCCCTTTTTGACTACAAATATCAAGCTCTTTTCTTAGCTCTTCAACAAGTTGGACGTGTCTTCTTAGCTTTTTGTTGATGATGACTTCTTCATTATCCATTGTGTACAATGTCTTGACAAGATGTTTTTGGTGGTGCTCGTTAATCTTGAGTTAACATATCTGAACACTAATGTGTACAATTGAAATGTAAACTTTAAGAAATAGTCCCAAATAAGAAGAGTCTTTGTGACTTGGAAGTGACTTACTATTAAAGCTAGTACAAAAAATGACTTAATATTAAAGCTAGTACAAAAATCCCTCTATTATAGTGTTATGCATGTTTAAAAAAATTAACTCTATGTTCACAGAATCACATGTTGATATCAATGATGAATATCGATAACACCACCCAAATTTTACCTACCACATTGTATGTTTAAATTGAATGTACTTCTATGTGCACACATTGATATCAATGATGAATATTGATAGGGTACATACATGTAACCTTTGAAGATATGATAGATACTTCCTTTTGGACATTACTACCATATTTTAGATGCAGACTCCACAAGATATAATCAAGAAGAAACCATTAAAGATTCAAGTTTGGAGACATGGCTTTTCGTCCTTGAATGTTCCGAGGATGGAATAAGCATTAGTAGGTAGTGGGACCACACCATATTAGGGAGGGGCACACCATATTAGAGAATTTGGAAAAATCCCAATTCCCATTTTGCAAGATTGTAAAAAAGGGACCATCGTGAACCTTTTTAAGCTTTTGTCGAAACCCCCTCATGTGACATATCACTGGAAAGAGCTTAACACTAGTTTGGTAGCTCAGCTGGGGTTTGCAAAAAAAATTATATCTTGTGAATGGGAGTGATATTTTAGCATTTATCTTCTAGGGCATCTCTTATGAATCTGGTAAACCCTAGAAAATTATTAAAATAATAAAAATAACCTTTAATATAATTGATAAACACCATAAGTAGAGGTATATCTAGCACTATAATCCAAATACGTTATGAATTTACAAAGTAGGTTCCTACATGCAAGAAAAAAAATGATCTCGGCTCATTATAAATTTCTCCTTGACCTTATATAGTACTTAAGAGATGAGAGATAGATTTTCCATCACAAAAAATAATTAATTAAATTCAATTTACTTCTTAGAATCTCCTTTTAGTTGTTGAGTCTTTGACACCAAAAATACGATAATAGTGTGAGCTTATATGGTGATTTACTTTAGTTATACTAATAAATCAAATTTTCCTCTAAAGTAATCAATTAATAATACATATACAAGCTGACGGTCTCAGCTTTCAAAACTACATTGATAACAAAACAACGTATATGAGCCCTTCCTTACTTATATTTGGATCATCTAGTGAGAAACTTATAAAAATAGTGTTTATTATTATATAAAGTGACTAGATATCTCACTTAAAGCCTTACGAGATGTTTAAAAATGCGTGAAGTAGTCTCTTATTCTATAGTAATAAATATGGTTCAAAATTTGTAAACTTTCGTCTAAAACAAAGTGCCTAAAAGAATAGGTGTATATGTGATTGTCTCTCACAAAATGCAAAACTAGCAAAGTATAACATTGTACAGAACATTGTACAGAACATGTGTGCAAGATTTAGTCCTAGTCCATGATTTTTTGATTAGATATAAAAATCCTCAAAAGTTAATTTTTTTGAGACAGCTAAATACCTAGAATTTTCATTAAGACCTAAAGTTTAGAGTTCTAAATAATTTTAGAGCCTAATATGGATTGTATTACATCATATATATGTTTATGAAGCAATGTATATCCAAAAACTTTGGAAAGCAATGAAAAATTATCTAATTAAAGTCTTCGATCCAAATATAGTCCAAATAGCTTTGCATTATGACTGTAATTTGGCCTGTGAATTGTTATGAAATTTAAAAGCCTAGAGTAACCAATGTGATCCCAAAAAATCCCAATTTTCCTTCACTATGTATGTAATGATATTAAAAATAGAAACCTTTGATTTTCACTATCCATGTGTTCTAAATAGTTCCATAAAGTTGGTCAGTAAACATGACATAAATATGTCCATGGACACTTTTCTGTCCTATTACCAAACTAGTGTCAAAGAGTAGGTTCTAAATGCATATTCTCCAACAACTTTCAAGGTTGTATGCTTAAGACACACCAAAAAGTAGATTGAAAAGTAAATTCCCAAAGTCTTGGGATTTTTCCAAACTCTCCCGATATGGTAATGGGGGATATTAGGTTCCCCATTCTGGGCTTCATAATGGGAGTAGCCAAATAAGTGTTAAGTAAATGTCACTCTATAAGTTGTATATAAAAATATGGCAAATGTCCAAGCTTATAAGTTTGGGTGCCCAAGTGTGAATAAGGGCCAGTTGTATAATGAAAAAACACAATCCCCGTTTATGCCGTGTTTGTTTACTTGCTCTTATCTTGTTGAGATTTGTTGAGAGAGAGAGAGAGAGAGAGAGAGAGAGAGAGAGAGAGAGAGAGAGAGTTGAGAGTAGAGTGTATGAATATTGATACATGTGCTTCTTTTTCATTATGTGAGAGTGAGAGTCCTTGCATAGAGGTGAAGTATCTTCTTGTGACAACAAGAAGGAAAGCACAGGAGCTTGGAGCTAGCAACCATTGGTGTGGAGCTTGGAGGCTATGAACCCAGAGCTAGAAGCAAGGTAAGTCCCCTACGATGGTGGTTGTTTATTCCACATTTGTTAGAGTAGTAGAGTTTTGGTGAGGCTAAGAATGAGCCATAATACATACATATGCCTCTTTGGAATTGATGATGATGCTATTAGTTTTTTATGATAAATGGTCTATTGGGCTACGTATTTACATAATCGCTTTCACTTTTAAGGCTCAATTTTTAGAACCAAATAGATTTTTATTTTTTTGATGACATATGATCTATTGGGCCACATATTTACATAATCTCTTTCACTTTTTAGGCTCAATTTTCAGAACCAAATAGATTGATTTTTTCTTGGAAAACTATTACGTCTTCATTTGTAATCTTGCTTTGGGATATTTTGCATGTAATTTTACCTTGGACACTATTACACCATCGGTATGAATTCTTGTTTTAGGACACCTTTCACATGTTATATGTTGGGAGTATGACTCCCAACATCTATTATGTTCTAGGATTTAGTGTAGGCACTATGTTTGTTTGGTTCTTTACATTGATGCCCTTGATTTTTCTTTGATACATACAATGTTTGAAGTTCATATTCATATACATTTGCTTGTAGGATATATTGCGATGTAAGCCATGTTTGTAGGATATATTTCAATATACTACGTGCTAAATCTTTTCTAAATTTTTGAGGTGGCAAAAGTTAACGATCAATGATTCATATTCACAAGTTATGTAAAAGGCAAACGTTCATTGATGGGATACATACAACTTTTTTGACACTTGAATCTAATTCTTGAAAAAATAATGTTGTGAAGGGATTACTTTGAATACTTGAAAAAATCTGCTTAAAGTTTTTATATAAAAGATTATGCGTGGCCTTTTAGATGTATAGTGTCTAATGCACCAAACAAACAAGTATTTGCTCATTTCTTTGGCTATGCGAGAATGATTCCTTTGTTTACCTTTGCATTTATTTAGGTTTGTTTTTCTTTTTACAATAATCCAACTTGTAATCCTCTCCAAGATATCATTAATAATAGTAGTCTTCTTTCTAATTTATACTTAATTAAGTGGTTAAATTTTCATTGGTTAAAAAGCAATCTAAAGTTTTCTCATTGTTAATATATTTTTAATTTTGAATTTCCAAATGGAGAAATGTTATTTGTCAAGTTTTACAATCTGCATAAGTGGGATTTCACTAAAACTACCCCTGGCCTAATTTATTTAATGTGTTTAACTTTATGTGCCTATGTGGTGATGGGAATCCTGTATCACTAACTTGTTACATTTTATGATTATTATATTTTGAAAATTGATAAACACATAAAATTTATAATAAGAATAGACCAATAATATTTTACTTACACACTACAATGTCAATCACAACTCATAGTTATATTTTGGTTATCTTCTCATCATGTGAGAGAAGAGCATGCCTTTGCTAGTAAAGGCTCTTCTTAAGTGAGAGCCTACAAAATCCTTCTAACACGAGGAAGAGAGATTTAGAGCTTCGAGCAGCCATATCGTAATAACAACATACTAGATTCTCTCTTGGGTCAAGAGGCTTTGTGTGAGTTAAGTGTGTAGTACTTGCAAAAATTATCCTTAAAGTTTATGATGTTAATATTGAAGGGTGAAAGAAGACCAAAATGATGATGATAACGATACTACAATTATTCCTCTATGAAGTAATTATTCAAGCCAAGATGCCTTTGTTGAAGGGTAGTTGAAGATGAATTACCGATCATGTTGTCATTGACAATGTTAAGGATGTTGAGCTATTAACTTCAACCAAAAATATGATATTAGGGAGGAGAGATCATCTATGGTTGTAATGAAGCCAAATATTGCTTATCAAGTTATATCAAGGTCAAAAATACGTCAAATTTGTGTGAATGCCCAAAGTGGCATATAAACTATGTTTGTGTACATGTGTGTTTTTTTCCTTTTAAACCTTGGAAGACAAAGATGGTATGAAGTCAACAAAATGAGAAATCAATTCATCCAACTTTTCAAGTGTTCTTATGCTAAAGTTGATTGGATATATATATATATTGGCTTCTACTGTAAGATTCCAAACTAGTAAAGTGTTCTTATGCTAAAGTTGATTGGATATATATATATATATTGGCTTCTACTATAAGATTCCAAACTAGTAAAGTAAAAATCCACAACTTACTAAACATTTTTCAATAGATATGTACACCACGTACACTAGTAATTATGGCAAAGTCTTGAATCTAAGATTTCAATAATGATTGTGAAATCTCATAAATCATGATTTTTTCTTTTTCTTTTTTAAAGCAATTAAATTTTAGGTAAGGAAGGTGGCAAAAATCAATCATCTTCTTTTGATGACATGTGAATTTTACCGTGGTGAAATGCTTATTCAAATGCCAGAGCCTGCCCATGGCAAATCGATTTTCACAAAGGTGAAAAGGAGAGATAAGTCCTTGGTTAGATGAGGGGAAAATCATCACACAAAGAGCAAATATGTACACATAATGAGTAAATATGTGTGTGTACATGATATGGGAAAATCATAGATATTGGGGGTGGGGTGTGTGTGGGGGGGGGGATAACAAAGAGAAAATATGTACACACAATGCTTAAACATGTCATAATTGGTTCTTGTCTAGTTGTGTAGTAAAATACTTCAAAGTAATCTCAAGGGGCACAACCCTCTTCCAGAACCAATTTGAGGTCCATAAGTCTTGCATGGCATGGAGTGGGATACCTTTAGTTTCAGGAAAGAGAAGGGCTACGAAAATGGTCATGAGCAGCATCTAGCCCCCAAACAAGAGGAACATGCCATACTTAAAAATGCAAAGCAAACAGAGGAGGAAGGTCTGTGCAATGATGAACTTGAAGAGCATGTTCACACTCACCATTACACTCAGGCCTATAGAACGCACCTCCAGAGGGTATATTTCACTTGGTATAAGCATGCCAAAGGGCCTCAATGAGCTTGAGAATGCAACCACAAACATACACGACACCACCACCTCCACTATGCCTTCCCCTCATGGTAGCTTCTGCGTGTTGCCCTATAGACGAGTAGCAAATATTTTTGCCACCACCACCTATAAACAAGAAAAAAGTAGGCTTGCAGTCAAGGAAATAATAATTTCCTATACTTTATAAAACATACACAAATTCACATTCAAGTACACAAAATCAAAGCACAATCATAATAATAAGCTCTCACAAGGAGCTATGTATTTTTCATAGCCATGTTGGGAGAATTCTCTCTCTCTCTCTCTCTCTCTCTCTCTCTCTCTCTCTCTCTCTCTCTCTCTCTCTCTCTCTCTCACCAACACACACACACACACACACACACAAAAAAACGTATAATTACTTTGTTATCTAAGTGTATCGGCTTGCATACTCATATGGTACAACAAAAGTTTGTTGTACCACAAAAGCCAATAAACACTTATATAACAAAGTAATTATATACATCACATACACACACAATTACTTTTCATAAATAAATATATAATCATGTAATAGTATGCTTTCAAATATAGTTATAAATCTAATAGGCTAATATATGTAAATAAACTATTGTGTAATTTATCATTTGTATCCACATATGTATGAGGGGAAGTATGTACCATTGTTAGGATGAGGATAGTTACTCCACATAGAAGTAGTTTTCTTTTACCAAATCGATCCACAACAAAGATTGCAGCACAAGTGCTTACAAAGCCAATGGCCCCTATGATGCTGGCTGAGTAAAGGGCTGCTCGATCCCCAAAACTAGCCATCTTGAAGAGGAAGGCCCCATAGAAGAGGATGGCATCATTGTGCCAGACATCTACTCGAAGAATGTCAATGCCACACCAATCACTAGGTGCAGCTCATTCTTCCTCCTTGTCCACAAGATCCTCAAAGGGCACTTCATCCCACCAGTAGAGCTCTCCGTATTGTTTGCATCCAATAGTTCTTGAAACTCGACATTAATCTAAAGTTTATGTACATAGGTTATATCAAAGTCTTCAATCTAACTTATGCAAAGTTTATTTGAACATATTAAATCCTATTTTTTTTATTCTTTATCCTTCTTGTGCAAAAAACCTAGTCCTCTCAACGATAAGTTACAACCCTCATAGATAATGAAATGTGTGAACGAGTGATTTGTACAATAAGAACAATATGAAGAGTGTGCTATTATTTTTACATATACATATCTCTTATGTGTATGTGCATGAGGTGTTTATGTAAGTTTGATATCTACTAAAAAGCATGAGAGTGATGATAGCTAGCTTGAATATACAATCAAAATCCAAGAATTGAGAAGAAGTGAAGTAGTGAATATACTAATGCTACATCTGCATATACAT
Source organism: Cibotium barometz (assembly GCF_041138505.1). NCBI lineage: Eukaryota > Viridiplantae > Streptophyta > Polypodiopsida > Cyatheales > Cibotiaceae > Cibotium > Cibotium barometz. Next base: position 12,330,633 of record NC_141088.1, on the reverse strand, counting down.
GCATGCCTTTGTGTGTATGAATGTGCATATGTTCAAGCAACAAAGCATGATACAATAGATGCTTGTCAAATGCACAAAATGAAACATTTAGATATACATATAAATGTTCATATTGCACAAAATGAAACATTTAGATACAATCATGCTTGTCAAACATGCACAAAATGAAACATTTAGATACAATCATGCACAAAACGAAACACAAAATGTTCATAATGCATGCTAATTTCTCTTTTTTATGGATTTTCAATAACCTCATTAAAGCCCCTTATCTTGGCTAAAACATCTTTTGCTTTGTTATGATAGCCTCTTTGGATCAAACTTAGTGGAATTTCAACGATCAAAATGCTACAAATAGTGAGGAGGATAACTGGTACTCCTGCAACACCTAGTGAGATACGCCAACCCCATGGATGAACTCTCACTCTACTAGATAGTTTACTATGTTCCCACATAGTATACCGAAGGTGATATATAAAGCAAAAAAGTAATTCAACCAACCCCTTAACCTAGGGGATGCAATTTCTAATAGATATATAGGCACTACCTGCATCAAGTGAACATTGTTAGACGTTCTCATATGTTTCCAACTTAGAACCTACATTACTTCAACTTAATAAAACTCAGTGAATAGATAGTTAACAAATACAAAGTATGACAAACGAACCTGTAAAGAATCCTTCCTCTACAAGATATTCTATGCACAATTATTTACATAATTACAAAAAATGTTCACTTATATATATATATATATATATATATATATATATATATACATAATTACATAAAAATGTTCACTTATATACATACATACATACATATATATATATATATATATATATATATATATATATATATATATGTAATTATGTATATACATATACATATATATATACACATATATATACACGCATATATATATATATATATATATATATATATATATATATATATATATATACATATATATATATATAATTTAATGCGAGTTTGTAAAAAAATCTAAAGAAAAGGGTCATTTCTTGGAAAACAATTTTAAAAAATGAAATAAATTGGCCTTTAAAAAATAAATGATTCTATAGCTACCTAATCCAATGTTCCTACAGAGTGAATCATGATTTATCACTCATCTAGGTAAATATAGCTTTCTTTTCTAGACTTGACCCATATATTTGGGTCGAATCTTTATTAACATATTAGTGCCCAGCGAGGATGGCTAAGATTTTAACCTTAGTCGAAAGCTAAGGAGGACTAAGTTTTTTAACCTTAGTCTAAGAGTAAGGTTATTAATTCAGATAAATCTAATAAAAAAACTTTAAAAAAAAAAACAAATTGCAAGTGCATCACACATCTCTCTCTCATGAATTTTAAAAAAAAACAGATCACAACGGCGCACTGCACATCTATCTCTCATATTCGTGTTCTCTCTCAGGCAAAAAATAATAGATCTCTCCTCTCTCTCTCTCTGTCTCTCTATGTGTGTGTGTGTGTGTGTAGGCTAATGGATCAGGGCCGCTAACATGACTCCCCCTCCTTTTATAAGGGCAGGAAGTTTCCAGGGACACCAAGTGTGCGGGAAGTTTCCAGAGGCTCTTCCACAGTTTTCAAGCCCTAAAATTTTAAACCTCACCCCCTAAGGTTTCGAACCTTATGCCTACCATAAGTTAATTAATTAATCATTTAAAAAAAATATTGGGCACCCATATTCATTCCCATGGGCCCACATTAAAGATAAATGTCCAAGAATCATTTTAAAAAAAGACATATGTCCATTAAAGACTAGGTAGGGTATTAAGCAAGAAAGGAAAGAGTACAAGAAAGGATGTGAGATTGCATTTAGTACAAAGATCTCCCTTGACTAAGAGAAAACCATATAAACATGGCTCGAAATAAACTTTTTTTACTAATGGTAGGATAAAAAAGGCTTAATGAACAAAATTGTAATAATATTTTTTCATAATATTTATTTTTTAAAAGGGAAGAAGTGACTTTCTATAACAATAAAATTATTTACCTATACAATAAAAAAGTTTTAATTAGTGAAGATTTATAACTATATTTTTTCATAATATGCATTTTTGAAAAGGGAAGAACTGATTTTTTATAATAATAAAAGGATTTGTCTACACATCATGTGATCTCTCACCCCTAAAATAATAATTTAGTTTTTGAAAGGGAAGAAGTGATTTTCTATATAACACGAAAAGGATTTGCCTACATACCATGTGGTCTCTCACCCCCAAAATTTAGCAAAAAATAATTAGGAGTCCTCAAGTCCTTAGAGAGGATCCAACACCATAGAGCATCTTAAATAATATATAAAGTTATCTCTCCCTCTGCACAAAATATTCAATTTCTTTAGACCTTTGGTTCCAAATGGGAAGGTTTTTTTAAAAAGAAATAAGGCGGTGGAAGTAAACCAATCCTCCATATTTCTGAAGCACTTAATCAAAAGTAGGAAAATAACTTGGAGGTACTAGGTTCGATCCCCGGCTAGACATTCGATTGTTACCTTGCCCTTACTATGTAGAGGATATGAGGGGTCCTTACGGAGTATATCCTGAGTATGTTTCTCCCTTCTAGTAGTTGCCAAAATTTAAAAAAAGAAAGAAAGTGCAGTGCTATCTATCTGATATTTATAAGGAGAGGGGCTTGAACAACCTAATCAGGATACTTAGTGAGGAGATTTAGGGCCAATCAGGATACTTAGTGAGGAGATTTTGGGCCAATCAGGATACTTAGAGAACCCAATGCAAGGCTCTCCCGGAGTAGTATCAGCACCCCCAGACAGAACTTCTCTAGAAAACCGTCCATCACGCCTATCCCACCTACACAATAATCCATCCTCCAGCAAATCATTACTCACAAATCACCCCCCATCACACAAGGATTTGCACAGCTCTTGGCATAATTAATCTATATTCTTAATATTGATCACCTGCCACAACCAGATCATAGCCAGACATTAGCCCTCCACTGGCTGCCATTATGCAGCTTAGGGTGACATAGGGAGTGAGATTTGCTTTGTATTGGTGAGATGACGTGAGGCTCGTATGCCCATGTCCATAGCACTACCTTTAAATATCAAATCAAACGGATATGAAAAGGAGACTCCAAAGGTCAATGAAATTATGAAAGGCACCTTTTGAGGGGGTAGCCTTTGGACACACTCCCACCTAATATGCACCCTAAACAAATGTTGGGGTTGCATTAATTAACATTTTGACACGTGTCTAATTCTCATGCAAACCCCCCATGTTTTCCTTCGGGGATTTGCATGTTTTCCTTTGGGTTATGGTGCCTTGCTCTTCGGGATTCTACAGGTTTTCCTTCGTGTGCTGTCGGTTTCGTCTTCGCTCTACATCATCTGCAGGTTACTTTTTCTTCGTTCGTTTTCTTGTGTAGATGGCGGTGGCGTCTCTCACAGAGTTGTCAGTCATACTACATTGGTCTTCTCTAAACTTCCTTTCTTTTCCTAAATTTTTGTGCTTCTCAAGTGATTTTTGTATTCAAGTCTAATTTTAATTGGTACTTTTCATGCGCTCCTCGTGATGTGCATGCCCTCTCTATTTCTGTTTGCTTCTGTTTCTAGAACGATTTGGTCTATTTAAAGAGCCATGTTGTTTGGGCTCATCATGCCTTTGTTCCTTCTTTTATCGTAGGTATCATCTTATCTTGTGATAATGCCTCCTAGGAAGAAGCCTTTAGATGACATTAGTAACATGATGATGTATGATTGTCGTGGTAACTCTTCCGTGCTCCTTTGCCATGAAGATGACCCGTCGACTGTGCCCAGAGTGAAAATAAATACACCTTGCCCTCGAATAGTTACACAACCCGAGGGCCCTCAGCAGATGGCGGTTCGCAGCCTTCGTGCAGTGAAGGAGAAGGCACGATCCTTAGGTAATTTTTTTTCATGATGAGATTAATTAAATAAATAATTAATTGATATTTTATGATTCGACTTGTTTTTTTCATGATGATATTTAGAAAATAAATAACCTTTTTTAATGATTCTCAATTATTATCTGGATCAATTCACATGTCCCTTTTTTATGCAGTTGGTGCTGCTATCAGCTTATTCCTTCCATCTATATGTTTCTCTGATGGTGGGTTCGTGGACCGAAAAGAACATATCTGCTCCTAGGATATATATGCAATATACATTTATTTGGGGTTACAGTTAGCCTTTAAAAAACATATGCATAATAACGCACCCCTCATATTTCACTTAGTTAAATTTTTGGATCTTTGTAAAACCGATGATCACTTGTATATGCAACCATTTGTGTTCTATTGATTTTGTACGCTAGGAGGCATTTTGTGAAGTTATCAAGTACTATTTGCTTATATTCACAACCCACAATTTTTATTATGTTCTTACTTTTCTGTAGTTTGGCTTAAATTCCACAGTTTGCTATAAAAAACTCCCTTCGTTATTTTGTATAATCATAGAACATGAGGAATGCATGTTTAATTTTTTTAATCTTATCTTTTTTCCTATGTAAATCAAGCATTGTTTATAATGTAGAGATTCATATAATTAAGCATTATTTATAATGTAGATATTTATAATGTAGAGATTTATATATGATTTTTTGGACTTATCGTTTATTGTCTACAAATCCTACTTTAAAAATATGCAAAGAAATGTCATTTTTGGTTTTTTTAAATGATAAGCAATAATAGTATTTTGATTTGTGAATATAATTTATATTTTTTTAAACTGTAAATTTTTAAAATATTACTTGGATTACATAAAGTTAGCAAAATTATTTTTTTTAAAATTTTATAAATTTTAGAAACAATTATCAGGGAAAAATTTTGATGATTATCTTAACATGAATTAACAAAATACAATAATAAATTTCATAAGATGATTATCTTGACAGATTTTTAAAAAATACTGGAAGAAATTTTGGATGATTAATTAGATTAAAATGAAGTAAATTATGAAAATACTATAATAAACTTTTAAAGATGATTATCGTGACATACATTACGAAAATAATAAAATTAATTTAAGATGATTAATTAGAATGAAATAAAGTAAAGTACGTAGTAAATTGATAATGATTCTTTTTTTACATATCATTGTAAGTAAATAACCTATGTGAGAAATAAAGTAAAATTTGCATTGAATTTTATATCATCAATCATAAAAATTTAGATAAAAAGTATGAGTTTCGTAGAGAAAATTTAAATTCCTTAATTTTAATTATAAATGGACAGAGAGTAATTCATTGCTATTAAAAAATTTGCAATAGAAATAAATTTAGTAAAGAGCAAAAATATGGGTGTAGAAATTTTTATTCTACTATTGTCATTTTTAATCATTGTAAAATTAAATCAGAGTATAATCCTCTATCATTTTTTGAAGGTTTGAGCAAAGTAGATGCAAAAGGAAAAAAGCCAATTCAGAACGAGAAGAATGCAGATTCAAAACCTTCCGTACACAAAATCCCATCTTTTCCAGCAGAAAAAAACCAGGCTATTTGAAGTGTATGTTACAATTGCAATAGGGAATAGAGCTATGCACTTATCCTACAGGGAACCCTTGGAGGAATTTGTGAGGATGGAATGTTTGAAAGGTCTTTTGCACTTGAAAAAGGAGGAGCCTTAAACCATTTGCACTTTCAAATGGTAGCTAGTTTAATGGAACCATCCCTAATAATAAGCATAGGAAAAACCATAAAGAGATATCTAGGATGGGATTTGTTTAAGCCTGAGGGTGCATTGGTAATGTGTAGAGACCTTAGATAAGTTAAGATGCATACCCTCGAAGGGATGGTGGGTTACTGCATGAAAGATTTACACAAACCACACTTTAAATTTCTCTCGCACAACATATTTGCTGAGGAAATTACTAGAGGTCAACAGCTATATGCCTTATATATATGGCCAGGCTGACTTGAAGAATAAAGTTTGTTTATCACCTATCAATCTTTTTGAAAGAGCATACGTCTACATGGATAATTATATAGCCAATAAAATTGCGTCATCTTTACAAAAAAACACTTCTAAAAATGATTCGTACTGGAAAGTACTACTCGGCAGTCTCGTGGATTATTTCGAAAACTAGGTCAGGTATGAGTAAAAATGGATTTACAACCATGTGGAAAGTGATGAAACTCCCACATCTCACTCAATGCATAGATATAGAAGAGAATTTTCTTTGTCGATACTCCTCCCACCAAGTACTTTCACCCCTTCAATGCAAGAAACAACGGAGATTATGAAGAGGAGGACAATGCTGATGTTGACGAAATCCAAGACAATGACAACACAGCACCGGGAAGCCAATCAAATGCAATAGTTATTGATGATGATCAATAACCTCAATCACCACATGACTACAATGCATCTTATCTATCTATATGGGAGAGAGCATATAATTTCAAAAAAGCTATTGTAGATGGTGATGAATTTGTACCACTCTCTCCAGAAATCTGCAAGTTTGTTGGTCTTACAGAAGAGGAAGCATGTTTTGTTTGATTTCATGCTTGACTTCTCCTCATCTGTAATTACACCGCTTGTGTTTATGAACTTTTGTAATAAATAAAATGTGTTCTTCTTCCAAATTTTGAACTGTCTTCTTCTTAAATTGACACATGTATCTTTTTATACAATTGATATTTATTTGATTTGAATTTTGTATATTGGCAATTATATGCACCCTAAACAAATATTGGCAGTTATATAGTCTTCATATTTCATGTAGCGTACACCCATTTTTTAAAATTTTATTCTTTTTTAAAACCCCCCTTCCTTATATAGCCATTTTAAAAATTTTCCTTATAATAAGGTTATACCTTACAATGATAATTTATATCCTAAGCTTCTTAAAACATGCACTCACAAAAAAAAAAATCAATCTTAGACTAAATATGCACTATTATACACTTTTACATCTCATACACACAAGGCAAGATGTATACTCTTTATAGAGTCAAAATATCCCCTCTTGGAACAACCATGAAGGCTTGGCTTTCTAACCCAAGCCATTGTACTCTCACTCATGTTTAAAGTGTTAATAGTGTATCACTCTTGGCCTTCACACATCACCCATAGAAGACATCAGGTTGCATCCAAGTTTCAGGATCTTCTAGATGGTCGACCTCTCTTTTTTTTTTTATTGCCCCGAGTAAGAAACAATCCAAGTCCCAAAGGTCTTTCGTGTATGCATATACTTAACTTATAAATATAACTATATTTATGTTCCAAAAAAAGGAACAATCCAAGTCCTACATCGATGCTAGGTCAAGCCCATCTACAATTGTTGAGGTTGGTAATGCATGGGATAAGGGGAATGACACCAATGAGTTTCATGCACCAACTAAAAGAGTGATTTCCAAAAACATGGTGACCCAATTCTTTAGATTTTTGAGGTGAGTAGTGTGTAAAGTAGAGCCCATCACACTAGCACTTAGTCACCTCTATTTTTAAAATAAATGCTTGTGCACTTCTACAGTTTTATGTGAATTTATGTGCATTCAATAACATGTCACCTCTCTCCATGTATTTATGTGTTTATAATAACATGCCACCTCTCTCTAGGTATTTGATTTTAACTTTGTCATATCCTATCAAGTTTTAGATGAAAAAGACCCAATTGTTAAATCCTATCCCTGAGTGCTACAATGGTCTCTTTCCTGAGGTTTGATCATGGCATCTTTGCTCGACCCCTTGGATAATCATCATGTTTTTGGTGAGAGCCTTTCTTGGTATGCCCCAAATGACATCCGACTCTCAGGGTTGCCATTCCCTTGGATTTTTCTAAACATTAACAAGCCCCATGGGAATTCTACCTTGTCTCTGTTACTCTCCTTGGACCTATGTACCCTCTTGGGAAACCTCCGGTACTTAGTTTGACAATAACCAAATTTTACTCACTAGAACTAAAAGAAAAAAAAATCCCACTTCACCTTGAGTAAGGATAATTCTACGTAAAAGCATACCCAAATAATAGCAACATGTGCAAGTAGGTGTTGAGGAATGTAGGTGGGTGGAGGGAAAAGTACGGAGAGGAAGATGGAAAACTAGGGAGACAAAAAGTACAAAAGTATAAAGATAAACGCTCTCCATAAGCTTGGTTATGGCTTCCTCCTATTGCTTATATGGCATGTGGGGTTTTACATTGTTCTTTCTACACTCCTCATCTCAAATCTCTTAGTGATAATACTAAGGCTTTTCTCCCTCTAATTGCACCCTACGTGTAACGTCACTGGGCCAGTGCTTCATGGCATCCACCATGTGATCTTTGATCCACCTGGGATAGACCTCGGGCCTAAAGTCACTCCTGATTTGGTTGGCGATGCAATCCTTCTTTACCTTTTCTAGCTTATGCCATGTATTCATAAAGTCGTGGGCAAAAGCTATATGGCATAAATCACGAATGAGAGTCTTCATCTCGTTGCCGACATCATTGAGGATTACATTTCTCTCCACTACTCAGTATTAGTTTTTGTCTGATTCAGTTCGAGAGAATGACAATTAGGTTTACTGTCTGACCTCACGTAGTCTAACTAAATTCATTCAGTTTAGTTCTTCCAGTATTCCTTTCAACTAAACATCTAGTTTTTGGGTAAATATCCATTTAGTGATTTTACCAATTCAAATATCCAAGATATTCTTTTTCCCACATAAATTCTCAACCTTAATTCATTATGTAGAATTATGATGGAAATTCATCTTTTGACATTAGAATTTAATTCAAATCCATCTTTTCTCAAATATCATGGAAATTCATCTTTTAACTAAAATATCAATACCTATTTTTTGAATAAACTTGAAATCCTTCTTTTTCTCATTTCAATGAGTGCAATCCAATTATCATGGGGATTCCTCTTTTCCATAAATTAAATCTATTAAAACTCTTCTTAAAATTACATAAAAATAACCATTAATTCCTTTAAGCTAAAAATTCCACTTTTCTCATCTAAACATTTGAATTCCAATATAGTGGGAATTCCTCTTTTATCATTTAAACTTATCTATGCAAAAAGACAAATTTAACTAAATTTTTCTCTTAAAATTTAAATAAAAATCTATATTAATTCCTTTGCACTAGGGATTACACTTTCTTCATTTAATTAATTGGATTCCAATATGGTGGGAATTCCTCTTTCATCACAAAAATTTATCTATACAAAAAGATTAATTTAATTATATTTTCTCTTAAAAATTAAATAAAAATCTTCATTAATTCCTTTGCACTAGGAATTATACTTTTCTTATTTAAATATTTGAATTTCAATATGGTGGGAATTCCTCTTTCATCTCATAAAAATTTATCTATATAAAAAGATAAATTTAACTAAAATCTTTCATAAAATATACATTATTTTAGCATTCCAATTTTTTTTTCTCTAAATCATTGGAATACATGGATTTCCAATGTCATGGGGATTACTCTTTTGACAAAGAATTAAATTACTAGAAATTTCTCTTTTTCCTAATTTACTAATTATGCATAGACATAAAAATCAATTTCTCCATGATTACAATGAGACTCATTCAATTATTTTAGGATGATAATTCCTAGAATATGGCAGGAAGTCCTCTTTTCATATTATGAATGAAAATGTTTTATGTATTTAACAAAAATTTTGCCATAGCTCCACTGCTATTACTGATAATTCTCAATTTAATTGAAAGAATGAAGTTTAATATTATTGATATGATTAGAATGACCTAATTGGATCATTATCCAATTATGGAATGATTCATAATTTCTCTATGAAATAAATATCATAAAAGCATTAAAAAGCCATTATTTTGGTCTCCAATTAGACAAGCATAGAAATTACTTTTGGATTAGAGAAATGCTTCATGAGAATCTTCATTTGGATTGAGAATAGGTCATAGGAATGACCTTTCTTTGGGGGGGGGGAGAGAAATGCTTAAAAACCATTAAAATTAAGCATAAATGAAAATTTATGTGTTTCTTTATTACAATTCATAAAAGAACTTCAATAGTAATCAAAAGCCATTCAAATTAAAGCTTCTCAAGCTTGAGAGGGGTTGAGAAGAGAAGCATTGGGAGTTTTAATAAGAAAAAGACAATAATCCACACTTTACCTTCTAATTTACTTGATTCTTTGATCACAACAATAGAGGCCCCCAACCAATCAATTGGTTTGGTATGTTGTAGGAGTCACCAAGGAAGATTGAAGAGAGAGAGAAGCTCCAATCTCTTCAATTTTGTAGAGGTTTTTAGAGGATAAGCGAAATTAAGCTTAGTTTAGAGTAATACCGACATAGTTTAATTCACAGATAATAATACAAAGGAATGAGGGTCTATTTACGGGAGAGGGAGGCCACTAACTGAGTCCAACTGAGTTCTATAATTTTCCAACTTCAGTTTGGCTGAATTTGGACAAGATTTGGACCAGTTTGGCTCCCTTTTTAATTTGGTTTGATTTAGGAGAGAGGAGAGATAAAAATATCCTATTATTTTTTAGTTTTAAGCTCATCCAAGAATGTGAAGTAGGCACCTCCTTGAAGGTCTCCCTTCTCCTTACACGTGTCAAAAATGAATGATCACTCCAAAATATCTCATTTTTTAATTAATACTTCATAATTTTTAACTAATAAACCTAGTACTTTCTTATGTGGGCATTTACTCATTTTTGGGTATTTTCTTTTATTCTTTGGATTTATCTTGTTCCAACACTTGGATTAATCTTATTGGTCCATAGGAATCTTAATTGGACCATAATTAAAAAAATTCAAAAATCTGGACCCTTAGGCTAAGGTCTTCTGAATCAATTTTAATTAATTCCAATTGCACCTTGGAAAATCTATTTTGATTTTCTGTTTCAAGGAAACATTTTTTTTGATATTTGAAGAATTTATTTATCCAAAAATATCCCAATTTTGATTTACCACTCTCTTGAATTTTTTTATCTCACTAGGCAAACAAGAAAAAATGATATTTTCTTGTATTCAAAAACAGAGAATGATTACAAGGGATTGAAATAGAGGCTTAATTGCTATTCAGGCTGAGGAGGAATCTTACAGCAAATTTTTTAGTTTTTAAATTTTTTATTTTTAGGTTTGATCCCTGGCAGCGGCGCCAAAAATGTTAAGGAAATCCTACCCTAACGTGTTGTGGAAAGTTGCCTATCCATGCCGAGCTCGATCTTGGCTCAAGAGCTCTATCGTAGCCGCTCGTCCTCACTGCCGTCCTCCCGCACTCGTCACACTGAGGCGGTTGCTCTAATTCAACAGTGATGCAAGCTCTCTCACAAAGATCGTGTGGGATCTCCGCGCAGAAAAGGATCGTGTTGGTTATTCTAATCACTCAAGAAAGAGAGAGAGAGAGGAAGCAAGAGGGAACAAGTGATTAGCACTAATCACTCCCAAACCCTAACCACCCTAAGCACACCATACATGCTAGATTAGAGATGCAAGAGAGAGGAAGAGAGAGAACACTCCACTTTTATTGCACAAATGGGAGAATGAGTTATAAACAAGAGTTACAAGGCTTTTTCTCTATGGTTTGGCCAACTGACCAAGATCCTTTTGTTTGTCCATCGAAGCTCAATACTTGGGAGCATCTTTAGGGTGTTTCCCTAATCAAATGATGGGATTTACAATATAGCACAGACGCCCATTACAAAAGTGTGTGGACATATTTATCGTAGGAATGTGTTAACCAATATATGTGGTTAACAATAGGTACCTTTGTCCAATCTGTTGGGGCCACCTTGGATCTGGTGATGGCCCTCCATGGCCTAGCTAGCTTGGCTATAAAGCCTCAAGGGCTGGCCAATTGGCTGCTATGTGAGAGTATGGATAGGTGGTACAAAAAGTAGTGTCTTTGACACTACTTTTAATGCTGCTTTTTATTTTATTTTGGAAAGTTTTAGGTAAATTTAGAAAATACTAGTAGTACTTTTTGAGATTCTTATCCATAAAAGTACTTTGAAGAATATTATTTATAATTTGAAACCACAATAGGAACCCTAAAATTAGCCATCTTTTTTCTACTTGAAAGAAGAAACCATGCTATCTTCCTAGGGGGGGCTAGCCAACTAGCTGTGCAACCCCTTCCAAGGGCTAGCCGATTGGGCTACAACCCCTTGGTTGGCTGCCATGTGCCCAAGTTTGGTAGGGCTAGCCATGAATAGGCTACCCTTGCCCTCCTAGGGCTAGACAACAAGCGCACACATTCATGGATTTCAAGAATAAAATGACATTAAATAATGGGAAAGTGCGCTTTAAATGCGGCACATGTAGAGTGAATGAATGTGTTAGCACATGTGAATCGGGATGTGATGTGAAATGGATGTGATGTAAACTAGATAGATGTTAATGTATGTGAAGTGATGAGATGTATGGGTAGATGCAAGTAGATGTGATCTGATGAGGATAAATGAGGAAATAAGTGATGAGTTAGAAAAAGATGTGATTAGATGAGAATGGGAATACTTATGAAATGAATGTGGATTGATGTGTGGGTAATGTGGATTGATGTGGATGGATGAGTGGATAATGTGGATTGATGTGGATGGATGTATGGATGATGTGGATTGATGTGTGGGTAATGTGGATTGACGTGTGGATTGATGTGGATGGATGAGTGGATAATGTGGATTGATGTGGATGATGTGGATGGATGTATGGATGATGTGGATTGATGTGTGGGTAATGTGGATTAACGTGTGGATTGATGTGGATGGATGAGTGAATAATGTGGATGGATGAGTGGATAATGTGGATTGATGTGGATGGATGTATGGATGATGTGGATTGATGTGTGGGTAATGTGGATTGACGTGTGGATTGATGTGGATGGATGAGTGGATAATGTGGATTGATGTGGATGATGTGGATGGATGTATGGATGATGGATTGATATGGATGAGTGGATAATGTGGATTGATGTGGATGATGTGGATGGATGTATGGATGATATGGATTGATGTGTGGGTAATGTAGATTGACATGAATGGATGTATAGATAATGTGGATTGATGTGTGGGTAATGTGGATTGACGTGTGGATTGATGTGGATGGATGAGTGGATAATGTGGATTGATGTGGATGATGTGGATAGATGTATGGATGATGGATTGATATGGATGAGTGGATAATGTGGATTGATGTGGATGGATGTATGGATGATATGGATTGATGTGTGGGTAATGTGGATTGACGTGAATGGATGTATGGATGATGTGGATTGATGTGTGGGTAATGTGGATTGATATGTGGGTAATGTGGATTGACGTGTGGATTGATGTGGATGGATGAGTGGATAATGTGGATGATGTGGATGGATGTTTGGATGATATGGATTGAAGTGTGGGTAATGTGTATTGACGTGAATGGATGTATGGATGATGTGTATTGACGTGAATGGATGTATGGATGATGTGGATTGATGTGTGGATAATGTGGATTGATGTGGATGGATGTATGGATGATGTGGATTCACGTGTGGATTAATGTGGATGGATGTATGGAAGATGTGGATGGATGTGTGGATAATGTGGATTGATGTGGATGGATGTATGGATGATGTGGATTGGTGTGGATGATGTGGATGGATGTATGGATGATGTGGATTGATGTGTGGATGATGCGATTGGATGTGATTTAATGTGGGAATGATATGATGTGATAGGATCGATGAAGAAAAAAAATTATGGGAAGATGAAAAAAGATGGGGACTAATGTGAAAGGATATGGAGTGATGAGAAAAAATGGAAATATTATTGGAACTGTATTTGTATGTGAAATCTATTTTTAAATGACTATTTTATGTCAAGAATGCTGGGAAAGCATTTTGATCGTCTTGTGAATGAGGTCGTGGAGACCTATCTGTTAAAGTTACAACTGCTGATGGAGAGTCAACAGAGGACATCTCGCGAGCAAGGTCTCGGCCAAGGTCTTGACCAGCCTCAGTTTGATTTAAATGGTGAGCTTCCGATACAGTGGATGAGGGACCAAGGAAGTAGCCTATGAGTGAAGCACTAGGTGACCTACGAAGGATCCTAGAGGGTGCTGACCATACAGTGCTCGGGCTCTGGGTCGCCGAAGATACCCACACGTATGTCGGGGAAGATATTGGAACAAGGAGTAAGAGTTGCTTTCTGAATTCGGGCATGGATCTGGTTGGTTGACCTTGCTGGTCCTCCTCAACGGATGAGTCCATGGCTCTTTTATATAGATCCGTTGGTTGATCTTGCTGATCTTCAACAGAGATTCCATTTTGATATGTGAATATATTGCCGCGGTTACTATGAGCTAGGAACTATCGAAAAGGCCCCTGAGTGAACACGTGGTGAGCGTTCTGGTTGCCAATGATGCCATAAGTACACCGATGAAGGAATGATTGGAAATAAGGATTCAATCGGATATTTTGAAGATTGTGATCAATGACACAATGGTTTCATTAAATGATTATTTTAAAGATAGCTAATGCTGAGAAAAAGGCAATTTCATATTGGGTGTATAAGTCATGTGACTAGTTTTACGTTTGCATAAATATCCGGCTAGGGGGCCTGGGAACTCTTTTCCCTGGTACCTGGGACAAAACCTAACCAAATTCTTAATTGGATCCCATCACTACAGTGGTTGGGCGGTTGGCTAACCCACGAGACTGGATGGGCTAGATTGATGGATCCTTAAATTGAGACTCAATTCTGTTATGGTACGATAGATGAAGTAAATCCCGGACAAAAATTGTTCTATGGAAAAAGAATCGATAGCTGTGCCTCTCAATAAGGAAAAAAGCGTTGGTCTCTATGATCCAAGTGTAATCTTTTTCCTGATCTGACTTGAGACTTTTACGGGTTCGATCAGATTAGTTCAGTTAGTTAAGGCTTTTGACTACGTTAGAGAAAAGTTATCCTGGAGAAATTGCCCGTGCTTTCCGGGCAAGGGAAGTTTTTTCGGGATTGGTTTTGGAAGAACCGATGGATTAGTCTCTTGTCCGGATATCCGTGGCGAGGCCCCGAGTGTGAGACCCTACCCCGCGCAAGAAGTGCTACTTCCACTGCTAGAACCCCTGAATTTGTTGCGCGGTGGGGATAAGGACCTCACATCCTCTTCCATCTGGGAAGTTCCTAGCATACACTTTTTCTGAAAAAATATATCAAGTCATATAGTGCCTAAGCTAATTAGGGCAAACGGACACCCATTTGATCCAACGAAGAGTACGCCAAGCCTCTTGAGGCTGTAACGAGCTATGGGAAAGTTTAAAAAGCAAAAAAAAAAAAACTATAATTGCTCATTAAGGAGCATTTAGGCACTCCAACATGGCCACGATGGAGGGATTGCCAGGGGTCACCCAAGGACTAAACCCAATGGCTGACATCTTCGAGCCATTGAGATCCATGCCATAAATTCACCTCCCAATGCCATTGACCATGCCTATAACAAGCGTATCATCGGGTTTTACACCCCCTGTCACCTCGATCCCACCAGGCTTTGGTCCCTTTCCTAACATTCCCACAAATCCTATAAGTACCAACCCTTTCCTGGATGCCCACACCTTGGACATACTAACTAGTATAGGAAGTGGGGTGGCCCAAGGACTCACTAAGTCTCTTCCAACAAGAGCACTCACATACGGCCTCAATGATTCATACAGAAATACGACCGTACAAATTTTCAAAATTATGGGCAAATATGACGGAACAACGGACCCTGTTCAATTCATTCAAATGTTTGAATAGAGATGTGAAGCCTTTGGACATCCCAACTACCCCACTAAAGGTACATGCGTTGAACTTATGCTTAGAGGAAAAAGCTAGTCGATGGTTCATCATTGATGCCAACGATCAAGACCAACTTCAAAACCTTGAAATCAGCCTTTATACATGGCTTTTCTAGACAAGGTGATCGATGGAGTGCAGTAATAGAACTCTATTCAATTGAGCATCAACCAAATGATTAGCGACTTTATCCTTCAGATAAAACTCTTGGACTCACGTTGTGAGTCATGGGAAACATTAAATGATGTTCAATTGAGGAGATGTTTCATGATAGGCTTGAAGAATAATAGTTACATAACTTGATTATTGTTTCCAATTCGGAAACATTCGATCAATGTTGTAAAGAAGCAATACGTTTAGATGACAACATGCTAGAATATCATCATGCTACGAGGAGTTCCTCATCTAAACCAAGTGAAGCAATGGCAAAAGAAAGATCGATCTCGGAATTAACATTCCCAGAATTTTATGCAGCCTTGCTTAAAACCTTATAGCCAACATCTTTAAGAGAGGATGAAAACCTTCAAAACCTTCAAAACCAAACATCCTTAATTCCTATAAAAGTGATGAAGGCACGTGTTCTACTATACTGCATATATTGTAAACCTTTGACCATGATACTAAAAAGTGTCCCGCTTCATCCACAATGGCCTCAAAACCTCCATCTCTAGCTCAGGAAGAAGTTAATCATACACTTTAGTGTTTCTATTGTCATGGACCTCACAAGGTGGCACACTGCACAGTTTGGAATACTTCCATCATCACTGACACCTTGCGACCAATGTGTGAACGATGTGGCATTGATCACATGTTCCAAGATTGCCCAAGACGAGTTGCTTCAATGCAACTTGTCTCACAAAATACAACTCTTAACATCCTAAGTGTACAAAACAGGCAATTGTCCACGGTGCCCTTGAATGTGTTTACATGCTTACAAGCCAAGGCATGACAAACAGTCAAAAAGAACGTAAAAGACAATACCTCAACATGGGTAGAAGAACATGCTTTAAAACAAAACCCAAAAGAGAAAACAAAACCTTCTAAACCCAAGAAAAATAAAAGACAACAAATTGTCAAAACCAAGGTCGAGTTAAAAGACAGAGAAAAGGAGCTTGAGGACATAAACCCAAAAAGGGACATAAAGACGAAAGAGCCAAAAGCTATACAGGATGTAGAAGCATCCACCTCAAAGACCACCACACAAACCTCAACACCCATATGTACGACACAAGATACCAAAACCCAAAAGAAAATTCGATCTCATCACATGGGTAAACATAATGAAAAACTGAAAAACCAAAGAAAGTCAGAGAATGAAACAAGTTCTAGTACGTCACTGAGTGAGGATGAAACAAGTTCTTACTCTTCACTCAGTGTACCACAGAGACCAATCAAGAAACTAGAACCCACCTAACCACCCCAAATGGATAATGATGATTACATGACATATGCGGAACGCAAAAAGCAAGATTAGGAGAGCATGCTTAGCTTGGTTGAATGTCTTACAGGGTCACTGGTTGTGATTGAGCCTCATAATGCCAAACCTAAAAAAGCAACCAAAATACAAAGCCTAGAGGAGTATCTCTTTCCCTTTCAAGAGAGGAAGACATACTCCCTACAGAAGAGTCATTTGAGACAGACTATACAAGCTATAGGCTTGAGAAAGCATGTGAGGAATTCGATAATTCCCTTACAAGATTAAAATAGTCTCTCAAAACCTCATTCAGAGGAATGCTCTTCTCTCATAATAAAGCCAACATCACATCAACACTTGCACCTTTAATGGCTCAACCTGAGTTATACAAGGACATAATACGAACTACATAAAATAGGAATGTTAGGATTCGCAAGTTTCCAAACAGCCCTCATTAAGAAGAGGGCCAAGTGTGCCATTGTACGCATTGGGTACTCTTGAAAAGGCTGAGACCCAAACAGAGGATGAAAGTGAATGGGAATATGAAACAGACACAGGATCTGAAGCTGAAACAATAACCAAAACACCCATGGTTCCATTGGAAGATTCTATCATGGTATGGTTGGATTTCCCTACAGGCAATGATGTTCAGTGTAAACGCGCCTCGAGCAAGTCATAACATCATGACAATAGACACTTGGGTGTCATTGGGACAACCTAAACTCACCCTGACAAGCAATAGTCTTACAAAAGGAACCAATGAACAAAACATTGAAGTTCCAGGTTACTTTAGATACACTACTCAAACAATCGATGGCGATATGGAATTTACATTTCATGTTACCCTAGATTCCCTTGATTATGATGTCGTCTTTGGTGGACCTTGGATAAGTGAATCGTTGTATTCACTAGATGAATCCATGCAAACGGTCACCTTGAACACTCCTGCGCCGGCAATGTACAATTGTTATTATGGGAGGAAGAAACCTTGCAGGAGATGGAACTTCCTACATATCTTACTGAAAATATCCCTAGGTATTTGGTTGGATTGAAAATTGCAAATAAAATCACCACAGCTCAAGCACAGCTTTATCCAACACGAGAACATAATCTCATGACCCTTGAGCTATGGGATTTGTTAGGTCAACCAACACTCATGGCACATCCTGAAAGGATTACCTTTACACAAGACTTGAACATGCCATGTCTGGGGTACTTTGAACATACAATGTATATTGAAACTAACCCCCTCACTTGTAAGTTTTTTGTAGTCGAGTATGTGTTGGAAGTAGATTTAATCTTGGAGCATAAATGGACTGTTGCTGCCCAAGCACCATTATGCTTTGCTAGCGATAGAGTCATCATGATGGTTAATGATAAAAAGTTGATAATACCATACTGTCGGGAAGAGGAACCAACTTTAATGGATATCTATAATGCTTGTAAGATCCCTGATCCGGTCAAGAGACAATCCGTCGGTTTTTCTAAAACCGAACCCGAAAAAACTTCCTTTGCCCGGAAAGCACGGGCAATTCCACCAGGATAACTTTTCCCTAACGTAGTCAAAAGCCTTAACTAACTTAACTCATCTGACCAAACCTGTAAGTCCCATAGTAAGATTAAAAAAAGACTGTACTTGGATCATAGAGACCAACGCTTTTTTCCTCATTGAGAGGCACAGCCGTTGATTCTTTTCCATAGAACAATTTTTGTCCGGGATTTACTTCATCTATCGAACTTAATAGAAATTGAGTCTCGATTTACGGATCCATCAGTCCAGCCTAATCCCATCTAGTCCCATGGGTTAGCCAAGTGCCCAACCACTGTAGTGATGGGATCCAATTAGGAATTTGGTTAGGTTTTGTCTCGGGTACCAGGGAAAAGAGTTCCCAGGCTCCCTAGCCGGATTTTCATGCAAAATTTAACGCCAGTCACACCACTTACATACCCAATATGAAATTGCCTTTTTCCTAGATTCAAATGTATTTAATTCAGTCATTTAATGAAATCATAGTGTTACTGATCATAAACTTCCAAGTATCCGGTTGAATCTTAATTTCCAACAATCATTCCTTCATCGGAGTATCTATGGCATCATTGGCAACCAGAACGCTCACCACCTGTTCACTCAGGGGCCTTTTCTATAGTTCCTAGATCATAGTACCTGGCAGAGATAATCACTTATAAAAATCAAGATGGAATCCTCGTTGAAGATCAGCAAGATCAACCAACAGATCCATATAAGAGAGCTATGGACTCATCAGTTGAGGACTAGCAAGGTCAATCAACTAGATCCATAATCGGTTTCAGAAAACAACTCTTACTCCTTGTTTCAATATCTTCCACGACGCACGTGTGGGTATCTTCGATGACCCAGAGCCCGAGCACCATACGGTCAGCACCCTCTAGGATCCTTTCGCAAGTCACCTAGCGCTTCACTCATAGGCCGCTTCCTTGGTCCCTCATCCACCGTACCGGAAGCTCACCATTTAAATCGAACCGAGGCTGGTCAAGACCTCAGCCGACCTTGCTACGCGAGACGTCCTCCAATTGACTCTCCGTCACAGCAGTTGCAACTTTAACAATTAGGTCTCCACGACCTTAATCACAAGACGGTCAAAATGCTTCCCCAGCATTCTTGACATAAAACAGTCATTTACAAACAGGTCACAAATACAGTTTCTATATTGAAATCTCGTCTTTCCACATTATCCCTCTCATCAGTCCACATTACTTATTCCACATTCTATTCATATATGTACTCATTCTCATCCAATCACTTCATTTTCCATCTCATCACCTCAATTTCATTCACATCACACATATCATATATTCACATCCCAATTCACATGTCATCACATCTCATCCATTCACTCATATCGACGACACATCATTTCACATACACATTCGCATTTATTAATCTACATACACATCCACATTCGTACATCATCATCATACATTTAATTTCGCATCCGCATTCATACATACACATCCATACATCCACATCCACATTCATACATCCATATCCACATCCACATCCATACATCCACATCCACATCCATACATCCATTTTCACATCTACATCCATACATCCACATCCACATCTACATCCATACATCCATTTCACATCCTCATTCATACATCCACATCCATACATCCGCATCCACATTGATACATCCATATCCACATCCACATCCATACATCCATTTTCACATCCACATCCACATACATACATACATCCATACATCCATTTTCACATCCTCATTCATACATCCACATCCACATACATACATCCATACATCCACATCCACATTGATACATCCATTTCCACATCCACATCCACATCCATATACATCCATTCCCACATCCATATCCACATACATACATCCACATCCACATCTACATCCATACATCTATTTTCACATCCTCATTCATACATCCACATCCACATAAATTCATCCATACATCCGCATCCATACATCCACATCCACATCTACATCCATACATCCATTTTCACATCCACATTCATACATCCATTTCCACATTCCACATTCATACATCCATATTCACATTCACATCCATACATCCATTTACATCTTATCACATCTTATCACATCTATTTATAGAATGTAGGAGAATTCTAATTTTTTGATATAAAGATTCGTTACACATCTAGTTAGGCATAAAGACAACTTTAGTAGGAATAACACTTTTATAGAAATCCTTTTATACATCTATTTAGGCATAAGTTTAATTTTAAGAAAAATAACACTTTCGAATTAAAAATAAACCTTTTATGCATTTTACTATGCATAAATTCCATTTTAATGAGAATAACACTTTTAAAATAAAAATAAATCTTTTATGCATCTAACTATGCATAAATTTAATTTCAATGAAAATAATACTTTCGAAATAAAAATAAATATTTTATGCATCTTTCTATGCATAAAATCAATATTGATAAGAATAACTCTTTTGAATTAAAAATAAAATTCTTTATGCATCTTTCTATGCAAAAAATCAAAATTGATGAAAATAACTCTTTTGAATTAAAAATAAAATTCTTTATGCATCTTTTTATGCAAAAAATCAAAATTGATGAAAATAACACTTTTGGATTAAAAATAAAATTCTTTATGCATCTTTCCATGCATAAATCCAATTTAGTAGGAATTACACTTTTAGAATAAAAGAATTTCTCTTATGCATCTAATTTATGCATAAATTCTATTTATGATGATAATCATATTTTTAATTAAAAAAATATCTTTTATGCATATGTTTATGATACAATTCATTTATGATGAAAATCACACTTTTAATATAAAAAATATATCTTTTATGCATACAAATCATTTATGATGAAAATCACACTTTTAATATAAAAATTATATCTTTTATGCATATGTTTATGCATACAAATCATTTATGATAAAAGTAACACTTTTATAATAAAAAATATTCTTTTATGCATAAAAATCAATATGATGAAAGTAACTCTTTTTGTAATAAAAATTATACTTTTATGCATTATTTTTTTGCATAAAAATCCATAATGAAGAAAGTAACACTTTCATTAAAAAAATTATCAATAAGTATCTTTCATAGAATTTAATTCTATTGAAAATCATTCTTTCATAAAAATTAATCAATATGCATCTTTCTATGTATGAATGAAAATGACACTTTTAGAATACTCTAACGATGGGGATTACTCTTTTTGATTGATAAAAGATGAAATTTATTTCATAAATTTTCAAAAAATTTTGCCATAACCTCCTTTGTATGGCTGACCATTTTTTTATTTTTAACTTACTAAAATTAATTAGAAGTTTACCAAGAGTATTTAAATCATTCTAATGTAAACAATCAAAGAGAAACATTATGAAAACTTGATTTTATCTAATAATCAATCATCTAGGATAAAGAATGGTTGGATTTGCTAAAGAAGAGAGGGGAATGCCTTTTTTGCAATGAGGCATAACATCATTTTTAATTTAGAGAAGACAAAAATCATAAAAAACCATAAAAGAATTAGAAAAGAGAAGAATCTCCAACTTACATAGATAATTTGAGAGCTTTCCTTTGGCTTGATGGTTTGAGGGTTCTACTCTTGTTTGAAAACAAGAGTGGCCACCAATCTTTTAGAAGAGGGAAGGTCAAAAACTAATTAATTATGAGTAAAATTCCTTGTTTTTGGCACTTGGGAGGGGCAGGGTAACAGTGCAAAAATACTATTGAGTTTCAACAAAGCGGAAGGCTTCTATTTATAGGAAAAAGTGAGCTTCTAACCAAGCCAACTAATTCTAGAATTTTCCAGATCAGTTTGGTCAATTTTTGACCATTTTCAGTTTTGCTCACTTTTTGGATCTAGTTGAAACAGGAGAGAGGAGAGATAAAAATATCTCATTATTTGGGAGTTTAAAACTCATTCAAGCATGTGAAATAGGCGCCTCCTTTATGAGGGAAATTCCCTCATACGAAGGTGTCAAAAATACATCATTTCATCTAAATATCTCTCTTTTTTAATATTAACCTTGTTCTTAGTCAACAACTCATCTTATGTGAGTATTTACTCATTTTTGGGAGATTTTTCTTTTATTCTTCTATTTATCTCCTCCCTACATTTGGATGAATCTTATTGGTCCATAGGAACCTTAATTTAAAATTTTAAAAAAAATCTTCACTCCCAGGATAATGCCTCTTGAACAAATTATACTTAATTTCTAATGCACCTTCTGGAAATCTTTTTGAACTTCTATTTCAGGGGAACTTATTTTAATAAGAAGAGATATTTTTCCATCCAAAAATATTTAAAAACTGAATTACCACTCTCTAGAAGATTTTCTCTCTCTAGGCCAAAACTGATAGAAACAAGATCTTTTATATTTCTGAAGAGGGATTTGACCACAGGAGAAGATACTGGACATCCTGAGAGGTTGGGGAGGAATCTTACATTCTACCCCACAAAACGCGAGATGTCCTCATCTCGTAGGTGGAGTATGATCTCTTTCATCTTCTTCTTCCTCTTCAATCACTTCTAGTGTTACTGCCAATCACTTCCAGTGTTACTGCCTTGGAAGTGGACGGCCGATTTGGGAACAACTCTCTTTGACTTCCCCTATTCTGAGGTGGAGTATGATCTCTTTCATCTTCTTCTTCCTCTTCAATCACTTCCGTGTTACTGCCTTGGAAGTGGACGGCCGATTTGGGAACAACTCTCTTTGACTTCCCCTATTCTGAGGTGGAGGTCTTGCATTACTTTGGATTGAAATTGCAGGTTGGATAGAGGGTCTACCTCTGGGATTTCCTTGATTTTGGTGGATAGAACCGTGATTACTCTCGAAGGAAGGGGCTGGAGACTGGAATCTTGATCCCTGATTTCCCTGCACTGAAAACCTTAATCCAAAAGAAGTTGGGCAATCCATGCTGCGATGTCCAAATCCTTGACAGTTATAGCATTTAACTCTCTTATTCAAGGGTGGAAATTCTGAAGTTGAAATCCAAGGAATTGAGTTTCGAGAAAAGGACATTTCTTCCATTCTGGAACTTCCCATATCCTGGGTTTGACCCTGATATCTCTTAGGCGGAGGAAGGTTGGAATCACCTTCTGGGAGTAAAAACCTTTTGAAAGGTGATGGTGCTGGCTTTGGTGGGACTTTAACATCAAAGGCTTTGGCGAAATCCTTTACCATTCTTACTGCTTCGGCCATTGAGATAGGTTTTGCATTCTTGACTAAAATATCCAATGGCTCGTTCATTCCCTGAATGAACTTGGCCCATCAGTTGCTCTTCATCCAATTGAGGGAAATATTTAAGGAGAAGGGCAAAAGCCTGATGGTACTCTTCAATTGTTCGGTTTTCCTGCTTTAATTCCAAGAACTCATTCATCTTAATTTCAAGAAAGCATGGGGGACAAAACCTCTTTCTGAGGTAAGCCTTGAGATCGGTCCAGGTTTGGGTATTTCGGTCGAGACGGTTTGTCTCGCAGTGGTTTCTCCACGCCACTCTAGCTATCTCCACTATCTTCAGCCTTGCAAGAGCCATTTTGCTCTTCTCATTGTACTCGGTGACATCGAAGTATTCTTCCATTGATTGGATCCACTTCTCCTTAGCCTCGCCCAAGTTTTCCCCTTCACCCTTGAAAGGTCCAGGCTGCGAACTATGAAAAGTTTTACGAACATCCAGGTCGAGCTCTTCTTCATCGAGTTGGGGGTTAACATTTCTACGACGACGACCTCGATCCATGTTCCTATCAATAAGACGAAAATTCTTGTTAAGTCTCTTTATTTAAGATTCAATCCGATTTTTGATTCAACTGATTCCGGGGTTCTCAACCGAATTTCAGGAATCATCATTCTTCAATCAGAATCCAAATCAATTCATCAGTTCACAACCAGAATTTAAAAATTATATCAACCACATTCGAATTCATCATCTGGATACCATTAATGCTTATAATTTCAAGTCTTAGATTTACTCGTATATACTGCCAGTAAAGAGCTGCAATTATACCCTCGGTATACGGGTAGTCATGGTCCTTGGAATTATAAGGTAAAGACCATCATGTCTAGGCCTCAAGCAAGTCAGGGATTTCATACAATTATGGTACTTCCATCTAAAGACCCAATTACTAATTTATGAATTTCACTTCAATTAACAATTTGTATGAATTTCATCACACAATTCTGATCTTATATTGCTACTTCATAAATTTTTGGCTTTTTAGTTGATCCTCATTACTCAATTGGCTCTGATACCAACTGTAAGATCCCTGATCCCACTACGCAACGAATGCTGGGGTGCTAGCAGCGGAAGTAGCACTTCTTGCATGGGGCAAGGTCCCGCACTCGGGGCCTCGCCCACACGGATATCCGGTCAAGAGACAATCCGTCGGTTTTTCCAAAACCGAACTCGAAAAAACTTCCTTTGCCCGGAAAGCACGGGCGATTCCACCAGGATAACTTTTCCCTAACGTAGTCAAAAGCCTTAACTAACTTAACTCATCTGACCAAACCCGTAAGTCCCATAGTCAGATCAGGAAAAAAGACTGTACATGGATCATAGAGACCGACGCTTTTTTCCTCATTGAGAGACACAGCCGTTGATTCTTTTCCATAGAACAATTTTTTTCCGGGATTTACTTCATCTATCGAACTAAACAGAAATTGAGTCTCGATTTACGGATCCATCAGTCCAGCCTAACCCCATCCAGTCCCATGGGATAGCCAAGCGCCCAACCACTGTAGTGATGGGATCCAATTAGGAATTTGGTTAGGTTTTGTCCCGAGTACCAGGGAAAAGAGTTCGCAGGCCCCCTAGCTGGATTTTCAAGCAAAATTTAACTCCAGTCACACCACTTACATACCCAATATGAAATTACCTTTTTCCTAGATTCAAATGTATTTAATTCAGTCATTTAATGAAATCATAGTGTTACTGATCATAAACTTCCAAGTATCCGGTTGAATCTTAATTTCCAATCATTCCTTCATCGGAGTATCTATGGCATCATTGGCAACCAGAACGCTCACCACCTTTTCACTCAGGGGCCTTTTCTATAGTTCCTAGCTCATAGTACCCGGCAGATAATCACTTATAAAAATCAAGATGGAATCCTCGTTGAAGATCAGCAAGATCAACCGACAGATCCATATAAGAGAGCTATGGACTCATCAATTGACCAGTAAGGTCAATTGATTGACCAGTAAGGTCAATCAACCAGATCCATACTCGGTTTCAGAAAACAACTCTTACTCCTTGTTCGAATATCTTTCACGACGCACGTGTGGGTATCTTCGACGACCCAGAGCCCGAGCACCGTATGGTCAGCACCCTTCGCAGGTCACCTAGCGCTTCACTCATAGGCCGCTTCCTTGGTCCCTCATCCACCATACCGGAAGCTCACCATTTAAATCGATGGTCAAGACCTCAGCCGACCTTGCTACGCGAGACGTCCTCCAATTGACTCTCCGTCACAGCAGTTGCAACTTTATCAGTTAGGTCTCCACGACCTTAATCACAAGACGGTCAAAATGCTTCCCTAGCATTCTTGACATAAAACAGTCATTTACAAACAGGTCACAAATATAGTTTCTATATTGAAATCTTGTCTTTCCACATTATCCCTCATCAGTCCACATTACTTATTCCACATTCCATTCATATATGTACTCATTCTCATCCAATCACTTCATTTTCCATCTCATCACCTCAATTTCATTCACATCACATATCATATATTCACATCCCAATTCACATGTCATCACATCTCATCCATTCACTCATATTGACGACACATCATTTCACATACACATTCGCATTTATTAATCTACATACACATCCACATTCGTACATCCTCATCATACATCTAATTTCACATCCGCATTCATACATACACATCCATACATCCACATCCACATTCATACATCCACATCCATATATCTATTTTCACATCCACATCCACATCTACATCCATACATCCACATCCACATCTACATCCATACATCCTCATTCATACATCCACATTGATACATCCATATCCACATCCACATCCATACATCCATTTCCACATCCACATCCACATACATACATTTTCACATCCACATCCATACATCCATTTTCACATCCTCATTCATACATCCACATCCACATACATACATCCATACATCCACATCCACATTGATACATCCACATCCACATACATACATCCACCATTCCCACATCCATATCCACATACATACATCCACATCCACATCTACATCCATACATCTATTTTCACATCCTCATTCATACATCCACATCCACATACATACATCCATACATGCGCATCCATACATCCACATCCACATCTACATCCATATATCCATTTTCACATCCACATTCATACATCCATTTCCACATTCCACATTCATACATCCATATTCACAATCACATCCATACATCCATTTACATCTATCTGATTCCTATCACATCTTATTACATCTATTTATAGAATGTAGGAGAATTCTAATTTTTTGATATAAAGATTCTCTACGCATCTAGTTAGGCATAAAGACAGCTTTAGTAGGAATAACACTTTTATAGAAATCCTTTTATACATCTATTTAGGCATAAGTTTAATTTTAAGGAAAATAACACTTTCGAATTAAAAATAAACCTTTTATGCATTTTACTATGTATAAATTCCATTTTAATGAGAATAACACTTTTAAAATAAAAATAAATCTTTTATGCATCTAACTATGCATAAATTTAATTTCAATGAAAATAATACTTTCGAAATAAAAATAAATCTTTTATGCATCTTTCTATGCATAAAATCAATATTGATGAGAATAACTCTTTTGAATTAAAAATAAAATTCTTTATGCATCTTTCTATGCAAAAAATCAAAATTGATGAAAATAACTTTTTTGAATTAAAAATAAAATTCTTTATGCATCTTTTTATGCATAAAATCAAAATTGATGCAAATAACATTTTTGGATTAAAAATAAAATTCTTTATGCATCTTTCCATGGATAAATCCAATTTAGTAGGAATTACACTTTTAGAATAAAAGAATTTCTCTTATGCATCTAATTTATGCATAAAATCCATTTATGATGAAAATCACACTTTTAATTAAAAAATATCTTTTATGCGTATGTTTATGATACAATTCATTTATGATGAAAATCACACTTTTAATATAAAAAATATATCTTTTATGCATACAAATCATTTATGATGAAAATCACACTTTTAATATAAAAATTATATCTTTTATGCATATGTTTATGCATACAAATCATTTATGATAAAAGTAACACTTTTATAATAAAAACTATTCTTTTATGCATACTTTTATGCATGAAAATCAATATGATGAAAGTAACTCTTTTTGTAATAAAAATTATACTTTTATGCACTATTTTTTTGCATAAAAATCCATAGTGAAGAAAGTAACACTTTCATTAAAAAAATTATCAATAAGTATCTTTCATAGAATTTAATTTTATTCAAAATCATTCTTTTATAAAAATTAATCAATATGCATATTTCTATGTATGAATGAAAATGACACTTTTAGAATACTCTAACGATGGGGATTACAATTTTTGATTAATTTCCAGATCAGTTTGGTCAATTTTTGACCATTTTTGGGTCAGTTTTGCTCACTTTTTGGATCTAGTTGAAACAGGAGAGAGGAGAGATAAAAATATCTCATTATTTGGGAGTTTAAAACTCATTCAAGCATGTGAAATAGGCGCCTCCTTCATGAGGGAGATTCCCCCATACTGAGGTGTCAAAAATGCATCATTTCATTTAAATATCTCTCTTTTTTAACTATTAACCTTGTCCTTAGTCAACTCTTCATCTTATGTGAGTATTTACTCATTTTTGGGGGATTTTCCTTTTATTCTTCTATTTATCATCTCCCTACATTTGGATGAATCTTATTGGTCCATAGGAACCTTAATTTAAAATTTTGAAAAAATCTTCACCCCTAGGATAATGCCTCTCTTAAACAGATTATACTTAATTTCTAATGCACCTTCTGGAAATCTTTTTGAACTTCTGTTTCAAGAAAACTTATTTTAATAAGAAGAGATATTTTTTCATCCAAAAATATTTAAAAATTAAATTACCACTCTCTAGAAGATTTTCTCTCTCTAGGCCAAAACTGATAGAAACAAGATCTTTTATATTTCTGAAGAGGGATTTTACTACAGGGGAAGATACTGGACATCCTGAGAGGTTGGGGAGCTTCGCGCATCCGTGTCTTCCTCTTCTTTCAATCTTCTTGTGGCAGCTTCTCTTCACGTGTCCATGTCTTTCTTCAATGCTTCCTCTAGATCTTCTTAGTGTGGATCTTCTTCTTGGAAAGAGATGTTCTTTTTCTTTCATGGCTGGGGCCATGAGCTTGTCCGTCAGGTCTTCTTGCTCCATGTGAGCAGCATGTTTAAATGTTTTGCTGACAGTTCCTTTGGGCTTTTGATGTTTATCTTATATCATTATGCAATGCAAACCCAAATCTATGCGGGAAGTCTTACCTCTTGCCTTATTCTGGACAAGGACAGTGTCTGATCCCATTTTTACACTGATATAATGTGCCCAATACATAATGCATATAGCATTCATTCTTATGCACATTCCCAAATGCAACTCTGGCTGTGAATAATATTAAATTTGAGTGAGATTTATAGGCATTAACCAAGGGTTAAATGTAAAATGATTATTACCACAAATTTATCAGCATATTTAAATTACATTAAATCAAGGGTAACCAATTTGTACGGAGTATCAAACCAACTCCGATTTGCAATCTGAAGTTATAGGGATCTCTATCAAATACCTAATGGTTAATTTGAACCCTCAATTGTACCAAAATATAGTGATTAGCATTGATTAGCAAATTAATCCTCTGTTTTGTGTGCAAAAAATAGAGCATACGGGGAGCCCAGATCTGAGGCCTTAGAGTTCAAATGAGCTCAAATGCTTTCAAGGCCATCAATAGCAATTAGTCTAGTAGAGGATTAAGCCAAGAAACATAAGATTTGACCAAACATTGAATGCTTAATCTCTATTTTACCAAAGTCACCTACAGATTTAATGAAGAGCTTGGATCTCACTGTAGACTTGATCAAATCAATTTTTGACTCCACCAGCTTGTAGAGAATGCTTGAAAACACTTGGGGCTAAGAGGAATTAGACCCATTTGATTTGTGGAAGTGAAGATCTCAAATTTTCTCCCAGAAATAAGCGCCTGTAAAAAAACGTGATTTCTCCTTCGTCCGACGGTGGTTTGTTGCGTTGTTTTGACTGGCTGGAGCACAAGGGTAATGGCTATGTTGGGCTAGAAGCAATAGGCCTAATTTTGAGTGTGTAAGAAGCTAGAGCTCCTCCACCATCTGGGGGTACAGAGGTGAGTTAAAAAATAACTAAAAATTTGATTAATTTCTAATTATCTACTAATCCTAATTAACTAGATAATGGGCTCATAAACTTGATGAATTCTAGGCTTGGCTCGGATACCATGTTGAAATTACAGCAATGTGATGAGCTATGGTGGATCAAATACTAGAATCAACATCATTAACAAAGTGATTAGCAAATAATTAAGACATAATTAGTGAGTAATTAACAAATAGCTTAATGTAGGCATGGATAATCAAAAACCAGCAAATTCTCATTAGGCCAATGCCTCAATTTATAGAGTTTACATCCAAGCATCTAATCCCACTGATTTCTCCTTGATTCACTCCACCTCTTTTGCTTGATTCTCTCCATCTCTTCACTTTTCCTAGAATATCTCCCAGAATATCTCCACACTTCCTAAATCTTCTCATGCTACCCTTTATTCTCTCCCAGTAGATTCTTCTCACCTTTTCACACAGGTTCTTTCACATTTACACATTCTCTTTTACAGCCTCTAACTAAGGGCTTGTTCGCACACACCCTATTCACTTGTATATTTCAACAAAGCAGTGAGACTATTGAATAAAGAAAGAAAGAAAGTAGATATATGGAGGAGATCCAATGCAAGTCTTAAGCATGCAGAATGGTGAGGCACAAAACAAAGACATGGAAAGATTTGGATACGAATAGATCCTTGATTGACATTTCAGATTCATAAGTGATTACATGAAAGATTACATTTCAGATTCATAAGTGATTACATGAAAGATTACATTATTACCAGAGATAGGATTCTACTGATCTTGTGCAATACAATCCTCGGGTGCATAAAGCCTTGCTCTTTTTGCGGATGGCTCTGCAATATCTTAGAATTGAAAATTGGAGGAACCCTCGGTCTTCTAAATCTAAGAAGCTCCCTTTTTCCACTCTATAATAAAGTGCATTATTCCAACAGCTCTGACATCCAGCAGTGTTGATCCGACTGTGACTATCTAGGATCCGTGATCTCGCATGTCAATCCATATGCAGGATAGGCTAGGTAATATTTACTTCTAAGTGTATACACTCCTAGGCCTTGCTCGAAGATCCGCACCGCCGCTAATTATTTTTCCAAAAGCATCACTTTACATGCATTCCACCTAATTGGATGTCCCCCAAGGTATCTAGATAATGTTTTGATGGCAAACAGAGGGAATTCTACATTTTATTTTAAGAATTTTTTGTGGAATATAACAACCTGTGAAAATCTCAACTAGTTGATGTATTCTCCCAATCTTGATTCCTTTCCAAGCCCTCATTTGCTAGCAGCACGCTTGAGAAAATCATCCTCAAACACCACCAACTCTAAAAGGATGTTGCATGCAACGTGCCACATAAGCCAACAAAAAAATGCATTAAGGATTACAACACGATTAATGATTATTATTATAAACATACCTTCTGCTTTTCATTATTAACAAGTAATTCATACGTCCATATGTATCATTGCATTGGTCTCTTAGAGAGACAAGGACTCCCCTTCCCTTTCCATATGATGAGTAATATTTAGTCTTTTCTAAATAGCTTGAAATTCCTCTTCAGTGGTGGGAAGGTTGGCTTCATAATGAATTGTGTCCTTGTACATCATAGCTAATGTTTACAATAGATTTAAACTCACCATCCTTGATATTTGAATCTAGAAACATATATTTATCTAAATCTAAGTCAACAAAATCTTCACCTTCCACTAAATTATGTGCAATAATGGCAAGATAGCAGTTCTCCCTTATGTCAAATAGTTCTTGAATATCTATAGTTCAAACATCTTCAAGATCAGCAATATGAAATATAGGGAGGAGTGGTGTCAAAAAAAGGGCTAAGGATTGGATTGACTTTCTTAATCAAAGTTATCTAAAATAGTAGAGACAAATAGCTATATTAAATTCATCTCTTTTACCTATATTTAGAGGAGAGTGTCTTTAATATGCCATCCATCACGTATCTATAGTGCCTTTGATTCACCTACCCTTGGCAGCAGTCTTACCTACTTTAGTACACGTTTTCTAAAATAAACTTATTTCAAATATTTTAATCCATAAAATACTTCTCTCTTCCATAGGGCATGACGTGAGTTTTTCCCTCTCTTTTCTTTCTACTGTCTTTTTCCTCTCCCCACCATCTCTTGCTTTCTCTTTGAATCATTTTTATTGCTATGGCGACTCCAAGGGTTGATCCACACTCAAAGAAAAGACACCATATCAACTTGGTGCTTGACAAAGAATATTGCACATGGAGAAGTATTTATCACAAAGCTCTACATAATGAGACTAAGCTCAAAGGCTATGTGCAGAAGGAAAGAAGCATGTAGATTTTTGGGTTTAAGGAGGTTTATACCCTCTTAACACATCAACTAGTAAGCCTCCATCACTTAGCACCTTACATGATCTTGTTTGATTCACTGGGGATGGTAGAGAAGGCTTATTTGGATATTACTCAAGATTGAATAATCAAGCTACTATTTTCCATTATCAACACACACACACACACACATGGCTGAAACTCTGCTTGGCGTGTACAAGAAATCTGTTAAAGGACTAGAAGACATTGTGATCTTACAAACTCAATGTGTAAATGAGTTAGAAAGACTACTTCACTCATCTCTGGAAGAGGTAACAAAGCTTAGACAAACTAACCAAAAATTGGAGGAACATGCACTCCAAAAAACCCAACTAAAAATCACTCCTTTTGGGTTAAGAGCGAGATCTAGACAGGTTAAAAGTGTTGCATGCCTAGCCGCACATGGGGGTGTTAAGAAGAAATGGATGAGGCTTGCTCAAATCTACATGAATATTTATGGGAGGCTTCTTCTTGGATAATCCTCTAGATAGAATTACTATAGTCAAGTCTATTATATCAAAAACAATGACTTGATTAAAATACTCAAGCACTCGCAGTGTGTAGGGCTTCAAAGGAGGGTAGTCAAGGAAGTTTGCAATGACTTTCATGACTTGGTCAATTTTGATGAGGTGGTGGAGGCTTGTAACAAAGTTTCAATAAGCAGAAAGGAATACAAATCCATATCAAATCTACTTATCCAATGTATGAAGCCTCGTCATCTTCATGTGTTCGGCTTACCCTGACCACATACTCTACCATACCAACATACCAACAAAATTTGGCTATTCTAGGGTTCATATGTGAATACAAGCACATTGACGGTTCATATGTGAATACAAGCACATTGATGGTTTACAACTATAGAGAAGCCAAAAAAAAAAATCAATATTCAAGTAGTACGACATGTATAATAACATATTTATAGATGCTAAAGGGTCTAATCACCCATGGTGAAGTTCTATCTCAGTGCCACAATAGAGGACTATGAGGGTAGTCTTATTTTTGTTATCAAGCTTGATGAGGCACAAATTCTCATACATCAAAAAATTGAAAGAATCATTATAGGACTGATGAGCAAATCTTTAAATTACACCCAAGGTAAGGAAGACTAGCCATTACATAGTGCACAGTCAATGTGAGATAGAACTATGGTACACTAGGGGAAACTATAATGCCATATGAGAGTCATGATACTCTCAGCACACATAAATTCTAAGCATCATTGATGCTCAGAATAAAGGTGAGAATCTTGTGGATGGGGTAGGAAAGTTTACAGTTAAGTGGTGGCACATGAGTGCCAACTTGAAAGCATTGAAGTGCATATATGGAGTGTGTGATCTTCGATGAGCATGTTTTTGGTCTTGATGAGTTACCACCTTCTACATCTCTCTCAGATCCATTTCCATCTCTTGAGCTTGAGCCTCTCTCATTCCCTACAGTCTCATCCTCATCTACACCATCAGTTCCTACTTCATCCCCTCCATCCATTTCGATTGCGACACCTACTACTTCATTGGATTCTACACGGACTTCTGGTCCTCCAAAATGGGTTCGCTCTCTACTTCAAGATTCAGGTATATCACTTTCAGATGCTCAACAATCTACTACACGTGTGTCACGTAGGCTGTAACGCCTGTGATGACCGACGGCACAGACCGGATGGCCATGTCCGGGGTTCAGTGGGAGAGGACGCCCATGCGGAGTCATGGGCGGCCAGGCTAGTGTGGACGGCAGGCCACACACTATATAGCCTGGGGGATGAGGGGCAATCCTCATTCTTCCTCTATGGCTGGGTGGTGAGCCAGAGGCCATCCCCTCTTGTGGTAATGCCCGTAGCGGCGTTACGGGAATGTAACACTGGTATCAGAGCATGGTTCGATGGGATTGTCAGAGCCCGCGCGTGATCGGGGGACCGGAGCCCACTCGATGGTTTTCGACCATTCGTCTCCTTATCCTTATCTCAAATGGAGGGTGTGGAGGGAGGCAGCCATGGAAGAATGGAGGGGAAGAACTCTCTCTCTCTCTCTCTCTCTCTCTCTCTCTCTCTCCCCATCACACACAGCAAGCAATGGAGGTAAGCGATTTTTGTTTTTTTTCTATACAATTGAAATTTCTGCGTTGAATGTCTGCCAAAGATGCGTTGAAGCTGTGTGGAAAAAGGGGGGGCGCAGAGCCCATGGAAAACCTGCTTTGACGTGAAGCGAAGCGCAGCCCCACTGCAAAATTAGCCCACGAGCCCCACGGCGTGGAAGAGCCTGGGCGACTTGCATTGTGTGGGGGAAGGCGAACAGCAGCCCCCCCTTGTGAGATTGGGCTTGCCAGGCAGCCTTAAAAACGCGAAGAGCAGCCCGAGCCGCGTTGAAGAGCGTGGGGAGTGGGGGAGTGCTTCGTCCATCTCTGACTGCTGTATGCAGTTTGCTGGCCGAGGTTAAAGTCCCCTTTCTCTCGACTGTCTGTGGAGATGAAATGGGAAGCTCACGTCGGCGTAGAGGGCCTGCGCGCCAGACTTGAAAGTGTTACTGAAATGTGCTGCAGCGGCAGCCTCCTCTGCCGCTGCTGTAGCTGGTGAAAGCCTGTGCCAGACTCGAGGGCCGATCTGTTGCTGAAATCGTGCGAAGAGCGAACGTGCAAAGCGAACGTGCGCCGAGCTGTTGAGGTGGGGCGAAGAGCGCCTGTTTTGTGCTGGAGCGCCTACTTTGAGGTGGGGCGAAGAACCCCACGGCCGCCAGCCCAGGCGGCAGCCAGCCCAGCGGGCGGCTAGCCTTGGGCGGCCAGCGGGGCGGCCAGCAGGCCAGCCCAGGGGGCGCGGCCACCCCAGCGGGCGGCCAGGCCAGCCTTGGGCGGCCAGCCCAGCAAGCGGCCAGGGCCACAACCAAGGCGGCCACCAGAGCGGCCAGAAAAAGAGGAGAAAAAAAATTATTATTTTTTTAATATATTTTCATTATTCAATTTTAATAAAAATTAAAAATAAAAAATTCAAACAAACGATCGCTCTCGGCTGGTGAGGAAGGATAATTCTCGCAAGAAATAATCCCGGCAAGCACAGCCTCTCGATCATTTTTATTTTTGTTATGAAGACTCTGGGAGCGTAGCCTCGCCATATTTCAATTTACACTTTTGCGAACGTCGTCTTGCTAGAGTCAAAGTTTTTGTTCGGACAAATTTGTGTTTGTTCTGTAGTGACAAACAAATGTGTTCTTCTGTAGACACACCCCACGAAACAAACCCAACACGGCCGTCGTGCCGTGTGGCCGTAGTGCCCGTATTCCACGAAAGAGACCCACCGCACAGGGCCGTAGCGTCGCATGCTAAGAGAGAGACAGATCCCACGGCCGTAGTGTCGAGTCTTTTGAGAGAGAGCCGTTCTATGGCCGTTGTGCCTAGTGAACACGTCTATGGCCGTAGCGCCGCGAGAATAACACATGTGGTGATCACACATTTGGTTCGGAGAGACTAAATTTAAGCTGAGCATACACTTAGTGTTGACCATCAAAGTCACGTAGTTTGGCTAGTGTAAATCTAAAACTGAGGTGTGTTTTACTTGGGCTAAGAGGACCGGCAATGGCGTCGGTTGTGCCCAAATTAGACGAAGTGCTTATCACGAGAAATATAGGTAAGCATAATTGAGCGGTAGTGCTCATAACCCTTCACAATTTTTTAACAGATGCTAGAAGATTGTGATAATCTTTGGCAAATGAGAACCATGTACAAGCGTAGTCTTGATGTGGTTATGCCTTGTGTCCAAACAAGTTGCTTACTATTTGTAGCAACAAGAGAGCCTTGGTGCGTAGAGGCAAGCTGGCCCTTGTTGGTAGTAACAAAATACTGTCACTACTTGGGCCTAGAGAGTAGTGACTAGTTTGATTTAGTCACGTGAGTGCCTGGTAAAAGTAATCCCTAAGGTGTGTATTACTTGGGATAAAGGGCCTAGCAGTGCTGCTAACAGTACTCAATTGAATGGTTTATCTAGGAGTACTAATCTGAAGGATTAGCATACGCCTAGATAAATTTAGGATTGATTTGTAGAAATCAAAGGTAAATCTGAAGGGGTATAGTCTTGAGATGTAATGCTCAATGCCCTTATAAAAGTTGATCGACGAGAGAACTGTTCTTAAACTTACTAGCATGGTTTTCTCTTCTTTTTATTGCCATGCATCGACATCCCACTGCTCGAGAGTTTGTGGTGATCTTTCGAGGGGGGAAAGAGCCTTTTTATATGTCACATCAATTGGTTTGGCGGTAATTTGATGGTATGGGACATCAAATTCTCACGGAATCGATTGTAGTCTTAGTGGAATGGGACGCCAAGGCTTGTGCATGTAACTTGACTCTTTGGCAGGTTGTATGTACACTTGTCTGTAGTGATAAAGTGTGCAAGATAAAATTTGAACTTTGACAATTACAAATATAGCCATGAGTTGGGATAAAACCCAGTTACAGAGTTCGGAGAAGCTCTAGGTAGCAAGACCATGATGGTGTGCTAGTGCTAACAGAGTGATTTAGTTCCAGAGTGATCTAAATCTAGAGGTTAGCAGTAAGACTAGTTTGGTTAGACAATTTCATGCATGGGGGACGCCCTATAGCATTTTGCAAGCGTAGTCTTGCCTATGTTCAAACATAAGTGTGCGATTGTGAGCACATGTTAGTTGCTACCATATGACATAAGCAATTGTAATATTGCATGACAAGCTTATTTTGCTTACAAAGTTCATGTGCGTGTAAACCCTATAAGTCGTATGACCCCTGGGAAATGAGTGGAGCATTTCTAGGATTTAATAAGGTTTTACATGGCATTAGTGAGTAGTATCTCACTCCAGATGAGCCTGGTTGTTGTTAGTATCGGATCCGACATATGAAGTGTACATAAACTCGGGCTGAGTTAGGATAGATGGCTAAGCCGGAGAGCTTAGTGGTAAATCCTACTGTATCTGGTGAGTTTTGACTTAACCGGAGTGTTAAGAAGTAAACTCAAAGTCTGGGGCTGAACCGGAGTGTTCGGAGGCAGACATATCTTTTGTTAAATCGGAGAATTTAGCAAAAGATGAGCTTGGGGTGAACCATGGTACCCAGGAAAAAAGCTCTTCACACTAAAATAGTGCACAATAATTTTAGGGTGATAAAAATCCATCACAGGAATGTTTTACAACTTTCCATAGATGATAGATGAGACCATGTACTTTACGGAGTTAAAGTACATAGGTGGTGACTTCGGCGCCACATTTTTTGTAAGAAGTCACCAGTGGTGTGGTTAGGTCAGCCGAGACTCCACAAGACCTATGCACTAGTTTTTAAGTTGACCTCTATGATAAGGACGTCCAAAAAATTGTGTTGTAATACCAGAAATTGTACTGCAATGTGCAATGGAGGGGTCAATTTGTGTAGTCACTTCTTAGCAGCAAGTGACTTAAGCATCTTGTTATAGATGGTTGTATATGGTACTCCCACTCGGGGGAGGTACGCCATTGGGTACAGAGTTACTCACAGACTAGTATGGAGCTACTAGTGTGATGATAGTGGGTACGTAGTTACTCACTACTAATACATAGCTGCTAATAAAATTAAGATCCTCGAGTGAAAGATACTCTAGATCAACATTTTAAATTACCGAACCACATTCATGAGTATCGAGGTACTCATAAATATGTTGACGTTGCTCAAATCGAGGGACCGATTTGTTCGATGGTATGGAATAAGCAAGGAGAATGGAGTAACTTAAAAGTTACACATCACTAGTCCTAGTGAGTTGTCGAGGTCATCCGTAGTTTGATGATCCCCTCTACCTATCAGATAACATTCAATTTTGCAAGCCCTGGCATTTAATCCGTAGTGATTATGAGTTTGGTGCGAGATATGGTTATGAAGAACTTACAAGAGTACTCATTTATTTGCTTGTCATTGGTTATAGCTTGGTAGAGATTGCCACCTGTGATGGGTAGGTAGCTTTGCCGCTATAATGAGGAGGCAGCAAATAATGTTCTCATAGTTATACTTCATACCAACACCAAACAGGGATAGGATGAAATTCCTAAGTTCATCATCACGAATTACTGTGATTTTTGCATTTATATTGAATGTATGATGTAATAAGACATTGGGCTTATGTAATTACCATCAATTATCTAGCAACCTATGGCTTCGCAGCAGCAAGCTCAGTCATTATCTGTGGATTGATAATGTGGTTATTAGTAGTTTGGAATTTTTTTGATAGATGGTACAACCCACCCAAATGATTCATAAATGTGTAACCGCTTATGAAGGGTAATAATATGCAACAATGAAGCACTTTGTTACAAGTGTGAAACCACTGATCTGTTGCAAAACAATTTATCAATAGTACCACCATATGTGCGTAGACACTATACCACATCTTCGTTGCAAGATGTTTAAAAGTTTCTTGGAAGGACGCAAGAATATAACAATGATATTAAACACGGTCTAGATTTGTTCTTGGTTTCTTGAGGGAAAGGAGGGATATCCTCAAATACCACATAAACTCGAATAGTTGTGTGAGTCCAGACAATACTTGAAGGGATGTGTCTGGTAATAGCAACAAAGAGTTGTAAGTGATTGGATGTAACTCCAGACACCCGTAGTGGTGCAAAATCTTTATCAAACATCTCCACATACTATATGGTCTGCCCGCCCAGCAGATATAGTATGGCATAAGAGATAAGAAGTTTGATTGTTATATTTGAAGGGAAATCTTCAAAACTTACATTTACTCTGAGTTAGAGTGGAGTTTAACCATCCGTAGATTGATGGTAGTTAGAAACTCAACAAAATTCTAGAGCATATGCTTGTGCAACAATGTTACTCCAAGAGAGAAAGTATCTCTCAGCTTTGGAACTAATCCTTGTGATGCATGATTAGATTGGCTCTAGTTTATTTCTCCTATGTCCGTAGAGCTTTCCAAGGAGAAGTTTTAACAAGTTGGTGAAGCAACATGGTAGCGTAGTCTACAAATATCTAGTAGCATAGTCTAAGAACTTACGCTACTAGAGTGCTCTCCAGTAGATTAGCTTCTGTGCTAATGACATATTGCAAAATCAAGGCATGAAATTTGCCTTAAGGTTTTGGTTGAAATACCAAATCATGGCTTGTGTGAGCATGATCCTGTCTTTACAGAGGTCTGGCGCGTTGTACGCGTATGCACTTTGTCACAGCCTCGCCCATCTTCCTCGCCGGCACGTAATGCTAGTCTGGAAAAATTGGCCGTAGGTGCGGTGGGTAGCGAGGCGAGAGTTAGTTCGGAGAGGCTAGCCGAGTCTTCGGGGTATAGTTTTGATAGTCCAAGTGCGGGTCATCCTGGGATTCAGAAGACCTATGCACTAGTAAAAAGATAGTTTTATTGGCCTAGTTTGTTTAAGGACATCCAGACTTACGTGCTGAAATGCAGTAAGTGCCAGGTCAATAAACATGAACGTCTTAAGTTGGAGGACTACTCCATC
This sequence comes from Cibotium barometz, assembly GCF_041138505.1. Taxonomy (NCBI): domain Eukaryota; kingdom Viridiplantae; phylum Streptophyta; class Polypodiopsida; order Cyatheales; family Cibotiaceae; genus Cibotium; species Cibotium barometz. The sequence continues at coordinate 12,290,761 of NC_141088.1, read as the reverse complement.
CACTGGAGATTCCTCAAGGGAAATGGGAAAGCATTTCCATGGATTTCATTACCGATTTACCCAAGACGAGTCGAGGGAATGACTCGGTGTGGGTGGTAATGGACAGGTTAACCAAAATGGCAAAGTTTATCGCCACGAAGAAAACTGTAAAAACGTCAGAGTTGGCAAAACTCTTTATTGAACATCTCTACAAGCTATACGGCCTGCCCGCAAATATAGTGTCGGATAGAGATAGAAAGTTCAAGAGTCATTTTTGGAGGGAAGTCTTCAAAAAGTTGGATACTACTCTGAGTATGAGTAGGGCAGATCATCCGGAGTTTGATGGTCAAACTGAAAGAGTTAACCAAATTCTAGAGGATATATTGCGTTCTTATGTTGATAAGAAGCAATCAAATTGGGAAGAATATTTGCCCATATTGGAGTTTGCCTATAACAGCTCCAAACACTCAGCGACTGGATTTACACCATTCATGTTAATGTATGGATTCCAGCCGAGATCTCCGATGGCTGTAGGCCTAGAAAAGGAGAAGATTCAATCTGTCAAGGATTCCCTTGAAGATATGAATGATATGCTCAAAGCTGCACGCGAGAGCATTCGTAGCGCACAGGATCGCGCTAAAACATTTGCCGATAAAGGACGCAGACAAGTGACCTTTGCAGAAGGTGACTTTGTATTTTTAAAGGTTCCTGCGCAGTCAGCAACCATGAAAACGGGAAAGTGTGATAAACTTTCTCCTAGATATTGCGGTCCTTTCAAGGTCCTTAAGAAGATTGGGGACGTAGCCTACAAACTTGAGTTACCCGAGAGTTCTCAAGTTCATCCTGTCTTCCATGTGAAGAAATCAGTTCACGGGTTAGAGAACGTAGTTTCTCTAGATATTTTGGTGGAATTGATCACTCCACCAAAGATACCACATGAACCGAAAAGGATTCTTGAGTATCGTGACAAACAAACCCGACATAAAGTGTACCAGGAGGCACTTGTTAAATGGACAGATAGGGATGAGGAGGTGTCAACCTGGGAACGCCGTAGTGCAATTTCCAAAAGGTTTCCCCAGTTTGTTTTCGAGGACGAAAACTCTTCTTAAGGGGGGGGTAATATCACGTAGGCTGTAACGCCTGTGTGACCGACGACAGACCGGATGGCCATGTCCGGGGTTCAGTGGGAGAGGACGCCCATGCGGAGTCATGGGCGGCCAGGCTAGTGTGGACGGCAGGCCACACACTATATAGCCTGGGGGATGAGGGGCAATCCTCATTCTTCCTCTATGGTTGGGTGGTGAGCCAGAGGCCGTCCCCTCTTGTGGTAATGCCCGTAGCGGCATTACGGGAATGTAACACGTGTCTTACGTACACGCCCTTCAATAAATATTGCCTTGATGTCTCATATTGGTGATGTGTTTGAGCCTGAAACGGTTAAGGAAGCTCTTTCCTTACCACATTGGTGTGAAGCAATGCAAGCAGAGATTTCTTCTATTGAATCTAATAACACATGGCAGTTAGTTCCATGACCTTCACATAAAAAGGTCATTGGTGTTAAGTGGATTCTCAAAGTCAAGTTTCATTCTGATGGTACTCTTGATAAGTACAAGGCACGACTTGTTGCTAAAGGTTATGCTCAAAAAGAAGGTGAAGACTTTGATGAAACTTTTGCTCCTACTGCTAGATATTCTACTATTCGTGTTGTTTTTCCTCTTGCTGCACACTATGCCTGGCCTATATATCAAATGGAGATTTAGAGGAGGAAGTTTATGTGGCACAACCTAAAGGTTTTATTGCACAGGGTCATGAACATGATGTGTATTTATTACAGAAAGCTCTTTATGGTCTTAAGCAAGCTCCTCGAGCTTGGTATCAGAAGATTGACAGTTTTCTCCTTTCTCTACATTTTGAGAGGACTCATGCAGATCCTAATCTTTATGTGCTTATTGTGGATGATGATATATGCATTCTTGTGCTTTATGTGGATGATTTGACACTCGCTGGCTCTAATTTGGACCTACTCAAATGGGTTCAAACTCAACTCACAACATCATTTGCCATGACTGATATATGCATTCTTGTGCTTATTGTGGATGATGATATATGCATTCTTGTGCTTTATGTGGATGATTTGACACTCGCTGGCTCTAATTTGGACCTACTCAAATGGGTTCAAACTCAACTCACAACATCATTTGCCATGACTGATCTTGGACTACTCCACTATTTTCATGGTTTAGAAGTGTGGCAATTTGCTTCTGGCATCTTTCTTTGTCAAAAGAAGTATACTTTAAGGTTGTTTGAGAAATATGGCATGCATGATTGTGCATCACTCACTTAAAAATTATCCAAAGATGATGATTCCCCTGAGGTTGATTCTACAGAGTATCGCCAACTTATTGGTTCTCTACTTTATTTGGTTAACACTCGGCCAGATCTCTCCTATGCTATGAGTATTCTCAGAGCCAATTCTCTTCACAGCCTCGTCGATCTCATTGGCATGTATCTTTGAGGGTTCTTCGATATCTTCATGGAACTCTTGAGTATGGCATTTCTTATGCAGGTGGAGATACACTTATTGGTTACTCAGATTCTGATTGGGCAGGGTGTATTGACTAGGCGTTCCATGTCAGGCTATTGTTTTATGCTTGTTGGTAAAGGACTTATTTCTTGGAAATGTCAAAAGCAGCGAATTACTTCTTCTTCATCGACAAAAACAGAGTACAAGTTATATCTTGACGCCACTTCTGAAGCACTTTGGCTTTAGCAAATTCTGAATCACCTTGGATGTTCATCTACTCCGACACTCATCTACTCAGATTCACAGAGTGCTATTGCTTTAGCCAAAAATTCAGTTATTCGAGGATGATCCAAACACATTGATGTTCATTTTCATTTGTTCGTGATTGGATTTCTGAAGGTTGCATTCAGCTTGAGTATTGTCCTACCAAAGATAATGTTACTGATTTGTTTACTAAGCCTCTTCCTCGACCTACCTTGGATTATCTTCAGTGCGTTGGCGTTGGTCCTCCCATCTGGACCTGAAGAGGAGGTGTTGGATAGGTGTCATCTCCAGATGGTGTCACGCTAGTGGCACACTCTTTAGCCTCTAGGCATTTTTTGGGATTTATAGCATTCATTTCCATTTTTTCCCATTTACACATTTTTGGGTGGAGAAAAGGGTGGAGGAACTACAAACATGGCCCATGTGTTAAACAAGACCCCTCCAATCCACACAATAGCATATCCTCCTCCATTGAAATCTCTATTGATCATTGGAGTCAGATGAAGATGATGCTCGTGGTGTTAAAGATGAAGGCTTACCAAGTGGTAGCATGGGATATGATGGTACTCGCCCCATAGGAACTGGATCGAACGGAGGTGTGTGCATAGGTGCATCGAGATCACTATGGACATTCATGTTTAAAGAGGAAAATTTAACAATTTATCTATGTACATATTTCTCTCACACAAACACAAATTAAATCACAAGATTAAGAGCTCTCTAATCATACTGCACTGCATCTAAATTAAATGACATTATGAAAGTGACTCATATTACTAGTTTTAGTGTAAAGTTTGTTTTTTAATCATATTTTTAAAGTTTCTTTACTTGACATAGTAGTTTAACTCTCACAACTTAATCTTAATCTTGTCTTTGTTGAAAAATGTAGGAGGGAGGCTTGAAAGAAGAAGAGCACACATCCTCTTGACCTCAGTACCCACATATGGAGTTATATAAGAGGTGACATCAAGAGCAAGAAGAGGTGACATCAAGGAGGCGGGCAGCTAAGGAGTGTTAAGCCACCAACAAGGTGCTCCAGTCCGGGCATTTTGTGGGCTTACAAAATACCCATGGGAGGCCACCCAAGAGCTTCGCTCACCCAAATCCTTGGACGATGAATAAAGAATGAAAGAATCTCCATTTGTAGTCTAGATGAATATGCTAATCTAATGGGAATAAGGGGAGGAGAAAAAGGGGAATGAGCCTAATCTAAAAGGAAATGGAAAAATCATCACAACACACTCACTCTCACACCAACTCATTACACTCTCATTCCATACTCACCTCACAAACTCAAGCCTAAGCTCAAGCAAATGATAAGCACACATGGCAATGATAAGATGGCAACAACGACACACCGTCAAGCTCTCAACCACATCCCTCTCTCACCACACATGGGGAGTGCTCAAGAGTGAGCAAGCCATGCCCAAAGAAAACACACCCTAGTTCTCTCAACCACATCCCTCTCTCACCACACATGGCTTGCTCAAGAGTGAGCAAGCCATGCCCAAAGAAAACACACCCTAGTTCTCTCATGAGCAAGATGAAGACCTCAATGCAAACCCTAAAAGGAGATACTTCAACCTCTAAGATGAGAGAGGGGAGCATGACTTAATTCCACACAAAGGAAAAGAACACAAGGTGGACTTGACAACTTGGGCTGCTAGAGGGGAATGAGTTCTCCTCTCTCCCATGCTCTCATTATATAGGAAAATGAAGCTATCCACTATGCCACATGTCATGCATACGATAGTCCCACAGATTATAACAAATAGGGTGTGGACATGCCCATCATCCCTATTCCTTGAGGTAAATACCTTAGGTTATGTGCACAAAATGTAATACAAATAATGTACAAAGTATGCACAATGATATGTATGTGTTCATGTGTTCCCTAGATATAATGATACATAGATGTGGCAAGCCAAGGGCAATGTATACAAGGTATAGATGCATGGAAAGCCAACATGTTGACCCCAAAAATGGGTTTACATTCCCCCACCTCTACTAAGGCACATCCAGTCATCTAGATGTGGAAAGTGTGTCGATGTGAAGCCAAGGTGTAGATGGATATGTTGATGTAGCCCAAGGGGGATATTTTAATAAACATGATTAATAATAAAAAATGCAAAATATCCCCTTGGGATATTTTGCAGTTTAAGCCTCAAGTGTGTGGGAAAAGGGGGAAAATTGTGAGGCACATCAATGCTGTTAAGGGGGAGAGTGGATATTTTAATAAACATTAAAATGCATGTCTACAAATCTTTGAGATTCTTTCTCTGGAGTTCACTGGTTGCTTCCCTGTCATTGCCTTTGCTCACCTGCCCCACAAGCTACCTTCGTGCTACTTGGACTACAACAACGGCCTTCACCAAAGCTAACTGCTCTAGTTGCATAGTCCACCTCTTGCTACTAAAGAGGCATGGCAACCTCCCCTATTTGCTGCACCACACGAGATGGAATCCCTTACCAGCTTGAGTAGCCCGACTTCCTCCCCTTTCTTGCCTCACCACCTCCTTCTATCTACCACACTCACCCACTCCCACCTTGCTTAGCCACAATGACCACTCTCATTCTTTTCTTTTGTGCTTCCTCATGCATCATTGCCTCTTCTTCTCCCTTGCTGGGCTCTACCACCTCCTTTGCTAAGGTTGCCAAGATAAAACAGAGTTGATGCACGTTCTTCTTATTGCTATTTTTTCTTGCTTATGCGTGGGAGAGGGGAAATTGTTTTTGGCAAGCTTAGGTAGGCAAGCTTTGGCAGTTTTAGCGAGCTTCTTGGCTATGTCAAGCCTATTTTAGTGAGCTAAAACTACCAAAGCTTGCCTACCTAAGCTCACCAAAAAAACTTTCCCATTTAGGATGGCTATGTCAAGCCTATTTTAGTGAGCTTGATGGCTATTCCACATTTGTTTTTGCAAGTACATGGCAAAACTAATTGTGTTTTAGTGAGCTTCCTACTTGAATGTAAAACACCAATACTCATTCAACAACTTGATTAAAAGATATAAATTATAGAAGAATTGTTAAAAAACACAAACTCATGAAAAGTCTAAATTTGTGGCTAGTTTCTCAATAATCACAAAACCTGATCTCTTTGCCTCATTTACTTTGCTTCAAAGCATACATACATACACATAATCTATAATTTTATAATCTTAATAGTCTCTCTGATTCAATGTGAAATGATATCCTCAGCTGCCTCGTTCAGATGTCCTCCCTGGTGAGCACACACCTCCAGCACCTTTGATCTTTCACTTCAGAGCCTCTCCTGACCATCATAGTTGACAACCAGCTGACCAAATGCACACCCAGCTAATGCAAAAAGAGCAAAATTCTACCTCGAAGTCCTACCCTTGTCCCCAAGTAGAAACAAGTCTTCTAGGATCCTCTGATGTCCTCTAAGGTCAGCAGAACTTATATCCACAACCTTAGGGACCTCCTGCTCCCATTTGCTGACCTTCCTCTGACCCTCTTCTAACCTTCACTTCTTGTATTCTACCTCAAAATTTTGACACAAAATTTCCTAACTCAGAAGCCCTTATAGAAACAAAAACCTTCCTCAAATGTCCTCTGTCATCCTCAGGCCCTCAAGCATCTCCAAACTGATCAGGATATCACACTATTGGACAGCTGCCTCTGCGCTGAGAACTATCTTTCCTCTCAAGGATGGCTCAAATTGACCGAGTTGATATAGAGGTTCTCTCTCCTCTGTGTGTTGATGGATCTTGCAACAAGAACTTTGGAGGGTATAGAAGTGTCATTAGATGCATAACATTTGAAGAACCTTTGAAGATCAAGTTATTCTAAATGAGTTTGCTACGAACTCACGAGTGAGCATACCACATTTTCTTATGAATATGCAACGCTACAATTAATATTTGCTTTAACTAATGTTTTGAAGCATAGTAAATGAGGCAGAGAGATCAGAGAGACTATTGAGATTATAGATTATAGAAGAATTGCAAAAAAAAAACTCATTAAAAGTCTAAATTTATGGCTAGTTTCTCAATAGTCACAAAACAAAAATTGCAATACTAATAAGGGTGTGCAAAAGGAAGCGCAAAAAGCAAGTCCATTATAAAATGTCTTAAAGGATGGCATAAATGCAAGAGAGGTGTAGAAAATTTGCAATACTACTAATGGTGTGCAAAAGGATGGCAAAAATGCAGGGGAGGTGTGGTATTAAATATATGATCTTTCCTTTGTCAATGCCATTCTGACCTCGTGTTCCTTCAGAACTAGTTGATGCATAAACATATGAGAGTCAACATCAAACCCAAATACCCTAATAAATATATAGTAAATATATTTGCATGCCAAGTATGATTGGCATTTGTTCACCTGATGCTGGAAGTCCTTGCATGTGCATGTAGGTGTTTCTTTTATTGCAACTTCATAGTGGTTTGCCTCCATGGAGCTTCCCATTTTTCTCTCCACAAGAAAAACCTCATGCTTGCACTCCTTGATAACACTTTCCTCAAGAACATGTGCATCCAATAATATAGCTCGCTGGATTCTTTGTTTAGCACCCTTGGATATTCTATGCATCATCTCCACGTCACCCTCTAGTGAGGTTCTTTTTGGCAACATAGGTGTCCCTGCAACTACTTATTATAGACAATGCGCACCACATCTGATGGTTTGTTTGGCCTTGATTGATTTGCATGCTCTGTTAACTTGATTAGGCTAGGTCCACTACCTAGATGTTTACCCATCTCATAGGCATGTTGCTTGGCACTTTGAAGGAGCGCATTGCACAAGTCACTGATGATAGCAGCATCATATAAGGTGATTTTGGACTTGAAACACTTTGTATGACTTTGGATGTAAGTGTGTATAGTTTGCAAACAAACTCACTAAATTGGTTTTCTTGAGTTCCATATAACATGTTAGAACTATGCACCATTTCTTTTTTTGTTTTAAATTCATTCCTTTTCCTAGTTTTGTGTCATGGGGTCCTTGTTTTTTGTTTCACTCGTCGTTGCCATTTTATGTTAGGGTGACATTGTGCTATCTCATTAGTTGCTTTCTCATCATGTTCTTTCGTCATTTCATGTTGTTGTCTTGACTCTCTCTCTCTCTCTCTCTCTCTCTCTCTCTCTCTCTCTCTCTCTCTCTCTCTCTCTCTCTCTCTCTCTCTCTAGTCTTTGTGTTGCATCTTTGGTCTCATGGGTCATTATGGTATTTTATAAATGTTTTATATATATATATATATATATATATATATATATATATATATATATATATCTCATAAAATAGTGATACCAGTCCATATTTTTCCTGACAATTGTACATCCAAAGTTCATACCAAAGATGCATAAAATGGACTATGATACAACCATCTTTACAAATCTACCCTTTGGGTAAGAGATCACTCACAAGAGAGATATAACATAGGAAAGCCCATTTACATTACCTTCCACTATCGAGTCCAAGTACAAACCTTGCATTACCTTCAACTTTGGACTCCAAGTCCTTATCTTTTAGTCCTTGTTTTAATTTACTTTCCACTACAGACTCCAAGTCCTTATCTTACATTGTCTTCCACTACCACCTCCAAGTCCTTGTCTTACACTTGGATCCACTTGATGGTCATACACATATGTGAGTGGCTAGACTACATGAATATTTATCAACAAAAACCTTCATTCTTGACAAATTTATTATTGACATCAAAATGTAGTTTGCGTTTTGTTATCATTCTACACACCAAATCTTGTTTAAATCTAAGAATATTTACAAATTTAATGGTCTAGGAGGTAACTCTCCCTTTATGGTCTTTATATTGCATCTATTGCATCTATAGATCATTTTGGTACTCTATAAATGCTAATAAAATATTAGTTCTCTCTCTCTCTCTCTCTCTCTCTCTCTCTCTCTCTCTCTCTCTCCACAAGAGAGATGAAGGGTATCCATTAACAATGACATCATGGGGGATCATGCACTTGACCATGCGAGATGGTAGTATACATAACATTAAAGATGATCTCTTAACCACATGTGAGAGATCATCATAAATACATCCATCCACAAGGCCCTTACTTTTCATCTTTTTAATATAACTCACTCTATCTCTCTCCATATCAGAGACAAAGGGTATCCATTCACAATGACATCATGGGGATCATGAGGTGCCATATTGATGCACTTGACCATGTGAGATGGTAGTATATATAACATTAAAGATGATCTTCTACCACATCTAAGAGACCATCATTATGCTACGTCTGTTGGTTCTATGCTCGAGCCTCTCCTGCCTTCGGTTCTCGTCAACCAACCAAAGCCCTATCCGTTGCCCGACCTTCCTGCTCTCTCTCTCTCTCTCTCTCTCTCTCTCTCTCTCTGTCTGCATTGTTGTGCCCTTGATGTTCTGACCGCTGGCAAAACCTCTCGACTGTGCAAATTCGGCCTAATGGCCAACTCCAGGTCTGCTCTCTACTCGATTGCAGTGGTGCTCATGCCGAGCTTCCCCTACCTTTTCAAGCTTCCTAATGGTGTCTGGAACTCCTGCAATAGGTCTGGGTCCTTTGATGCTTGGCTTTCTTTGGTGGATCAAGTTCTCTTTATCAAACCTCCTGCCAGTACAGCAACACCTTCTAGGGGCATGCAGTCTTTTGTACGCTCGTCTACAGAGATACATAGGGTTAAGGTATTTCAAGATTGGCACAATGCGTCTTGTTTGGCTCCATGGTGGATGGCACAGCTTACAGGCAATCAGCTGGTTCCTGTCTCCTCTATCTCAGCACAGCAGTCTTGTTCTTCTACCTGGTTCAGTTACAGTCTCGTTAACCTGCTGCAATCTCTCGATCTTGAGGTAATGGGAAGCAAGCACTCTTGATTTGATGCTCCAGTTCTTGTTTTGATCTAGATCTCGTACCTCTACCAGTTTGGTGGCTTTTGAGATTTGAGGTTGAGCTTCATAGGTTAAGGTTTTATTGGGCTTTAGGCTTATCTAGTATGCTTTTATACTTTGCAAGGGTCAGGTTTGTACACACTTACTTTACTGTTATCACTCCATGTAATTTCCCTAGAAGTTCTTTTGATAGACTAAGTAAAGTCATCCACTTCATCCTCTCCATCCTCATCACTCTTCTATGAAGATCTAGTTTTGGGAGGGCTATGTTCATGGCCTCATCTTTGTCGATGGCACATTCAAAGATCGGTGCAAAAGGAAGAGGCTACTCTTGGAGATTGTTCGTGTGGCTTGACATGTGAATTTCTTCATTATGTCAAACGTAGTGAAAAAGGCATGAATGAGTATCTCAATGACATGATGGGAACATATAGTTTACCATATAGTTTTAGTCTTAATTTGAGTGTTTAAGTTGATGTGTACTATTCAAGGGTTACTAAATATATTGCACCGAAAGTTTTAAGCATATATTATACCCCAACCTAAATAATGCATATCCTAAGCTCACTTCATGGTTACTAAATATATTATAGCCAAACTTTTAAGACATGCTATGTTTTTACTTCATGGTTATTAATGTATTATATCCAAACTGTTAAGCATAACCTATGTTCACTTCATGATAAGTAGATACATTGTGGCCAAACATTTAAGCATATCCTATATTGACTTCATTATGGCAATGTGTGTTGAATCCCAACTAGGATAAATATGTTATCTAGCCATTAAATTTTATGTTATTAATAAATAACTCTACAAGTTCACCAATGTATCCACATCGTACATTGTATTGTTTTGTTTAAGTGTGTAAGTATTATATTTCTACATAAGATAGGCAAGAGGAAAAATAAACACCATAGAAACCACCTTTATGCTACTCATCTTGCTCCAAGAGCATGTGGTAGTGAGCTAAGATGTGCAAGTCCCTAGTGTTGTGATCCATCAGACCTTTACGGGTGCGCTCATAAAGGTCCGATGGATAATTAATGGCATTTCTCGCTTCAAGAGCATGTGGTAGTGAGCTAAGATGTGCTCCCTAGTGTTGTGATTCCATGGCACCACTTTCCTCTCTCGTAAAACTTGGAGCAGTCCAATGAAACAAAATCAAACTAATACATCTTGTGGCTATGGACAAGACTAACCCCCAACTCTAATACCAATGTCACACAACCCCTGGCTTTGCTACTCCAAGATTCCATAGCCTCCCAGATTCAAGGGAGAGAGAGAAGAAATACTAATTGGCGCCCTTGTTCACCACCCATCTAAAGAGATAAGGTATATGCCACTTTTTGTACCCACAATAACTACCACTTAAAATGATCAATCTTGTAGATAAAAAGAGTGGTAGATAGTGAGACATTAGTAGAATGTGGTGGTTAGTCAAAATTGCAAATCCAATGGTTGGATTTTTAATGATCTCTTTTTCAAAATTCTTCCATGCTATTAGAAGGCCTGCAAATATTAATAATATAATTAGTAAAATTACATTTTTGATGTAAATCATCTAAAGCCTATAGGGACTAGTGTACTTGTAATATGGTGCATCTGTAGGGACTAGTGTACTTGTAATGGTGCATCTATGGAAAAAAACTTGGATCACTCTAAGTATGAAAAGATCATTTTTTAATCATTTTATCATATTTTTTTTATTAATTTTAACTAATTAGACTAATTTATATTAATTTTAAGTTATATTGGATTAATTTTAGTGCATGTGAATTTTCTATTAATTGCTTGATCTCATTTGAAGTACCTTGCCTCCCCAAATTTGCTCTCCAAGAATTCTCCCAGTCAAACATAAACTGTAAACATAAACTGGACAAAACTGGACACCCTGATCTTGCAACAACCCATGTTTGCATGGACTGTAGATTTCCATGTAAAGAACACTCTACCAATTGATGCTTATGCTTATGGTGGTTGTCAACAACAAGTAGGGAAGACTACTTGGTACATGCATACTTAGGGCAAAGAGGATTTCTTGGAAGATGCCATTGGCATTGATACTTTGGACAAAGAGCTACAAAGCAATCAACCCAAGGAGGTGTTATACTTGGATGATCAAGGTTATTCATGCTATGGGTTGATTGAGAATAGTGTCCAAGAGGGTATGGAGATGATCCTTGAGCACCCAAGCTTATACATGCATGATGGAATGTTTCAATTCATGATGAGAGATTTGAGTGTCAAAATGGATAAGAGAGGTGACCCACTCACTCAATCTTATGGTCATTACATGGATTATGATTATGCAGGCCTTTGTGATTGAGTTCATTATGGGTATCCATGGGAGTAATACACTAGCTGAAATTTCCAGGAAGCAAGTGATTGAGAAGCCATACACTCAAGGGCATAAGATTTTGGACATTATCTCATGTGTCGGTGATATTCCGACGTGCATATATCTTTTTTCTATGATGGAAACTTTTACATGTGTTGATTTGGTGGCCCATTGTGAGCCAATGATAAGCTTTGTGATGGCTGAAAATTCACAGCTTGTTAATGGTTGTGTGAACGAGCCTCTTTCACTTTCCTCGAAGACTCTTCACACTTGGATTGGTGATGCATCGATTGATGATAGTTATGGGCAATGTACACATGTGGATTGGCACTAAGCTTTTTGTGGTTGGTGACTTATCTTTTCTTTGGGTTGATATGGACTCATCTCAAGAGATATTGGGGGACATGAGATGGTGGAATCCATATATGCTATGGAGTTGGATGGTTGTGCTTTGAGCACTATATCTTTGATAAAGGCTACTTATGATGAGAATTCTCATGATGATATCTTAGTTGAGGTGCATAGCGATGTACCTATCTTGGATGTGGTTCCATGGGTTACACACAATTTGTTTTGCATGGATGTTCATGAGGCATTGGACAACCGTGCCTTTGCTCATGGTGTGGACATATGTGATACTCATAGTATGGACATCTTTGTTTTTTATACTCATGGTGTGGACATATGTGTGGACATATGTGATACTCATAATGTGGACATCTTTGTTTTTGATCTGCCTATGGCAAGTGTTACACACGCATTGATTCGTGTGGACAACCATACTAGGAATTCACCTATGGACGCTTTGAAGGATGGTCTATGGACTCTGTATGTGAACTCGGCTTATGATGCTCTTTCGAGCTCGGAGTGGAAAGTGTTTGATTGTGAGCTCTGTTAGACCACTTCAGGTGTGGATGCCTTATCGGAGTCTATTGTTGATGAGGATCATCTTATGATGGTATTGAGGATCGTACTTTGGATACGTGGCAGATTACACATGTGGTGATGGTTATGCACATAAGGATTTGACATGTATTGATTAGAGTGTTGTGCATGACAGTGATGCCTTACACACACCTATTAAATATTCTTCTTGTTTCCGTGATGTGTATGGCGACTCTCCTTGTACATGGGACATTGACAAGTGCTATACTCATTACATAGATGATGACATAGAGAGACTAGTATCTATGGAGGGTTTTTCGGACTATCATTGTACTACCACTTATCATGAGGACATGGATGCCTATAATGATGCATGTGATGGTAGTCTTAATGATGGAGATACCCATTATGATGATGTATGCTCTATGCTTGATGGTGGAGCATGTAATGGTAGTTTTGATTCTGGAGATATCCACTATGACGATGTTTGCTCTATGCTTGACGGTGGGGATTTTCATATAATCAGTACACATGTTACTTGTGTGATGAGTTGGGGATTTGCTTTTACAGTGAACATGGGTTTGGGATATGCTTAGGTGGGGTTAGTGGCTCATAATCACTTACTCTAGTTTAACATGTATCTTCCTCATAAGCTCTTTGGTCATGTTTGAGTTTGAGTGGGAGATCTCTAGTAGTTGTCTATGTAAGGGATATAGCTTCAGAGCTCTCGTTTAAAGCACTTTCAATGGTTATGATACCCTTGACACGTAGGAGATCTCTAGTGAGTTTCTTTAGAAGTTTATCTTAGGAAGAGTGAGTTTGAGTGGGAGATCTCTAGTAGTTGTCTATGTAAGGGATATAGCTTCAGAGCTCTCGTTTAAAGCACTTTCAATGGTTATGATACCCTTGACACGTTGCATCTATGAGTGATCTTTAAGGTCGTCTTCTTTTGGACCTCTGGTTCTGGTTCATTAGCCTTTAGGGCTTGTACCTTTGGCTCTTTGGTTGCTTGCTTCAGAGTTGAAGCATGACCTTTTTTCTTATTATGGAATCCTTGGATGTTCCTTTGGTTTGCCACCCTCATCTTGGCTTGGAGCCTTGTGATGGCATTGTGTGAATAAGGCCTCCTTATATGCTTTAACAAGTGCTCATTGAAGTGTTAGCACATGCTCCACAAGGGTGATTGTCACTATGTTGGGACAATCCTTGTAAGCATGGTCAAATACATAGTTATAGCATGTGCCTCCATAAGGAATTACGTTGGGGTTTGGTATGGGATTCAGAGTGCTTGGAGCACTCAAAGGATTTGGTGTAGAGGGTACTCCACAATATGGTGTGGGCCTTTGCATCAAACGGTTACCTACATGTACCATATTATTCAGGTCTCTTGCTCTTTGTTGCACCATGGCTTCAAACCGACAAAATCTATGGGTAAAGCCTCTTTAAGATACCCATAGGGATCATAATGTTGCTTCTCATATGAGCCTTGTTGGTCATAAGAATCATACCTCTCTTGTTCTTGCCTTCTTGTTTTTGTGGAACAAGGTCACCAAATACTACTATACTGCTGGAATTATTGGTGGAACCAGTTGGGGTGGTAGAACTGGAGGTGCATATGTGGCAATTGGGGTGGGTGTGGTTCTCTTGGTGGTGGAATCATTTGGGATGGTAGTACCGGAGGTGGATATGCAACTAGGACAACCTATACATACTTCTCGACACAGTAAAGGGGGTTTAATAGGTAGGCAGTGGAGCTTGTGCATGTTAAGAAGTGACTAGTGGGGCTAGCAATGCCAATAGTGGTTTGGTTACCTTGGCGCGGGAGCATCGATCGTGGTGTCAAAGTCCACCTTGCTAGGTTTCCTTGGTACCAACAACAAACTATATCATGGTTCCCATGGCACTGGAAATGAGCACAAACTTGTTGTTGTCTAAGTCTCAGTATCAAACCATACTTGCATGATTTTGGCAATAGATTGTGCACCAAACCATATCTCTTTGGTGATGTTCTGTTATAGAGGTGTTGGCTAGGGTTGGCCTGAGGTTGCCTTTGGGGCTGTCCCTACCACTCATAGCCTAGACGATTGAGTCTCTGCCAACTCATCCATGCTCATATTCTTAACTAGGACTCTAGCTTGTGCTATCACCCTTTGTCGATAAGGCTTTGGATGATATGTCCCCTATCTTCAGTTTGAGTGGATGACTTCTACATCCTTGTCTTGTAGATTATCTACTAGGTCTATTGCCATTTAAGATGTAGTGTCTAGACTGGTAGAGAGGTCGTGAAGTCTCTCTTACTCTCCTAGCCTAGACGATTGAGTCTCTGCCAACTCATCCATGCTCATATTCTTAACTAGGACTCTAGCTTGTGCTATCACCCTTCGTCGATGAGGCTTTGGATGATATGTCCCCTATCTTCAATTTGAGTGGATGACTTCTACATCCTTGTCTTGTAGATTATCTACTAGGTCTATTGCCATTTAAGATGTAGTGTCTAGACTGGTAGAGAGGTCGTGAAGTCTCTCTTACTCTCTTCAGACCAATCATGAATCGATGAGCGATAAATCATCCAATCTTTCAAGGGTGTTGTATCTCACATGGAGATACTTGGTTCTAGTAGCAAGATAATATGTAACCCCACATTATGTCACCCTCCTCTTGCTTGAGGTTATATATTTGTGCAATGGGGCTCCATCTCGCTCTAATGAGTGAGCATCCCACAATAAAAGAGTATCTTAAGACCTCATTAGCTGGCCTTTTCCCACTTAAACAGCTAAACAACTAGTCTGCTTTGCCTTCAAGGCAAAGTCCGAATGAACCTATCTTAGTGGGATCATCAATCCATCCCATGGTCTCACAAATTTGATCAAACTTCTCTAAGTACTCAATAGGATCTTTAGTTCCATCAAATTTGGTCATCATCCTTGAGATGTATATTGGCTTTATTTTACCCAAATCTAACCCTCTAGGTATTATGTTTGTAAACCCCCTTTCCATTTCAAATGCCAACATAAGCATGTCTTTTACATATTCACGTGGCAGTGGAATGTAAGATAGTGGTTGCAAAAAATCCTCTATTTAAGGGTTTGTAATTTCTTACCTGATGGGGTTGGGCTATATGAATGGCACTTGTCCTATGTTTTCGGCCTAGCTCTAAGGTTGCTAACTTGTTGTAGCCAAGGACACATTATGTGAATGTCCTTGTGGATCCCTTTGTGTTGACGTAGTCCTTCGCTAGCTTTTCACCCGAGTTCCATGTTCCTTGTCCAAACAGAGAAGAAGTGGAACTTGGTTCCATAGTAAAGGTGCTTCTATAATAAGCTCCAATGGAGAGCGGGACTCCTACTTTTGCACTATGTGTGCATGTTATTCAGTGTACTAAGAAACACTTGTCCCTAATGGTACAATGAAAGAGACATGTCTTGATTGTCGATAACTGCAGTTGTTGGGCTGCTTACTGGTCATGGCCAACTTGCTCAGGATCGACACCATTGGTTAAAACATTGTGGCATCCGTCAACATGCTATGGGAGCAAACCTTGAGGTTCCAAGTCCCACTCTCTTCACTGGAGCTTCACCCAAAAATATGGTGGTTTAGTGCCCTTTTCATGAAGTTTATGGTGGCGATGTTTACAGAGCTAGTTAGTGGATCTAGGGCTCAAAGGACCATGGTGGCTCTTGTTTCTAGGTATTCTATTGTTTTTCTGATCACGTTTATGTTTAGTTGGCTCACTTTGTCCCAAAAGCTCCTCATCACTTGATGAAGGAGTTTTGCCTTGTTAATAGGAGAGCACTCTATTGAGTGTGCTAGTCATTTTCTAGGATGAGTTTGAGGAAGTGAGGTCGACTATATTACTATTTCTAATATTTCATCAAGATCGAGTTCCTCTAGACGTAGGTCTCTAGGCTCATGTGTCCAAGTTCACGACTCCAAGCTCACGTCTGTAGACTCATGCCTTTTTTGTATGAACTAGGCTCGTGTACTTTGTTTTTATGAATTAGGCCTACCTAGGGCATGTAATTTTAAGTACTAGTAGGCTCATGTACTTTGTTTTTATGAATTTATTCCTACCTAGGGCATGTAATTTATGTACTAGGCCTATGATGACAGGGTCGGTGTGCAATTATTAGGGACACTAATTGTACTACTTTAATGTCCCAATAATTAAAAAGGATAATAATTTTCCTTGGAAATTATAGTTGTACAGATTATATAATAAGAAAGGACACGAGTAGGTATATCCTTTAAGGTAGTAATAATTGGTTTGGTACAATCTTATACAATCTTAGATTGTATAACAAGAAAGGATAGTAGGTATATCCTTTAAGGCAATAATTATTTGGTACAATGTTAGGTATACCTACCTCTAAGATCATGTCTCTATACTCATGGCTCACGTGTCTAGACTTAGGACTCACATCTCCAGGCTCACGTGTGCTGACTTACATATTTGATGCACATCTTTTTTTACAGGATTGTGGGCTCACATATCCTAACCCGACAGCTCATTTGGCCTAGTTTTTGAAGTTTTTTAAAGGCTTTTTAGACTTGATAGGGGATGATTAAGGGTCCTAATCCTAGCTAATAGTAGTTATACAAGTAACTCAGTGTTTTTTAATTATTTATTGTCTACTCTAATCCTATTCTTCTAAGCTACCAATTCAAACAGTGCATGAAAATTTTATGAAATATATGCATAAAAATTAACTATTTCACTCTAATCCACACCTGTAATGCTCATGTTTTCATAGTGGATTCCACGTCTAGTTATAATAACTAAGTTATTCCTTGGCTTAATGCAATGAAATTTTAGCCTTATGGGGTCCAAAATTATGCAAAATCACCAAGAAACTAGGTTTTTCCCTTCCAAGGTATGAAAATAGAATGCCCTAATCCAAATAAACTTTAAATTAAACCAAAATCAATAAAGTAACACATCCAAGGCTTCAAAACTATATGTTTTTTGGAGTGTGACCTCTTAATTAACACCAGGAAAAATTGGGTGATTCCAATAGCTTGGAATGGATAGATAAACGGAGCTAAGTCCTAGGTTAATCCCCGATATAGTGATGCCAAATATGTTCACTCAAGAGCTTACCTTAGCCTTGCCGAAGCATGCATTGTTGGGCTTTGCCTTCGAGCCCAAATGTAACTTCCTGATGTGGGTGTGCTCGTTGCATCCTGTAAGATCTCTCTTCACCTAGATGGAGGCAAATAAAGATGGTTCTCTCTCACAAAAGGCAGGGGAAGAAAATGAAGCTAATGTAAGAGGAAAACCTACAACCAAACCTATTCAAACAAGTATCCATATATCATGTAAGAATTCAATAGCATGCAAGAAGAGAGAAGAAGAGGAGTTTACAAGTAAATTATTACATGAAAATCCAATAGCATGCAAGCAAGTAAGAAGAGAGAAGAAGAGGAGTTCATAAGTAAATTATTGCAAGGGAATGATTGTGTATTGCTTATTATGAAAAATGACATATATAAATTACTAGTTTTCACACTAGGTTGGCCAAACTTAAAAATGGCCTGAACTCTATAGTCTTAAGCAACTATGTACACAAAGTTTGTAGACTTTCCCTATTTGACATGGTAAGGTTGCTTCATACATTCCATCACTATCTTATAAAAGATAAGTGCATGTTCAAGTGGGTAAGATGCCAAAGCACCTTACGATAGGGTAGTCAAGCAGGTGAAACCATGTTAATTTACAAAGTGGTTAACACTACATACCAAAAGCCATTCATGAACGCTTACCTACCATGAGAGTCTATTGATGCCCTACTTAGAGTTTAAAGTGACTATAGCACACAAACTTCCTAGCAAGTGGCCATCTAGTAAAGGAGCTAAAACTTATGTGATAAAAAAACATATCGGTTTGTGTGGCCTACAATATCCTTATAGTAGGTTCCTTGCTTTCCATGGTTGCCTACAAGAATAAAAACTCTACGAATAAATATGACAACCTCATGACCAGGAGGTTAGGGGAAGATAACATGAGGTAAAAGTAGTAAAGTTGCAAATAATGCTTGAAATGTGGGTGATGTTAGTGCCAAAATGTGGAGGCTATAGTGGGCTTCAAAGCCCATCCTAACCTTCAAGAGAAACCTTGTAGGTAAGGTACCTTCTTGTAGGCCGTGAATTTTTGAGTCCAAGGTAGGGTTGCGAATTTCAACCTTAAGATTGGGGATGGTTGTGTGGATATTGTGTGTGTTTGTGTTTGTGTTTGTGTGGATATTGTATGTGTTTGTAAATTTTAGCCTTAACATTGGGGATGCTTGATTATGTGTGTTTGTGTGGATATGTGTGTGTGTGTGTATGTGTGTGTGTGTGTGTGTGTGTGTGTGTGTGTGTGTGAGAGAGAGAGAGAGAGAGAGAGAGAGAGAGAGAGAGAGAGAGAGGTAACCAAAAATACACACACATGATCCATATTTTAGTTGAGATTATCACATCGTTAACCATGCTCATAAGAATATGTTCTAAATATATGATCAAGTTCCATTTTTGCAGTAACATTAAAAACTCTTGCATATCTCATTAAATGATCCATACTTTAGTTGAGATTATCACAAGGTTTACATCATTACCATGCTCATTAGAATATGTTCTTAAATATATGATCGTGTTCCATTTTTGTAGTAACCTTAAAAACTCTCTCATATCTCATTAAATGATGTTCTTTTTCTACATCCACCCACATTGGCGAAGCAACTAAAATCCTCTTACTTGGTTCAAGTTTGCACTTGGACCATTGAGCTACAAAGGCTTTACTTACGTGCTTCGCCGGATTGGTGAACAAATTAATAAATGTGTTATTTGAACTTTCTAGCCCGGTGCTTCACCTCTTGCTCCATCAACCCATGAGCTTATGTTACGTTAACTTTCAAGTCCTCAAATGAGACTAGATGCACTCATTGTGGTGTCCTACAAACATTGCACACTCTTTGTAATTATTAACCATATTCCTATAATTGAGGCACAAAATTGGCTTTATGTTTTTTTAAATAAAAATATAAATCAATTTAAAATTCCATGAAATTCTTCAAGACAAAAAAAAAACTCATTTTGTTGACAATGTGCCTGTGCCATCCCCACTACATCTTCTGCATATTCATCAAGACCTACAACCAACAAATCCAGGAATGTTGTTACATATATGTTTTAGGTAAGCACGCATCTACTTATGGTAAAAATAAATAAATAAATCATATACCTAGTAAAACCATAATTTTTAAAGTTACCAAAATAGATTAAAAATGATGTAATAGCCTTATCTTTAAGAAGACATGTATAAAAAAGTGTACATGTCAAAATACATATAGAATATTTTTTATATTGCATTTATGGTGGTGTGCTTAAATGTTGTCATACTTAGGACCCTATCTGGAAAAAAAAGGTTTAAAATATCTAGAAGAAATGACAACTTGAATCCAAGGCATACATCTTGTCTATCACTTCTTCATGCATGTTTACATACTAATACACTTGTTAGCCAACAAGGACCTTGAGGAGCCATAGATGTATACATTCAAAGAGGGTTACCCTTTGTTTAAATATAGAGGAGCATGATTTTTAGTTAGAAAAATAAAATTAGTGCATGGATATGGTTAAAATTATTCCTCGTGGAGGAGGGGGTTTAGGGATTGAAACTCCTTGAGGACTTCAATTAATTCTTTTCTTTGTTGGGGTGGGCAACTTTATTTTGATGATCCCCCTCCCCTTCCTTCCCCCCCCCCCCCCCTCTCTCTCTCTCTCTCTCTCTCTCTCTCTCTCTCTCTCTCTCTCTCTCTCTCTCTCTCTCTCTCTCTCTCTCTCTCTCTCTCTACATGCAAAGAACTTGAAGTGTTCGAGAAATTATCTTTATTGAGCCTTACATAAATCCTTTTCACTTTGGATTAAAGAGGAAAGTATAATTTTGTACAATCTTTTTCTTCACACTATAATCTTACTATAACTAAATCTTTTGAGGAGGTATTTTTCATTCTCCCATTAGTTTGTGAAGGCTGTTTTGAAAATTGAACAAGTTATAGGCAAAGTTGTACCTATCTTTTCTTGAACCATGACATAAAGTCATCTCATCCATTTGAAGCAAGCTTCTCTGCTCTTTAGAGGTTTACATACATGTGACGAGTTTAGCAGGCTTTGAAGTAAAATTTGAATGGATGAGAAGACGTACATGAGAGATTGTTTGTCTACAACCTTCTTGAAATTTCTTAATGCTTTTTAGGTCTATCTAGGATGTGTGAACCCCTTCTCCTCTCATTTTTTGCAAAGGTTTAGATTACTTATCCTTCCCTCCTTTTGCCATAGCCTCACACCTAACATAGTTTTCACAAGCTTTTCCTTTCTAGGGAGGGTAACATCAAACATGTATTTCAAAGGTGGGGCTGTGAAGTGGTGCAAAAGGGCCATATTGTCAGATAACTTGGAGCCCCCTTTGGAGTTGGGGTAACCAATAAACATTTGGTAGAGTGGGCAATAACTAGGTTTTTGGGAAATTTTAAAAAATGGGAGGGTATCAGAGTTCCTTTTCACAGTAGAGTTGATATTGCAATGCAGTGCTGAATGCTTATTTTATGTTTCTCTGTCTTGTGTTGGATCTTGGCAAGTGCCATTGGAAGAAATTATTAGACCTGTCAGACACTTCTTATGGAGGAATGGCAATAAAAAAAAAGCTTTTTCTTGGCTAGCCTAGGACAAACTGGCAGTTCCCAAAGTAGAAGGGGGCATTGGTATTATTCATATGCCAACTCAATGCACAGCAAGAACTGCTCTGATGCTCCCTAGATGCTTATCTTAGAATACTACTTGGTCATTAATGATGAGGGAACTAGTTGAACTCTCTAATGTGGTAGCTAAAGGTAAATGGATTGACTTAAAAGCTCTTTTCATTTGCTCCTCTAAAGGTTACTAGTTCAACAATTTGTAAAATGTTATGCAAGAGATGGAAAGCTTGCCTGGATTTCACTTCTTGGGATGGGGGTGGCAGAGTGACTGGCAATTCAATGTTCAGCTTGGGTATTTGGTGGACACACAAATTTAATCCCCCTCTAGCCTTACTCGATATTTCCTCTACAAAGAAACTCAATAACAGAGGTCTTAAATACTCGGGTGACTGTTGGGAATGGGATGTAGTGGGGTGGAAGGATGTGGAGTATATAACATTGGAATATCGCTTATCTTGTAGAGAGAGGGATTTGATGACCCAAGTACTAGATCTATCTCAAAGAGATCTGTGCTCTACTGGCTCTGATATCTCTGTTTGGATTAAAGATTGGGTTTGGCTTAACGGCATTAAGCTAAAGGATGGCAAAACCAGAGAGCTACATGCACTAATGAGAAAAGGAGATGCCAATGTAGTGTATTGCAATAAAATTTGGAAAGTTAATTGGAGCCCCCTAAATTAGAAAAAGAGGTGGAAGCTTCTTTGGGATAGCCAAAATTTCAAGTTTTTATATGGAGGGTATGTATGTGGGCATTACCTATTTTTTCCAAGCTACAAAAGAAAAATATCTCCAGTGGTAGCTGTCCCAGGTGTAAGTCATCACTAGAAGATGGTAAACATGTGTTTGGGGTTTGCCCAGCAATCAGAGGAACATGGTTCAAGCTGTCAAAATGAATTGAGAAGAGTTTGGGTATCTAGACATTCTAGGGGGATTGGATCTTGGGCAAATGGTCCTTTAGTGAGATGAACAATCTGGATTGCTATTTAACATTATTAGAGCCCGTGTCTTGTGGGAAATATGGTCTAACAAGAATGCCATTGTGTTTACGAAGGTTGTAAGCACTGGCTTGCAAGAATCAGACTTGATGCATAAGTGTGTGTACATGTGCTGGTCTGTTTTTTGCAATGTGAATAAAATGAGGTGTATTGAGCTGGATGTGTTGTTACTAAAGTTGCAAAAGAACATCATTTGATTCCTGCCCAGGGTTTGGTGGAGCTTCAAACATACTAGGAGTAAGTTCCTAATGCTGAATTGTATGATGCAGGTGAGGTGTTGGGATAGGAAGAGGAGACCCCCTAAATTTGGATCAAAAACTCAAAGGTGGTACCGGAAAACAAAGCAAGATGATCATACTCTTGTTGCATTTGTAGAAAATCATGTGGGAACCAAACCTACTGTCAAGATTTGGTCCAAGAGAGGGGGAATGCTGGAAAAACAATCCCCTCATGGTTGCACTACTGAAGCAATGATGGAGGCATGCATCCTACTGGGCTATCAGATCTCTTGGGAGCAGTCGTGTTTTTTGACGGAGGAGGAGAGACTAGATTTTCTCTATAAAATCCTAAACGAGGATAAAAATGATTTGTAAAGTTCAATAGTTTGTGGTTCAGTTTCTGAGGTAGTATATATAATTATTATTTATAAAAATAAATAAATCAAAGCGAAAACCATTTCTAACAAAATTTACTTCAGATGGATTTTGAAGCCCACTCTCTCCATGCGCACAGACAGGAACCACACGCAGACAGGAACCCCTATGAAGAGTTCTGCCATAGCCAGGAGCTCGAGCTTTTTTTTCTTTGTCTCAGAAGCAAGCCACGAGTTTGAGGGCACCTCTTTGGACTCCGAGCTTTGTAGCCAACAACAGTAGCAGCGCCGCTCTAGCCAGCGGTCCCATTGCTGGCAACAGCTTCAACGATCCCTTGCCCCCCCCCCCCCCCCCCCCCCCCCCCCCCGGGTTGTCGGCTAGGTTCCCATCCCTTGTTGTGCAGGTCCTTTTTGCTCTCATTTGAATCCGGCAATGCAGCTTTCTTCTTTCGTAAGTTCCATTTCCTGCGGGTGCCCCAGCGTCCAAAATTAAATACCACCTTGTTAGCGCGGAGGAAGGCATTCTCTTCAGCCTGAGCTTCTTTTGCTGCCCTAGCCATGGCCTTTTTTTCAACCCTAGCGTCCTCTGCCTCTCGGATTACAGGAGAAAAGAGCTCTTTGAAATGCCTGGCTGGTCGTTATGTCAGGAAAAGCTGTCTTCTTGGAGTGAAGGCTAATGTATGGAGGCGGCCTCTACTTTATTTGTCTCTCTGCAAAACGGGGAGACGGCATTGGTTTGAAGCACAAGGTAGAGAACGCTCAGGATAGCACTTTGTACGCCAGCCCTTCAGCAAACGCTCTACAATCGGTGTAATGAGAGTGGTACATTTTGAATGCATCTGGAGATTGTGGCCAGTCTCTAGCTTGTCAAAGGTCCCCTCGGCGTGGTCGTGGTGTGTGGCCAGGTTTGGCAAGGCAGGAGCTTCATCCTTAACCAGGTACCTTCCATGGCTATGATATGAGTAAGTAGTTTTTTTTTTCCCCAGGCATTTAAAATGGCTATGTTATGAGCTTCATCCCTTCCCTATGGATTTTCATTGCTATGGTGTGAGCACCTTACACTAGGTAGTTCCATTGGCTTTGATTTGAGTTTTTTGCTGAACCAAATGTGTATTATGGGTATGTTATCTGAGTGTCGACATGGGTGAGAATTGACGTGTATGGTGCAAACATGGATGAGAACGCATGGTGGTAAGTTGTGGTGCAAACATCTAACATTGATGAAAGGACAACGTGGGCTAATATGTTGCTGCTGGCCATAGTGGGTGGAGGAATGCTTCATGGCTAAGGTTAAGTAGGATAGGCAGCTTGTTAAAAAGGGCGCTAGGTGGCATGGAATCCTAAAAAAGAAGAGAGCCAAGTGGTAGCTTGGCACAAGGACGATGTTTATTATAGCCATTTGTAAGAGGTAATGGTTTGGACAAATACATGAGGATTGGTTTCATGGTTAAACATTGTTTTGAGAAAAGGGTGAAAATATTTTAAAACCGGTAAGGATGTAGTAGATTCAATAGTTGGAGCAAAAGAGTTGTGCTCAAAACCTTGCTAATGCAATTATATTGTAAGTCAACAAGAGGTAAGAATGGGTAGTAGGAGTAACAGTGTTGTGGACAAACACTTGCAAAGGAGAGGATAGCATAGATTTAATATACACTCACTTGGAGTGAAATATCTCCTCCAAAAAGTTTTGCCACTTCGTCCTCGGAATCGGCCAACACTTGCTCCGAATCACAGGCCCTTGTAGATTCCAGTTCTAGAATACTAGATACTCAAGGTGTTGACTCCATCTTGTCGAGATGGGTAGATATAGCCTCCATTTTAGCTGCTTGCATGTCCAAGAATGCCTTCATGCTGAGAAGCAAATTAGTGAGTTGTAAATCCATGACAAATATCAAGTGATCAAGGACCAAGTGAAGGATTTCAACCCTGTGCGATGAGGTAAGGGTTTGGTGGGGGACGGAGGCACAATATACCTCCAATTAATTTAGATGCAATGAAGAGAACCCAAATAGGTACTTTCTCCAAACCTGAACTTGTGCACTCTTGGAATCTTAGTGCTCTATCCTATATCCCCTTTGGTGGGGTAGGGAGGCACAATATACTCCCAATTAGCCCAGGTGCAATGAAGAGAATCCACTTTCCCCAAACCCCGAACTTGTGCACTCTTGGAATCTAAGTGCTCTATCCTATCTAAGTAGTTAGAAAAGAAAAAATTTGGTAGGTTTCCTAGGCTCTGATACCAATTGTAGAACATTGGTGCCTTTGTGCTAGGGTTCTTCAGAGGGAGAAAGAAGAGTCCTAGGCGGAATTACACATATAGCACACACAAGAGTCCTAAACTACTGCATTGTATTATGTACAAGAAAGAAGTAATACAACTGAAATTCAAGTACAAGATGTGGCTGAGAATGAAGACATCAAATCGTAATATATCTCCAATTAACTTAGGTGCAATGAAGAGAACCCAAATTTTATCAAATCCGAACTTGTGCACTCTTGGAATCTAAGTGCTCTACCCTATCCAAGCACTCAACGCACACGGGTGCCAGAGAGAATAAAAATTTGCAGGTTCCCTAGGCTTTGATTGTAGCATTATATGGTAGTGATGTGTGTGAACACACTTAGGACTGTCGGGGTACTTTTTTCCTCACTAGGAGGTTTTTTCCCCCGTGCGTATGTACACCCCCTTATCTACTCATTTTGGGGTATGTAACTTCTCTTTTGTATCTTGCACACATTTGTTTATTCTAATCTAGTGAGTTTATGTGCTCTCAAGCTTCTCTATCTTGTGTGTATGCATTGTTGCAACCCTAACCCTAATTCCAACAATTGGTATTAGAGCTAGCTTCCTTGATACTTGATCTAGTAGTCTGCCTCCTTCCTCACGACCCTGTTTTCTCTCTCTGATTGAGATACCCTCTTAGGAGAAGAAGGTATATACTGTAGTGTGCTGTATACGAAGTATACAGCATTTTGGTTGTATACAGCATTTGGGGGTCCATGGTGCGATTCGGGCGCGTTTTGGGCACCGCAAGGTTTCGGCAGACGTTCTGGAGAGGCGTCATTTTGGATTGGTTCTGCCCGATTTTGGGTGTTTGGGCTGTGTAGCGGCAAAGATTTGGTGTGCAGCAGTATCTACAGTGTCTTCAATAACATCGACCATCATACTTTTGCCAATAACATTCTATTCTCTACTTTGTGTTATTTTTCATGCACTTTGCAGGTGATTCAGTTAGTTGGCAGTGTCATGTGCATCCGTTAATCTTGATGCCTATAGACATGGATTTCTCATATATGGGTAGATTTAGGGGCAAATTTAGAGTGGATTTTGCAGCCCTACAGGCTCTGGGAAGTGCCCAAGACATAGCTCAATGGTTGGGACACCTTTTGGGCATAGTTTGGACACAAAATATGACTTTTTGGACAATGTTTTGCAGGTAAAATAGACCAAACCGACTTGATTACGATCATTAGGCATACATTAGAATCATCATTCAAAGATCAAGAGGATCCATTTGTCAAAGTCTGCGAGGCAGCAAGGACACAGTGGTGGATCAGCAGGAGCTTCTCTTGCCTGATTTGCAAGTAGAGGGCTGCAAGGATCTTTGCTATGCATCATGAAGCTATGAATCAGCAAGATCATTGTATATATAGCATGTTTTGGCAATATACAGTAGATTAGGTCTATCTCTTTTTCTCTTTTGTGTCTTTGTGCAACGCATGTTACATTGGTATTAGAGCTTAGGTCATCCTAGGACAGCCTTTAGCTTATGTTTGGTGCATGCTGAATTAGGGTTTTTGAAATTAGGGTTTGCGTTTTAGGGTTTGCAAGAAAAATTAGGGTTTGGGTTTTTTTTTTGTTTTTTTTGTTTTTTTTGTTTTTTTTGTTTTTTTTGTTAAATCTGCGTTTTTGCATCAGGTTTTTATTCATTTTCAGCATAGTATACTGCTAGAAAGTCTAGATTTCAGCCTAGCATGATCCTAGGGAGTTTAGAAAGCATGTAGAACTATAGGGTTAGGGTTTTTAGGCTGATTACAACGGAAAAAACAGCAAAACAATATCATGAGTTTAGAGGCAATGGATGACGACTTTCTCGAGACTTTATCCAACGAAGAGTTGTGGGAATTTAAGAAGTCGGCAGGCAGATTCATCCAGCTTTTAGCAAACGGTGGAGCAAAGCCCGATTATCCTAAAAGACAGAAGGCAAAGAGACGCTTGGCAGTAGTTCGACTTGAGATCCAAACCCGACGGGAAGCAAGGATGCTAGCATAGGAAAATTCACTAGTGGTTGACACTTAGCAGGAGGAAGTTTCCAAGAATACCAGAGAGCTTCCAAGATCGAAAGTGGACCAGGAGACAATTTCCTCGAGAAAGGAGTGTGGATTGGTGAAGAATTCTGAGGAGGAGATTACAATGCCCATGGTGGATAAGCTAGAGACAGCAAAGGAATCACCTAGGGTTGTGGAGCAGCCCAAGATTGAGAGCATTAATCCAAGTGAAGGAGAACTTCTAAGGCAAGAGAAGTTTCACAATGATGCTATCACAAATGGGGAGATTCACTAGTCATTGTTTGAGATGTCATTGCTCTCTAGGCCGAACTAATTGATGAGTTACAAGTGCCAGTGCCCGAGGATCTCAGCGAATCCAATACAACAGAGAACGCCGAGACTAGTGCCACAAGAATTTCCAAGAGTTGAGGATTCTCTCGTATTGGAAGAGCATCCACCATTGGCAAAGGAACTAGAACCAGAACCAGAACCAAAATCCGAATCCGAACCCGAACTTGAACCCGAAGAGCAGATTCTAGAGCAGGTAGATCTTTCTGAATCCTATGTGGAGGAGGATGAGGTTGTCTCGACAGTTTCAGAGGAGTTTTCAGAAGATCTAGAGACCGAGCTAGAGAACTTGAAGACTAAGTCAGAGAGCTTGGGGATTGAGCCGATGGATATGAAGTGCAATCTTTGGACCGGAACGGAATCGGAGCAAAGTTGTATGGATTACCCCAGTGCTCCAAGCCTAGCAAGAGGGGATGTCATGTGCATCCGTTAATCCCGATGCTCATAGACATGGATATTCTCATTAGCAAATATATGGGCAGATTTAGAGTGGATTTTGCAGCCCTACAGGCTCTGGGAAGTGCCCAAGACATAGCCCAATGGTTGGGACACCTTTTGGGCATAGTTTGGACACAAAATATGACTTTTTGGACAATGTTTTGTAGGTAAAATAGACAAAACCGACTTGATTACGAATTCATACCTTTTTCCTATAAATAGGATCATTAGGCATTCATTAGAATCATCATTCAAAGATCAAGAGGATCCATTTGTTAGAGTCTGTGAGACAGTAAGGACACAGTGGTGGATCAGCAGGAGCTTCTCTTGTCCGATTGCAAGTAGAGAGTTGCAAGGATCTTTGGTATGCATCATGAAGCTATGAATTAGCAAGATCATTGTATATACAGCATGTTTTGGCAATATACAGTAGATTAGGTCTCTCTCTCCTTCTCTTTTGTGTCTTTGCTAAACATAGGATTAGCGTTATCTTCTTTGCTTAGCGTTAATCATGAACACGCTTCCGCAACGCATGTTACAGGCAACCATCCAGGGTTGCATTTAGTGAATACTAAGTACTTGCAGTGTGTTGAAAGATTTTGCATTTGGTAGAAAGTTATGGCTGGCAGTAGTGTGTTGGATTATATCATCTCCAGAGGGTCTACATCATCTTTTTCATGCTTATATTGGCCATTTATGAGGCCCTGCATTGGCATATCTTAGCAGAGACTATTCAGCATTTTTCTACCATTTTTTGGTATTTTTAGGCATTTTATGTAGCATTTTATGCTACTGTCATGATGTCGGTCTGCTACAGTTGGCTGACCAGCATCCTGAGGGAGTATATAAGGGCTGGCTCCCTTTCCCTCAATTCATCTCATTTTTCAGCATTCAGTTGAGGTCATTTGCAGCTGCTACTGCTTCTCACCATTGTACGGCACCTACGGGCTTCCCTCGTGCTCAGATTTCAGCAATAAACAACAGTTCCCAGCATTTACAGGTCTTGTACCTGGGCCTACATCTGTGTTTTATATTTGCTTCGCTTTCTTTCATGGTATCATAGAAAAACGCTGATCTGTGAGCAGAAGAAAGCTGTGTTTTCTGTTTTGGAGCAGAGGCTTCGACAGTTTGTTGTGTTTTCTGCAGATTTCAGCGTAGAAGGTGCTGCGTTTTCTTCCGGGAGCAGAGGCTTCCTCAAGAGTGTTGCGTTTTCTTTATCTAACACTTGGGACTGTTGTATTTCTGAATTTTCAGCAAAGATTGCTGATTTTTCTAATTGCTGAAGCCCTCTTCTAGGTGCTGAGGACATGGAACTACATCTTGGAGAGATCTTCTTCCTTTCCTTTCAGTTTCCCACCCTCCCTCCCTTTCTTCTTGCTGTGCACAGCCTGAGAGGAGGACTTGCTCATTTTTTTCAACCCCTTTTTCTTCAGAGAAGGTTTCTTGTCAGAGGACATGGCTTCACGAGATTTCTCTACTGCTGCTCTATCTCCTGTTGATTCTCTAGCACCATCACAGCCTGGATCCCTTGCTTCCGTCGCTCCATAAGTGGTTCCTATTTCCAATCTTTTCCCTCTGAGTTTCTCTCATCCAGGTCTTGCGCCCACCCCTACCCACATACCATCCTACAATCCTCCCTAAGTCAGTGACTCCATGAAGCTTACCGCAACCAACTATCATACTTGGTCTTTCTACACTCAGTTGTTGCTGGAAGGAGCCGGTGCGTGGATGGCTATCTTCACACCTCACTTGGTGGACCTTGCTTTGAGAAGCATATTGGATGCTCGGGCTTGTCTTATCATCATCCATTGCATGACTCCATCCATTGCATGGTGTTCTCCATGTACCACGAATTTCCAAAAATTTGTTTTCAGTATACAAAGCTTCTCAGAAGGGACTTGGTGTGTACTTTGATGATGAGGTCATCGAAGTAATCGACAAGAAGACTCTCTCGGTTGTTGCCAATGGAGTCCATGATGGGATCTCTACAAGATCATCTATTTTTCTTCCCAGATCCCTTACACTGATTCCCATATTCATCAACTTTTCTCACCCGTGTTGGCTTTGGTTTTTGAGGCAGATACTTCTTTGTGGCATTCTTGCTTCGTTCATGTACCCATTGTTGCCTTACAGAAGTTCCATTGTAAGCAGGTTGTTAGCGGACTACCTCAGCTCAGGTCTCTCTCACACATCTGCTCATTTTGCATGATGGGCAAGCATCATCGAGATGCATTTCCAGAGGAGGCCACTCATCGAGCAACCCGAAGACTGGAGCTAATACATGCAGATCTTGCAGGACCTATGGAGGCTGAGTCTCTTGGTGGGGCTCAATATTTTCTTCTTCTTGTGGATGATTTCACTCGCAAAGTCTGGGTATGTTTTTTGGCTCGCAAGTCAGATACTTTTGCCAATTTCAGGATTTGGATCGTGATGGTGGAAAATCAGTCTGGGGGTAGAGTTTCATTCCTCCGGACTGATAATGGTGGCGAGTTTGTACCATTTGATGACTTCCTTGCTTCGAAGGGCATTCACCAATAGATTACAGTTCTTTACACTCCTCAGCAGAATGGAGTTCTGGAACGAAAGAACCGGCCCGTCAAAGAGATGGCTTGTGCTTTGTTGCATCATGCAGGTCTCCCTCCTGCTTTCTGGGGTGAAGCTGTGGCTACCTCAGTTTATCTCAGTAACCACTCTCTCACATAAGCGGTTAAGGGGATGACTCCGGAGGGGGCCTTTACAGGACACAAGCCTTCTGTATCTCATCTTCGTGTTTTCGGCTATGTTTCTTATGTGCATGTCCCCGATAAGAAAAGGACCACACTCGCACGGAAGTCAGAGGATGATCTTCACAGGCTACAGTTTGAGATCCAAAGGGTACCGCTTCTGGGATCCGGAGGTTAATGACATCATCATTATTTCCCGTGATGCTCGATTTGATGAGAGCTTGTTTGGCATTGATTCCTCTCCGCCTGATGCATCTTCCGACTTTCTGGATGATCCATTCCCGACAGATGCTAGTGAACTTTTACCTCTTCCACGTCCAGCTCCTCCTCCTCCCCTTGCTGCAACCCCGGTGTAACATGCGGAAGCTTCGAGGGAGATCGGTAACTTCAATGCTCAGCAAAAACAGCACGCTTGTCGTGACGAAATTAACGCACAGAGCTGAATATAGATGTGCAGAAAATAGAGAGAGAGAGAGAGGGAGAAGAGGACACAATATTGGGTCCCGAATACCTTCTGTAGGGCCCCCACCACGAATGGTGTATTTGCTTTATTAGAATGATGTAAAATACTGAAATAAAAGACTGACTGAACATTCTTGGCTGAGATGGATCTCTGCCCTTGACCTTCAATCCTTCACCCCTTCTGCGTTAGCTTGTTCTAGGCTGTCCTGGCCCTTGTTTCAGCTTCAGCACTTGATGAATGATGAGATAACACAAATGGTGTAACATGCAGCGGAAGTCTTCGTATTGGAGGATCTTGTCACACAAATGCTCACACCGTCTTCTGTATCCTGAGTTTCACGAGTTTAGCAATCCACTTTAATACTTCAAACTTTAAAGAGATATGAGAGAGAGAGATGAGAACTGCACACCGTATGGGGTCCCAAATTACCCACTGAAGGGCCCCCTATCCCGTTACCGAGATAGTATTTGCTTTATTATCTTTAAAGAGACTGACGGTGCGACTGACGATAAGCCAAACGCAAGACCTCTGAAGACCAAGTGTTGGGCTGAACTGTGCATTGCTGTAGAAGCACCAAAGATCTCCAATCTCGAGCCTATGCACTCTTCCCAATGGTATGAGGGAGAGATGCAAAGCTAGGGTTGAGAGAGGGGCTCTTTGGGACTGTTCTAGACTGTAT
Source organism: Cibotium barometz (assembly GCF_041138505.1). Taxonomy (NCBI): domain Eukaryota; kingdom Viridiplantae; phylum Streptophyta; class Polypodiopsida; order Cyatheales; family Cibotiaceae; genus Cibotium; species Cibotium barometz. The sequence continues at coordinate 12,258,676 of NC_141088.1, read as the reverse complement.
ATGAATGCTGTAAATGAATGAGAATGCTGCGTTTTACCTTCACCAAGTGGCTGGAGCAAAACGATGAATGAATGAATGCTGAAAACTGCATGGATGCAGAAAACGCAAGATGGACTGAAGGCTGAATGCTGAACTGCTGTGTTTTACTGATGTAGATGGCTGAATGATCATGCGTTTGAGGCGCCTAGGGCTGTAGGAGACAAAAGCTGAAGAGAGAGGGCTGAAACTGCAATCGCCTATGCTCCTGGGGCTTAGGATTGGTAAGCGCTTGATGGCTCTCTTGCTAAATATGATGAATGAATAGATGATTGTCACATGCACTCTGCACTCAGTGCATGGTGACAAGTTGGCTCATCATCAGCAGTGCAACAATTGTACATTATTAGAACCTAGTAGGATGATATTTGTCGTACGTCGTGACCCCATTGTACATCCTCAGTCCAGGATAAGTCAGGCATGAGCTACGTAGGTCATTCCTCAGCCTTAGCGGGTCAGTCAATCAGTCAAGTCCCTTAACCCACTTGGAGAGAATCATTCATGCATGTAGAGTCAGTAGAAGCCTTAGGGTTTGCATCAGAACGCACTCTGCATCTTGCATAATATGCATTCATATGCTTGTGCATCATTTAGAACATCTCAGAAGGCTTAGGGAATTTACTAGGATTTATTTGGTATTTTTTCCACATTTTATGGTATTTATTTAGCATTTAATGTCATTTATAAACATAAACTTTATTAAATAAATGACCAGCCAACTTGACCAGCCTCTAGTTAGTATAAATAGACTTGCATAGGGCTTAGACATTCATTCAGTCTTCAGTAAGCTAGGCACCTTCCTCCTCAGCACTAGGAGCATTCCCCGCCTTTAGCCTAGACTGGTTCCTGCCCTTATGGAGTTTGTGTTGTGCTTCAGCCTTCTTGCAATCCCCTTAAGCAGCCCACAACTCCACAGTCATCAGGCGCAACCCTTCTTGCAGTCCATTCAGCGGCCAGCAGCTCCACAGTCCCTACAGCCATCAGGCGCAGCCATCTATACCCTAACGTAGCAGTTCGGTCCCTTCAGCCCATAGGCGCCTGCATACAGCACCCTGCCAGGCCCCAGTACAGCAGGTTCCCTCTGTGTTTGAGCATAGATCACAGCCAGCAAGTATTCTAGACAGTTCAATCCTGCGTTTGCAGATCTACAGCAGTTTCCAGCATTGCGTTTCAGTCTATAGTCTGCGTTTCAGTCTAGCATCAGTTCTACAACAGTATTCTGCCTTCTGTGCATCATCCATATATGCAAGTCATCTGGTGAAGGTAACGTATCATTCATAAGCATTTACAGCCATAGTTGCAAGCATTCTTTGCATTCGTGCATTCGCATTCGAGAATGCTGAGTTTGCAAAAGAATGCATCGAGGGTGGATGCATTCGCATTCGTGGCGGGTGAAAATTTTATTTTTTTGGGCATAAATAGAATGTTCAAAGTCAATGCTTGAAAACACAATGAAAAACTTGAAAGCTTGAAACTTAAAAGATGTTAGAATTTAGAACTTAAGACTCAAGACTCAAGAGTGCTGGAAATGTACTCAATACTCATATTATCACATAAAGAGTGAAGTACATAAGTCAGAGTACTAGACTGTAGTCCCAAGGCAAAGAGCCCAACACACTAAAAGTGAAGTGTGCTCACACGGGGAAAAAACCCTTGTCCAGCCAAGGTAAAAAGTGCCCGTGTGTGAGAGGTCATGTACATGGTGAATTGTGATCATTCATCATCTTCCTCTTCAGAGGAAGAAGATGAAGTAGCATCCTCATTTGTCTCAACAATATCAGCTTCAGCCTGCTCAGTACCAACTGCATGCATGTCCTCTTCTTCCTCATCCTCCATAGACTCACAAGCCTCTTGTGAAGAAACAAGTCTCTCATCATCAAAGTTTTAAAAAATTGTAAGTGTTAAAAAAATTGCAGGCAAAGTTTGCAAAGGGATGCAAACTGCAAACGTTTGCAAAGCCTTGCATTCGAGAATGTTTGCAACTATGTTTACAGCATAGTTACATAGCTTAGAACAATCCACCGCAGTCCTCTCTCAGCCTCAGGTGTGTAGCCCTTCCTCATGCCCTTGGGAAGAGTGCATAGGCTTGAGATCAGTTCAGCCGTGTACAGTTCAGCCAAGCTTCCGATCCTCTAAGATCTTGCGTTTGGCTTATCTACAGTCCACAGTCATTCTCTCTAAAGTAAGAAAGCAAATACTATCTTGTTATAATGGGATAGGGGGCCCTTCAGTGGGTAATTTGGGACCCAATCTGGTGTACGGTTCTCATATATCTCCTTATCTCTTTAAAGTTTGAAGTATTAAAGTGGATTGCTAAACTCATGAAACTCAGGATACAGAAGACGGTGTGAGCATTTGTGTGACAAGATCCTCCAATACAAAGACTTCCGTTGCATATTACAATGATTATGCAAAGCCTCTATTTATACTAGTGATGTTGCTAGTCGGTTGGCACTAGATGCTGGCCGACTGCTATTTAAACATTAAATGCTTAATGATGCATAAATGCTGAAAATGATGGAAAAAATACCAGAAAAATCCTAGATAATTCCTGAGGTTCTAGATGCTATGCATGAATGATGTGCAATATGCAGGATGCTTTCTAATGCAAAACCTAAGGTTTCTACTAACTGTATATGCATGAATGCGTCTCTTTAAGTGGGTTAAGGGACTTAGATTGACTGACTAACTGACTGTGGCTGAGAATGACTTACGTAGCTCGTGCTTGACTTATCCTGGACTGAGGATATACAATGGGGTCACGGCATACGACAAATATCATCCTACTGGGTTATTATAATGTACAGATGTTGCACTGCTGATGATGAGCCATCTTGTCACCATGCATTGAGTGTAGTGCATGTGACATTCCCTCCTGTATAGCTTGGCGGCAGGTTCATGGCTTCCAAGTAGTCCGCTAATAACTGGGGGTACTCCTGGAAGAACTCCTCGTCTAGCCATACGGCTTCGTGGGTACCTCGATCTCGGAATTTCGTATAGAACTGATGTATCCGTCGACCGTAACCATGCTTCCAACGATGAAGAAGGATTTGCTCGGGCTCGATGACTTCTGCTTCGTCTACCACGTCTGGCTGCTGTTCATCTGAAACATCAAACACTTCTGGTCCAACATATGGTTTTAGCCAAGAAACATGGAAAACATCATGCATTGTCCAACTGGTAGGCAACTTTAACTTCATGGAGACATCACTTAACTTCTTAACTATTGGAAAAGGTCCAAAACTACGGAATGACAGCTTGGGACAACGTTTGTCCACTTGTTTCAATCTTTGTTTCATGATATGCAGATAGACCCAATCCCCTTTCTTGAAGTGGACATCTCGTCTAGACTTATTGGCTTGTCTGCTATATGCTTCCTGTGCTTTGGTCAAGCAGTCCTTGAGACTGACTCGATGATTTCGGAAAATGCTTCCGTGGTTTTATTAGCCTCTAGAGATGGAGACACCAATCTCGTCAAAAGAGAAGAGAAATGACGACCAAAGGTTGCTTCGTATGGAGTCCGTCCGACACTGGATGAATGAGTGTCGTTCAAAATAGCTTGGACCAATGGAAGACAATGTTCCCATTTGGACTGCTGGTCATGACAGTATGACTTGAGAACATCAAAGGCCAACTGGTTATAAATTCCTGTTTGGCCATGTGTCTGCAGATGGAATGCACTAGACAATTGCAACTTAGTTCCGAAGTTTTCAAATAATGCCCTCCAGAAATGCGAGGTAAACTTGGAATCTCTATCTGAGGTGATGGTGCTAGGCAAACCACAAATTGGGTACCAATGCTTGAGAAACAGACGAGCTACGTCCTTGGCTGTGGCCGTATGCTTGCATGGGACGAGCATGCAGAATTTACTAAAGCGATCCACAATGGTGAAACACTGAGTGTTACGGGATCCGGTGGATGTTGGTAGAGACCCTACAAAGTCCATAGATATGTCGATGAAAGGTCCGTCGGGGATAGGCAAGGGTTGAAGTAAACAAGCCTTCTTTGTATGTGGAACCTTTACTTTTTGACAAATCTTACAGGCTTGTACATGTGCATAGACATCACGCCTCATCTTTGGCCAATAAAAGGACCGTTCTAATTTCTGGAGGGTATTGTTGATACCCCTATGTCCTCCAACTAAGGAGTCATGGGCATCATGGAGAAGAGTAATTGAGGGCCAAATTGTACTGAGTACCAAACTTAGGGAAGTCGACATATTGGTCTTTCATCATGTTAGAAGTCATCCCCTGTCTTTATCACACACCAGGGCCTCTGTTGTGGGTGTGCCCGCCCTGTATAGGTGTTTTATCATTTTTCCTCACTCCCCGTATTTTTTTTCCATTTTTTCCTATTTTTCTAGGGTGTGGGAGGTAGTGTAGGACGTGTTAGCTGTACCAGATGCTGGCCGACTGGTCACAGGCAGTCCCAGTTGCTCCCTGCTGTGCTGGCCGACTGCACACGAGTGACGGCCGACTTTGATATGCTGGCTGACTACTGTATTTTCAGGTCATGGGCATTTCAGGTTCAGTCGGCTGTCCATCCACTGGCCGACTGCACTCATGGGGCCATTTAAATAGGCCCCATTGCCCCCACATTGTATTCATTCAGTTTTCCTCGGGATCTTGTGTATAATAGAGAAGAGTTATACGCCTATCTCTCTCCCTCTCCTGTGCTGTCTATTTTCTGCACTCTACTTGCTCTTGTGGTCTCAAGTTTGGTTATCATTTCCGTTGCGTATTTTGACATGGTATCAGAGCCCTAGGCTCTTGATAGATCTTGGGAGTTTTCTGAGCAAGAGGGGGATAGTTACGTTGCTGATTGGTGGACTGTTTGGACTGTTCGGGAAGAGAAGTTGCAAGAGGAAGGCGGGCTAAAGTGCTGGACAGCCACTTGCAGGTTTAGAGTTTTTTTTTCCCACCCACCCACCCTTTTTAGTCTTATCCCCGCGATGGCAGATTTGTTAGAGATGGCTGAGAAGAAGCATGTGAAGATCCCGACTCTCCCCACGTTTCTAGTAGACCGTCAGTTGGACGGGAACAATTACGGCATCTGGAAGGTGATGATGGAGTTTGTGCTGGAGTCATATGACCTTGTTGATTTCATCGTTATCGGGGTTCCAAGGCCGGAAGCAGAGGAAGGGGAGTTACTGTTGATGAAGAAGGACCGAGAGGCGCAGGCACAGATGTGGGATCGTGTCAACGCCAGGGTCCGGTCATTTATTTTTCTCAATTGCACACCACAAGTAATCAATCACGTAAAGCACATGACGTTGGCCAGAGGCATATGGCAGCACTTGGCTTCTCTTTATAACAGGGTATCACCCATGAAGAGGATCTCCTTGGAAGTGCAGATGCGGGTTATGAACCCTGCAAAGTCATCGACGATGTGGGAGCACATTAACAAGCTGCAGGCTCTTCAGCAGGAAGTCCTCCAGGCTGGGAAGGAGATATCATCTGAAGACATGGCCATTACTTTGCTGTCCCACTTGCCTGCTCAATATTCCGCTTTCTACTCCTCTTTGATTACGAGTGGCAGGCTCAGCACCATTACTTGGAAGGAGCTTGTGCCCATGGTCTTGGACGAGGAGGAACGTTTCACGAACCCTCCTCACAGCGGAGGTTCGGAGGACTTAACTGGCCAACGGTCAAAAGGCCGGAATAACAACAAGGGCAAAGGGAAGGCTTCACCAGAGAAGTCTTCTGAGAAGAAGCCCGACAGAGAACGAGAGAAGCTGAAGGCCGAACGATCCTGCAATGATTGTGGCGAGAAAGGCCACTATTGGAGGAAGTGTCCTAAGCGGACTGGGAAGAGTGCTGATTCTTTAGCCTCAGCTGCAAAGACTACTGCATTTGTGCACTTAAAAGATGATGGACTCCGATGCTTCATCGTCTTCGAGTGAGGAGGCAGTTGGCTGGGAAGGAGATATCATCTGAAGACATGGCCATTACTTTGCTGTCCCACTTGCTTGCTCAATATTCCGCTTTCTACTCCTCTTTGATTACGAGTGGCAGGCTCAGCACCATTACTTGGGAGGAGCTTGTGCCCATGGTCTTGGACCAGGAGGAACGTTTTACGAACCCTCCTCACAGCGGAGGTTCGGAGGCCTTAACTGGCCAACGGTCGAAAGGCCGGAATAACAACAAGGGCAAAGGGAAGGCTTCACCAGAGAAGTCTTCTGAGAAGAAGCCCGACAGAGAACGAGAGAAGCTGAAGGCTGAACGATCCGGCAATGATTGTGGCGAGAAAGGTCACTATTGGAGGAAGTGTCCTAAGCGGACTGGGAAGAGTGCTGATTCTTCAGCCTCAGCTGCAAAGACTACTGCATTTGTGCACTTAGAGATAATGGACTCCGATGCTTCATCGTCTTCGAGCGAGGAGGCAGTTTGGTTTCACCGCGAAGAATACCCGGGAATGGATTCTTGACAGTGGTGCTTCTAGGCACATGACTCCGTCGCGTGACTTCTCTTTGGATCTGAAACGGCAGTCAGGCCGCATTTTTATTGGCGACAACTCCACTATTCTGATACACAGTGAGGGCCGGATGGAGATTATTCCCGACGGCAAGGGGGGCAAGCATGCTTCCCCTGTTCTTTACGTCCCTGCTCTGGGTTTTCATCTTCTGTCAGTGCATGAAGTATGCAAGACTGGCTTTCGGGTGGAATTTGAGGAGCATTCACTTGCTCTATGGGACCGTGAGACTGGCCAGGTTGTTTGGGAAGGCGCTGTGGAGAATGGTATCTACAAGCTATCTGCACCCTCCTCGTTGACAGGTTCTCAGGTCGGAGATCTGTGGCACTTTTGTTTTGGCCACTTAAATGTGGACGCACTGCGGCGAGCTTTCCGAGACCAGATGGTGGTTGGCTTGCCAGATGTTGGCAGTAGGCAAGGACGTTGCAGTTATTGCATACGTGGTAAGCAGCACAGGGAATCCTTTCCGAAGCAGGCTTCCAGGCGGTTGGAGTTGATTCACACTGACTTGTGTGGACCTCAGCAGACACCATCATTGGGAGGATCTCTCTATTTTATGCTGCTTGTTGTTGGCTGTACCAAATTCATGTGGGTCTACTTTCTTTCACAGAAGGACCAAGCTTTTGCACGGTTCAAGGATTGGCACGTGATGGTGGAGAAAGAGTCTGGATTGCAGGTAAAGACTCTCAGGGCTGACAAAGGGGGTGAATTCTCCTCGACTATATTTCTCAGATTTTGTGCAGACCATGGCATCAAGAGGGAACTGGCCAATACCGGATCGCCTTCAGAGAATGGAGTTCTAGAACGCAAAAACAGGACTGTGGTCGAGATGGCGAGAACCATGCTGGAGCATCGTGATCTTCCTTGTCCACTTTGGGGAGAGGCTGTGGCAACGGCTGTCCATACCCTCAGCCGTTCTCCAACGACTTCAGTACCTAATATGACTCCGTTTGAGGCATACTTTGGCTGGAAACCTGATGTCTCGCACTTCCGTGTTTTTGGGAGTGATGCGTATGTACGTATTCCGAAGAAGCAGAGGGGGAAGCTTGACTCCAAGTCCCGCAAGCTTATATTCGTGGGGTATAATTCTCTTTCCAAGGGATACAAATTGTATGATCCCGACAGGAATGAGATTGTTGTCAGGCGGGATGTGGTCTTTGATGAGCATGTTCCAGTATCCACTGTCGAGGAGCCGCCACTTCTTGGAGATCCAGAAGAGTCTGATGATGATTCCCAGACCATTGCTCCAGTTGATCACCCTCAGTCAACGCAGGAGGTTGAACTCGCAGCTGGAGTGGAGCCCCCGCAACAGCAGGAGGCTCCACGATCTGTTCGAGTACCTAGGTGGTTGTTGGACACCTTTCGGGAGTTCGGTGTCGCGGAGTTACCCACCGAGTGGACCACAGAGGACGGCCCTCAAAGATGACACAGAGTCCGAGACAAAAGCAATATAGCGGAGCTTCTTCAGGTAAACTATGCTCTGATGTCTCGTATTATGCGGGACAAGGAGCCCACTTCCGTCAAGGAAGCCCTCTCACAGGATACTTGGAGGAAAGCCATGCAGGTGGAACTTGATGCCATCGAGAAGAACAACACATGGGAGTTGGTACCGAGGCCGTCGAAACGGTCAGTCATTGGTGTCAAATGGGTCTTTAAGACCAAATATGCGTCAGATGGGTCGGTGCACAAATACAAAGCCAAACTTGTGGCTAAAGGTTATGCTCAGCGGCCAGGCATCGACTACGAGGATACCTTTGCACCGACAGCACGGATGTCCACGATTCGGAGTGTTCTTGCCCTTGCTTCTGCTGAGAGGTGGCCCGTGTATCAAATGGATGTAAAATCTGCGTTCCTATATGGTGACCTGCAGGAGGAGGTGTATGTTGAGCAGCCTCCAGGCTTTGTTGTTCCAGGATCAGAAGGGATGGTTTACAGGCTACGTAAGGCCTTGTATGGTCTTAAGCAGGCTCCCAGGGCTTGGAATCAGAAGATTGATTCCTTCTTTGTTCGGACTGGATTTCAGAGATCGGTTGCAGATCCTAACTTGTATCTCTTTCAAGAACGCGGCATGGTTACGATTATCATCCTTTATGTGGATGATCTCATTCTCCCCGGGGGTCATGTGGAGCACATTAGTGTGATGAAGGCTGCCTTGTCAAAGGAGTTTGAGATTACCGACTTAGGCTTACTCCACTTCTTTTTGGGATTGGAGATCTGGCAGACCGAGAGGGGTTTTTTGTCTCTCAGCAGCGGTATGTTCATGAGTTGCTTGAGGCCTTTGGGATGGAGAACTGCAAGACTATTACTTCGTCGATGGACCCAAACACAAAGTTAACCGTTAATGAGTGAGCCAGTTGATGCCTCGCAGCATCGGAATTTGGTTGGTTCATTGATCTGGTTTGCTGAACACCAGATTGGACTTGAGCTTCTCCGTAGGGTTGTTGAGCTCTTTTATGCAGACGCCATTGAAGTCTCATTATGACGCAGGACTGCGGATCTTGCGGTATGTGCAAAGTACGAAGGATCTAGGGCTCTTTTACACAGGAGGGGATGGAGTTAGACTCCAAGGTTGGAGTGACTCAGATTGGGGAGGAGATCCAGACACGAGGAGATCTACTTCAGGTTACAGTTTTACCCTCGGCTCAGGAGCAGTAAGAGGCAGCCAACTATTGCCCTATCTTCGACAGAGGCAGAGTACCGGGCTGCTTGTGGTGCTGCGTGCGAGGTTTTGTGGTTGCGGAGGTTGCTAGGCGAGATTGGGTTTCCACGGAAGGAGCCCACAGTCAGCCAGTGCGATAACCAGAGTTGTATAGCTATTGCTCGGAACCCGGTCTTCCATGCCCGACCAAGCACATAGAGATACAGTATCACTTTGTACATGAGAAGATCTTGGTTGGTGACATCTTGCTACTTTATTGTTCGACGGAGGACAATGCGGCGGACCTCTTCACGAAGTCTCTACCTCAGGTACGGTCAGGTGGCACTCTAGCTCCCTTGGGTTGATTTCCCAGCCAGGAGCTGAGAGGGGGTGTTAGAAGTCATCTCCTGTCTTTATCAAACACCAGGGCCTCTGTTGTAGGTGTGCCCGCCCTGTATAGGTGTTTTATCATTTTTCCTCACTCCCCGTATTTTTTCTCCATTTTTCCCTATTTTTCGAGGGTGTGGGAGGCAGTGTAGGACTTGTCGGCTGTACCAGATGCTGGCCGACTGGTCTCACAGGCAGTCCCAGTTGCTCCTTGTGTGGGAGAATTAGGGTTAGGTCATGTGGGAGACATACACAGAGAGAACAAGGGAGAGAGAGAGTTGTGGGGATAAGTCAACTCATGAGGCATGAGTGTGTGACTCCCCTATCACACATGTATATTGCACTAGTACACATAGTGCACTTAGTACATTAAAAGTACTAAGTGTACTATGTACTATAACTTATGGGCTTGTACACACTATAAGGGTGGGCATAGTGCCTTTACCCCAACAACCTCCCACTTAAAGGCAAAGTGCCCTTAAATGAAGGAAAAGAAAAAATCAGCATGTACATGATAATATACAAGGCCATATCAAGGCTGAAACTGGCCTCATCCAATGCCCATCAAGTGTCTGCAATGAGCAAACCGCTCCGGAGGCAAACTCTTTGTCAACAGATCAGCCGGGTTGTCATCCGTATGAATCTTAACAAGCTGAATTTGCTTGTTCTCTATCACCTCTCTGATGAAGTGATACTTCACATCCACATGCTTCGTCTTTGCATGAAAGACAGGGTTCTTTGCCAACTGGATGGCACTCTGACTATCACAATGCAACAATGGAATATCCCCTGTATAGCCCAAATCAACCACTAACCGAGATAGCCATAATGCCTCCTTGCAAGCCTCTGTGGCTGCAATATACTTGGCCTCTGTAGTAGATAAGGCAGTGCACTTCTGCATCCTGGATATCCATGACACAGCACCTCCTGTGAATGTAAACACATAACCGGTAGTAGACTTCCGGTTATCTGGATGACCGGCATAATCCGAATCCGTGTAACCATGCACTAATGCATCCTGTTTGCCAAAGCAAATGCACATATCTTGTGTGCCCTTCAGGTATCTCATGACACCTTTCACTGCTTCCCAATGCTTCTTGCCAGGGTTGGCCATGTATCTAGAAACCACTCCCACTGCAAATGCAATGTCCGCCCTAGTAGCAACCATGGCATACATGAGACTGCCACAAGCTGAAGCATACGGAATCTTGGCCATATCAGCCCTGTCTCTATCTGACTGTGGGCTGTCCATAGCACTGAGTTTCACATATGGAGGCAAAGGAGTACTAGTCTTCTTCCCCCCGTCCATATTGAACCTCTGCAAGACTTTGCCAATGTATTCCTTCTGAGACAAATACAACACATGCTGATTTCTGTCCCGAAGTATCCGCATACCCAAGATGTGATTTGCATCACCCAAATCCTTCATATCAAAGGTTTGATGCAGCCTCTGCTTCAAGGCATCCATCTCTTTACGAGATTTCCCGGCAATCAACATATCATCAACATACAAGATGAGGATCAATAGATTGCCATCCAAAGCTTTCTTGGTGTACAAGCAGTGATCTATGTCACTTCTCCTGAATTTCTGTGATTTCATGAATGTATCAAATTTATGATACCATTCTCTTGGTGCCTGTTTGAGCCCATAAAGACTCTTTTTCAGCTTGCATACAAGCTTCTCCTTTCCACTCACTGCATAACCCTGTGGCTGCTGCATATATATCTCCTCATGGAGATCACCGTGAAGAAAAGCAGTCTTCACATCCATCTGAATCAAGTCCAGATCATCATGAGCAACCAAAGCCAATACAGCTCTAAGTGTGGTCATTTTGACCACTGGAGAGAAGATCTCATCAAAGTCCACACCATATTCCTGCTTGAAGCCCTTAGCCACTAACCTGGCTTTGTATCTTGGCTTTGCATCTGGTGCAACTTTGAGCCTGTATACCCACTTGCATGGCAAAACCTTCTTGCCTGCAGGCAAATGCACCAACTTCCAAGTTCCATTTTTATGGAGAGAATCCATCTCTGACTTCATGGCACGCTCCCATAGAGCTTTGTCTACCCTCTGTAAAGCCTCCTTATAACATGAGGGCTCCCCATAGTCAGTGAGCATCAAGTAGTCAACCCCTGGAACAAACCTGTCAGGGGCTCTGGAGGGTCTTGTGGACCTCCGTACCCAATGACCATCATTTGCAGGTTGCTGTCCAGCCTGCATATCACCCATTGGTGGCTCCTGTTCCATGCCATAAGGCTGAAATATCATGCCCGGTATTTCTTCTAACTGTGGTATATCCATAGGGATATCTTCTGCCATCTCTGGCTGTCCATTTGGACCATTTTCAGCACCATTTAAGGGCTGGTTTTGCTGCTGTAATGGCTGATTTACAGCCCTTGGTTGTTGTCCATGATGTCCATCATCATCAAAGATGACTCTGCCAGGCTCCTGTTGCCTTGCAGGCTCCTTATACATGCATGTTTCATCAAAAATGACATCATTGCTGCGTATAATCTTTCTATTCACGGGATCCCAAAGTCTATACCCCATTTCACCTCTGTCACCATATCCTAGGAATATGCATTTGTGAGACTTAGGATCAAGTTTGGTGCGCATTTCCCTGCGTATGTGCACGTACGCAACGCAACCAAACACTCTCAAGTGCTTGTATGACGGAGGCTTCCCTGTCCATACTTCTTCTGGCACTTTCCCACCAAGCCTCGTGTTAGGTGACCTGTTTATAAGGTGAACGGCTGTCATAACAGCTTCAGCCCAAAAACCATGAGGTAATGCAGCATGTGACAACATAGAACGAACCTTCTCCTGTATGGTCCTGTTCATCCTCTCTGCTGTCCCGTTTTGTGGAGGATCATAAGGAGTAGAGAGCTCCCTCTTGATGCCTTTAGCATCACAAAAGTCCTGAAACTGTTTGGACATGTACTCTCCACCATTGTCGGAACGCAAAGCCTTCAGTGTTTTGCCAGTTTGATTCTCAACAAGAGCAACAAACTTCTCAAACACTGAGAATGTATCACTCTTCAAACGAAGAGGATAGACCCACACCTTACGTGTGGCATCATCTATAAAAGACAAAATATTTTGCCCCTCCCAAAGAAAGCTGAGGCATCTCACATACATCTGTATGCACAAGCTCTAACTGAGCATCTTTCTGTCCAAGAGCTTTCTTGTGGGGACACTGCAGTTGCCTGCCATATATACAATGCTCACAAAACTCAAAACTTGAAAACTTTAGAGAAGGCAAGTAACCCAAACGAGACAATTGCTCCATTCCTTTGACACTCATGTGTCCCAACCGGCTATGCCACATAGAAATTTCCGGCAGCTCGGTTGCATTTACATTAGCATGGTGACAAACACCTGCATGCATGAAATAAAGAGTGTCCACCTTAGAGCCTCTGGCAACAACCAGTGAGCCCTTACTAATCTTCCACTTTCCACGACCAAATGTGGTAACATAATCAGCATCATCAAGCTGTCCAGTAGAAAGCAGATTCTTCTTGATCTCAGGCACATGCCTGACATCATGGAGCATAAGCTGTGAGCCATCTGAAAACACAAGCCTCACATCACCTCTGCCAAGAATCTTGCATGCATGGTTATCACCCAAATAAACCACTCCTTCATTGCCAGCAGTATACCTGACAAACAAGTCTCTGCAACCTGTGACATGAAAGGAGGCACCTGAATCAATGATCCATGAGTGCATACCATGACCACCTGTAAGAAGTGAATGGGCATCAAGTGAAGACGTAAATAGGACCTCATCCTCACTGCCACCTGCATGTGACACATTGATTTCTTCAATCTTGACTCCACTTTTGCCCTTTGGCTTTACATCTTTGGCTTCATCTTTCTCTTTGTCTTTGCCTTTTCCCTTTTCCTTTTGATCATTTTTCCATTTGTAGCATTGCTTTTTAATGTGTCCCTTCTTGCCACAATAATGGCATTCCAAATCCTTTTTGGAGCGAGACTTGCTCCTTCCCCTTTCTTGGCTTTTCCCCCTTTGCTGGGATCCCCCACGTGCATTCATTGCATTGGACTTTCCAACAGAGTTGTTTTTCCTGGTCATCTCTTCTTGAAGAAGAGCACCCTCAACATCTGCATATGACAGCATAGCATTCGAATTGCTAGTGGCTTTCCTGAATGTGTCCCAACTCTCTGGCAAAGTGCATAACAGAAAAGTGGCTTTGAACTCATCGTCCATTGCCAACTTTTGATTTATAACTTGGCTGACAATACCATTAAAGTCATTGAGATGGGCTGTCATAGACGCCCCTTCCTTCATCTGAAGACCTATGAGTTTCTTCAACCAATACACTTTGCTTGAGGCACTTTGCTGGGCATACAAGTCCTGCAATCTCTGCCACATTCCCCAAGCTGTCTTCTCTTCACGAATGCTGAAAAGTAATGAGTCTGACACAGACAACATGATAGTAGATCTTGCCAGCTCATCCATATCTTCCCACTCTTCAGCAGTAAGAGAAGCGGGCATCACATTCCTTTCTTTGATAGGCTTGTGCTGCTTTTTCTGGAGCAACACATTGTAGCACTGGGTTTGCCAAATATCATAATTATGCGAGCCTTCAAGCTTCTTGATGTGAAGCAATGAAGAGCTCTCACCTGTGGTTGCCATAGCAATATGCAACCTGTCAATGCCTGACTCCCTGCAAAATGTGCAAACACTGCACCAAAAGCACACAAAGTGCTCACAGTTGTTCTTCTCAAGCTTTATCTCCCACTGCGGAAGCACAAATGCAACTTTTCTCCCACTGTATGTGATGAAATCACCAAAATCTGGTTGCTGCAGATTTTGGACAGCACCTTAAATGTGCTCTGTTGCCCTTCCAAAGTACTGTACAGCAGTACCAAGTCCAATGATGTACCAAACCTGTACCGGCAAGTACAGCAGCTGAAATTGAACCTTTTGGTCACTCAAAACAGTGTACAGCCATGCCAAAACTTGCACAAAGCTGTGCCAAATCTGTACCAACAAGTACAGTAACAATAAATGCTCTCCTGGCTGTCCAAATGAGTTTCAAGGCATAAATGTCTTGCCTGCTGCTTTGCCAAGCTCAACAAGCATACGAACTTGAAAAGCCCCTTGATTTAAGATCAATTTTTGATCATACATGGTACATTGACGCACATGAAGGCATCCAGAGTGTTCACGATGCTTCCCCCTGGCCACATATACATCAAATACATGAAAGCCCCTTGATTTACAGGCACATTGAGTGCTTGTAAGGCATCAACACATTATCCACAGCATCAAATGCGATTGCCTGATTGCAAATCAACCAAATAGGCACAAAAGCCCCTTGATTTGCACTGCAATTTGCTGCAATTTTACCCAAATGTGCGATTTTTCACATCATACAGCATGTATGAGTGCTTAATTGCACAATTACATCAAAAGACCCAAATTTCAACATCCAATTTCCTGCAAATTGAACCTGATTGTGACCAATTTCCTGTAAATTGATCTTGATTGTGACCAATGTCACCCAATTTTGCCAATTTTGCTCAAAAATTGAGCAATTGGGCACCTGTACCTGCTCAATTGATTACTGTACTTGCTCAATTGCAAATCCCAAAAAAAAATTGAAGCAGAATACCTTGTTATTTTTTGATTTTTCTCTGATTTGCAGGCTGAATTTTGTTGTTGCAAATTTGGTGCTGCTGCAGAAATCTGATGCAGATGAGGGACTCCTCAGGCATGAGTATCCTCAAAGAGAGCAGCCCAAGACATGGGCAAAGAGAGATGCTGCTTCACTGCCTGCCAAGACAGTGCTTCACTTGAGCTCGAGAACCTGATTAAAGGCTTCTTCTGCCTTCTGTGCTGCAAAGAGCCGCGAGAGATTCCAAAACCCCAGCTTCGCTACTGTTAAAAGCGAGCAAAAGAGCGAAAAGGAGATATGACGAGGAGCGAAACCCACACGCGTAAAGGTCCGCCCGCCAGCCTGTCCGCCCAACGCTTCTTCTTCGCTCACGCCTGGCGCTGCTTTCGCTTCAGTTCGCTGCTCCACGCTCGACGCCTGGCTTTTACGTGGACCACTACCCCGCTTACTCACGCCTTGTGTACGCTCCTGGTTTAATTGGCTGTTGGCTACCTTCGCTCATGTGTGCCTGCTTCGCTTAGTAGCGCTTGAACGCTTAGCGACCAACGCTGAATGGGAGATGCCTTGGCTTACGTTCGGCTGTGGTAGCCTTCGCTTCACGCAGACAGCCCAGCGTTCAACACTCACATAGAGAGAGAAAAAATCAGCGCTTGAACCTTCTTCTCCTCTACAGCAAATTCGACACCACCAGCCTCTACAGCAAATTCGACACCACCAGTTGGAAGTTTAGGCTCTGATACCAGTTGTGGGAGAATTAGGGTTAGGTCATGTGGGAGACATACACAGAGAGAACAAGGGAGAGAGAGAGTTGTGGGGATAAGTCAAATCATGAGGCATGAGTGTGTGACTCCCCTATCACACATGTATATTGCACTAGTACACATAGTGCACTTAGTACATTAAAAGTACTAAGTGTACTATGTACTATAACTTATGGGCTTGTACACACTATAAGGGTGGGCATAGTGCCTTTACCCCAACACCCTGTTGCTGGCCGAGTGCACACGAGTGATGGCCGACTTTGATATGCTGGCCGACTGCTGTATTTTCAGGTCGTGGGCATTTCAGGTCCAGCCGGCTGTCCATCTACTAGCCGACTGCACTCATGGGGCCATATAAATAGGCCCCATTGCCCCCACATTGTATTCATTCAGTTTTCCTTGGGATCTTGTGTATAGACAAGAGTTATACGCCTATCTCTCTCCTTCTCTTGTGGTGTCTGTTTTCTGCACTCTACTTGCTTTTGTGGTCTCAAGTTTGGTTATTATTTCCGTTGCGTATTTTGACATGGATAGTTACGTTGCTGATTGGTGGATTGTTTGGACTGTTCGGGAAGAGAAGTTGCAAGAGGAAGGCGGGCTAAAGTGCTGGACAGCCACTTGCAGGTTTAGAGTTTTTTTTTCCCACCCACCCACCCTTTTTAGTTTTATCCCCCCGATGGCAGATTTGTTAGAGATGGTTGAGAAGAAGCATGTGAAGATCCCGACTCTCCCCACGTTCCCAGTAGACCGTTAGTTGGACGGGAACAATTACGGCATCTGGAAGGTGATGATGGAGTCTGTGCTGGAGTCATATGACCTTGTTGATTTCATCGTTATCGGGGTTCCAAGGCCGGAAGCAGAGGAAGGGGAGTTACTGTCGATGAAGAAGGACCGAGAGGCACAGGCACAGATGTGGGATCGTGT
The DNA here is from genome assembly GCF_041138505.1 of Cibotium barometz. Lineage (NCBI taxonomy): Eukaryota > Viridiplantae > Streptophyta > Polypodiopsida > Cyatheales > Cibotiaceae > Cibotium > Cibotium barometz. The sequence continues at coordinate 12,241,819 of NC_141088.1, read as the reverse complement.
CAACGCCAGGGTCCGGTCATTTATTTTCCTCAATTGCACACCACAAGTAATCAATCACGTAAAGCACATGACGCTGGCCAGAGGCATATGGCAGCACTTGGCTTCTCTTTATAACACGGTATCACCCATGAAGAGGATCTCCTTGGAAGTGCAGATGCGGGTTATGAACCCTGCAAAGTCATCGAGGATGCGGGAGCACATTAACAAGCTGCAGGCTCTTAAACAGGAAGTCCTCGAGGCTGGGAAGGAGATATCATCTGAAGACATGGCCATTACTTTGCTGTCCCACTTGCCTGCTCAATACTCCGCTTTCTACTCCTCTTTGATTACGAGTGGCAGGCTCAGCACCATTACTTGGGAGGAGCTTGTGCCCATGGTCTTGGACCAGGAGGAACGTTTCACGAACCCTCCTCACAGCGGAGGTTCGGAGGACTTAACTGGCCAACGGTCAAAAGGCCGGAATAACAACAAGGGCAAAGGGAAGGCTTCACCAGAGAAGTCTTCTGAGAAGAAGCCCGACAGAGAACGAGAGAAGCTGAAGGCCGAACGATCTTGCAATGATTGTGGCGAGAAAGGCCACTATTGGAGGAAGTGTCCTAAGCGGACTGGGAAGAGTGCTGATTCTTCAGCCTCAGCTGCAAAGACTACTGCATTTGTGCACTTAAAGATGATGGACTCCGATGCTTCATCGTCTTCGAGTGAGGAGGCAGTTGGCTTCACCGCGAAGGATACCCGGGAATGGATTCTTGACAGTGGTGCTTCCAGGCACATGACTCTGTCGCGTGACTTCTTTTTGGATCTGAAACGGCAAGTCAGGTCGCATTTTTATTGGCGACAACTCCACTATTCTGATACACAGTGAGGGCCGGATGGAGATACGGCAAGGGGGGCAAGCATGCTTCCCGTGTTCTTTACGTCCCTGCTCTGGGTTTTCATCTTCTGTCAGTGCATGAAGTGTTCAAGACTGTCTTCCGGGTGGAATTTGAGGAGCATTCACTTGCTCTACAGGATCGTAAGACTGACCAGGTTGTTTGGGAAGGCGATGTGGAGAATGGTATCTACAAGCTCTTTGCACTCTCCTCGTTGACAGGTTCTCAGGTCGGAGATCTGTGGCACTTTCGTTTTGGCCACTTAAATGTGGACGCACTGCGGCGAGCTTTTCGAGACCAGATGGTGGTCGGCTTGCCAGATGTTGGCAGTAGGCAAGGACGTTGCAGTTATTGCTTACGTGGTAAGCAGCACAGGGAATCCTTTCCGAAGCAAGCTTCCAGGCGGGCTTCGAAACCGTTGGAGTTGATTCACACTGACTTGTGTGGACCTCACCAGACACCATCATTGGGAGGATCTCTCTATTTTATGCTGCTTGTTGATGACTGTACCAGATTCACGTGGGTCTACTTTCTTTCATAGAAGGACCAAGCTTTTGCACGGTTCAAGGATTGGCACGTGATGGTGGAGAAAGAGTCTGGATTGCAGGTAAAGACTCTCAGGGCTGACAAAGGGGGTGAATTCTCCTTGACTATATTTCTCAGATTTTGTGCAGACCATGGCATCAAGAGGGAACTGGCCAATACCGGATCGCCTTCAGAGAATGGAGTTGTAGAACGCAAAAACAGGACTGTGGTCGAGATGGCGAGAACCATGCTGGAGTATCGTGATCTTCCTCGTCCACTTTGGGGAGAGGCTGTGGCAACGGCTGTCCATACCCTCAACCGTTCTCCAACGACTTCAGTACCTAATATGACTCCGTTTGAGGCATACTTTGGCAGGAAACCTGATGTCTCGCACTTCCGTGTTTTTGGGAGTGATGCGTATGTACATATTCCGAAGAAGCAGAGGGGGAAGCTTGACTCCAAGTCTCGCAAGCTTATATTCGTGGGGTATAATTCTCTTTCCAAGGGATACAAATTGTATGATCCCGACAGGAATGAGATTGTTGTCAGGCCGGATGTGGTCTTTGATGAGCATGTTCCAGTATCCATTGTCGAGGAGCCGCCACTTCTTGGAGATCCAGAAGAGTCTGATGATGATTCCCAGACCATTGCTCCAGTTGATCACCCTCAGTCAACGCAGGAGGTTGAACCCGCAGCTGGAGTAGAGCCCCCGCAACAGCAGGAGGCTCCACGATCTGTTCGAGTACCTAGGTGGTTGTTGGACACCCTTCGGGAGTCAGGTGTCACGGAGTTACCCTCCGAGTGGACCACGGAGGACGGCCCTCGAAGATCACACAGAGTCCGAGACAAAAGCAATACAGCTTTGTTTCTTCAGGTAAACCATGCTCTGATGTCTCGTATTATGCGGGACAAGGAGCCCACTTCCGTCAAGGAAGCCCTCTCACAGGATACTTGGAGGAAAGCCATGCAGGTTGAACTTGATGCCATCGAGAAGAACAACACATGGGAGCTGGTACCGAGGCCGTCGAAACGGTCAGTCATTGGTGTCAAATGGGTCTTTAAGACCAAATATGCGTCAGATGGGTCGGTGGACAAATACAAAGCCAGACTTGTGGCTAAAGGTTATGCTCAGCGGCCAGGCATCGACTACGAGGATACCTTTGCACCGACAGGACGGATGTCCACGATTCGGACTGTTCTTGCCCTTGCTTCTTCTGAGAGGTGGCCTGTGTATCAAATGGATGTAAAATCTGCGTTCCTTAATGGTGACCTGTAGGAGGAGGTGTATGTTGAGCAGCCTCCAGGCTTTGTTGTTCCAGGATCAGAAGGGATGGTTTACAGGTTACGTAAGGCCTTGTATGGTCTTAAGCAGGCTCCCAGGCCTTGGAATCAGAAGATTGATTCCTTCTTTCTTCGGACTGGATTTCAGAGATCGGTTGCAGATCCTAACTTGTATCTCTTTCGGGAACGCGGCATGGTTACGATTATCATCCTTTATGTGGATGATCTCATTCTCACCGGCGGTCATGTGGAGCGCATTAGCGTGACGAAGGCTGCCTTGTCAAAGGAGTTTAAGATGACCGACTTAGGCTTACTCCACTTCTTTTTGGGATTGGAGATCTGGCAGACCCAGAGGGGTTTTTTGTCTCTCAGCAGCGGTATGTTCATGAGTTGCTTGAGGCCTTTGGGATGGAGAACTGCAAGCCTATTACTTCGCCGATGGACCCAAACACAAAGTTAACCGTTAATGATCCTTGTGAGCCAGTTGATGCCTCATAGTATCGGAAGTTGGTTGGTTCATTGATCTGGTTGCTGAACACCAGATTGGACTTGAGCTTCTCCGTGGGGCTGTTGAGCTCTTTTATGCAGACGCCATTGAAGTCTCATTGGGACGCAGGATTGCGGATCTTGCGGTATCTGCAAAGTACGAAGGATCTAGGACTCTTTTACATAGGAGGGGATTGAGTCAGACTCCAAGGTTGGAGTGACTCAGATTGGGGAGGAGATCCAGACGCGAGGAGATCTACTTCAGGTTATAGTTTTACCCTCGGCTCAGGAGCAGTAAGAGGCAGCCAACTACCGGATCGCCTTCAGAGAATGGAGTTGTAGAACGCAAAAATAGGACTATGGTGGAGATGGCGAGGACCATGCTGGAGCATCGTGATCTTCCTCGTCCACTTTGGGGAGAGGCTGTGGCAATGGCTGTCCATACCCTCAACCGGTCTCCAACGATTTCAGAACCTAATATGACTCCGTTTGAGGCATACTCTGGTAGGAAACCTGATTTCTCGCACTTCCGTGTTTTTGGGAGTGATACGTATGTACATATTCCGAAGAAGCAGGGGGGGAAGCTTGACTCCAAGTCCCGCAAGCTTATATTCGTGGGGTATAATTCTCTTTCCAAGGGATACAGATTGTATGATCCAGACAGGAATGAGATTGTTGTCAGCCGGGATGTGGTCTTTGATGAGCATGTTCCGGTATCCACTGTCGAGGAGCCGCCACTTCTTGGAGATCCAGAAGACTCTGATGATGATTCCTAGACCATTGCTCCAGTTGATCACCCTCAGTCAACACAGGAGGTTGAACCCGCAGCTGGAGTAGAGCCCCCGCAACAGTAGGAGGCTCCACGATCTGTTCGAGTACCTAGGTGGTTGTTGGACACCCTTCGGGAGTCAGGTGTCACAGAGTTACCCTCCGAGTGGACCACAGAGGACGGCCCTCGAAGATCACACAGAGTCCGAGACAAAAGCAATACAGCGGAGCTTCTTCATGTAAACTATGCTTTGAAGTCTCCTATGATGCGGGACAAGGAGCCCACTTCCGTCAAGGAAGCCCTCTCACAGGATACTTGGAGGAAAGCCATGCAGGTGGAACTTGATGCCATCGAGAAGAACAACACATGGGAGTTGGTACCGAGGCCGTCGAAACGGTCAGTCATTGGTGTCAAATGGGTCTTTAAGACCAAATATGCGTCAGATGGGTCGGTGGACAAACACAAAGCCAGACTTGTGGCTAAAGGTTATGCTCAGCGGCCACGCATCGACTACGAGGATACCTTTGCACCGACAGCACGGATGTCCACGATTCGGACCGTTCTTGCTCTTGCTTCTTCTCAGATGTAAAATCTGCATTCCTTAATGGTGACCTGCAAGAGGAGGTGTATGTTGAGCAGCCTCCAGGCTTTGTTGTTCCAGGATCAGAAGGGATGGTTTACAGGGTACGTAAGGCCTTGTATGGTGTTAAGCAGGCTCCCAGGGCTTGGAATTAGAAGATTGATTCCTTCTTTGTTCGGATTGGATTTCAGAGATCGGTTGCAGATCCTAACCTGTATCTCTTTCGGGAACGCGGCATGGTTACGATTATCATCCTTTATGTGGATGATCTCATTCTCACCGGCGGTCATGTGGAGCGCATTAGCGTGACGAAGGCTGCCTTGTCAAAGGAGTTTAAGATGACCGACTTAGGCTTACTCCACTTCTTTTTGGGATTGGAGATCTGGCAGACCCAGAGGGGTTTTTTGTCTCTCAGCAGCGGTATGTTCATGAGTTGCTTGAGGCCTTTGGGATGGAGAACTGCAAGCCTATTACTTCGCCGATGGACCCAAACACAAAGTTAACCGTTAATGATCCTTGTGAGCCAGTTGATGCCTCATAGTATCGGAAGTTGGTTGGTTCATTGATCTGGTTGCTGAACACCAGATTGGACTTGAGCTTCTCCGTGGGGCTGTTGAGCTCTTTTATGCAGACGCCATTGAAGTCTCATTGGGACGCAGGATTGCGGATCTTGCGGTATCTGCAAAGTACGAAGGATCTAGGACTCTTTTACATAGGAGGGGATGGAGTCAGACTCCAAGGTTGGAGTGACTCAGATTGGGGAGGAGATCCAGACACGAGGAGATCTACTTCAGGAGGTTACAGTTTTACCCTCGGCTCAGGAGCAGTTTCTTGGAGCAGTAAGAGGCAGCCAACTATTGCCCTATCTTCGACAGAGGCAGAGTACCGGACTGCTTGTGGTGCTGCTTGCGAGGTTGTGTGGTTGCGGAGGCTGCTAGGCGAGATTGGGTTTCCACAGAAGGAGCCCACAGTCATCTAGTGCTATAACCAGAATTGTATAGCTATTGCTCGGAACCCGGTCTCCCATGCCCGGACCAAGCACATAGAGATACAGTATCACTAAGTACGTGAGAAGATCTTGGCTGGTGACATCTTGCTACTTTATTGTTCGATGGAGGACAATGCGGCGGACCTCTTCACGAAGTCTCTACCTCAGGTACGCTCAGGCGGCACTCCAGCTCCTTTGGGTTGATTTCACAGCTAGGAGCTGAGAGGGGGTGTTAGAAGTCATCTCCTGTCTTTATCAGACACCAGGGCCTCTGTTGTGGGTGTGCCCGCCTTGTATAGGTGTTTTATTATTTTTCCTCACTCCCCATATTTTTTTTCCCATTTTTTCCTATTTTTCGAGGGTGTGGGAGGCAGTGTAGGACCTGTCGGCTGTACCAGATGCTGGCCGAGACTGGTCACAGGCAGTCCCAGTTGCTCTCTTTATCAGACACCAGGGCCTCTGTTGTGGGTGTGCCCGCCTTGTATAGGTGTTTTATTATTTTTCCTCACTCCCCATATTTTTTTCTCATTTTTCCTATTTTTCGAGGGTGTGGGAGGCAGTGTAGGACTTGTCGGCTGTACCAGATGCTGGTCGAGACTGGTCACAGGCAGTCCCAGTTGCTCCCTGCTGCTGCTGGCCGACTGCACACGAGTGATGGCCGACTTTGATATGCTGGCCGACTGCTGTATTTTCAGGTCGTGGGCATTTCAGGTCCAGTCGGCTGTCCATCTACTGGCCGCCTGCACTCATATATATATATATATATATATATATATATATATATATATCTACATATACATGTACACACACACACACACACACATATATGTGATCCTCTGTGCTAAGAGGTATTGTGGGCCGTCAGATTGGACATACAGGTGTAAACTCTTGGCTGATTTTTGTTGTACTCAGCCATTCATATTATTTTTAATTGAATAAAGAAATACCGCAAGGGGCGCCAAGCTTTGGGGCCAACAGGTGTCGCTTTGTTCTCAGATTTGGGCACTCTAGCTCCAATCTGTTTTCTTTTCATATCTAGACTACAAGTGGACGGGTGACTACTAGTCCACCGCACTCTGGTTTTTATCAGAGGCCGGTTTCACCTGTGGCTACACCTATGGAGACAAGTACTTGACTTAGTCTTCAAGATGCAGGAGACTCTTTTGATGCTAGTTTGTATCGGCAGGCTGTTGGATCCCTTCTTTATGTATGCAACACGAGGCCAGATATACAGTATGTGGTCTCACAGTTGAGCAGATTTATGCATAGCCCAGGTACGAAGCATCGGTAGGTTGTTAAGCGAGTTTTCCACTCTTTACAAGGCACTCAGTATTTTGGATTGTCTTATCCAAAAGGAGGTGAGTCATAGCTGCATGCTTTTAGTGATTCAGATTGGGCTGGATGTTATGACACATGAGTGTCCACTAGTGGGTTTTGCTTTCGCCTTGGTGATTCATGTATATCATGGCTCAGCAAGAAGCAGCCTACAGTGGCCACTTCCAGCTGTGAAGCTGAGTACAGGGCAGCTTTTACACCTACATTTGAGTGTGTGTGGCTAAGATGTCTTATGGCTGATTTGGGTGTTGGACATTCGTCTAGTACTACGATTTTCACTGACAGCCAGAGCGCATCAACAATTGTGAGGAACCCATTGTTTCATGCTCGTACTAAGCACATTGAGGTGCATTACCACTATGTCAGGGAAAGACTCTCTGCAGTAGAGATCAGCTTGGTCTATGTGCCTACACATGACAACATGGCAGATTTATTCACGAAGGCTCTTTCTCGTGAAAAGTTCGAAGCTTTTCGTAAAACTTTGGGCTTACTGCCTTTTCAGGATTGATCGGCCATACCTTGTACATGTTCACATCATCACTCCAGGGGGGATTTGTAGCATTATATGGTAGTGATGTGTGTGAACACACTTAGGACTGCTGGGGCACTTTTTTCCTCACTAGGAGGTTTTTTCCCCCGTACGTATTACACCCTCTTATCTACTCATTTTGGGGTGTGTACTTATTTTTTGTATCTGGCACACATTTGTTCATTCTAATCTAGTGAGTTTGTGTGCTCTCAAGGTTCTCTATCTTGTGTGTGTGCATTGTTGTAACCCTAACCCTAATTCCAACATTGATACCAATTGTAGAACACTTGTGTCTATGTGCTGAGAGAATAGTTGAAGGCAGCAAGCGGAAGCAAAGGAGAGATTTGGAGCAACCAACAATGATCCAACACTTGAGCAAAAATGATGAATGAATTATACGGCACAAAGCTTGTTCTTGTATACATCATGAAGGGGCTGGTTGGCTAGCATAAAAACCCACCACTGAGGACAAAGTCCATGACTAGGAAAAATGCCTAATAAAAGGTGAAAAAATACCCAAAAATATCAAATAAATATATTGAATAAAAGGGGGCATAAAAAAGATCAAATGGGGCTGGAGCTGATCATTCCAACACCTCATCTTAGCTCCAGCACGGTGGTTTGACTCCCATATGGGTAAGGAGTTGATCAATAGTATCTCAAGAAAGAGGTTTGGTGAAGAGATCAGCTAGGTTATCCTAAGAGGGACAATACTCCAGAGAAATGATGCTGTAAGCAAACCAGCTCACGAACAAAGTGAAAATGAATCTCAATGTGCTTGGTCCCACCATTAAAATTGAGGCACGTGCCAATGCCAAGGCACTCTAGCTGTTTGTAAGAATGCGAATGGGAGAGTCCGAAAGAACATCAAGATTACTCAGCATCTGCATCAACCATAACAGCTCGCAGCAAGTATCGAAATAAGCACGGTACTCAGCCTCAGTGGAAGAAAGAGAAACTGTAGTCTGCTTCTTGGATCTCCAAGAAATGAGGCCGGAACCTAAAGTGAAGCAGTAACCAGAAGTGGAATGCTTGGTATCCTGATCACCTACCCAATTAGTGTCAAGAGTATCCAACAAGCTCAATGCTTCCTCTGAAAGAGAGACCATAGTCCAAGGTACTAGATAAATATCGAAGAACCTTGAGAGCGGCATGCCGATGAGAATGTCAAGGAGTGGAAGCGAACTGACTGAGAACACTGACACTATAAGAAATGTTGGGCCTAAAGAGAACACACAAGCCTCCGGTATTGCGTATTGTCCTTAAAGACGGGAATAGAATCTTCTTAGGAAAGCTTGAAGTTAGGATCCATCAGACAGGAAAGAGGATGGCACTCTGTCATCCCAAATGTCTCCAGGAGCTGTTGTAGATATTTGTACTGGCTAAGGAAAACTCCATCAGAATTCTGATAGACCTCCATACCAAGAAAGTAGTGAAGAAGTCCTAAATCTGTCATCTCAAAAGTGTGAGCTGAATTTGACTGGAGCTGTTCAATCTTGGCAAGATGAGAGCTAGTGATAAACAAATCATCAACATATAAGACGATCAAACATATCAAAGCATCCCGAGCAAAGACATAGAGATTGCTGTCTGCAAAGCATCTCTGGAAGCCAAGGGAAAGAAGAATGCATCAACCTTATCATACCATGCTTTGGGTGCCATAAAGGGCTTTGTGCAATCTGTACACCTTATCCTCGTGTCCAGGAACATGAAAAACCTGGAGGCTGTTCAACATAGACCTCCTCATGCAAGTCGTCATTGAGAAAGGCAAACTGGACATCCATATCATAGACCGGCTAGTGAGAATGAGCGGAGAGAGCAAGAACTATCCGGATAGTGGTGTATCTGACTATAGGGGCAAAAGTTTCCTCATAGTCAATACCCTCAATCTGAGAATACCCCTTTGCAACCAATTTGGCTTTGTATTTGTCTAGAGAACCATCGGCATGAAACTTGGCTTTAAAGACCCACTTGACCCCAATGACCTGCCTATGCACAGCTCGGTCCACAAGCTCCCATGTACCATTCTGTCACGTGCATCCCGCACTTGGATGTCACATGGACATATCTGTACGGTAGGTGTAGGACCTGGGGTGGAAACTGGTCCCTTGTGAGCTCTAGTCCGAGACGAGTCAGCCAGGGTTCGTCCAAGGTCAGGTGTACAAGTCTCGTACATGGTCTTGGTCAGGTGTGCAAGTCCCGCACATGAAGCAGTTTCAGTCCGTACTGTGAGTCACCCTCTGGAATGATGACGGTGTCCCGGGTGTTTGGCTTGTAGCCTGATACCGGGCATTTGAGTAGGAAGCATGTAGGAGAAGGGGGCAGCCCTAAGGGCTACCCCAGAACAAGGTTTGATACCCTTGCCTAAGAATGGGGTAGGCCTTAGGCCACCCTCAGGGTCTAGGTGACCCATGACCGATGCCCAACAGTCCCATTGGACTGGGCATGCTGTCAGCCAAGCCTAGAGGGGCCTGGACAGCAAGGCGACCAGCCCTTGTAGTAGCTTGGCCAGCCTGTCGGCCAGCTCTGTGGCTTGGGCAGCCCGATCGGCTAGCCCTTATGGCTTGGCTAGACTGTTGGCTAGCCCATGGGCAGCCAGCCCAGCAAGGTGGGCAGCCTGCGTACGTTGGACAACACAGCCAAAGGTGGCCAGGGAAAAGAAGGCGCCTATTTAAAGCACGATTTATTAAGTCGTGGAGATATTTAAAACAGGCCAACCCCTGTATATGTCCACTGGCCAGCTTCTATGAAGACTATAAAGCATAGGCTAGTGAGTCTTTTAGGCATCTCATAATTCACAAAGTGCTGAAGAACTCCAAGGGCGAGGACAGCCAAGGGGAGCCTAAGGAAGGGTGAAGGTTGAAGGTCAAGAGTCAGATCCTCTATAGGCTGAAAGTCTACCACGAGATGAATGACTTTTACATGCACTTATCTGATGGGGTTCTCCAAGTGGGTTAAGAAGACTGACTATGACTCGGAGAATGACCTATGTAGCTCGTGCGTGACTATCCCTGGACGGAGGGCTCACAATGGGGTCAAGGCGTACGACAAATGTTCCTTAAAAAGGTACTATTATTGTACAAACGCTGCATTGATGATGATGCTAGTGTGTCACTGTGTACCCTAGTGTAGGGTGCACGTGACATTCCCTCCTGGTTAGCTTGGCGGCAGGTCCATGGCTTCCAAGTAGTCCGCCAATAACTGGGGGTCCTCTTGAAAGAACTCTTCGTCCAACCATACCGCTTCATGGGTTCCTCGGTCCTTAAACTTCGTATAGAATTGCTTGATTCTTCGATCGGGACCATGCTTCCATTTGTGGGGGAGAATTTGTTCTGGCTCTATGACTTTTGCCTTGACGATCATATGTGGTCATTGTTCTTTGGATACATCCTGCAACGTTGGACCTACATATGGCTTCAACCAAGAAACATGAAAGACATTGTGCATAGTCCAACTTTTCGACAACTTTAACTTCAAAAAGACATCACTTCACTTGTGAATGACTAGAAAAGGGCCGAAACTACGGAATGAAAGTTTGGGACAACGCTTGCCCACTTGCTTTAGCCATTACTTCATGATTCGGAGATATACCTAATCTCCTTTCTTAAAATTGACATCTTTCGTGGATTTGTTGGCTTGCTAGGTACAAGCTTCCTGTGCTTTGGCAAGGTGCTCCTTAACTTACTGATTTCCGAAAATGTTTCTGTAGTCTTAGCGGCCTCTAGGGATGGTGATACCTGTCTTGTCAAAAGAGATGAGGACCGGTGACCAAATGTTGCCTTATACGGCGTTCGGCCAATACTTGTCACGTGCATCCCGCACTTGGATGCCACGTAGACATATCTGTACAGAAGGTGCAGGACCTGGGGTGGAAAACTGGTCCCATGTGAGCCCAATCCGGGACGAGCAGCTAGGGTTCCACTGAAGTCGTCCGAGGTCAGGTGTGCATTGTCCTGCACATGAAACAGTGCCAATCCGCGCTGTGAGTCTCCCTCTGGAATGATGTCAGTTGTTCTGTATGTTTGGTCTGCGACGAGATGTTAGACGGTTGTGTAGATGTAGGTATGCATCAGGTCTGGGCACGGGGAAGGCTATGGGCCACCCCCAAGGGGGCCAGGCAGGCCCCAGGACTTGCCCACCAGCCCAAGGAGGGGCTGGGCAGGCTGTCGGCCAGCATTGAGGCAGCCCAGTTGGCCAGTCTCAAGGCTTGGTCAGACTGTGGGCTAGCCATGGGCAACCAGCCAACCTGGCTGGGCAGCCCAAACAGGCTGCGTAGGACTGCCTAGCAGTCCATTGATTGGGCAGCCTGGCCAACCATTAAGGCAGTGTGAATGCGCATATCTTCTCAGCATTTAAATGCTATTAAACAGGTCGTGGAGGGAAATTTAACCAGCCGACCAACATACTGAAGGGGTATAAATACCCAAGGTATATTTCAGTTCATTCATCTCATAATTCACAAAGTGTTGGAGCTAACTCAAGGACCAGGACAGCCAAGGAGAAGCTAACGCAAAGGGTGAAGAATTGGAGGTCAAGGGCAGAGGATCCTCCTCAGCCAAGAAGGTTCAGGTTCAGTCTTTTATTTTCAAATTTGCATCATTCTAATAAAAGCAAATACACCATTCGTGGTGGGGGCCCTACAGAGGGTATTCGGGACCCAATACTGTGTCCTCTTCTCTCTCTCTCTCTCTCTCTCTATTTGTCTGCACATCTACATTCAGTTTTGTGTGTTAATTTTTGTCGTGACAAGTGTGCTGATTTCTGAGCATTGAAGTTACCGATCTTCCTGAAGCTTCTGCGTGTTACAATACTAGATGAGTGAGTATGATTCAAGATTGCCTGTACCAATGGATGATGTTGTCCCCATTTGGACTGCTGGTCATGGTAGTATGATTTGAGAACGTCAAAGGCCAATTGATTATATATCTCTATTTGGTCATTTGTCTGTGGATGAAATGCATTGGAGAGCTGCAACTTAGTCCCAAAGTTGTCAAACAACGCTGTCCAAAAATAGGACATGAACTTCGGATCTCTATCTGATGTGATTGTCTGTGGCAAACCACCAATGTTTCGTATGTGAAACTTTCACTTTTTGACATATCTGGCATGTTTGGACGTGTTGGTAGACATCCCTTCGCATTTTGGGCTAGCAAAATGACCGCTCTAACTTCTTGAATGTATTGTTGATACCTCTATGACTTCTTACAAGAGAATCATGGGCATCATGGAGAAGTACATGGCGCTTTTCTTTGAGTATACATTGGCGGTTCTTGTAAAACAACGAGCCATCTTGTATGCTGTAGTGGCGTGGTTCTGAACTGAGGGCCAACTGATATTGAGTCTCGAATTCTTTCAAATCCGCATACTATGCCTTCATGCTTTCTAAGTCGTTTCCTTGAATTTCTAGCACAATGGACTCCTGCAAATTTTGAATTGTGCCTTATTTAGAGCATTGGCAATGGGGTGAGCCTGGAATGTATTCAATCATACCTCCAGACTGTTGGAAGATCTGACTCCATTTGGCTTGTCTGTCACTCCATTGGACACTAGGCATGGTTTGCAACCATTTAAGTGCATGATGATCTGTCTTAACTGTAAAATCTCTCCCATAAAGGAAATGTTTCCAATGCTTAAGTGTTGTCATCACCCCCAATAACTCCTTGACATACACACAGTAATTCTTTTTTGCATCATTTAATTTTCGGCTATAATAAGCCATTGGTCTACCATCTTGCTATAGAACAACTCCAATGGCTAGGTTATTGCTATCGGTAATTACCTCGAAAGGATCATCCCTTGATGCCAACTTTAAGACTGGTGACTCAAGAGGCAATTGTCTTTAATGCATGCATAGTTGTTACGAGGCGTGCCTCTAACCGTTAGAGGCGTTTCGAGTCTTGCGAGGCGTTCGAGGCGTCTGGGCATAGTTGAATTATTATTTTTGTTCGTTTTTGATCATTTGGGATTTGCCTGTTTTCGTCTGTTTGCCTCTCTAGACGGAGGCTATAAGGACCCCTCTAAGCTCTCAAGACTCACACACACTCTCTCAAGTCTCTCCCTCTCTCATACACACTCTCTCTCCCTTCCTTAAGGCTAAAACCTTGCTCAAGGCAGCTCCTCTCTCACACTCTCACTCTCTCTTACACACACTCTCTCTCCCTCTCTCATACACACCTAGGTGACACCCTCTCTCTCTCTCTCTCTCTCTCTCTCTCTCTCTCTCTCTCTAATAATCTATCTATCTATCACTATCTATCTATCTATATATACACATATATATACAGATATATACACATATATATACAGATATATATATAATAGATGCCTCTAACACGTATCTAACGTCTCTAAAAAATATGAGTCTTTCGAGGCGCGTACCATACCTGCCTTGTACCAAAGGCCTCTGATGCCTCTAACAACCCTGAATGCATGGAATGCCTCTTAAGCCTTGCCTGTAACGGACACTTTTTGGTGACGAGTCTTCATGCCCTTGAGCAAGTTTGTGAGGGGTGTTGCATCTATTGCGGTGTAAGAAAACGGATTTTGAGGTCAACCACAAAAGTAGCCCAAAGGAATTGAGTTTGGCGTGTTAAGGGGTTTGTATGAAGGTGAGATCAATGTTGCCACCAAGTAACAGCTTCCCAGTGAGTTGAGGTGTTGCCACGTGGACTTTGTCTTGTGGATTTGTGATTTTAGCATACTTGCATGTGGCTTCCTTATCCCTTTGTTCCTCCACACGTCTCGTTTCTTCTTTCTTTTTTTCTTCGTCTTTTCTTCTTGCTTCTTCACGTCTTTCTTCGTATTTTCTTCTTTGTTTCTCCAAACCGTAGAACATTCTTGCCAGATCTCTTTGGGCTTCTCTTTTTTTTGCTGCAAGCTACATCTTCAATGAATTGTTTTGCTCTGTCATTATCTTCAAGAGCTCTTCTGTGCTTGGTGGAAGCATATTTTCTTTGGGTGTGTTGCTTTGGAGGCTTTGTACCTCCACAACTTCTTGCCGGCTTTCTTCTTGATGAGATGTCTCTCCCGACATGGTGGAGGCTTGGGTGGTTTTTCTTGACCCAAGTACTACCATCCACCGGATGCTCTCACTTCTTTAGGTAGTTGAGTTGGGTCACCAACCTGATGCTCTGATACCAATGTTACATGCACTGAGGTTGACCGTGGTAACGCGCAACAAAGCCTTCTGTAAACCTTTGCTTTGGTGAGATCTTTAGCATCCAATCACTGAGTAGAGTGAGAGAAGAGAATGTAGACGACACAGTATTGGGTCCCAAATACCCACTGAAGGGCCCCCATTGCAAGCAGGAGTATTTGCTTGTGTTACTTCTTTGGAGAACTTTAGTACAATGCTTGAGAACAAGAGCTATGACTACCCAACGCAAGGACGAGGAAGACCGTGCATCGACTGAGAATCCACCAATCTAAGGCCACTGTAGAAGACTCTTCTGGGCCATTGATGCAAGTCCAGGATAGCTGTAGGACTGCACATATGCTGGCTGATTGTTGATGAGGGGCTTCAATGTTACCTGGAGAGGATGAAGATTGACTATTTGTATGCAAGAAGACCTAGGCCTCAAGCACACTAGCTCTAGAAGCTCTCTAACTTGATGGACTGAATTCTGATTTGATGTTTTATGCTGAAAACTAGGCGCTTGCTTATATATGGTATGGAGCTGCTGGTCGGTTCATCCTGAAGAATGTCAGCCTGCTGTGGACAAGGGACAATGCATGAAATATTGTTTAAATGCTGCGCGTAATCCCTTTTTTTTTGTCCTTTATGCCGCCCGACTGCATTCTTGGGCGCCCAGGTAGCTGTTGATTGCTGTAAGGAAGTTTCTGTGGGGCTGACGACTGGGTGCCCATGCCCTCCATGGTGCTTTATGACGCTGTTTAGGCTGGCCGACTGGAGCATGGCTGCTCCCTAATCCTGACCTACGGAGCTTGTGCTTGATTGTCCTTGGACTGAGGGCTCACAATGGGGTCATGACGTACGACAAATGTTCCTAAAAAAGGTACTATTACTATCATAGTAACAAAAAACCCGTTTCTAGCTTTTGAAACGGTTTTTAAAAACCTCGAAACCTCTCTAGTACGGCAGTTTCACCCAAATTTCAGATTTTGTTTCCGACGCGCCCCCCCCCCCCCCCCCCCCCCCCCCCCCCCCTTCGATTTTTTTGGAATTTTTTTAATTTTGTTTTTGTTCCATATCCTCCTCATCACCTTCCTTCCCTCTTCTTCTCCTTCTTCTGCCTCCCTTTTCCATCTTTTGCTACTTTTTTCACCTCTACTCCGTCCGTCATTCTCTTCTTCTCTCCTTTTCTTCCTTTCTCTTCTTCTCTCTTCTTCTCCCTTGCTCTTCTTCTCCTTTTCTCTTCTTCTCCTCTCTTCTTTCCCCCTTTTCTTCCTTCAATGTCTTAAATCTTTCCCAATTTCTACTTTCTCTTCTTCAATTTCTTAAGAGTCCTTGATTGAACCACTTGTGGTATCTAATCAAGCAAAATTGCCATAATGCCTCACCAAAATAAGGATGGTTCCCCTAGATGTGTAGGAAGAGGCCATTTTTTCATCATTACACTATGTTTTTAGATGGCTACTATAAGTTCTTTAAGTATTTATACTTTTTCGAAACTTCGCAGTTTCTTAGCCGAGGGACAAAACCTTTCGAAACAAAACCCCAAAAACCTCGAAATGGAAAAAACCTTGAAACATTTCTTGTGACTATGATTACTATACAAATGCTGCATTGATGATGATGCTAGTGTGTCACTGTGTACCCTAGTGCAGGGTGCACGTGACACAAGAGGACACTAGAATGTTTTTGACATTCCTCTTTCTTACATTTGTCCAAACATCACATAACAATCTGCATCCATGCTTGGCCCATGTGCTATTCTGCATCCACCTTGCGTCTCTTGGATGCATCCTTTGTATCCCAATTTCATCCTTTTCACCAAGCTCCTCTTGCCCTTCCATCGATCACCTCCATTCTTGAAGGGATTATTTGATTTTACTAGGGACCCAATTACAGGAACCAATCCCATGGCCTTTGAGACCGGTGAAATGGGCCTTCACATGGGTTATGCTGCCACTAACCCAGAAAAATTGCATTTCCATTTGGGAAGCCCCCATTCCTGTATTGTGCCTGGGGGTGACATGGGACCACATATAGCATCCCTACCAGGAGGCATATTGACAAAAAATGGGCTACATGCAGAAAAATCTGCAATTTCACTCGAGTATTTTCTCCCAAATTGGGTGAAACCGACAAAATCAAATGGAACCAACATTAGAAACAGGATGCATGGCACCCAAGGGGGCTGGAATGGGCTGATGTGGCAGATGTGCTACGCAGGTGGTTGCATGTGTTCGCAAGCAGGCGCACGCCGCAGGTATGTCTCTGTATTTTTTTTCTTCTTCAAAAACCGTAGGCATGGGGAGTCATGTAGATAAGGCCCGATTTCCAACCTTTAAAAAAACTGTTTAAAAGAAACGTAGGAAACGTTTACGAAAAGTGCCGTTTCCTTGCTATTATGGTTGAAATCCCCATTATGCCTTGGTCTTCAGTGAATTGGACTCTTGTTGTCTTGGTTTTTGATGCTCTTGCTAATGCTTGGGATCCAACCCCCATGCTCAAAGATGAGATGCTGGAATGGGGGGCTTATTTGTGGGAAATTCCTTGTCCAACTAACAGAAGTCGGCCAGCCTTTTGCAAACCCTGCAAAAAGTGGCATAAAAGTTACTTGATGTGTTCAAACTGGGCTAGAAAGGTGCCCAACCCTTGGCTTCTTGGCCAGGTTGGTGTGCACGTGCTTCGGCTGCCCAAAACTGGTTCGAAACTGCATATATAAATGTATGTATGTCATTCCCATTTACATGCTTTATCAAATTTGTACAGATATTTATCATATTTTAAGAAAAGTAGAAGGCATTGTGTATCCAGATTTACCTCTTGCAAAAAGTTTGAATTAAATACAAATTTTTTTCAAATGTGCTAACAAAACGTGTTGTGTGATTCCTCCTTCAGTGTAGAGAATCATGGTGGAGTCTTTGGATATGGCGAACATGTCAGCAGGCTTTGCATGGAGGGGCAGCTGGATGAAGCGTTCGAGGCAATCAGCCTGCAAGGGGTTCCTCCATCCAAGGATGTTATTTTTTACCTGCTACAGGGTTGTTTGAAAAGGAAAGACATAGAGGCTGGCAGGAGAGTTCGCTCCCTTATGTCGAGTGCTGGTTTTTACACTATCACCATCTTGGGGGATCACCTTATCCGCCTATTTGCCTTGTGTGGGAGTTTGCCAGAAGCAAATGAGGTCTTCCGGATGGTCCCGAAACCATCCGTGTACACATGGAATGCAATTATTTCAGCTCATGTGAAGCTCGGAGAAAATGAGAAGGCCATTGAGTTGTCTCTTGAGAGTCAGAAAAGAGGCAGTAAGCCGGATAGTGTGACATTCTCATGCATCTTAAAAGCATGTGGCAATGTTGGGGCCTTGAAGCAGGGCAAGTTGATACATGACCAGATTATTAGAAGTGGATACCAAGCAAATTTGATCATGGAGAGCACTCTTGTTGACATGTATGCTAAATGTGGATGTGTAAAGGAGGCACACAATGTATTCATAAGAATGGAAAAGCGGGATGTTGTGACGTGGGGCACAATAATTGCAGCATATGCTCAGCAGGGGGATGGTATCTCTGCTTTTGAGCTTTTTGAGCAAATGCAACTAGAGGACATAAAGCCAAGTGCTGTAGTCTTTTCGTCTATCCTGAAAGCGTGTGGTAGCATACAGGCTCTAGACCAGGGAAGGCTTGTACATAACCAGATCAACAGAAGTGGGCTCCAGTCTGATGTTGTCATTGGGTGCACCCTGGTGGACATGTATGTTAAATGTGGAAGCACTACAGAAGCACGGAGAGCCTTTGATGAGTTGCAGATCCGGGACGTTGTCACTTGGGGCACCATGATCTCTGGATATGTTGCACATGGGCATCTTCTTTCTGCTTTCGAACTCTTTGAGGCTATGCAACTCTATGGTGTGATGCCAAATAGGGTTATATTGGAGTGTATCCTGAGAGGATGTGGCACCATTGAAAACATAGACCATGGTAGGCTGATACACTGTCACATCATTGCTTTTGGCATTGAATTGGATCCTTTCATGTGCAATATCCTCGTTGAGATGTATGCTAAGGTGGGGGCCGTAGACGAGGCACACAAACTGTTTCATGAGTTGCCATGTCAGGATGTGCCGTCATGGGATGCTTTAATGGCTCGATATGTTCAACATGGACATGGTGTTTTTGCTATGAAGCTCTTTGATGAAATGCAGGAAAATGGCATATTGCCAAGCAAATCGACTATTTTGCATATCTTAAAAGCTTGTGGAGGGACAAGGGGGTGCTTGGAACAAGGCATGTTGATTCATCATCACATCATAAAAAATGGGCTTGAACTAGATGTGATCATTGGAAGCACACTTATTGATCTGTATGCAAAGTGTGGCAGCATAGAGTCAGCCAAGAAAGAATTCGAGAGATTGCCAAATCTTGATGTGGTATCATGGGGAGCAATGATTGCAGGACATGTCTATCAAGGCCATGGTCATTCCGCTCTTCAACTTTTTGATGAAATGCAGAGACAGGGCATACAGCCAAGTAAAGTCATATTCTCATGCATTTTAAAAGCATGTGCCAGTCTAAGTGTCTTAGGGCAGGGAAGGTGGATCCATGACCAGGTGGTTAGAAATGGATTCGAGTTTGACGTGATTGTTGGCAGCTCTCTTGTTGACATGTATGCTAAATGTGGCTGCCTACTAGATGCACACGACGTGTTCTCAAACTTGTCAAACCGAGATGCCACATCATGGGGTGCAATGATTGCAGGCTGTGCTGAACATGGGGATGTCCTTTCAGTCTTTGAGTACTTTGAGCAAATGCAACAAGAAGGCATCAAGCCAGATAAAGTTGTGTTTTCAAGCATGCTAAAGGCATGTGGCAGTACTAGGAACGTACAGCAGGGTAGGCTCATTTGTGATCAGATCATCCGAACTGGACTTAAGGTAGATGTAGTTCTAGGAAACTCTCTTATAGACATGTATGCCAAATGTGGGAGCCTAGAGGAGGCCCAAAAAGTTTTTGATGGGTTTCAAGAGAGAGATGTGGTGTCATGGGGTGCAATGATAGCGGGATATGCTGCGGATGGGCACAGTGCCCCTGCTTTGGAGCTTTTTGAGGAGATGCAAAAGGAGGGGATAAGACCAAATAAGGTATTGTTCTTAAGCATTCTAAAAGCATGTGGCAGTGCAGGGACTGTTTGGTGGGGCAGATTGATACATGACCAGATAATTAGAAGCCAACTTGAATCAGATAGGGTCATTGGGAACACTCTTGTTGATGTGTATGGAAAATGTGGAAGCTTAGCCGATGCCCGTAAAGTTTTAGATGAATTGCCGGCTCAAGATGTGGTGTCATGGGCTTCCATGATTGCAGGATTATCCCGTGATGGGAACTTTACACTAGCTAGGCAATGCCTTGAGGACATGCAAAACCATGGCTTGAAGCCTGTTGATACCAATTTTATCAATATGCTTTCTGCTTGCACACATGCTGGCCTACTTAAGGAAGGCCTGGAATTCTTTGAAGGCATGAGTGGACAGCATGGCATTTCACCCACTCTTGAGCTTTATAGTTGTATGATTGACCTTTTCGCCCGCACTGGGTGTCTAAGCAAGGCAGAAGATTTGTTACGAACCATGCCTCTCTCTCCAGACATCATCATGTGGACATCCTTGCTCACAAGCTGCAAGACATATGGCAACAGAGATCTTGGAAAACAATGTTTTGATGAAGTTGCCAAATTGGATCATGGTGATGTTTCTGCATATATGCTTCTGTCCAACATGTATGCAGATACTCGATTGCAGTGCCAAGCTGAGAAGATGCAGGAGCTTAGAACTTGCGCAGGAGCTTAGAACTTTCACAGCTGCTTAGAACTTGCGCAGGTGCTTAGAACTTATGCAGATGCTTGGAGAAAACTTGTGCTTTCCAAATTTTCAAGGACACTCTAGTCCATCAATGCTGTTGTCAGGCTTTCGCTTAGGCCACTTTCAGATCTGTAGGGGCTTGCTTCCCTTGCTGAAGTTTTCCTTACTGAGTGTACATATGTAACATGCTTGAAAGACAATTCGTTTAAGAGGGGCTCAACCCACAAATTTTTTAATGCTTCTTTCTCTCTTTTTCTATACAAACACGCAAACTTTCTTTTTTGTGAAACTACACGTGCTTACACACACAGACTTGACTAGACCTACACTCACACATCATTTACATCATCGCTCCTTTTTCCTCTTACTGTTTCTTGGCACCATACAGTATTTCAACCCAATAATGTGCTTTTATAAGGTTGGGGTTTATTTCTCTCTGGAGTCAGTCAGATGCGTACGTATGGCGCTATTCACTATGTACGAGCCACGCACTCTGCAATCAATGCTACGTAACTCTTCCTCCTATTCCTTGCCTCCGTTGTCGCTAAATGTTGGAGAAACGGGGCCAGCAATGCTCCTACGGCCTTCTGATCATTATCTCTAATGCTACCTAACTCCCTCTTTCAATCTCTCTTGCCCCTTTTTCACTCGAAGTTGGAAAACCAGGGTTGTTTTCATCATGACAGGACTACCCAAATAACTAGCTATAATCAGTATGGCCCGACTGTAAATGATGGCTTCAATGGTCGCCCTTGTCTGCAAATCGTCTCCTAGTTCTCAACGCAGTGCAAGAAGCTTTGAAAATGGACCAGGGAGACAGATTCAACAGTGTTTTACTTGTGCTCAATATCAGGTGTACTTAAGCGTAGACTGGTTCTGTACACGCTCCCTGGCGTGGGTCCTGCTGGATCTCCATGCTCTTCACCATACTCGCTGGGGAGCTTCCACTTTTGCCCTAAAATAAACATGTGTATCGACACGGAAAGGGAAAAAAACAGTAATAACCGCGTTGTAGACAGCTTGCGAAGACAGTGTAGAGAGAGTGTGCTTGCTCGCGGTGAGTGTGCGTAGGTACAATGACGTGCGCAGGTCCACAACGACCTTAAGGAGAGTCTGGCGGGGAGAGAGAGAGGAGAGAAGAATTAGTTTTTTTAAGTTTTTAGTTTTGTTTTGAGACACAGAAGAATTAGTTTTTTTGTTTTGCTTTTTAAATTAGAAAATGTATATAACAATAAAATGAGAGAGAGAGAGAGAGAGAGAGAGAGAGAGAGAGAAGAATTAGTTGATTCTTTA